>NC_135265.1:63231567-63865496 GCF_051311805.1 Agelaius phoeniceus | reverse complement strand
AAAAATTTACTCACAGTCAGAGGTCACTAAACAGATTTCTTCACCTTGTAAGACAGAACTCATGGAAACTAAAAATTCAGAGTTCACACTTAAAAGCTTTATTTATATATTATATATATTTGTTTATATTGTATAATGCAAAATAATTCTCAGTGGAAACAGATTTTTTGATGCATTTTGCCCTGATTATGTTTTGTCATATCCCAGGCAGTATATATACATGTATAAAATCAAAACTTGGAGGAAATACTTGATCTGTTTAAATTTCTTCCTGATGATTTTAGGGCAGTTAAGTGGAGCCAGGGGCTTTTCAAAGATGAAGTCAAGTTTAACAAAAAGATGACCTCACTTGTAATTTCTTCAATGACCGCAGATAGTACTGAAGCAAAAAAAACTATTTGCTTGGATTTTAGCAGTGTTTAGAAAACCAAAGGTTTTGGTATTCCTCTTGCCCTCCTGCCCCTGATCAGTCTTGTAGAACTCAGATTTCTTTTCCTAGAGATTCTCTCTGCCCAGCTGGGTATCCCTAATTTTATAAGAGTCTTAAACAAATTGCTGGGTTAAAAGCACCCGTTTTTAATGAAGTTACCTGGCAGTTGACACAAAAATAAACATTAACAAAAATTGTAACAGACATAAATTTAAATTAAATTTTAACAGAAACAAAAATAAATATTAAGCAAACACTTCCCAAATTATTTCAGTACAACTGAATAAATTCTTATGTCACTTGCAGCAAGCAAGCCACTTGCTTGGTTTTGAGTTCCCACTATCATAATTTTGGAATTGTTGAATTTAACAACTGCTTGCTAGCTGGTGTGTGGAAGGTGTCCTTTCAAGGAGATTGTTGTAATTGCTGTCTGCTCTGCTCTGAGCAAAGAAAAAAGTTTTATCACTATCCTAACGAGAATGTGAAACAATCTTGGATTTTGTTACTACAGCTGTGATGTGATAAGAATGCTGCCAGCAAACAGTTGCATGTGTTTTAACACTTTGCTGCTTCTCATCTGGGAAGTGGTACTGTGTCCTTGTTGGATGCTGCCATTACAAAGGTGGCCAGCCTAAAGCAGCAGGGAGAAAACAGGATGACTCAAACATTGCCCTGCTATGGTGCACTGAGAGGCTGAAATCCTTAGAAACTATTCGTTGTGTTACCTGACCAGGTGATTGAATTCCATAGAGAGAAAAGTGGATCTGGACAAATCTTTTCATATCTGGTCTCATCATAAAAGGGCGAGATGTAAATTCTGGTGGGGAAAGGAGACTGTAAAAGGGGAGTGGAATGGCATGGAGACCCTTCCTGGAAGTTGAGTAAGGAGAGGGATGCTGGGAGAGAGGATCAAGTTCTTGGTTTTCCCCTATAGGTATGCTTCAGCTCCATTATTTCCCTGCATAGTCAGTCCATTGGAGTAACCCCTCTCCATCCCCTCTTGGAAACTATTTCTCACCCGAAATAAACCAAAGGCTGTGTGTGTCATACTTAAATACTAAAGAAAAGTTATGACTCAAAGGTATATATTAGCTCCTCGCCTTGGTCCTTCCTGCCAGATGTCAGTGAAAGCCCTCTTGTTGGCTTTTATAGCCATAAAATTAAGTGCCTCAGCTCTGTCTCATGTCTGACTTGCCCATCCTTGGCTTCAGAGATTAGTTAAATCAACCAAGTCTGGGCTGAAATGTATTATTAGGTGCCCCCTGCCCACCCTCTCCTCCAAATTCTACCTGTCTTATAAATCTGTACATAGAGTCTCATCAGGCTAAGGCAAAACCATCACCTAGGAGACTGGCTTGGGTTGGAAGGAATAAAGCTGTCTCTATTTCCAAAAAAAGCAGTCAAGAGCTTGAGGCAGGACAGAAAACACAGTAGAATCAGAGACATGAAAACAGTGCACATTTTTATCTCATGACAAGGACAGGTTGATGACCTCCTCTGTTACAGAGGAAGCTTCCTGTATTGGCTGCCAGGATGGTTTTCCCCTCTCAGTTTTTAAACTGATGGTGATTCTGATGTCTGAAATCATTGCAATTCCAGGTACATTACCAAAACACTTTGTTAAAAGTCAACAGAATGTGTCATTTTGGGCACACAATCAAAAGGAGAAAAAAAAAATCTATGCATGATTGAAGGTCTGTGCCATGCTCTGAAGTTAGCTATAAGCACTGTTAATAGAAAAGAAATTAATTTATCTGAGTCTTAGGTTATCTCCATTCAATCATTATATACTCTTGTTAAAAATGTGTGCTAACTTTAAGAGAAGGCAGGAGAGGAGGACAACTTCAGTGCCTCCTCTTTCATGTGTATTTAGTATGGTTCCTTCAATGCTGCTTTATAAATTACTGTTTTCACAGCTAGAGAATCTCACCTGTTACCTGATGCCCATAAGAACTGAGCAACTCCACTTCTGTATGTGTAACACATGAATATGAGAGCAAAGCAAAGTGTTTGGTTCCATTTTATTTTTTATCATCAGTTCATGAGGTGGTGCTGGTTTGGGAGGGCTATATTTGCTGTCCAGCTGGGCCTGAGAGGTGTCCCATGACCCTGGCTGCAGTGTCTCCAGAAGCAGTGCTGTCACCTCATTGATGGCCACTGTGTGGCTGGGGAGGGGCAGAACTGCCTTGTGAGATGGTGGCTGGCACGCCTCATGTCACAGGAGAAGGCCAAGGGGGAGTGTGACAGCAGCCTGCCCCTTCCCTGCGTCCCAAGTGCAAGGAGGTGGCTGAGGATGTGCCCTGGGCTGAGGGTGCGGCTCTGGCTGCCCCTGGGCTGGCTGACTGCTGCTCACTGGCATCAGTGTCTTATTTATGGCAGGCTTATAGGAACTTAGCTTGTTTTCTTCTAGCAGGCTGGTTATTCATGCACCTAGTGAGCAGGAAGGAGTTAGCCTAAGCAAAAATTTCTGTAGAGCTGTTCCAGAGCAGTTTGGTGCCAGTGGCAAAATGCCCACTCCTGGTGGTACTGCCAGTAGAGCTCTGCCACCAGGAGGTTTTGCTATAGGGGCAAATCCACTTTGTCTCTTTTGATGCTTCCAGATCCCAAGGAGAGAAGTTGCACTGGAATTTCAGTAATACACTGTCAAAGCCATCAGCTTGGATCTTTAAGCTGAAATTTCTAAGCACCTGAAACTTACCCAGTGGGGTAGCAGGCTGACTTCTCATGGTTTTCTGCTGAGGCTCTATTTTATTTTTTCCCCTCTAGCACAGTTCTGTATGGATCAAATACCAAAAGATAGTTTAAACACAGGAAAAAATACGGATGGAGAAGAAATATAGAACTTATGGAAGCCATATGATTTTGTTTGGAGATGATCCACTATGCCAACAAAGTCTAATGAATATTGCATTTTGCTTTGTTCGTAGGAACAGGATCAGTGTAAGTCACCTACCACTCTTCTTTGTGTCTGAGACAAATCCACTCATTTTTGAGATCATAATCATAAATGTTCAGTAGAGACAGTGTGCCATCCCACTTCCTTTTTTACTGTAAAATTAAAAGCTCTTTACATTGCACCTACAATTATTTCAAAATAATTTAACTTGATTTATTTCACTCTAATAGAAAACTCCTTATAATAAAGTTTTATGTTTTAGCTAAAGGGATTAATGAAGATTTCAAGCCTGGTTTGTCAGTGAGTGACTTGCATACCAAGTCAGAATTGTAGAACAATAGGTTTATTTAAACAGAAAAAGATGTGGTCCTGATTTTCTTGTAGCTATACTCATTAAAGCTTGTCTGCATGCAAAATATTACATAGCTCTGTATTTTTCTGCACTGTCATCTGATTTCTAGCACTGTGTGATTATAAAAATACATATATGGAATAGAGATCCCTTTTTAAAACATTTGGTTTATGAAGGTACCACAAATGACTTTTTATGGTGTAATTCCCCTTTAAAATAGTTCCCATTGAAGACAACTATTAATAGTCCATGACATCAGGGGCGTCACACTTTCAACTTCAGATAATATATGTATACTCCCTGTGCAAAACCCCTTCCTGTTTTGTTTTCAACATTGGTTATGTTACTCATTAGTATCTATTTTTGTTGTGAAACTGTTTCTCTCACATCTACAAATACTTTCTTTTTCCATAGCAAAATGGATTATTTGCATGTACACTAAATAAAATTGATTAGGACTCATTTTTTTTAGTCAGGCTCTGATTTTAAAAAGCTTGTTATAAAACCTGTTTTTGTATTACACCTATGGATGCCAATTGCTTTTCAGGTGATTTGTTTTCTTTTAGTTGAAAGCTGTGAAACAGGGCAGTGAAATTTTATTTTTCCCCTCATAAGCTAGTCCTGTTTCCTTATGTAGAATTGCAATGAAACCGTTAGTTATACACTAACTCAGTGTTTTCACTCGCTGTTAATGGTATTTTGTTTGTGGGATGTCAGCGATCTTTTCACTGGTTACGCTATTACTTTTTTACCCATCTATGTCAAAAATTAATTAGCAATTTCAGTTAATGAAGAGTGGCTTAGTCATTTCTGAAGTATTTCAAGTCACTGCAAGGATGACACAGCCTTGTTAGTAATTACCTAGGTCAGCCTTCATTCTTATTTTGGCTAGTAACTCGACTAAAAGTTTCCAGTGATAGTGCATTTTGACATCTCAAAGGCTCAGCTATTCCCCCAGTCTGGAGGTATAAAAGCATCAGTTAAACATGTCCAAAAAGTTAATTGGACCCTTTCAGTTTTGTGCTTTATATCACAGCTGTCCAAGAAGAAAGCAAATGGGGAGAACTTAGCTTGTGCCTTGTCTGGAATTGTGTGACAATGTGAAGTTTTATTTGCTGGCTCAGAAAGGAAGCCAATCAGTCTGGGTTAAGAGATTCAGGGATTTGAGCCGGGTAGCAATTTTAGCATGACTCAACACTTCATAAAATTAGCTTGCCAAGAAGATGTGCTTCTGTGAAACTGTGAAGTACCTGGGCTCAAGGTACAGCTGGAAGAGAAATCATTTTGACAGAAGAGCTCATAAAAGTCCAACTCACGTCTTTGGGTGATGGCAATTGAAAGAATCATCAGTATTGATCATCTCAAGTCTTTATAGCCTGAGCTCCTGCACAGTGCCACATCACCTTCAGCTCCCCTTTGTTGTGGAGATCCTGGAGAAGCAGAAAAGTAGGGGCAAATACTGAAGAGAAGATGGGAGCAGAGGCATAGCCAGCTGTCCACAGAGCATTAGTAAGTGATTGTCTGGAGTGAAAATTCGGGCCCCACATTTTAGGATTTGATACCCTAGAAGTGGAGTGCTTGGAACAAGCATATCTTAACATTTCCAGTTAATTAAATGTCTCGAGAAACATTATTTTTCTCACCAATTTTGTGAAGTCTAAAGGAAAATAAATTTTTTGTAAGCAGTTTTGCATGTTTATGCAATCACATTATAACTTGCACGGAGACAGTAGGAAATGGGATAAAAATACTATGGGATGTTTGTAGCTGAAGTTTCCAGAATTTTTGTGCATTTTAATGTACTAGATCTATTTTTCATAGTTTAAAAGAACATCCCCCCCAGATACAAGCTGGCCTCATCATTTATCTGAAGGGAAGATGGCTAATCTCTGTTGTAGTTCTGTCTCTTCACTGGTGGAGGCTACTTCAGTGAAGCTTGTTTTTGTTTTGTTGTGCCAGCAAGGAGTAAGTACCAAACCAGATGCTACTTTTGCTACTCTGTTATTGGCAGCTGCCCTGCTCTGCTTCTGAACTTAACTGCCCTGATATTTTTCCTACACCTGCATGAATGACCTGATTTCCTTCATCCTCCCTCTCTCACCACTCTCCTCCTTGAGATAATTGCCTTTTGCTGTTCAGGTGCTGTGGTGCTGAGCACAGAGGCTGAGAACAGGAAGAGTTTTCGTGCTGAGCTTATCAGTACTTGTGTGATTGAGGCAGAGTAGCAAAGGGGGCAGCTGCAAGAGGAAAATATAGGAGCTGGAAGCAGAGGGAAGGTAGTGAAGGGAGTAGTGCTAGAGGCTCAAGCTATTTCATACTAGAACAGAACATGGAGGATAAAAATCTAACCACAGAAAGAGAATCATTTTCTACTCATAAAGTTTTCCAAAGAACTCCACATTTTCAGTACTGCTCTAGAGCCTAAAAAATAGCTCTGAGCCTTCAGTGTTTCTTGAGTCTTGTCTAGTACTGGCCACTACTGAGAAAATGTATGTCTGCATCTGCTGGGAAATGCTTTCCTAGCTCAAGTGGCAGTAAATGTGACATGGCTCTAGTTTGCCTAACCTTGTTGTAACCCTGTTGATGAACACCATAAGGATCAACAAGATCCCACATGTTGGAAAAGCTATATTTTTTCTGGGTATTATCCTCTCCCTCCCTAAATATATATAAATATATAAAATTGTATCTATAAAATTATATAAATTATATAACTATACCTAAATTATTTATAACACCCAATGTTAAATATATAAATTCTAAGTTTTTTCTTATTCTGAGAGGAAAAGAGTATATGATGATGACTCAAGCAAAGCTGTAACATAAAGGAATAATTCAGCAAGGAGGCTGAATTGAAGTTGCACAAGCTTTTTTTTTTTTTTTTTTTTTTTCCTTAAATTAATCTGATGCAGTATAATTGTCTGAAAATATCTAAAAGCTCAGCTGTGAGCTTTTATACACCCCGGAAGAAATGCCTATATATAATTTTTCACAGGAAAGTACTGAAGGCAAAATGCCAGCAATGATTGCATGAAGTACAAAGTAAATTTATTTCATCATAAGAAAATTGTAGATTAACATTTATACTTCCTTCTGGTTTTCTGCACTCTCTGCACTCTGGTATATCTATATTTCTTATCTATGGGTGTGGTGCATTTCCTACAGCAGGAAAAGTTCTTGAGGGTTTGGTGTCATGTGGCACAATTAGATATTCTCCTGCTACTTGGCCGCTGCGAATCACACCCTTAGGTCTGGAATACGGAACTGCAGGATTCCCAACCCCTCTTGCACATAGGAACAGCTTAAAGAGTGTAATTTTAGTATTGACAGAGTAAGATGAGCACCATCATCATTAAACACACAGATATGAAATTACACGGGTACTTTACTTTTGAGTTTAGATTTTTTGCTCACTTCCCCTCCAACGTGAAGAAATAATTTTTTTTTAAGTTTTTTTTTTTTTTGGATGACATTTTTCACAAGCAGAAGCCAGCGAGGTTTCAGACATCAGCAGCTATGCAAACTGCTCTCCCCAAACAGGTTAATTTGGGAGGGCTTTGATGAGTGTCACATCCGAAGCCTCGCTGCTTTCAGTTTTACCCTGTCAGGGCTGGGGTGGGAGCGGTGGCTGAGAGCTGCCCAGAGACCCAGAGCAGAAGGTGAGGGTGTGCCCTGGCTGGGAGCTGCCCGGGTGCCGGCGATCACCTGCGGCTGAAGTGAGTCTCGGATGGGAAGTAGGAAGTGCTGTGCTCACGCTTCCTGTACAAATAAATGCAGCTTTCCCACAGCCACTGCATGCGGGCTGTGAGGCGCGGGTAAGATATAATGGCAGCACGCACTTAATAACAGGGAGGGGATGATTTCTCGGAGTGGCACAGGGGCTGGGAGACGAGCCCTGCTGCAGCCCTTACAAGTGTTCAGCTGTCAGAGAGCCAGGGACGAGGAAGGACGTGTGAGAGCAATCGGCTCCGCTCCTCGCTGCGAGCTCCGCGGCTCTGTGGCATCGTGGTTCTTTGGGAATGCCCGAGTCTGAGTGCAGCCACTGAAAAGTCACACAGCTGGCAGTGAGCGCTACTCTCCTTTCAAGGTATGTTGGAATACAGCTTTGTCTGTTTTAGAATACCCGCAAAGAACAGAAAGCCAGCGTTTGCTTCTAATGGAAGAAAATGGAAAAGGCTTTTTTTCTTTTTTTTTCTTTTTTTTTCTTTCTTTTTTTTTTTTTTTTTCCCCAAGGTAAGGACTAGAATGGTTAAATAGCTAAAATAAATGTTATTTGTTCTTTGGCTAAAATCAAACTATGTGGTGCTTAGAGCTGAGGCAGGAGGAAACCTTGGTGTCCTGACTGTTAAAAGGCTGAAAATAAATAGACGTCAAGTACTTCCCAAAAGGGTGAAATGACTTTTGTCAGTGTAACTTTTGGAGAAATATCTATGTGAAGTGTTTGAAAATGCTGCAGAATTAGGATATGTCTGTGTGAAAGGCAATTGCTAAAATGCCTTATGTTTTAGTTTAAATAGAAGAACTTCTTTCATACTGAAAAAATACCTGATTAAGCTGGAGGAAGCCTGAGTTTAAAATGCTGATACTTCCTCCTGGTTTAAAGGCATTTCTTCTACCACAGTTTCATGCAGCTGGTATCAGGAAGGAAAAAAGACGTTCATCTGTATTGTACATGTGTTAACTTCTAATCCGTGTTAATGTACACTTCTAATCTGATCAGGGTTTAGGGTTATGTCATTTATGTAAGCACATACAAAATCTGCCATACTTTAGTTTTCTAGTTTGCATTTAAATTTTTTTTGATGCTGAGAATAGACAACTGCATTTACTGGAATGTTTGCCCTGCTTTCTCATCATAAGGCTTTCTCAGTGCAAAGCAGCTTTAGTAATAAAGATCTTTCAGTCTAGTTTATTTTACAGCTCTGTATTTTCTGTAATACAAAAGCACTTTGCTTCCTAACTGCATGCAGCAATATCGAATGTCTTCCTTCAGAGAGCACTGTAAGTTGTAAAATATTTAGAATTACTATAGTAAAGAAAGCATTGCAGGGTGCTTTTGAATCCTCTTGGTCAATAGACACCGAATGCTTTAAAGAAGTAAATTTTAGCAGAGATACACAGGCTGTGACTGAAAATACCCCCATGCAGCTTTCCAAGTGCCTGTGAGCAGGCAGAGCAATCTGATATGTTTGGCTGCCCTCAGCCTGAAGGGCAAGCGGTCTCGGTTAAGGGCAAGCACTGGGTTTGGGATTCCAATATTTACGGAAACAGAAGTTTCAAAATCCTGTTCTTAAATATTTTTCAAAACAAGCAGATTGTCCTGATGCTTGTCCTGTATAGGACTTGTCTGTGCCTGAATGTGAGTGGGTGTCTGGGTTGTTGCTTTAACATGAAAGTGGCTGAAACACTTCCATCAATGAACATAAGCTATTTTGGAGAAAGAACTACACATGGATAAGGCTGCATGGCTGCAGTTATGCTGCTGAAAGTAATGCTTTAGATTATGGATTGAGAAGTGTGTGTTTGCAGAGTGTCTAAAGCTGTAGTAAAGTGGAGGTATTCTTTCAAAATAAACCAGAGCTACTCCAGAGCCAAACAAGTGTGATGACAATCAAACTCCTTTTCTCCCATGCATCTTACTGGCTGATGGGGGTATTTCACATAAAGTCCTGTCTGCTCACGTAAGGACACAGAAACATCCCTAGGTTTCATGTGGAACTAGCATTTGGCAACCTGGAATAGTTTCCGTTCCCCATGCTGAGGTATTTTCTGCATGCACCTCGCTGGTGGTTGTGGGCTTCTTTCCCACAGATGTGACATTTTGGTGATTCTGTTTGTGTGGTAGTATGCCTTGGGGCAAAAGTTAGCAGTATAAATAGCAAACAAGATGGAGTTTTTTCTTTCTAGCTCGGTTTTTGGATTGCACTCTATTCTCTAAATGGTTCATAAGCTTTGTAGAAATAAATAGTGTGGAAGTGGTTGTCTGCCCTTTCCCTTTTGGTGGAGGAAAGTGTGTACTTGTCCATATTATTATTGTGAGTTTAAAATGCAACTGTGAGAATCAGCAAGCCACTCTGTAGGGAAACAAGCAGTGCTAATGCTTAACCTGGTTCACAGTTCATTAGTATGCCTCTGATATCATCTGTGGTGTGAGCCTGAGCCCTGTGCCTGCAGTTCACCCTGTTCAGACCTTTCAGTGACTGAGACCCAGTGGAGTGTGTTGCTTTGATGCAGCTTGAAAGAACTGCTACAGACTTGCTGTCCCTCTTCTGGAGTGGGGAGTTTTCTTGAATGTGCCTGTAACTTCACAGTGCCTATAGGTTGTACGTATCAGATCCATAAATATCCCCTGGGCTAGTAGTACTGTGATATCTGAGACCATAATTACAGCTCTGGGCCCATGGATATCTCAGGCACACGTGAACAAAATACTGTGGCAGGCTGCCAGTGTCGCTTTGAGCTGAGTCCATCAGACCTCCTTGCATATCCTAAAGCAGACTTTGCCTTCAGCTTTGTGAGGCTGAAAGTGATTCTGGAGCTGTGCTTTTCCTCTGGTACTTGCCCAGAGCTGGGTACATTTCCCTTCTCTTCCTCTGGTTTCTCCATGCCAAAGCGGAGCCCAGTATAATGCACTTCACAAATTGTCTTCTTTGCCCTTACATTCATTCCATTTGAAAACTAATCTTCTTTTGGTTTGCAAAAGGAAACATTGAAGAAAACAAGAAAGAACACATCCAAAGGGAAAGATAGCAGTGATATTAGGCTCAGCCTATAGCATTCTGTATTTCTGCTGAAGCATATCTCAGCTGCAGTGCTAGACTATGAGCCTTCTCACTTGACAGAAGCACAGGTCTGAGGGCCATCGTACACTGCAAATTTACCTAGTCTTGGACAAACATTTACAGAGATGCTTGTGCCAAATAACTTTGTGCTGATCAGTAAGAAAATAGTGTTCAGTAATCGTTCTGTGTCTCTTCTAAATGGTTTCGGCTCAGTGGGAACCGAGTGGGCTTTGCATTCATAAAGTAGGTCACTGCTAGGAGATACTAAAACACTAAAAAAAAAAAAAAATCTCAAATTACAAAGGTCCTTATCCTTCCCTTCCTGCTGAAGTAGAACTTTTCCAACTCCTAGTCTTCCAAGAGGAACAGAGGTGCCAAGTAGAAATTTTTAGGCTCTAGAGAATAACTAGGTTAATTGCATTGCAAACATACTTTCAAATTAAAATGCAGCTATGTAAAAAACCACTTTTTTTTGGAGTTTCCTAGATTTCTTTGTGTGTATTGGTACTTGTGCACAATGACATATATGTTTCTCATTTTTGGTTTCTTTTATTCTATTATAATAATGAAAAAATGTCATTAGTTACCCAAGATCTGGGTGGTTTTTTTTCTATATTTTTAGGAGTCTGCTCAGCCTTCAAGAGAAAACTCATAATATGTAGTTAGAAGGTCACCAGTTTACCTTTGGCTTTGAGTGTCCTTGGTTCCTGCAAGCACAGTTCCAGCTTTGGTTGAGTTTGGGCTAACTTAGCATCCTTGCTCCTTCTGAGTGAGTCAATATCTCTTTGGAGTCCCAAAGCCAGCCAGCACCAGGCACAATGATTTAGGACCTGTGAATCTGACTTTTGGGTCCATGCACACTAGAAAAAATTCCCTGCATGGAGTTTCTTCCTGTGTATTTCCCGAGCCTTTTGTAGACACAGTCATCAGGGGTACTCGTTATACGTGCTTTTTGTTGCAAGGAGAGCCAAGAGAGCATAGAATTGTGGAATGGCTTGGGTTGAAAGGGACCTTGATGGCCATCTAGTTCCAGCCTACCTGCCATGGGCAGGGACACTTTCCACCAGACCAGGTTGTTCATAGTCCTATTCAACCTGGCCTTCCAAGGATGAGACATCCACAGCTTCTCTAGGCAGTCTGTTCCAGTATCTCACTACCCCTCTGAGGAAAGAATTTGTTCTTAACACCTAATGTAAATCTCCCCTCCTCTAGTTTAAAACCATTCCACTTGTTTGATCACTATCTGCCTGTGTAAAAATTACTTTTCCTTTTTTATAGACCCTCTTTAGCTACTGGAATGACACACTGATGTGTTCCTGCAGCCTTCCCCTCTCCAGGCGGAACAATCCCAGCTTTCTCAGCCTGTCTTTGAAGCAGAGTTGTTCCAGTCCTCTGATCATCTTTGTTGCCCTTTTCTAGACGTGCTCTAAACAGGGCCATGTGCTTCCTGTGCTGAGGACCACAGGGCTTGATTCAGAATTCCAGGTGGGGTCTCAGCAGAGTAGAGGGGCAGAATCCCCCCCTTGATCTCCTGCCCACTTTGCTTTTGGTGCAGCTGAGGGTGTGGTTGGCATTTTGGACTGCAAGCACTGATGCTGTTGACTCGTGTCCAAGTTTTCATCCACGAGACCCGCCAAGTCCTTTTTGGCAGAGCAGCTCTCAGTGAGTTCTTCTTACATTCTGTACCCATGTCTGGGATTGGCCTGACCTAGGTGCAGCACTTTGCACTTGGACTTGCTGAACCATTTAGTTCTTATGCATTCACTTCTCTAGTTTGTCCAGATGCTGATTAGAAGACAGAATACATAATCACTTTTTATTAGAAGGAAAAATTACCATTTTACTGTCATGCTCATGCTTCTGCCCTTTAATTGAGACTGTCAGTATTTGTGTCTGTTGCAAGCTTTTCTGCCTTTTGCTTTGTTGTAAAAATGAGGAGAGGATGGAAAGTATAAGACATGAGTCATTACTCAAGGAGTGGATGTTGTCTGGATATTTGACAGAGGCTTTGATGATATTCATGTTTGATTATACAAACTATTGAATTTTCGGATAGACAGGAATGAAACTTGCAGATCTGAAAACATGGATGTGTTCTATATGTTTGCAAAAAGGAAAAATCATGGGCACAGAAGAGCTGTATCTGTTTCTGGGGACTGAAACGATTCCTTGAGGCTGCCTCTGCTTACACTCTTACATGCTGTATGTTGCTGTGGTGTAGGGGAGATTTCTTTGCACATGTATATATAGCTGCAAATAGTTCAAAATTCCACGCTCTAAATCCCTATGTACATAGAAGGAAAAACACATTTCATGACAACTAGCATCCAGGCTAATCCTTTGCATGCAAAGAAAATTCCAGAATTAAGTAGAAGCAGTGACACACAGGCTGGCACTGCTTATGTCTGAGCAGTAGATGAGAGAGTTCATATGTTCTGCCTGTGATTAATTTTTGAAGCATTTTGATGGAGGTGGGGAGATGATGAAGGAAAACAAGCCAGTCTTCCCCCCACCCCCTTCAAAAAAAAAAAAAAAGAAGGTTACAGTGCTGTATCATTGGGGAAATGGAGCTGATCCTGTGGGCTGTTTACCATTGCAGTCACTGGAACATTTTTCACAGCAGCAGGCGCTCTGCCAACCACTGATACTGGAACTTTTCCCCATGGGGTTTGCCCATTTTAGGGCTAAGATAACATCCACGGGGCCAGCAATAACTTGCTTGCTGAAATTTTGCACAATGGAGAAGATGCAATCTTGCACCCTCTTGACCTCTCCACAGTTGCCCTGTTGGTTTCAGTGGTGGAGATTCTTCAGCACACTTTCCACAGAAAATCTGTGGGAAAGGCAATCATGCCCTTTGCCAGGAGTGAATTAGAAGCAACATACATGTACATAATTTAGACAATACTACTATGAGGACGTGTATTTTTAGTATTGGTCAATGTTTTTGTTGCAAATACCCAAGCAGTGTGCATGGCTTGAGCAATTTCAACCCCCTTGTTAACTTTGCTTATCACATTTTGGGAGGATGGACCAACAAATTAAGGAAACGTACACTTGTGAAGAGTAGAAAAAAGTCAGGAATTCTTGTCTTTTCTCCAAATTCCGTGACAAGGAGGACAAAATGCTTGTTTTGCCTATGGACATTAGTTGTCATGGTCATAATTAAAAGCTAGCAGAAAGTTTCTAGAAAGTTTTCTGTAAGACTGTAATCCTATAATATAACAAGTCTATGAGTTCTTTTCAGTTCTACTTACTCATTTTTCTGAGAGTTTGGGAGGTGGGGCAGCTTCTTACAAAGATAAGCTCCCAGTTGCTTATCTTTGCACACATAATGCACAAGTCCATTGAAAAGCACTCCTTTGGAAACACTCCCCTTGGCAGGACTTGGACTGCATGGCTAAGATCATGTAGAGACTAGCCAATTGTTAGCAGAGGCTGAGGCACTTGAGGCTGAAATCTCTATGTTTACAGGTTGCTGTTCTCCCTTGTAATTATTTCTGCAATGAATGTTGAAATTTGGAATTGAAGTGAGGGAGTGATGAATGCAAACCTCTTACTGTGTTTGATGGACACTTCTGGTTTATTACATGTCTTATACTAACATCTGGATTTCTAAGTAGTTGCATCGAGCCCCTGAGAAACTTAATTGTGTTCCCTGTGTTTGGCACAGTACAGGCAGAAATCTTCTTGTGAATGCTTGGAGCCTGAAGCACAGAGAAAGAAGGGGGATGTGGAAAATAGGGTGGGAGAGGGCAGAGCAGCGATGAGACATCGTTGTGTTGTGTGATAGACAGTGTCATCAGCCATACAGCTTTTTTACTTAGGTTTAAGCAAATGTCATATTTGTTGTACGCTGTTAATAAAATGCAGAGCAAAATAGATAATGTGTGTTAAAAATGTTTATTTATAAAAATGGGAATATGCAGTTGTTTTAAAAATACATGTCCATTAAAGTTCGTCAAGAGTGTGAGACTAACAGTGGTTGAAGGTATTTTTGCAATTCCAGCATAGTCCACATCTTCTGTTCAGTAGCATGTATGTGAGATCTGTCAGAGGTTAGAGGTGCTCCAAATTCAAAGCCTGGGCACGTGGGGCTCCTCCACACTGGAGTAGTAGGCAATATGGAAGGAATTGCCTGCAGCAGAATTCCTCCCAGGATCTGTCTCCCAGCATGCTGGGCTCTTACCTTTTCCCATGCGTGGGCTGGGAAAGAGGGAGATGAGATGTGAATACTGAGAGGACAAGCAGAGAGATGCTAAGTCAGGGGGCTGTTACTGGTGTTTACTTCTCCTTTTTTGCTTCTGCAGATCAGAGGCAGAGCTGGAACTTGTCCTTTCCTCACCTCCAGTTGCTTTTGGAAGGACTTGTCGAGGAGCTGGCAGAGGAGTGGTTTAGGGATACACTCTGACTAGTTTAACTACCAGTCATGAAAAGCAGTAGTAATAGTTACTTCAGTAAATGTGTTTGGTTTCAAAACAGCCTCATGTCCGGGTCCAAACCTCTACTATTGTTTCTTGCCAAATTTCAGCACAGTCAGTAGCTGTTCATGTTGTTTTCTTAATGGCAAAGGCTTATGTTAGAGATAGTGACTTCCCCAAGGTCTAATTCTCAGATTTGACTTCCAGTCTTTGATTCACTGACTGTCCTTGTAGCTAAGACTTGAAAGTTACCACTGGGTAAGCTTTCTAAGTCATTGAGATACATTTGGATCAAGGGCAGTTTTCAATGTTTCAATTCTTTTATTTTGGTTACCTCAAATAGCATATTTATTGTATAATAATCAGCAGTGTATTTGGCTGTAAGATTAGATAGGGGCAGATTAAAATATTATATGTATTAGTTTTGTTCACTGAGCAGTCACACAAAAATCGGTATATGAGGAAAATCAACTTATTCTGTCATTTCTGTTGATGTAAATCTAAAGTTGTTAAAAGTGCTTTTCAATGCTTGCAGAGAAAAAAGTCTGTAGGACCATATTCTCGCAAGTTTGCACTTTCTGTGGCTTAACAAAACTGCATGAGAGAGATGTTAAAGGTATCATCTTATTGCAAGCACTGAAAGAAAAATTCTCAGGTCATCCCTTCTAAAAACAAACACACGGTCATTTTTTTTTTCCCAATAGCTGGCTTTCAGTACATTTTGCAGAATTCAGTGAAGGATCAGGTTCATTGTTCCTGTCAGTTGAGTTGTTCCTTGGCTTCTGGCAAACTCTGCATTCTCCTCCTGACACTAGTAAGGTTCTTGCTGGCCCTTTGGAGGCCTGGCTTTGTGTCACGTCTCTATTTTGCCTTGACCTGCTTGCCTTGCAGCTGGGACCCTGCTTGCTCCAGACACAGCTTTGGCAGTCTCCAGCCAGGGGAGCCCAAGAGTCCAGTTAGTTTCTTGTTAGAAGAAGAGTGCAAACTACAGTCACATGGAGCTGGTCTCTCTGTTTTCCACTGCTTTTCCATTGCTTTCACTTTAACAAAGTGTGTTTACAAGTCTCTCCTAAAAATCTTTTATGTTAGAAAAGGCTAGTGTTGCAAATGTCTTCTGAACACACTAAACTGTAAACATTCCAGCTCAGGGATTTAGCATATCCCAAGGATTTGTTATCTGATTAACAAAAATAAACATTTTTTTCTGTGTCAAAGGCAAATTGTTACATCTGACTTTCTATTCCTGTTTTAGCAAAAACAGCTAGCCAAGTTATCAACCCATTTGACCTCCCAAAAGGTCAATTCCTTTTACTTAGTAAATTCCACAGTTACCAAAAGCCTTTATGTGGTCTGAAAGAAAGATCTGTCATTTGTCATTTTGAAGAATGTGTTATTATTTAATAGTGGTATATTACTTCTTGTCAACAGGATGTTAAAAGTAAAGTACACCAAACTAGTTTGGGTGGAAATTCCTTGTAGCTTAGCATTAGCATATGTTGCAGAGTGTCATTAAGAACAGAGGATGTTATTTAGAAAAGTTTTAGATTTTAATCTCAGACCTGGGAACCAGTACTTGGGATTCCACTTGGTATAATTTTGTTGTTTGAATATGTTTTGGAAATATTTGGAAATGTTTGATGCCAAAACCACTCTAGTTCTCTTCTCTGACTGCATTTTGTTTCACTGCATTTTGTGCTGATCAGCTTTGCTGAGCACTGTGACCAGGATGAGCATAAAACCTTAGGAGAATCCTGCTGTTGACCTCCTGCAGGACCAGGGGGTCACCATAACCCTGTTTCTGGGGCCAACACCAGTCACAGTAAGCCTGATACATCTGGGTCATCCTGAGATGGAAACCCACAGGCCTGCCCAGCACTCACATCCCAGGAGATCAGGTGCAGGAAGCTGTGGCTTTCCAGCCTGCCAGTGTTGATAGAGCTGTGTTCTGAACTTGGATATGTGCTGGGTTCAAGCACAGAACTGAGTGAAAGCGGTGGCTTCTGCAATATGGTCTGACCTCATCCTATGCGGAATGGCTTGCTCCCATCCTCATGGACTCCATGAGTATTGCCATTGTGTGGCTCCTTCAGTACTGGAAAGAGTTGAATACCATGTTTCAATTATGCCTTTCAGTTAAAAACAAGCTAAGTTATTTCTCTTTTAGTTGACATGTTTTTATCTTTAAGTGATCCAAAAGTGCTCTTCCTAGCTCCCTTCAGCTGTAAGTAGCAGCATTTATTTTTCACCATTATCTTGTAGATTCCCTGTTCTTGAACTCTCCTGCTTTTTAAGAGTGGAAGGGGGAAATCCCCACTTTTTTCCCTTCTTACCTGTTCTCAACAGTATTGCAAGGAAATCTATAAAGGATTCCCACAACTGCAGAGTCACATCTGTTTCAGAAAAAAAGTACATATTCTGCTATATTCAGTTAATATCCATGGTCTTCTTGCAAAAAACCCCACCTCCCTGAGGACGTATTGACATAGGCTCACAAGAAGTTGCTGTGAAGAACTAGTGTTCTAAATGTTCAAAGTTATTCATACCTCACAGTATTGCAGTACAGTAGAGAAGTTATCCAACAAGTGTATTCTCAAAGCTTTGTGGAGACTGATGTGCATGTGTTCTAGTGGTGTTCTGGTTTATTAGAATGTTTTGGAATGATTGGATGTATGTGATATTTGGGAAGCTGTTCAAAGTGTATTTTAAATATCCTAAAGTGCTGGTAAAAAAAATTATTGGCAGAAATCCAGATCATATTCTGAATTACTGTAGTCAGTCCCTTAACTCCCTTAATGTATTTTTTTTCAATAGGCTTTCCACTCACTGCATTCCTTTAGAAGTATTTGATATATTTATTTTTTGGTTGCTAGCTTGATATGAAAATACTCCATATAGCTACTGCTTCTTGAACAGCAGCTCAGCAGCTCAAGGTTTTGTGTTTTTTTTCCAGGCATTCCAATGAAAACAAGTGAGAGAAATTGCCTTTGGTGTCTTCTCATGTACCAGCACATTTACTTAGGCTGCTTGTCCTTTAAACAAGTTTTCTGACAATAAAAATTTTACAGTGTAGAAAGCTGTCATAAAATATTATATGTCTGACTTTTCTTAAGCCTTGCTCAAAAAGAACAGATATTGAAATGCTTTTATTCTCTCTAATGCTTCGGCTTGGTAGCATATTATGGTAATCCAGAAATGGGTTCTCCTTGTACATGCATGTAATCAACTGCTTGCTGTTTTAAGGCTCAGATGTAATACAGTAATTTTGAATATATTAAAAATGTATTTAAAATGAGACCTTCTATTTGTGGATCTGGTTGCTTTTTTTGAGACCATGATTTCAGAAAATCTAAGTACTTGTTTAACTTCTTAATAACCTCATTTAAATAAAGCAGAACATTCAGGCTTTGATACACAGGAGCACTTAAACATATGATTAAATGTCATTCTTGTAGATGAAGGCTTTTTAAAATTGTGGCTTTAATCATATGTTTTACAGCCTAATTGGATCACTGCCTGATAAGTAATGCTGTATGGACTGGATAGGTAGCTCTGTGTAGGCAGTGAAGAAATTAATGCACCAAGGGTTAGTGGTCTGTGTGTAAGACCACAGAAGCTGTAGTGCACTTGACTGAGGCTAATCCTCTGAGCAGAGATGCTGAGTTAAAAAAATCTGCCTTAGTAATGAATTTTGAATGACATTGTCTTGAGAGAGTTGGGACAGCTGAGGTCTTGTAACCAAAAGTGGTAATGGCATTTCACTGAAATGGATAGAAGTGTGGGTTTCTGACAGTTGTCTTCACAATTCCTAATTTCATAGCTCAGTTTATATCTTGTAATTTGACCCCATTATCTTAATACCACTCTCTTACATGTTTTAAATCTTTCTGTAATTACTCTTTTCCCCCAAGGACCTGATTTTTAGCATTGGTTTTGAACACTTGTGTTTTTCAGGTAGTTTTCTTTTTCTATTTTGTTTATTAAGGAGGGAGCCTTGGTTACAGGAAACAACAGAATCCTGAGTGAACAATGTAAAACGAGGTTTTTGCATAGCACTGAAGTAATTTCATAATGGGTGGATTACTTGAAAATCTCTAGGGCGTGAGAAAGAATTACTTGCAGTGCTTGCAAATGTGTCTTCAAGAGAGTTTAGTAAATACCTGGTACACTAAATAGGAGTGTAGCACACATGCTGTGAGTTTGTTTGATGGTAAATTCTTTCTTTTTTTAATTTTTTTTTTTAAGGGAGAATTGCTGTGCTAGGTGTTAGACCCACATGTATCCTTATACCTTTTTTCAATCTCACCATGTTTATGCAAGTCCACATGCCTGGATGCTGGT
Organism: Agelaius phoeniceus; assembly: GCF_051311805.1. Taxonomy (NCBI): domain Eukaryota; kingdom Metazoa; phylum Chordata; class Aves; order Passeriformes; family Icteridae; genus Agelaius; species Agelaius phoeniceus. The sequence continues at coordinate 63,846,277 of NC_135265.1, read as the reverse complement.
TTATGGGTGTACTGGGGCAGAGGGGCCTCTCAGGTTTCACCCTGCCCACAGGATGGACATGCCAGCTCACAGGGGCAAACATATTAAGGATCCTTTTTGTTCTATTAATGTTTCCTGGAGCAATGTGTCTCATACCTGTGCATTTCTTGGCTTCCTTCTACTTGCAGCTTGACTAACTTCAGCAGAATTTTTTGTAAGCAAAGGACTTGAAGTAGCTTCTCCAAGAGATCTGTTTTTTTTGCAATTGGATACAGCATGTGAAAAAGGAAAGCATAACTTGTGGTGCTAAACATACTCCATTCATTCTCTTCCAGCTTCAGTGCAGGAGGCTTTAATGAATTCTGTGTGATGTTTCTAAGTGGTGAAAGTCACATTCAGACGCATTTTTTTAGCTAAATACAGTGACTTGGTTACAGGCATATCAACAATGTCCAGCTCAGGAGACTGCCTGGCTTGTTTTCTCTATTGCATATACAGAGTAACTTCTGTTCTTGGGTAGTAGTCATGGTTTGAGGCAGCTGGGCAGGCTCAGGTGAGCCTTTGTGTGACTGTTACAAGGATGTTACCTTAAAATTCCTGCTTATAGGAAATGTTTGAGCAGTAGGTTACATCAATTTTTGATACTTCTATGGAGCTGGGGTGGCTTGGCTTTGGACACTCCCAGACACTCACCCAGCTGCTCTCTCACTCCCATCACAGGGAGTTAGTAGTTTCCACTTTGGGATGCTAATGCCAGGATTTGCAATGGGTACCTCTCTAGAAGCAGGTATTACAGATATTTGCTGTTAGGAAGTAATTTTCAAGGTGAGACATCAGACACTCTAATGTCAGGAGGCCCTGAAGTCAGACAAGTTCTACATTCCTTCCTCCAGTGCTTTTCTTCTGGTTTTCGTACTTCACTCAAAAGCTCCATGCTTTCGTGTCAGTGTTTCTGCTTGTCCTTACCCTTCTCAGCCCTTTCTGCTTTGAGCACACTCTAATGTTTGCTGTCCTATGGGCAGTGTTGAGATGTTCCAGTGCTACAAGAAAGTACAAAGCTTTGTCACCTCCCAGAGACAAAGGGAAAGTGTCCGCAGGCAGATGAGTGAAATGGAAACGTTGACAGGGCTGAGCGCTTGGCGAGCTGTGGTCCTGGTGACTGTGCAGTTTGCACCCTACAGGGCTGACCCTCCCTAGCTCGCTCACATTTATTCAGACTTTCTGGTCCTGCCTTGTCCTGTGCCATCAGCACCGTCAGGGTCACAGCCAGGGAAGTATGAGTGTTCTTATGAGCTGAGCAGCATACAATTTGAGGAAAGATGTCCAATTTCCTGGAAATCCTGTGCAATGTGAAAGGGGTATGATCTGCGTGCGTGTACGTGGCTGATAGAAGTAGATCCAAAAAAATGGATCTTCGAGTTCCTGAGTGTTGACGCATGCCAGGGCCAGTTTGACCCTTCCTTGCCATGATTCACGCTGGTGCAGGATTCAGACCAGTATATTTCTCTGGATTAGAATGCCCTCAAGAAGTCTTTGTCCGTATTCCACGACGTCTTATGGAGCCTGTGCTGCTGTTCAGTGGAGGTTTTTTTGCAGAGTTGAGGTGCTGCACTACAGTTTCAGTGACACATTTCTTGCTCTGTTTGGGATGCTTTCCTAAACAGGTCATTTGTGTTTGTAAGCATGAAAGAGAAGATTTTAATGTTTAACTATATCTTGTATTTATATGAGTGTCCATTGTTTTTCAGAAACTTTCAATTTACTTTAATTTCTGACCACTTTTGTTCATATAATTAAATACAGAATGAAGTTTTACTTAACTCATTTTTCAGTGACTCCCTTTTCTCGTGCACAACACATACACCCAAGATGCTTAATTTTCAATCTAACCTATTGGCACGTCACTTGTAATTACAATAGGAATTTTAATCCTCTGTAAAGAGGACTGATGGATGTGTTATTAGTAATCACAGTCCGTTGGGCAATTGTAGCAAAGTGAAAGCCATAAAAATTCAGAGCAGCTGAGGTGGAACTTCATGGCTTCGCTGCTGAACCTGGAAGAGTCAGTTCTGCTGGGCTCATAAAGTTGAGGAGATAGTTGGAGATCTTGAGAGAGGACAACACATTTTGAAGTGTTGGAGAAGAACAGGAGGAGTAGAGGCTGGGAACTGGAGGAAGATACTGTTATCACCATCTGATCTGATGATGATGAGAATGAATTTCCCCTGCAGACCTGATCTCAGAGCCCAGCTGCTGGTGAATGGGGCTACCCTTCTTTGTAACCCTGAGCTCTTCCCCTTACAAGTGTCCCTTGGCAGCAGTAGCAGAAGTCCCAGTTCTCATGGGCAGATGGAAGGACCAGTGTGGGCTGGGTTGCTCTGGGAAAAGGAGCAGGGCCAGCAGGCCATGGGTGTGCTGTCCCTTTGACAGACAGGTGTTCAGCACTAACAGGATGGCTTTTCCTGTGCCAGCCTGACCCAGAGAGCTGCTTGTTTGCAAGCTGGCCTCTCGGGGACCAGGGACCTCTCAGGGAGGAGTGCTCTTCCTGATAGCCATGGTGTTTCCTTCAAGAGCTGAGCATGCAGGACATGGAGCTGTCTCTGTGTTCTCTGATCCTGTTCTCTTTGTTTGATGAACTCTGATGGAGTTAATGAGGCTGCAGTGAGCTGAGCCAGCCTGGGCTGGCTGGGGGTGGATCCTCTGATGTGCCAGGCTTGCTTGGTGTTGTCTGCTGGAGTTTTCCACAGGGTGCTCTGCCTTTTTTATGGAGAACCTCAGCTTTGCTCTGGCATCTTGGTGTGAGGGAAGGGTGAATAAAGGAGTAAAACTGAATTTAACCTACGGTCTTCAGGGACAAGGGTTATCATCAATGACAATAGGATATCATAATGAGTCCCTACAGCCATCACACTGTGGCATTAGGCTGCTACTAGCACAGAGCAGTGTGTCAGGAGCCTGTTCCTCACTGTCACACTAAATGCTGGATCTAGGCCATCTAAAATTAGCCTCTAGCCCTAAAACTCAATCACACACCTGAATCTTCCTACAGCTGCCTTAATGCTCCCTGCATGCAGGGTCATAACCCTTTTAGTTATAAGAAAAACAGTGACTTTTGAAATGGTTGTATCCATTTTATATCCATTCCCACATCTTGAAATATTCCTTCCTGTTCTTTTGTGCATCTGTCCTTTTACCTTTGCTGCCTTTTACTGTGTAGAAATCTCAGATCACTGCAGAGTGAGGGTGAGTAGCTCACCTGTACAGATGCAGCTGCTGTTGAAAAGCAACCTGAGTAAATGTGTTACAGTTCTCCTAAATACTGAGATAATGTCTAGCACGTGGGTTTAAATAACAGGTAGTTCTTGATCTGTCATAGCATTTTCAGTGACTCAGTGTTCCCCCCCACCCTTCTGCAGTAATTACAGAAGATTGTTGCAGTTACTGACTCAGAGGGAGACTTCCTTCTAAGCCTTCTGGCCATGCTGGAGCTCAAGCTCTGGAGCTGTACAGAGCAAATTGTGAGGGGCATCAGGGTAGCAGGCCTCAGGACTGCAACAAGAATTGTGTGGGAGTACTGTATGTTATGAACTAGTGATAGCAAGCCATAAAAAGAGTTTGCTTTGGATTTGTGGTCAGGAGTTTGGTTGCCAGAATCTTGGCCATGATGCTCATATCTCTTGAAACTGTGTGCTTGCAAGAAAGACATTCCAAGGTACAAATCTGATGGCTTCTCTGACAGGATAGTCTAGGAAACTACCACATGTAAAAATTAAAAAGGGCTAAGTATCCTCTGACCCAGATTTATTGTGGATAAAGTGTCTTCCTGCTGATTGTGGGAGCACAGGGCATGAGGCTTTGGGGACAGGCCTGGGGATGGGCTCAGCTGTGAGTAAGGTTATGAGATGGGAGCCGCAGGGAAGGGTTCCACAAACTCCACGAGCCCCATCATTCTCCCCCTAGGGAGGAATTCAGCAGGCACTGCACATCAGTACATCACAAATGCATTGATGGTCTGCAGCTGCATTGGACACTCCAGCAGCCACTGAATGGCAGCAGAGACGTGCTGCCAAATGTGACCTGACAGCCCTGCCCAGAGGGTGCTCAGGGCTGCAAGGGAGGCCAGCAGAAGAGGACCAAAGGGCTCAAGTCTCTGGTTTCCCTCATGAGATGTCAGATCTGACAGGCACATCAATAGGTTTTGATTGGTTTCATGTTCATGCAGCTTTCATTTGTGATGCAGCTCTTCAGATTTAGTAGAGCTGCACTCTTGGTGCTGCTGCAAGCAGCTGTGCACAGCTGGCCATCAGGTCTCTGCTTGTAAAATATGTGTGACGGTTGTCTTGCCATCAGCAAAGTGTATTCAGAAGGAGGTCTGTGGAAGCTGGGCCAAGTTTCTTAGAGATGTGGATAGATTTTTCTGTGCCTTAAATACTGTAGTGAACCTCACTGTCTGTGCTGAGGTGAGTAAAATCTGCAAATAGGCTTTGCATTGTTCCAGCTTAAGCACGAGGATATTCTCTTTAATTGCTTTTTCAGTGTTATGTGTAAGAATGAGGGTCTTGAGATTTTTTACGATTATGGTGCAGTGTTTTCAAATGTTTAGGCCAGAAAGCATTACATGCAGACATGGCATTTCCATCTGCTGCTCATCAAAGAAGAGAAATTTCATTCCCAAGCACTGCTGTGATGTTAGTGAAAACATGGCTTTGGTGAGCATCTCTCTGTCAAAGTACTAGTGCACTTGGTTCACAAACATCAGTTAAATGCCTCAGAGGTCTATGAAATAAATAGAAGAGCTGGATGCCAGGAAGTGAGATGCACAAAAGCTACTTTTTGGCATCATTAAGGCAATGCAAAAAAGAGGATTGTACATAAAATGCTCTTACTCATTTGGTTTTAAGCTCCAGCCCTGTGTGAAGTAGCACATGCAAGCTGAAGCCCTTTCCTGGGTTTAGATGCTTTCACCATCCCTCTTGCAATAAATAGACTGCCAGCTCACTATCTCAGTGACAGAGAAGGTGGAGTTCATGGTACCCACCACCAGCATTGCAGACTAAATGTTTGAAGCGCTTGCCTAGAAAGTGGGAGTCTGTTCTTGTCTTGCACTGCCTAGGGGAGTTTCCAAGCCACCAACTGGAATAGAAGGTGGGAGTGGAGACACTCACTGGAACTGTGTGGGTGCAATGAAGACTGAAGGATCCCATTTGGGTGGGAGTATGAGTCTGAAACTCATTTGAAAAGGCCCCATCTGTGTGAGTTTTGTTTTGGTTTGTTTGGCTTTTTCTTTATTTCGATGTTAAGCAGCTTGACTGAGGTGCTTTGTGCCAGCAAGGTGAATGTTCTCAGAGAACTCAGCCAGTTCAGGTCTATTAAGGAGGTGTGATCTCTTTGTAAATCTTGAATGGTTCCAAGATGTTGAGTAGTTCATTTGGGTGTGCAGGTACTTCTATGGATCTGAGATGTAAATTTTCAAAGCAATGGAAGTGACTGCATGGCTTGGATAAAGTTTCAGCTGCCAATTTCTCTTTTCAGGCTGAGTTGCACCATTAATGACTGAATGGGCTCTGCTGAGAAGGCTTGTCCTGACACCATGACAGCTGATGAGTCAGAAGCTGGAGAGTTAGCTCTGGAGCCTCTCCTCACGTGCAAGCTATGTCTCTGTGAATATTCCCGGGATAAGATGACCACTCTTCAGGAATGCAGCTGCGTCTTTTGTACAGCGGTAAGATCTGTCAGTGCCTTTACATTACAGAAGCAGGGTAATGGAAGATGGACAGAACTGTGAGATAGGATTGCTTGTCTTGTACAAGCATATGTTACACCCATGCTGACACAGGATGCTTTTCTAAAGAGCATTTGGTGTTAGCCTATCTTGCCTTATTTAAAAGATTGCTCTTGTCATTTTACTTTTGATAATTTGTAACTAATAAATGTTCCCATAGCAAGCACTAGTAAAAAGTATAAATAAAAGGAAATAAGATGCAGTTTAAGAGTGTTGAACATACACAGCTTGCATGCAATCTCTGTATTTACTTTTTCTGAAGCAAAACCTTGAAATATCATAGGATAGCTGTGAGCTTTTGTTTCCCTAGTATCCTTTTCTGAGTTCTCAGGGACCTTTAAAGTCTTCTATGTAACTTCTAAGGGCAATCAGAAAACCTAAACAAAAATGGCCTTTTGAACCTTTGTGCTGCAGAGATGTTGCTCAGGTCATGCATTGCCTATAGTAGTCAGTAAGGACTTTTTGGCCTGCAAATTCAGATCAAATAAAGCTGGTGGAAGTGATAGAGGGAGAAGTTGAATTAGCTGATAAAAGCCCTACAGATAGTAGTACTCTTCTGGTCTCTTTGTCAGCATGGGAAAAATGGACCTTGTTTCTCTGGTGGTAGTGACTTTGAGGTACCTCACTAATGGTAACTAAAGTACCTGACCTGAAAACAGGTCAGAAGTCACTAGAGGATGTTGGTGTCTGCTTTTTGTTGTTTGTTTTTCATTTGTTTGCTTGTTTTGGTCTTTTTGTGCAGGGGGGCGGGGTGGGTGTTGGTTTGGTTTTATTTTAAACTCTAGAATAAATGTACTTGATTTTATTTTTAAAAAAATTGTGGATAAACATCAAGCAAGTATGTTTAAGTTTTACCCTTGCTTGTTCGAATTAATGAAGAAATTGGATATTTGTGAAGCCAGCTAGGGTGAGAATATCTTCACTTATGCTGAATTCAGGGTAGCTTAAACAGGATGAGGATCTAGCTGTGTATTTCAAGAAACTAAGATAAGATTGATTAATATGCATTTCAACCTGAACTTCTTGAAGTTTGTTTTCCATAATGACTTGCACGAAACATTTCTGTATTTTAGTTTGTAACAAAAGTTTGAAGAATGTGTAACCTAAAGGTAATGTGAAGATACTGCTTTAAAAACAAAAAAACCCCAGAAAATTGGAGAAGTTGATACTTTCACAATGGTCCCACTCCTATGCCAAGAGTTCAGTGTCACTGATTTAATATTGTTAATGGTACGTGAACCTCAGTGTTAGCTGGGTAGAGTAACCCTTGGGGAAGCATGGGCTGCTGAGGACTGTGCCAGCCAGAGCTGGACTCTGCACTCCAACAGGACACTGGCCAAAGGGAGAGGTCAGGAATGGCTGGGGGTGTTGTTGTGCCTGCATGCCCCCTGTCAGTGCCACAGCTGCCATAACATCCATACACTCCTTCCCTGGCCAGCACCAGGAAGAGTGAATGCTGTGAGCTTGGTGCTCCAGTGCTGTGACAGTGTCAAGGAAGGTGCAGTCACAGTTACTTGGCATCTGTGCAAACTTTGCTGACTTTGAACCAAGAGCCAGCCATGGGTGAGCCTGAATGCAGCTGGGAGAAGCCTATAGACATGCTCTATTTGTTTCAATGGGCATAATATGTCTCAGTTGTGTTTATGCTCCCAAGTCCAGCATTTGTCTGACTGTTGCCTGTGTCCCAACGTCCTCCCAACGGATGTGTCTGGGCTGATGCATGCCCAGACATGTAGATCTTGCATCCTGTAACAAAGAGGGCTCTGGAAACTCTTAACCTGGCTACATGGCTCTCTGTCTTAAAGCCAGAGCAGTTTCTGGGATGCCATATGAGTTGCATTTTTGGGCAGCCTCCAAAAAACAGTGTCAGGAGCAGCTTGACTTGGGAGTGCTGAGACTTGCATGGGGGATTGCTTGGGGCACAGCCTGCAGCGGCTCTACTGGTGTGCCATGCCCTAAATTTCCTCTCACCCATGCCAGGACATCTAGATACCTTCACACTACACTTAAGAAAGATTTTGGGGTAAGAATATCCTCTGTGAGCTCTGGGATTGAGCACAAATCAGATTTGCAGTTTTTCAGCTAGCAATGCTCTCAGCTTGTATAGCTTATTCTTCTGTCACTAAGGGTAATTTTATATATCCAGGAGTAGTATTAAACTTGAAATAGAAAAGGGCTTGACATGGAAATAATAGGTTCTGCTCCAATAAGCTAAAACCATTGTTTTTGTTAATTTTTTTTTCTGTTACATGTGAAGTCTTCTGGTTTGTTTTTTTTTTTGTTTTTTTTTTTTTTTTTTGTTGTTTTTTTTTTTGTTTTTTTTTTTGTTGTTTTTTTTTTTTCCTTCCTAACTGTAATGGTGATGCTGCAACAATGATTATTTTTCATAGTATTTGTGGCTGTGGAAATAATTGGAAATTGTTACTATTTAGATATCTGTGGGGGTGAGGTTATGTTTCCTTTCCATTTGTAGACTGTAAAACCAAGGCATTCAGACAACTTAGAATTGTGTACAGCTATTTTTTTTCATCTTAGAAACTCTTGCAATAAACAAAATACCCCATAAAAGCTGTGTTCTAGCCAAAGTAAGTAAACTGTGCTTTAGCATGTGTATGTTTGCACTTTGGTGGAATGTTTCTAGTAGGGCAGGAGTTTTTCAAATAACTGTAAACATTTTTAGTCTCTCTCTTCTCAGCAGAAAAAGCAGATGGCTTGCAGAACATACTTGCCATCTTACTTGGTAGCTCAGTCAGGTCTGAAGAGGCATGAGCCTTGTATTTTTCAACATGTGTTGCACTTGGCATAAGATTCCACTGCAGTGTGAGATAAAGCACACATTTACACATCCCAAGAATTTGGAAATGGCTGTAGTGTACCTAATGACTTGGTTTCATTGTGTTCGGATTTAGATTAATTTTTAACGAAACACTGATCTCTGAAGAGGGTTGGGAAGAGATGTGAGATATATTTTATCTGTGAAAGTTTTAGAGGACTGAACTTTACATTATTCAGTTAATTTCCTGTATCTATAAAATCTTTGCAGAGTGCCATGCTGTGGTGCACACTTTTGCATATGGATATTCAGCAATATCTGTATTGATCAAGCTCCACGATTTTATGGTCCCTTTGTCACCTTTACTTATCCCTTTCCCAAAAGGGGAGGGGGGGTCTCATCGTTCCTGATACTGCTCATCTTGTTCCTTGTCTTCCCACTCATCCTTGTATATTTGGTGGGGATGTCCTTCTTATCAGCAGGCCCTTACATTTACCTTTTGTTACAATTTTCTCTTCCTTGGATGTGCAGCTGCTCAGGTTTTTGCCCCCATGGTGGTGATGGTGTTCACATATGTATGTGAAATAATTATACACTGTGTCTGTCCACACCATTACAGTGTTAAAAAATACAGTATTTTACAGCACTTTAGTGCATCTGGGTCCAAAGCAAACTAATATTAATTACTTCTTGATTGATCCACTTACAGAATAATACTTTGAATATTATACTTACTTCTAATGAAAGTCCCTAAATGTTTGCTCTTTTCCTTCCATCTTTGCCCAGACAGCTCTCGCAGCGCCTCACCCAGGTAAGACTCAGGAGTGCTCTGGTGAGGCAGTGCCAGGAATGGACCGGCCACCCTCCCCACTTTGCCTTTGCACAGAGCACTGGGTCTTGCCTGGGCTTTGGTGCTCATTAGACAGTCTGGAAAGTGTGCATCTAGGAGAGTCCTGCCTTTTCAAAACATGGCTGAAACTGGGAAAGCAGCAGGGAGAGTCAGTGAGTGGTGTGATCATGTGCACCTTGCATCCCCTGAGCTACAATTGCCCTGGTGTCTGGCACAGCACACTCTACCCTTTGGAAGTGCTAGAGGGGAGTGCAGGACTGGCAGTAACACTGGAAATACCAAGGGCCCTAGGAAAGACTCCTTGTGAGTCTGTAGCCTGTAAGCAGTCATGGAGGTGAGGTTTTAGCAGGTGGGGTAAGATTGCTCTGGTGGCAGTGGTGACAGGAGGAACCAGTGCACTGCTGTTGCAGAAACGTGGTCTTAGGGGGTCAGTAAAAATTACCAGTGTTGGCTTTACCCCGCACCACACCAATTCTTTCTGGTTTTGTCTTTCATCTTTTCTTTGCCTCCTCTTAAGCATTTCAGGGCCCCAATGAGAGCCAGGTGAGCAATAAATGGGATTGCTGCTATTTATGTCAAGCAGCAGCTTATGTCTATTTGTCTTGTGTGTTATTTACTGACACAGTTTGAGATGTTGGAGACAATGTGTAACAAACTGAAAACAGAAAATGCTTTCAAGTATGTTATTCTGTGTTGTTGGCACAGGTTTATGCAGAACTAGCATGATTCACCCTTTCTTTTTCCCGAGCAAATTCTTTGTTGAGTCTTGTACTTGTGAGAAGAGTGTGAGGCAACTGGGTTACAAAATGTGTAAAACAAATACCATGATGATCTACCTGTTTGTTATTTTGGTGCACACCGTGCAGTCCAAATGAGATTAAACTTCAATGCAACCTTAGGAGAAGCAGGAGTCAGCATGCTAGCCCAGGTAGCTTATGTGCTTGCTTGTGCTTCTACAAGTGGGCAGTGTTCCAAAGGTAATTGAAGAACAAGATTTTCTGCTGCAGCAGTGTATGACAGCAAGGCTAGGGCAAGGCATGGGCTCAGACGGCTCCTTTGCTGCCATGGATGGTGTGGTGCCATGGACAGTCACCTGCCTGGGCCCTGGGGAGGCTTCAGCCTCAGAAAGAGGCTGCTGATGGCTGCTTTTACTAGAGAAGAAGAAACTGTTAGAGAAATAGGAGTTTCTCTGTTGGTACTTTGTCAACAGCAGACTCTAAGGCTCCTCTGTTTTCCTTAATCTTTTCAAGAACAGCTGTGCATTGTCCTGCCTCCTTTGGGTGGCTGAACAGAGACATTTGGCCCTTAGTGCTGTGACATTTCAGATTGTTTGTGGAGGGGGGCACTGGGAAACTGGAAAAACTAATATGAGGGGTCTTTGCAAAAAACATGAGCAGAAGAGTCAGAGAGCAGAGGAGATCAAGCAGATCAAGGACAAGGAAGATGCAAAAAAGAATTGGATACCTGCTCAGTGAAACAACTGTGTGTCAATAACCCACTGAAATAATACTTAGTGAAACTTATGAGTAAGGGAATATTTGGATTTGCCATCATCTAGCCAACACTGGGTTTTAGTATCACTTCTGTTTGTTTGTCCTCATTTTCAATAATGGGTTTGTTGTCTTTTTTCTCCCCATCCTATGAGACACCTTCTCACAACTGCACCAGAACACTCACTACCTTCTCCTCTTCCTAAATATACCTTGTGCTGCAATGCCCCACTTACTTTATATGAAGCTCATCTCAGGTTGTTTTCCATTTGGAAGTGTTGACATTTGGGATTCTTTTTTTCCCTGCTTGACATTTGAAATGTTTCAGAATAAATTTTTTTCAAGTTTTAAAAAAGAGAATTCCCACACCTGGTAATATTGGCACTGAACACAGAGCACTTCCGTAGTAATTTTGATGGTTTAAGAACTTGCATTTATTTCTGTGCAGAGTACCACCAAAGGCAGAGTTGGGTTATCAAAAGAGTATAGATGTACCCATTGACTTTTGAGGGATACTGCAATTCAGGAAGAGGGACTGCATGTTTCTGAAGTCAGTAGAGGTGGCAGCCTCTGGATGGTAGCCAAGGGAGGATGGGAGGAAGAGGGAACTAATGTTTTAATGACAGCATTGCATCGATGCAGTTGGTGTTATCTCCATTTAACCAATGAAGAAATCTATATGAAGTAAGTTGTCAGTGCCTTGAAGTGCCACAGAGACTTCTGAGCCAGACTGTGACATAAGCCTCATGCTCGTGTCTGTTTTGTAGCTGTTGTAAGGCCAGGTTTGGCCTGACACGGATTTTTGGCAAGAGAAATTATATTTGCAGCTGGTTCAATTTTGTGAAGTATGAGTTTCTCTGGTCCTTTTCTATTTGGTGGTACCACTTCGTGGCAGCAATTACCAGGAACCTTTCCTGCTTTTTATGAAAGGCTGCTAGGATGTCTTGGGCCCCATGGTTTCATACTGTGTTTCTGAGCCGAATTCAGCATCACTGGTAGATATTTTGAGACAAAGCTGGTGACAGTATATTTCTCAGGTACATTTGAAGGATCCCATAAAAAATAGGCTTGTGGACCAAGAGGATGCAATTATGTTCTGGTCCACTGTCTTGTTTGCTTGGTGTTTTCATTTGGTCATGACAAAATTAAATTCTCGTTAGTGATGTTATTCCTTCCCTCCTTCTGAGCCATGAACTGACTATATTATGTTCTTTGAAGCTACAGGGGCATTTTTTCACTTCCTTTCAAGCATCTTTATTGATAAGGCTCTTATGTGGCCTGATCTTCTTTACATTTGATCTTCTATCTGTTCATTTATCACTGTATCTGGACCTTAGGAGCTAAAATAGAGATTGGGCAATATTTCATTGGAATTTTGCTTCTTGCTTTAAACTGTGCCTATCATGAGTTTATCTTAGCAAATGAAGAGATTTCTATTTTTGTCTAAAAACTTTAATTGGAAGAACCTCACTTTTTATTCCAAGTGAAGTGCAAATGGCTCCAAGCTAATTGCCAATAGACTTGTTTCATCTAGTTTTAAGACCTTCTGAGAGATACTTGAGGAGTTTGAGTACTACACATTGTAGTGACTGATCCATTTTGGTGATGGAACATGTGGAAGTGCAGATGTCACAGCAATGATGAACATATTATTAAACATTATATAGATCTGCCATAAACACTATGAGTACTGTCTAGGAGAGTACATTTATCTTAGTACATGTTTGATTAGATGCTGGGTAGATCAAGGTGGTATAAATTTAGAGTTCTGACGTGAACTGTCTCACCAAAATTCGTAATAGTAGATTGTGTATGCACTAAAGAACAGGTAACATTTCTAAAGTATAAGAAATAAATGAATGTTATGTCTCACTGAATAAAAAGTACATAACCATGACCCAGAACTAAAATAAAAACTGAATGCCTATCTGTTCATCTGTTTTGAATCATGAGGCACTCTGGAATGTCAACTGAAAAGTGAAGTATTCTCTCCATGTACAGTATTTCTGCCCCCTGCCCTCAAACCTGGAGTTTGTAAAAAAGCCTAAGCTAAACAAAGCCGGAACCCCAAACAAACAGAGTTTTGAGAAGATCTTTGGAAGACAGATTTAACATTGTAAATAATTCCTGTGGATTTTAAGAGGGAGACCTGAGTTTTTCTTCTTTTTTTTTGGAATGGAAATTGTCTTCAAGTTACATGTTAGGAGGAAAGACCTTGTTTTGGCAACATGCCTTCAATCATTTTGTGCATTTTCACATTTAATGTAGATCATCGCCTCGTACTGTCTGGGAAATACTGTAGATCTGTTCTTTACCTTTCCATAATTGAATTAAAGACAAATACCCTTACTTACCAGCTGCTGCACAGGGGCTGGCAGCAGTATTGGTGGCATTTGACAGGAAAATAAGCCAGTGTTTTCTGTTTCTTTTTTGTTTCTAGCCCTCTGTCCTTGTTTCTTAATAAAGATACCTGTTCAGTTTTTCATATTACATAAGGGGTTTCTTTTATGCTTTTGTATCCAAACTAATGAGGCTGTATTTTGGGATCTGAACAGCTGCAGGCAGGTCGGAGAGGAGCAAGGTAATGAAACATGTCCAGGTACTTGAAAAGCAGTATGTAGGAATGATTGAGATCCATCTTTTGTCTTTGATACATAAATTTTCTGAAAGTGGATTTGAATAGAAACTTCAGATCTCACAGTGAAAGGGATATAGTGCCTTTGTCACATCATTACCTAGCAACCTAACGCTAAAGTTACACTTTGAACTCATTTTTATGTTAAAATGCAGAACTGTTATGATCCCTTTGCAGAGTAAATACATAACCAAGCGACATCTTTTTCTTGATAAGTACATTAAAAATAGCCTCTGTACAACATAATTTTGGGGAAAAAAAAAAGTTGAAGTTAGAGCAGCATGCAGAAGTGTTGAAATAAAAAATCCATTAATAGCCTGAACAGAATTTTCATTCTTAGGCTCAAAGCTGACCATAGAAAGCACTTCTGTTTATTGTTGAAGAAGGAATCTTTTACATTACTAGTTTGTGCATTCCTTGATTAGGCTTTTCAGTGTATTATTAAAGATGACTCCATTGCATTTCGATGTACTCTTTCAACAGACCCTTAGCTCCAGGAGGGGAATATTTACTTGGGGAATTTGTAAGAATTTGCCTAAATAATAATATTTCCTACAAGTTTTATAAGGTACAAAAAAAACTAAACAAAAAAAAAAAAAACCCACCAAAAAAAACTCATGAGTAGCATTTTGTGACATAGGTAACTGGATATTGATGTTATTTTATTAAATAGAGGAAAGCGATGGCCTGAAAGACAAAACCAGCATAAGAGGAAAAAATCTTGCCCCAAAATGCTTAGACAGCAAATTATTGAAAAAAAAGTTACTACACATTATGAATCTCAGGCAGAGAAAAAAATACTTGTAGTCCTCTTTTGACTGAAGTTGTCAGTAGTCCTGTGTGAGCAAAACATGCTTCACAAAGCTAGATCAGCAACAAAACATTCTGTTAGGTGTACTGAGTTTTACTAGTGGAATTATATTATCACATTTGAATTTGTCTCTCTTGCTTGAATGCCTCAGGATTTTATTGTTTCCCAGAGCACAGATATGTACGTGATACAGTTGCTCAGTGGGGCAAAATCTGAGTTAACTGATTAGAGTGCACTTGCAGGTATAAACTACTTGTGTTTGTGTCTGCTTTTTATTTGAGGGGTGAACATAATGGAGTCAAACCTCCAGTGTGTGTTCTGTGGTCAGCAGGATTCTAACCTGTTCAGCAGGACCTTGGTCAATTTTTAGTTTGTTGTCTCAACCATCCTTCCTTGGCTATGCGACACATTCATGGAAACTTTGCTGGCTCTGGCCACGGAAAGTAAGAGGATGGCATTAATGTCACCAAAAGGCACAGATCCTGTGTTGAGGCCACCCCAGCCACTGACAGCTCTCCGTGTTCAAAAGTCACCATACTGCAGGAAATTGGTGGGAGAGTGTAGCCCAGGATGTTGAGATCTCATGATTTCTAGGATGTCAAGATTAAGACCCCTTCAGGAAATTCTTTGTATCACAGAAGGCAGAGCATCTTGATTCTCCCTTCATTTTGAAGAGCAATTAAGTAGCATATGTAGTGCATGCAGTTTTTCTGAGACACTGCTGATTTTTGTAGACAAAATGCCCAAAAAATTTTGCCATTTTATGTCTGTAATAATGTATTCTCTAAAGTGTGGGAGGACACACTGCTGAGAAGGTCAGTTGTGATTCATTATACAGACATGAAAACATCTTTTCATCACGTTTTTGGCTTGCATCTTTTCAGATACTCTTAGTTGCCACTTCTCAAGTAAGCAGCTGAATTAGTAGCTGAGCTGTAAATAATGGTAAAACCCCTCTGAAAAGAGTTTCTCTGCAAGATGAAGGCATATTTTAGAGTTTTAGTGATTTTCCAATGTTTCTTCTTTGGTGATAAGAGGGAACAAGAAATTCACATCTTCATTTATGTGCATACTTTGGTAAAAAGCCTAATCCTTCAGTAAGAAATATTAAATGCTTCCTTCAAGTTTCCTGGCAACTTTAAGCCCTTCTTGTATTGCACCCAAAGTACCTTCTCCAAGCACAGAAAGTCAAGACCAAAGATTTCATATCTATAAAAATGATTTAACAGAGAGATTTTCTGGGAAATACTTGAAGATCCATGGCACTGCACAGCCCAATTACATAATCTCTCCAAGCCGAAAACATAGCAACCTCTAAAGAACCACAGAAGGCTGGGTGGCCACTTATGTTCACCTACAACCAAGCAGTGAGTTAGAAGAGAAGAAGAATCCAGATCATTAGCAATCCTCAGAAACCTCTGTTCTCCTGGCTTGGTACCCATAATGACTTAGGTACTGCATATGGAAAATGATTGCAATATCTATACTGTGGATCGAAGCTCCTTAAGAGCTTCGTGCCCATCCTTGTACAAAAGCGTAATTGTCAGTGCTCTGAGCTCCTGTCCTGAGAGTCTAAATTAAGAACAAGCCTCTGGGCTGCTGCTGGGCTTGCAGTAACTTCTCAGGCTTTGTCCTCCCTCTGTAACCACCTGACCTGAGCTGCCCCCAGAATACAAATCCACTGTACCATGCTGTCAAAACAAATTACTAAATATCAGGCAGCACTACAGAGGAGACAGGAGCCAGGATCTTAGCAAAAGTAAAAGGTTGCTCTCTCATGCTTGCTGAGGAATTAAGGCAACCTAAATGCTTTGGTGGGAAGGAAACATTTGCCCTTCACCAAATGCTGCCCTGAGACTTGATCCAGAAAGTAATCAGGTCTCCCATGAGGAGATGAAGTGAGATGTAAGGAGGTTCTGCCCACGGATTTAAGAAGTACACTTAACACACTGCAGCCTGTGCAGGCCTTGGGGAAGGGACTCTGAGGGCAGAATTTTCTGTTTACATCATTTGTGGAGGAGGCTGTGAACAGGTACAAACCAAGGAGAAAATCTGTGTAGGGAGTGAGTACTTGCTGCCCCATTTCTCCTGTGATACGTGCTGAAACATGTGGGCAATGCTCAGTGCTTAATGAATATGGAGCTGCAGGACAAGGTCACCCACAGCCTCCATCTGCATCAGTAACAGCACTGGGAGCCACCCTGGGCTCTGGGCATGCTTTTTTTGGCTTTCCCTATGTCACCTGCTGCCACTGCCCAGCCCATGGTGGCAGATGTGGGCACAGCCCTGGCAGCTCCAGTGTCACCAGGAGCCCACTCCCAGGCACTACTGTGGTTCCATACCTGCTTCTGTTTGCTGCTCACTGCTCTGTGATGGAGCTGCTGTGCCAGGGGGTGCTTTGATCCCATGGGTAAACTGACTTTGTAAAAGTGCTGTGCCTGGATGCCTTTGGGAGCAGTGGGCGAGAAGATGGGACAGGGCATGGAGACTGCTGTCGGAATAATAAAAGAATAACTCCTGATTAAATCTGGGCTGATAATCCCTAGGGAGCTAATACTGCCTTCAGTAACTGACATGATTTCTTTTTTGCTTTTCACCTGTGAGTATCTCCCTCACCTCCCACACACTACTTGCACCATCAATTCCTTACAACTTGCTCTGCTGCTTTCTTATAGGGGTGCATGCTGGATCTGAATACCTTAGTTCTTAATGAGATACACATTTAAAGCTTACCAGTTAGGTTATATCCCAATGTTCTTCTAAGAGAATACACTTCAAATATTTACAAATCAAAAGTAAGTTAATTTAAAATGCCAGTAAGTTAAGATTATTCTACTTGCTTGAGCTAGTATCTCTATAGCTCATCAGAATTCAACAAAATGTGGATTTGGAGATTTCAGTAGAGAGACAGACAGAATAATAAGGAAATCTCATTTCCATTTGTAAGGGTCCTAATTATCCTGATGGTTTAGAGGGAATCAGTTTTCCAATAAAAAATACAAATGAGGAAATTTCTTTCATCAGAGTGCAATATGCAAGGCCTTCTCAGAATAGTCCAGACTAACACAGACTTGAGTGTTACATGCCTATAAATAATAAAACAATGTGTTTTCAAGAGTCTAAGGCTGCCATACTCGGAAGGGCTGTGATTTCCCCATCACTCACCTATTAGCTTTTGAACTCAGTGCCTCTTCCAAAAGTTGGCAGAGAGACAGAGGTCTCAAAACCCTATTTCACTCTGACATATTTCTTGAAAATCGATGGGGCAATGATGAAGAAATCAGCAGTACTGGGGAGGAGGTTTGTAATATGGGCATGAAATATAAAACTGTAGGGAAAAAAACTACATTAGTTCTACTTTTCATAACATGTTTATTTTCATTTACAGTAAACATTACAAGCTGATACCGAAATCTGTCTGAAGTCCATGCTTTGTTATTCTGTTAATGGTGACTTGCAATTTATTGTATGCTTTGCCATTATTTTGAAGAGACTTTGTTGTTTTGTTTTCTGTAGATGTGACCTTACTTACTTACCCAGGCAATTTGGAAGAACAGTTCAAGCACTGTTCTTTGGTCCATTGCATGAGTTTTGTGCCATGATTTTACTGAAGACTCTGTAATACATGTTAGGAAGGCAAGTTGAATATATTTGAAACTGGCATACCAAATAAAGTGTGAGGAGAGTAGAGGGCTCTTTGAGCTTGGAGGGGAAGCCTACTGTTTTTGTAATGGAACAATTTGGATACATTCATAAAGTGGCTTCCATGCTGGAAATAGACTTTGGAGCCTATAGAGTAGAGGCTGATGATAAATTGTAATAAATTATGGATATTATTTGAACTATGGGGGGGGCAGGGTTGAGGGGGAGGAAAAACTGATAGCTGCACATCTTCTAGGGCACATTATAACCTCCCAAGCAGGTGCTAAACCCCTTTCTTCTTTTGTGCAGCTGAGAACAGTGTCTTTCTTGTAAATGAGTTCTCCTACAATGGCGACTGCTGGATGAGAGTCTGAATTAAGAACACAGGAGGAAAAACAAAGGCACAAAGCCTGTTTAATTAGGATAAAAGATACTCACCCCTGCCAAATTCTCCAATCCCAGTTTAGCAGAGCATAGGAGTTGTTAGGGCTGAAAGGTCTGACTTGCTGACTTAGGTAAACGCAATGCTTGGCAGATGAAGTTATGCATAATTAATTGTTCTTTGTTGCATTCTTTCCAATGTAATGACTTGTAGCATTCACACTTACAGTAATTGATGTTTGCTGTGTGCTGGAGCTTCAGGACAGCCAATTAAGCTGGTGAAGGTGGGAACTGCACAGCATCTCTGACATCTGGTTGTTACCAACATGTGGGCTATAACGTTTTTTTTTTTCTTTTCTTTGCTTGTTTCTAGTGTCTAAAACAGTACATGGAGCTGGCAATTCAAGAAGGTTGTGGTTCCCCTATCACATGTCCAGACATGGTATGCTTGAACCATGGGACCCTACTAGAAGCAGAGGTATCTATACTTCTTATACTTCTTTCTCTCTCTCTTTTTTTTTTTTAAACATATATCCCCCAAATTTCTTTATCTGCATCATAAGAAATGTAATCATACAATTTTTCTTCCCTTTAATTACTTTTAATGAGCTTTTGGCAAGAGGCCTGACTGACAAGAGGTGATAGAAACAAACAGATGTTTTCCAAGGGTTTTGCTCCTTTTTCCCTCCCTCTACACCTTGGGGGAGAAGTTCCCTTTGCATCTGGACAGCCTCTGAATTATCCATGCAGGTGACTTAACCAGAATACCCTGTATCCCAGAATTGCTGAGCCTCCATTAGACTGTCATTTCAGTCAGATTTGATTTGACTGCAAACACTGAAATTCTTGCAGCTTTCTTAAGAGCAAGAACTCGGATTGATGGTATGCAAGGCCAGAATTTCCTTGTATATGTTGATCTTGGGTTGCAACAACCAATTTGCAGTCCAATCTAATCATGCAGGGCTGTATAATTATATTGAGAGAAAGGTACCTGCACAACACCAGGTAGAAGTAGGCCTTAAGAGATATGGAAGGTATCTCTTGGGATACACCCAAGGATGCTTGCTTGCCTGCTCTGTGAGGCAGGAATGTCTCTGCTGAGCCTGAGAATACAAGTAGGACAAAAAAAACCCAAAAAAAAAAACCCCAAAAAAACCCCAAAAAACAAAAAACAAAAAAACCCCCACAAAACAAAAACAAAAAAAAAAAAAAAACCAACCAAAAAAACCCCCCAAAAAAAACCCCAAAAAAAAACCAAACAGAAAACCAAAACCAAACAAAAAAACCAAAAACCAACCAACCAAACAAAAAACCCCACCAAAACCCAAAAAAACCAACAACACGCAAAAAAACCCAGGAAAAATAAGATGGCTAAGGGATTTTGATTAGTTTTGTACATTCTCTCAGTATTTGAGTAATAAAATCAAGGAGAATTAGATCTCCATCCTTGAACTGAAGAAGAGAAGTTTGTCTTCTGGATTATCTTGAGCTCTGTGCACACAGATGCTGTAACTATGGCAGAAGTATATAATCCTATTCAAATGCCATCAGTGACAGTGTGATTCCCAATACCAAAAATACTTTTTCTCCAGAAAAAATTCTGGATCTGCTCTCCAGCATACATTTGAAATGTTGTGCTTAGTTGAATAAGGTCACGGGACTTTCAGCTATCTTAGTTATGGTGGAGCCTTTTTTTTTTGGCTGAATCCAGCTAAAGCAACCAGCTGTTTCCCTTTCTCCTCTTTCTGCAAAGATACAGAGAGGGTGTAGCAATGTCCTTCCACCCACTGCATCTGATTGGAGGCATCTAGCCTTTATTGAAAATGTATTTTTAAAGAAAAATTACCAAATGACAGGAAGAGTTCTGCTCTGTTCAACCAGGGTTATAATGCTATAGGAATTAGGAAATATATATTTCCCCTTAGTAAAGGAGACTCCAGGGGCATTTAATAATGGACCACTGGCCTAATCCTTGGGTGTTTTTTGGGCTGATAGCAGAATGACTGAACAGCCCGAATGTGCATTAGTGTCCCGTGGATGACTGAATGTTCTGAAACTCCCTTTTGGCAATGTGCTGGAAACACAAGCCTTCTGCTTGAATAGCAAACAAATCCCCAACCTGGTTAAAATTACTGCTTATGTATTTTACCAAATACCTATTTCTTTAAGGAAAAAAAAAACCACCCAGAAAAACAGTATTGACATAATGAATAAACTGACTCCAGTCACAATCTAAAAGAACAGTATGTAAACTACAGATTTATGTATGAACACTCTCTATTACTTTTTTTCCTCTCTATAAATAAAGGCTGTTCTTTGTGAAAATGTGGCCTTTTAAAGCTATTTCTTAAAAAAGCAGAACCTTATCAGATGATACAGAATGTGCTTAACTAGGGCTATTGTTTGTCATGGAAGTACTATTTAGAGTTACAGTTCATTCCTTACACTCTCAAACTCCCGGTGTAAAAGTAGGCGGCTTCTCACCTCTGGGGGGGGTCTGGATTTTTTTTTCTCTGGCTTCTGGCAGGACAAGGTTCCTCACCAGGACCATGGTGTGAGGAACGACACGTTGCCTGTACTGTGGGGAGAAACAAAACTAAAAGGTCCTTTTTCTTTCTCCTCTGAGATAGCATCAGTGTTTTGTAAAGGTATATTTTTCATGTCATGTTCATTTCAGACTATGCTGTGACTGCTGTTCATCAGGTACTGTTACAATTTGAAGAAAAAATAACAGTTCAAACTGTCTTTGTCATAGATGTGTTGCTAAATTGGGTCCTTTGAGCTAAATGCATCTCACTATGTTAGCTAAAGCAGTTGTTTTTGTTTGCTTTTTTAAATGCCTTTTGCCATAGCCTGCAAAAGGGAGATAAAGGTGAATTTGGGCATAATTTGAAGTGAAAGAAAGCCTCTTCATTGGCTTCAGTGCATTTTGGATTGAGCTTTCTTCAATAAGGAAACTGAACAATTAATAACAAAGCTTATAAGCATATATAACACAGTATAGCTATGAACACAGTATAGCTTTGAAAATTCACCTTCTTCTCCCTCTCAAGGTCCTTATTCAAGCTGTGTAACATTCCTTCAGTGCTTTCCAGTGACCAGTTTGTCTTCATTTAGACAAATCAGAATTAAGTCCTGTTTATTTTCTCAGTAAAATTCTGAAGAGTTTGTCTAGTTTGGTGCTAAATTACTAGAGCCTTTTCAAAGCTCTTGCCTTGCTTCTGATTTGTGTTCTTCTTCAGTTGCTTTTGGGGGATGGAGGGAGGGAAAAACTCTGGTTAACAATTTAAACACAGAATAGAATTTCTTCTTGTATGTCTCATGAAGAAATGAGCAAGTATGAATAGTAGGAATGTGTTTCTCTAAAACAGTTGAATATTTAATCAGTGCTTGGGGAATAAACTGCTTATGCATAGAGTATAGGAGATGTTGGGAATTAAGGCTTTACTTTCTGAGGTCCCTCTGGACCTCAGAAAAAAATGTTCCAGGTTTTTTGATCTTAAAATGCATAAAGTGAAAAGTCACTTGAACTAGAAAATTATACTTTTCAGTACTTTGAAAATATGTTTTCTGAAACCCCTCTGGCTTGGGTTTCTTTTTCCTTCAACAAAATCTAGTTGAAACTGGTTTATTTCCCAGTAGTTTTTTTGTTTTGACAAATAGTGCATTTGAACAGAAGGAACTGTTCCACTGAAGTGCTTGAAATCAAGTGCAATCCTAGGTCACATCTTGACCTGTTACATCTAGATAGCAGCTTGTAGTATAGCTGTCTTGTAGCATACATAAATGAGGGGTGGTGGTGGTAAGGCAATGGTTTTGGCTACAGACTCTCTTTCAAATAGCTGGTTACACAAAACAGGGGAAGTTCAAAAACAGTCTTGTTAAACAAAATGTTTGCCCTTTCAAGCTCCAGTGCCACAATAAACAAAGATTACTTGGATTCCTTCCTGGAAGCAGAAGGTAGAAGGAACATCTTATGTTAATACAGTTCTCTTTAAACATGCAGAATTCTTCTGTCTAGAATATTCCTGTCTCTCTTGGGAACTTGCTCCATTGATTTAATTGGACCAGTTAATATTGCTAATCTAAATAAGGGGTAATTTATCATGGTTTGAAATTATTTTGCTTGGTGTGAATCCAGTCAGCAGTGTAAGCTATGAATCAGGGTAAATCTCCACTGCATACAGGGATTTCTACTGTAATAATCACTTGGATAATATCTAGGGCATTGTGCTTTGCTGTTTCTGATTTCTGTATTGTTCTGGGGTTTATAACATCAATACAGTGATCCATGTATACATAATCTGATTTGGATTAAAACTGTGCAGCAGTCAGTAAAGGAGGCACTGATTTGGGTTCTAAAGTTTTTCCAGAATTCCCCCTTTGCATGCAGTGCAGGTTCTGCTTGCTGTCCCTCTGTCTGTGTAAATCTGTGATCCACACCAGTGCCAGCCTGACAGAGGGTTGTCAGCACTCTGTAAAGCAATGCTGAAATAGGACAGTAACCCAGATCTTAGAATTCTTAATTGCCTTATATTCCATACCTAGCCAAACACAAAATCCCACTGGGACTCAGTCTAAAATATCAGTTTTATTTTTAATTTCAAAATTGGTTTATGCTTTGCTGCAGAAGAGATTGAAATGGTAAAATGAGAAGGAATGTAAGAAAATGTTCCAGGCTGACCTATCTTTTTCAGGGTCAAAATAAATATTTCTGTTCTTCTTATTTTCTTGTTTTTAAGTAAAACCTAGGGGAGCAAGTGAGAGAGCCTTAATTTTGTTTTTATTTGTCGCTAAATAAGATAAGAGCTCTTTAATGGAGACCATGAATAATTTAGTATTTCATTATGAGTCTAGTGAGCATGGTAGCTTGACAAAGAAAGTTGTGGGTCTAATTTCTAACAGCATAGAGGCTGAGTTCCCATACCCCTTTCAAAAACAAACCAGAGGCTCTGTTGGAACCATTTTACACTGCTTGCAAAAGAAGACAGTGCCTCTGTGAGTGGGACTTTGGCAGAGGTGGGCAATGCCACCCTTTGCAAATTCTTCTGCCAGTGTAGGATCCTCCCGTGCTGCCTGTCTGCTAAAGTGAGAAAGGGAGAAGCTTTTGGCCTGCTGAACTTCCCTTCCTTGGCATTATCAAAGTTTGATTCATATGGGTGTGAAAGGAAGTAAGATCTATTCAATTTGCTTGATTGCCTCCTTGCATGTCCCTTGAAAGTCTGAGAATAGGTGGAGTAGTGATTTTCCCTTTCCACTGTGGTAGCCAGTATTTGAAAACAGGGGAGTTGTTCTTCCTTGGGTCCTGGTTACTGCACTGCCTGGAAAAGTTTGCTGCTGTGTACACTGAACCAAATTATTGTGAACCATTTCAATTTCCTTTCTTTGCTCTTTTGTCTCATGTAGTAGCAGGGACCCTGGTTATTGTGACACATTTCATGACATGATCTTTTTGGATGCTTGACAAGGATCCAGCTGGAGCCCTTTGTGGTAGTAAGCCTTCAGAATTTTGCTTTTGTCCATCAATATTTTTACTTCAGGTGAATGCTGTTGTACTTAGCAATAGCTCTTGTGTATTCTTGTGCTGTATAGCAAGAGGATTTTAACTGCAGATATTGCTTACAGGGTATGGGAAATCAGAAAACTTATTTCAACTCCTAACAGCCTGATAAGTCTCAAATCAAGATATTTTCAGGAGAGGAGTCTTCTTGCCTGTATTTTTTTTTTTTAATTAAAATCCCCAGTATTAAAAAACAAAAAAGTTCACCAAACGGTCCTGTAGCATTTATTCCTACATTGAATAATTTCATAGCATAGAATAAGAAAAGTCTGTTTTCTGGTATACTCATGATCTTCCTCTTTTGGCTCTTTGCCATCTGCTGGGTTGCTGGTTTGCTGCCTCCCCAGATTTCCATGCCCTGAGCAGCCCAGAGACATGAGTGATTGTGCAGGAGAGGAGGTGTTTGGGATGGACAGACACCCAGGTGGGGCTTGAGAAGTTGTCTGGAAATGGACATTTAGACTGATGCCAAATAGGAGGAGATAAACACCTAATCCCCTTATTGTACTTACTACTGTCCTTCTTGATTAGGTATAAATAAGATTAAAAGTTCCCTGAGGAAAAGATTTGCTGGTTTTTTATAGGGAGCTGATATTCATGTTTGTTTGGGTTGTTTTTTCAATTAAGTTTGCACATACAGCTTTCACGTGGCACTTAATTCAGGCAGCAGCAGGATTTTGTGCATTGTTATCCTCATGCCTGAAGAGACTAAATCTGTGAGAGGCTTTGGCTCAGCACCTCTCAGGCTGACCTGTGTGTGGGTGCCATCAGGACCTGGTCTTTCCAAGCCTGTGGGAGTCAGTGGCACAGGTGATGGGCTGCATCCCATCAGCACCCAGAGCACGCAGGGAGGGGGAAGCTGAGCTGTGAAGAGGATATGTAGGAAAAAGAGTGGAGCTGAGTGAAGCCAGTGGGGAAAGCTGGCATGGTAAGCTCAAGTTTTCCCCAGGAGAATGGGAAGCTTTCAGCACTGCCTCTACTTCCTATTGAAATCTGTGTTAAGATGCATAACTCTGCTCCCACTGTAATGAAAAAGGCTGATTTTTAATACATGGGAAATTCTGGGCTCAATAGAACTGCTCTTGAAAAAACTGTTTGTTAGGAGTAAAAACAAGTACAGAAGGACCCCAGCCAACTAAACAATTCACTCAAGTGGCTCTTACAGCATTGAGACTCGCTGTTTTAATTTAGTTGTAATGAAGGAAAATTTAAAGTAGTTGCCAATGCTCACCCAGCTAGAGAAATGCAGATGACTCTTTTCCTTTTCCAAACTATTTATATGTGAAGCTGCCCTGGGGAGGAGTGGGCAGAACTGAAATGATGTGTCATTGCTGAAATTGCTAAACTTCACTCTTTTTACCCATTTGATTTTTTTTTAAAATGTTTTCCAAGAGTGTTTCAGCTGACTTCTGATGAACAGGTGAAGAGTTTCCCAGAAAAATCTCTGTGTCTTACAGTCATATTACTCTTAAATATTAATTAATTACAGCCATATGAATCTTTAACTTATTAAATCTTGACATAATTTGGATTCATTTTTGTATTCCTCTGGCTTCAGTTAAATAAATGAGCCAAGTATCTGCTACAAAATACAGTTGTGTACAGTCAAGTCCAAACTATTTGAGATATTAATAAAGCAATTTTATATTTTATAATACAATTTTTTTCCATCTGTGAAAGAAATGTATTCATAGCATGATTCATAGCATGATATTGAATATATATTGGATTTTTGTAATTATATTTCTTCTCATGGGTGCTATACCCTACAACTGAGGAGGACAGCAAGGGCCAGTGTCCACTTCACTGAGGGCAAATTTTGCCCTTTACAATAATCGGAAGGACTGTGGTTGGATATTGGATGTGAGATTTAAAAGCCTGTCACTTTGAAGCTGTCAGTTCTACACTGTCTCACAGTGCTTCAAATGATCAGGTCCCAGGTCTTATATTTGTCTAGGTTTATTTTCAGTAAAAGAGAAAAATATTTCCAGTGCTGGTACAATATTACAAATGGATTAGATAAAGAGAATGGTCCCACATTCAGAATCTGACAAACATGTGACTCCTGAAGTGCCTGTGAAGTTCCTTTTAAGCCCCTCCATACCCTGTATGCAGGTTTGCTTATTAGTTTTAAATAGGACACTTGGTCTTCTTACGTAGAGTGTTAATTGGATATTAGAGCATTTAGCCTTTTAGGCTGCGAGTTTAATTAGGGTAATGTGTAAAATGTATCAGCAAAGCCTGTTTGTCTATGCCAACTTCATTTGTTAACTTCAGTCAGGTTCCCAATAGGTTGCTCCGTGTCTAAGGCAAATTCCAACAGCAGTGGCATTAGCTGTCTTGGCCCAAACCCCATGAAATGAATAAAAAATGGAAACCAGACTGCCTTTCAGTTCCTGAGAGCTAAGTGGCCCCTGCCATTAACACTGGGAGATGTGAATGAAGAACCATTCATCTTAGCTGTATTCTTGTGCATGAACAGCATGCTGCAGTCTTCACGGCTGGCAACGTCACCCTTTGTTACACTAAACCAACATGAAATAAAACTGGGAAGCCTGAAGTAAATATGGAATCCACAGAGAAGGTTTGAGTTTGCATGGAAAGAAAGACATGGGCTGAACTATTGACTTGTGTGGCTGAAATAGGGGAAGTTAAGAACTACTTTTTTAAGTTTTGGAGAAGAAGTCAAGGTATGGAAGACTGTGGTGCTGAAAGCAAGCAGAAACAAAAAGGTGAATTTGAGAGCCAGCTCAGGAAAGCAGGTGTGTAGAACATAGTGCTTATTTGTCACCCTGTTCTTCTAAGTTCTTCTAAACCTTCTGATGATTACATTTTTGTAATAGAGTTTCTCACATACTTTTCATGTAAATAATGATTGTTTTGCATTCCTTTCTGGAAGAAGAAAAATTTGATGAACTGTTAGTTTGACCAGTGTAGCTGGAGAAGTGGCAATTTCATCCTCCAATCCATAGTCACTTTTGCAAGTCTATAAATATTGGAGTTCGAAAATAAACTATGCTCTTTTTACCTTTGGCGTTTCAGCTTGTGTGTATCATTTATTTCGTGTCCTAGTACAACACTTATTAACTTTTTAAAGCTTGTATTTTTAATGCTTCCTTTGTCTATTTCTCATTTCAGATTGCCTGTTTGGTTCCTGTTGACCAGTTTGAGTTATACAAGCGGTTGAAGTTTGAACGAGGTGTGAAGCTTTTTGTCTCTATTACCTTCTCTTTTGTCAGTGGAGGCAGCACTGTTATGTATGGCAGAGACAGAGCGTGTGGAGTGAGTTAAGGAAGAGACAGAGAAGATGTCTTTGCTTTGAAATACTACAGGAGCAGTCACTAGGTCTGGCTGTGCTCCGCAGACAAAGTTGAAATTCTGTTTTGCAGAATCAAAAAAGCAGCATCTTAATGAACTACCAGACTTCTACTCAAGCCTGTGGGCAACAATCTCAGACTGTGTGCCTGGGCTCTATTGTTCTTCTGATGGCATGTTCATCTTGGGTCCTTGAGCTGGTTGTACTGGTAGAACTTGTCAAAGTGCTAGAGGCTGGTGCTGTCCAGGGCACACAGTCCTTTTACACATCCCTAGGGATCTTCAGAGCTTCTGGGGGACACATACTCTGAAATGCAGTGTGAATTTTTGCAAGCATCCCTGCAAAATAGCTTTGCTTGCGTAGAAGCTTTGTGTGTGTTCATCTAGTAGAGTTTTTCTTCCCAAGGAATAGTAGTCCCCTCATTCCTGAGGAAGGCCTACTTTGTAAAGAAGTTTGAAATTGAAGGTCTCACTGAGGTCAAGATTTCCTATGCCCAGAGGTAACTCTTCTGCATCAAGAGATGCTTCCTTGACAAGGCTGAAGAAGAAACTTGCTAGTCAGAAAGATGAGATCCCCTTCCTGGTTTTAAAGACTGCCACCAGCTTCAAAGTTTCAGCTGGAAGGTGCAGTGTTTTAAAGAACTCAGTGCATGGTAGCGTGCAGAGTGGTGTGTCTGAGACACTGCCCCACTCTGCCTGTTCTCAAACTTTCCTTGAAAGACTGGATTTATATTCTTACTCTGCATGCCTGCTTAGATGCAGTGGATTGTGTAAGACAATGCAGAGGTCTATAAAAATTAGGCAAAATAATGCACTTGAAAAGTTGGTCAGGTAGAAGAATGTATAGGTTTTTACAGAATCTCATCTGACATGAATCCTTGGGAATGACCACAAACTAGAAAAACTGCAAAATACTCAAATATGCCCCAGAGTTTGTGGGCAAATGCAGATTGTAGATACGATATTTAGGCACTCAGGTCAAACAAAAAGAAAAAAAAATCCCAAACCTTGGTTTTATTTTTTATTTCTTTCTCCTGTTTTACCACTTTCTTGTTTATTCTTAATTTCTTACAAAGTCTCTCCAGTTCATAATCTAATCAGTGGCTTGTCTACAGTCCTAGACAATGGAAATCAGAGCTTGTTAAGTCAACATATTAAAGGTTTAAGAAAAAGGGACTTTCTTGCAATACATTAATCTGTTTTATGTAAAACCTTTTTTTCCTGAAGACTCTGAAATTATTGGTTTCCTGGTGTCTCTTCCTCTATAACTAGCCAAAGCTGAACTCATGATCTTTTGTTCAACTCACTGTTACTTTTTTTTTTACTGCCTCCCACACAGAGAAGCCTGAAACTTGTCTATTTTTTAAATCCTCTTTTCCTTTTCTTTCTTGCCTAAGTCTGACAAATCCTCTTCCACCTCTTGTATCTCTCTTCATTATGATTTTAAGATCTGTCCTTACTCCTTTATGATAAAACTGGTGTCCAAGCAGCAGACTTATGCATAGCCCTTTTGCCTTGCCTTTTGGCCCCAGCAATAAATCCAGCTTACTGATGTCTGGGAACAACAATTCCTGCTAGCTGAAGCTCTGACCTGGACACCCAGCACTAATCTCAGCCTTAGCCAAGACCTTTTTTCTGTCCTGGATTTAATGCTGTCCCCAAGGCTGACCTTTCTGCACTCATCAGTAGAACTTGGGACTTAGCTTATTAGCTTCTGCTGGCCTGGAGCACCAGTCTCAGACCTGAGCCTTACCTGGCAAAGCCTGCCTGCCCTGGTCTGACATTCTTTTTCTGAAACTAGCAATAGACCTCACTGATGGCATCTGCTGGGGGTGAATTCTCACCCAGAATCTGTCCAGAGACTCCTTCCTGATCTTCAACTTTTTGGTAGAGCCCTTCCAGACATTTTCCACTGTGAGATTAATTTTGAGGAAAATTTGGAACACTCCAAGAAGGACTTACACATCCAACAGCTGTTTCCCTCACCCCCAGTCTGTGCTAGCTATGTTAATAGAATATATTTCTTCTCATTTTCATTGCTTTCTTTTTTTAATGGGCCAATAATATTGTGTGGAAACATAGTGAGAAGTAATTGGTATAGAATGGTGTATCTATAGACAATTGTTAAATTTAATAATAGATGCACTGATAATAGGCTATTCTCTTGTGGATTTTGTGTTCTTAGAATGCAGATGTGTTTTTAAAAACAAGATTTTTTTTGCATATCTGTAACTTCTCTGCATCCTGTCAGGGCTAAGCCACAAAGTTTCTGTGAAGCATATTTATTAGAAAAACAGGAATTGCTCTATGTATATTTAGGATGGTGTTGATGTAGTCAACAGAAGTAAAGAAATAGAGGACTGGTAAGTGGTTAGGGCACATGCATAATATTTGTCAGTAGGCTGAGTGGTGGTTGAGGAGAATCTCCATTTTATGCCTGACTCAAAAGTAGTCTGTTTTAAATGGAGATTTCTGTGAAATAAAGTCTTATCCTTTCAGTGAGTACCTCTTCTGAGCCAGAAATTATTTTCTTCAGGGTGCTGTATTCCTCCTATCTGCCACCTACATCTCACCTGCTTGCTTGCATGTTTTATGAAAACTGGCCAGATCCCTGTCCAAAACTGGCACTGTTTGGGAAGGCTTTCCTCCTGGGAGTTGAGGGAGCTGTGGCTGAACTGGCTGCAGGGTAGCAGGGGAAAAGCTCAGGAGAGAAATGGCCCTAACCAAGAGATGGAGCAACTTGCCAGAGCAGGCTGATAGCCTCTTTCCCTTTTTTGGCTGTGCCTTTTTAGCTGTTTCTGGTTTTGCTTGTGCTCCATGGCAAACCAAACAGTATGAGACAGCGTGGATTGCAAAACACCATCTGTAGGTTCTTTGTAAGATGGAGGAAGTGGGAGAGGAGTGACTTTCATCTCTTGCATTACATCTTGCTGCAACAAATTCGTAAAAAAACAGGTTTACAACCCAATTCTCCTCCTCCCAATGATGTCAAAACCAGACATTCTGTCTTTCACCCAAAGACAGGATTTAGGTTTACAAAGCTGAATTTTCAACAAAAAACATGCAGAATCTATTGTGTGAAGGATTAAATGCAATAGCAAGTGCTAGGCCATAGTCTTAACCAATTCAGGGTTTCTTTTAAGAGACCCCAAAGGAACCTAGAGAAATAAAAATTTCTCAGTCAGGACATTACCTTTTAAAAGTGTGTAAATATGAAAAGTTACTTGATTTGCTGTCGCTCTCTTCTCCCTACTAATGAAGCTGAGATCTAATTTGTTTTTGCTTTCATTCAATAGAAAGCAAAATGTTTGTTTTGGGAGGCAAACAAAGTGTGTGCAAGACAGTAAGAGAAAATAATGCAACTAGATCCATGAAATGGCTGAAGGTAGATGGCACAGGTGTTTTGCTGTCACTGCCTAAATTATAGGTGACAACCTTTGCATGGAAATAGAAATTCTCTACATCTGTTGGAGCTCTCTGACACAGACTCAGAAATTACCCAAAGTCAGAGTACTGTGTACCTGTGTGTCCATATGTGCTTTCAGTAAAATTTGCCAGAGAACACATATATGAGGTCCTTGTGCAGCTTTTTGTTTCAAGTGGGACAACTAATTTTATCTGCTGGAGGTACCTTGTAATGCCTTTTGCCATCTCACAGTCAGGAATTCCATTGACTTTGAAGACATCCCCTCCATCTATTTATTTTCAGTGGTGGTACCAGAGAGCTCCCAGGGAAGGAGGGTCAAGGTAGCTCCTGCAGGCATGACAGCCCTTTTCTGGGGAGGCTCTGCACGATGTGAGTGTTCAGCTACACCTCATGGAATTGAGTAGCAAATGACCAACAGTGAATGTGTCCCAGCTGGGTTTTTGTTGCAAATTCCTTAAATAAAGATTGGGAAGTGAGAGAGAGGATCAACATTTATCATTCTCTGCCATGTGGTGATGACTGTAACTCAGTGTCTACACCCTGAATCTTGACTCCTGTAATAATCTGATACCGGACAAATAGTAATGATATGATACAATGAATATTAACTGCAATTTATAGATAAAGGATAGTAAATAAGGCATGGAAAGTGGCTTGACATTAATTTAATTACAGTCCTTCTGCTGTTTACATGGAAGTTACTGCATGGCTTGCACATGTCCAAGACATGGAGTGGCCTAGTGCTACAAAAGACACGTGCTTCTCAGCCAGCAGCACCTAGGTTCATATTGTGAGCCTTGCTATAAAAAAGCAAGGAACACATTCCATGTAGTGTATTTCTACTGTTGCAATGCTTTCAGTGCAACTGCTTAGCAGAGGACAAATGCAGACCTGCCTAAAGAAGAGCAGGGCCAAATGCCCATGGGTGTGGGTGTGGAGCACTGTGGCTTCTACACCCTTGTGCAGAACTGGGTGCTGTATACCTAGACAAATGTCACTGGAGCAAGAAGGGGACTGCATAAAGAGTTTTATTTCTCTCTCTGTTGCATTTCAGAAGTCCACTTGGACCCCCAGAGAACATGGTGCCCCACAGCCGACTGCCAAACCGTGTGCCACATCGCACTGAGCGAGTCGGGAGCGCCGGTGCCAGTGGAGTGCCCCACCTGCCACCTGACCTTCTGCTCCTCCTGCAAGGAGCCGTGGCATGGGCAGCACCTGTGCCAGGAAAACCAAATTACTCCAGTACCAACTGAGCAGGGGTAAGATGGGAATCCATGAGGGCCATGCCATCTTTTGGTTCTTTTCATCACAGGGCCTCTTGTTGGGTTCATGCAGCAGCTTCCTTCTAGGTCCACAGCTTCAGCTTGGAGACTGTCCATCTCTCGTGGTGTTTTCTAAATACAATTCCAGTCTAAATATTACTTTAAATGCTAAATTTTATTTTTTAATACTTAATATTATCTGTGTACTTGTCAAGCTTGGGTTGCAACTGACACTTCTAAAAGGTGAAACCCTTCAGGACTTTAAATCTGCCTAAAGGCTTTGTTCACATGCTAGAATTATGATCTGTGCCCATACCAAAAATCCAATATAACAATATTGCAGGATCCAAATTTTGCTTATACTGTGATTAAGAAATCACCCCTGCTTAATATTTACAGAATCTTTGCATAGAAAAACCTTAACTCCTACACAGTGTAAATTTCACTTGGAGTGAGAAGCCTTATTTATGCTCATTTTCCTTAACTGCAAACAACCTGCAGATCAGGTTGTAAAAGCCTCATTAATCTATAGAAGAGAGGCTTTTGCATTTAAACTATGTCATGTCTTTGGCTATCCATCTTTGTTTTCAGAATTAGGTTATGTTGAGTCATGTTTTCAAAGTTTTCTATCATTTTTTTCAATAATTGAAAAACTTAAAACCTAGAGCATTCTGCTTGCTAAAAACTCCATGGAACAGGTGTTGCCAAAAAGCTATGGCTATGATTTTTTTTCTCTAGGTGTGATCTCTGGCTGTGGTAGAGTTTAAGCCTATTTTATTCAGACAAGGAGGATTCAGACAAGGATTATGAGTTGCATAATCTGGTCCTGTTAAAATAATTGTGTAAGGTCTCTGTAACAAAGTGCTAAGTTTTAATGCTATAGGTGATTAATTGTGGGTGTAGTGAGTGTTAGTTTTATACAGCATAAAGGAACAAGGCAAGGAATTTTCACTTTTATGTGGTATTAATGGTCTTACGCCTAGTAGTGAGTATGTTTCAATGTATTGTACTGAATATAAGAAGCTTCAAACACTGAGGACACTTAGGACAACATTAGATGCTCTGAAAAATAAGCACAATACACATCAGGCAGTTGCCCTGAATACCAACAATTATGTTCACATCTCACTTTAATGTTTCCTTACTTTTCTAGATTCCTTATTGGAGCAGAGACAGAGGCACCAATTAAGCAGTGCCCAGTTTGTCGAATTTATATTGAGCGGAATGAGGGCTGTGCTCAGATGATGTGCAAGAACTGCAAGCACACGTTTTGCTGGTATTGTCTACAGAACTTGGATGTAAGTGCTGCAGAAAAAGCACCAGGATAAAGGATAATGGGGTTAAGGGTTAGTCTGAGGCCCTGTGCAAGCTCTTTGTTAGTTCATTGCTGTCCTAGTGAATTTCTTGGCTCAATTCAGCTTCTGACTCAGTTGCTTTCTCTTCTTTCACACAGTCCTTTTATTTATATCAATACAGTTTTTTATTTCTTCCATAAAGGGTTATGGCCATGACTGTGGCTCCGATGTTAGTTCTTTGAGGGAGATGGGACTAACACATTGCTTTCTGGAGGTTTGTTCCAGCAATACCTTGCTTGGATTCCCTCTTCCTAAAAACAGTTTGGTTGAGAGTGAGAGACATAGGTGTCTTCCACCTGTTTCAACAGCAAAGGACACAGCCTGTCTAAAAAATGGTATGGTGCTGGGTGAAGGGGGTTTTTCCATGGTATGGTGGCTAGGGAGCACTAGGTCTCCTTTACTAGTCCATCTCTAGTGCCGTGTTTGCTGAAGAGAATGATTGGCTATTAGGCTTGAGGATAAAAATGTTGGATCATGAACACAGATGGTGAAGTGCATGTTGCTAGTTACTTCTCAAAGGTTGCAAACCAGTCTCAACTTGTGTGGACTTCAAGTATCCTAGCAGCATGAAGAGTCCTGGAAGTAATGCACTTGTATATATGGCAACTTGCCCTTTTGGCACAGTCATCAGTAACAGCTGTGGGAGCATGAAAAGGACTTTACCAGCACTTGAAATAAAATGTTATGTGCTGCGTGGCTTTTCTTGTCTTTTTTGTACTCCACAGCCAGCAAACAATGAAACTTCCTCAGTCTTCATCCTTTACTCAGCACGCTAAACAGGTTTCCCTTAGTGTTATGTCCCCTTTCTGTGTGGGTGAACGTGCTTTTTCAACATGAGTCTCAGGGCTTGCCTCAGAGTACATGCAGTACACGGTGATTGCTTAACACTGTGCTGAACCTGAAGGGTGTCACATTCTTGCAGACTCCGCAGACATGCCCTTATCGAGTTTTTGTCAGTTCAAAGGGAGAAAGAGAAAGAAACTGTAGTTGTGTGATTCAATTGTAGTTTTTCTGAATGTGTAGGGGTGCCAGGAGCTCCAGGTGTAGATGAAGGTAGAACCTGCAAAGCCAGAGAGCAGAGCTGAAAAATGAAAGGGGAAACAGCATCAGGTTACAGCACAGTGTTTAGGGAGGGTAATGCAGGGCATGAGTCACCTTCTGAAGAAAAGAATGAGTAGTTTAATAAGTATTAATGGTAAAAGAGAAATAAACCAGGATTTTTGTACCTTTTATATTTTCCTGTTAAGTCTAAGAAGAGAATTACTGTGAAGTAGGTACAGCAGGAGAACAGAAGGTAAAATACTTCAGGAAGATGATCCCTCACATTGCTAGGTTTCAGAAATGCCTGTTGTTTTCAGTTCCCTTTATCATCACCAAATTATAGACTAGGTACTTGTGCAATTAGGTGAAACTCATGTGCTTATGCTTTTTAAAAGTGGAGGAGGAAAGATGCTGTATGATAGCTTAGGTGCCAAATACATGCCAATTTCTGAAACTGCAAGAAGTTACTCTAGGTAATTATTTGGAAGACAGGTGAACTTGTCTGCTGGCAGCTGGCAATTTCAAAGCAGTGCCAGGAAGGTTGTGTTTCCACTCCGGTCTTGAACTTCTCCCTGCAGTTCTGTAACCTGCTCTTACAGCTTCTCCTTTTGTTTTTCAGAATGATATTTTCTTACGGCATTACGACAGAGGCCCTTGCAGAAACAAGCTGGGCCACTCACGGGCTTCAGTGATGTGGAACAGAACACAGGTGTGTTCCTAGCCAGCTGGGCAGAGCTCTCATGCATGCATGAAGCAAAGAGATTTTAGCCTTCAGAGAAGAACCAGGATGATTATTTTCATATTTTCATCTTTTTTTTGGTGACCTATGCTATGTTTATGCATGCATGTGCATATTTTATTTTCCATGCTATCTAAATATGTATTTTTCACCACCCTGTCTTTCAGGTTGTGGGGATCCTCGTTGGACTAGGTATCATTGCATTGGTGACCTCCCCCTTGCTGCTTGTGGCATCTCCATGCATCATCTGTTGCATTTGCAAATCTTGCCGGAGCAAAAAGAAAAAACCCAGCCTGCCGACAACCTAAAACTCTGTGTCTTTTTGAGTCTCCATCTGTACAGCATAAGTATGTGAGGAAGCACAATGGTTGTGTTTTGGTGCCATACCTACCAAATAATGCTCCCTTTTTTTTGCCAGTTCTTGGGATAAGTGCCTATTCTTTACAGGCTACTCTATCACTAACAAGTCCAGATTATTGTGCAGTACATGCAGTGTAGGTTTTTGCTTCCTGAAGAGGAAAACAGGACACCATTCAGTCCTTCATACCCTATTCAAGACTGATAGAACATTCCCATTTTCCATCAGCTGCACATGACTTGATCCTGCTGCATTACTCTGTCTTTGCAGATTCAGTCATTACTGTTGTGCTTGCTGTTGGTTCTTGGTAGCACTCAGATTTCTCAGAAAGGTTTGGGTCTTTTGTGAAAGAGGGAGAGGGAAAAGCCTGATGAGGTTCTTCTGTCTGATAGCTTGTGTACAGTTAAATGTAACAAACCATTAAGAAAATATGTCTGGTAGTTTCCTGTCAATTGGCAGCCATGGCATTTCTTTCAGCATTGAAATCAATTTGATTTTTGCCATTGATCTCAACTACAGAAGTAAAAAACCAACAAAACTGTTTCTAAGATAGGACTCTCTTTTGAGAGACTGGACCTTGAGAAAGCTGCTATTTTTTTTACATCAAACATGACATATCTACCATGAAATATTAGGAATATGCATATTTCCCTTCCATTGGACATGCCTTTTGTCAGTACCATGGGTGTAGAAAACTCACAGTGAAGGTAATATTGTAAGAAAGATGTGATCCAGTTCCCATTTTGTGCAGAGCGTTGGGATCCTGGTTGGGTGTGTGCAGAGTGGTGGCATGGGTGCAGATATACCAAGTACATATGAGCAGTCAGTATATTTTTTTCAACAGTTTACATGGGGTGGCAGCAAGAACCCTGATAAAAAGTTATTGAAACCAGGCTAAGCCAAGCCCTCCTTCAAAACCTTATGGACCTGCTGAAGTGAATACTTGAGAAATGCTGTGTAAATGTGACCTCCGTCCATTGGTGGGTATTTCTTTTGTCCTGCTCAAGGTCAACAAACTCTGTTACTGATATTTTTTAGTTATTCTAAATCTGGAAGGCTGTCAGTTAATAAGTGCTTCATTTTAATTTGGTGCCTCACCACCAAACCAGTTCAAACCCTGGTATCAGTTACACATGTAAAAGTTCACTGAAAGCTCACTGAAGAGCTGGAATTACTGCAGCTCTTCAGTCAGGAGTAGCTGAGATCAGACTCTGCTCCCTGGAATTTATTTCCTTAATGGATGGTGCTCCTCAGAACCAGGGCTGGTGGCGCTTTTGTTCTGGACTCCCGTCTGTGCATTCTATATCTGTGGGAGCAGATTCAAGTTTGCACTGTACAATTGGTTGTAATTCCAAACCCCTTTGCACAAGGGCTGCAGGGTTTGAAGGAGATGCTCGGCCCGAGCGCGGTGTTGGGTTGGCGCTCCGCCCGGCTGCCCCTCTCGGAGCGCACAGCGCGACTCAGCCGGGAGTGCTGCGAGGGTGCTGTGAGTGCTGCCTGTGTGTGCTGCTTGGCCGAGCCTCAGGAACTTTGCCTTCTTGGCAGCTGTAAATGTGACCTTTTTTCTGTTTAACTTAGCTCTCTGGTTACTGTAACAAAAGTGGCAGGTTTTCTTCTTTTGAGAAAGTGTAGTCTGTTGAGCAGACTAGCAAGGACAGAGGCCTTAAATGATATTGTCTGTTTTACTTTTTAATTGATTTCTTTTATAAATACTGTCTGACTTTGCTAGCAGTCGTGGCTGGAGGGCAGGCAGTGCTCGCCAGTGTGAAAGGCTGTATTTATTCTTCATCCTCAGCTTTGAAGGGAAGCAGAACGGTAGACAGTACATTCTAAATACAGAGTGCAATGCAGGCAACTGCCATTTATAATAAATAAAGAATGTTTTCTGTATGTGTTTTCTTGAAGAGCACTAATGGTAGTGCTTTGGGGTACTTGTGACAGATTAAAGTGTCCAGCCCTTGGCTTTGCACTATTTTTCTACCTACGTTTTTATGGCACTACTGTCATTTCCATTTTATTTATGAACTTGAAGTTGCAAGTCTTACTTTAACAAAGCCTCAAGGACAAATACGTAGGAGCTGTACAGTCTCTTTAACCATAACCAGCATTGCAATGTGCTTTGCATGTTAAAATTCGAGCGTTTTTCATGTTTTGTGATCTTACCCATGACTGATGCATCCTTTACTAGTCTGTTTTCTTTCCTTGTCTTCTCCCTCCTTCTGTTGGCCTGTTTTTGCTAAAATGCCTATTGGAATGAGGGTGGCAGATCTCTTTTTCATTAACACTGCTGTGTTAATGAAACTGTCAGGTTCTCCCTCTGCTAAAGAAAGGCAGCTGAAGGCAGCTCTCTTGCACCAGTTTAGGTGCCTGGTAGGCATAGCAAAACTGGCATAAATTAATCATGCAGGAGTTAACACAGCCTGGCAGTCTCAGTGCCAGTCCAGGCATCTAAGAAATCTAGATGT
Organism: Agelaius phoeniceus; assembly: GCF_051311805.1. Classification (NCBI taxonomy): domain Eukaryota; kingdom Metazoa; phylum Chordata; class Aves; order Passeriformes; family Icteridae; genus Agelaius; species Agelaius phoeniceus. Next base: position 63,808,412 of record NC_135265.1, on the reverse strand, counting down.
GGATTGGTAGCCCAAGCTTTTGCTGGAGGTCTTTACACAAAAACTGGATAAGGAGAACACGAGCTACAGGCACCCCTTCCTTTGGCTGTGTAGGTGCAACAAATGGACCAAGAAAAGCTCTAGACATCTTAAGAGCTCAAAATTAAAGCTTTACAACATTGATTTTTTAAAAAAGGTTGTATCCAGTGCCCCATGTATCCTGGCTTTTCATTGCATGGGAATACTTGAGCATGTGCATTAAGTAGACCCTGGCCTGGCTGAGTCAAGCAATACCTGTGCTGAAGTGCTGGGAGCAGGAAAGCCCTGATGCTTTGTTTTCCAGAAGGCAGCTATTTTGCACCAACTGGCTCACAGAGTTTCCAGATAAACATTTTAGCAGGAATCTTTTTACAGTGTTGGCTTTTGCTTTTGTGTTGCTTTGGTTTGTTTTTTAATTTTGTAAGAAACATTAAAGTCACTTTATAAAAGATTTCTTGAAAGCATGACAGATAATACTAGTAATAATTAGGGAGAGTGAAAGAAGACAGGACTCTGACTACATCTGACTCTTCTTAATCAAGGTATCTGTAAATCCACTCTCCTGAGCTCCCTCTGTGCGATGTAGTTGGTGCACATCACCAACTACCAGGCTTCACTGCTCTTCCCATTTCCCTTCTTGCCCTTTTGGCAGGTGGCTGGTGTGGGGGCAGCAGCCAGGGGAGAGCCCAGGGCTGTGGACGTGCAGGTACCACACAGGAGCAATTGCCCACCCTGGACTCATCACCAGTTTGTTTTTGGGCCTTTAACCACTGGGAAACACCTTGGGGGTTTTGGGCCTTTAATGGTACACTGAGAGCATTCACAGATGTGTCTCTTGGAGAACAGAAGTGGAAAGTACTCCATTCCTTTTGAACCAGGGGCATTCGGACCTTATGAAAATTTGGCTCTCAGTGTTTAAAGGTCAGCTCCTAAACTTAAGAGACCAGAGCTAGAAATCTAGATTTGTACTGCATCTGGCCACAAATCTCCATGGACACATGTCACACCATTTCCCATCAGTCACTGGATCTGTGTCAAATACAGCTGAAGATCCCATTCAGAATTTCATGTCCTTGTGTTAAAATGAGCATGATGATACCTGCTCCCAAATCCATCTCTTAATAAAAAGAAGATACTTGTCATGCTACAGCATAAGTGCATCTCTGCAGTATTTATTCCAGAGCTATAGTGGGTGCTCAGTGCTGCCCTTCAGTAAGTGATGGTTTATTTTTGGTGCATGGGGTTACTTCCCCCAAAGTAGGGCACAAGGGGTAACAATAATGAATGTTTCTCAGTGCTTTAATGATGCTAAATGCTACGTCTTGTTGTCTGTCCAGTAACGCAGCATGAAGTCCAAAGATATGTTTAAAATGTACAAAAGTTTACTTGAATGAACTAAGAGAAACTGGATATTGCCTCCATATTTGCATGAAGAAATAAATACAAGCGGCCAGGTACAACTGCGTTTCCACAATGGGACAATAAAATCAATTCTTGGCAAGTCCATTTTTTGGTACCACAATGGGTGGTTGTGCTGTAGTGCCTGCTGCTTTAAAATTTTGAAATCTGTTTTGCACTGTAATCTCCTTCTCCCAGTCATTCTTTCTCAAAATAATTCCTTATGATCTTATTTTTCATCCTGTATTTCAGGCCAAAGAGTCTTAGAGCAAAGCTAGTAGATTTCTTTGTATGAGGATAAAAATCTTCCAGCCATTTTCTCCCAGGTTTTAAAAAGAAATTTGATGCTGAGTTACCTGACCAAAGTTAGAAATTCCAGACTTGGCTTGTTTAGAAAAACTTATTGAGACTTAAGAAGTTCTCTTTTAACACCTAAATAAGGGCTGCTTTGTTAGAGCAAATAGATAAGGGAGCCATGCAGCTTTTGAGCTTCACAGAGGAGATGCTTCTGTTGTTAAGCAGACTTCTTTGGAAACGTGCTTGGGGGAAAAAAAGCCCAAAACCCCTATATCCTGTATACATATTTTTATTATATAAATCAAAAATGCTTATCTTGTATAGATTCATAATTTAAGAATTCAAGCTCTCTGGAGGCTTTCTAGGTTACACTTACCCAGGAAGATAATCTTATAAATATGCTGAGGCAGTTGAACAGAGTGTGCTAGTTATAAAACAGTTGTCAGACATCTCTCACACATGAGTGTGTAGGATGAGATTATAATTTACATGGCTCGAAATAAAGATGTGAAAATTTACCTTTCCTGGAACAGCAAGAGTTGGTTCTTGCATTCTTCTGGAAGGTTAACTTACTGCTAAGACTCTGGAGAATTTCAGTCTCATTTTAATTTGTACTCTAGTTAGCAAAGTAATGAAGTGAGAGCTGAATGGTGTTGCTGAACACAAAGCCCAAAGGTCTGTCTTGTGTCACAACACTCAAGTTTCTCATAACTAATGTGGTTTTATAATTTATTATTATAATTTATGCAATGCAAATATAGCTTATAATTAGTAATTATAAAATACTAAAGATGAAGTATCATTGCCTTTATCATATGATATTTATTTTAATTGCATTCATACTGGAAGGCTTTTCTCTTCTGCTCCCGTAGAGAAGGTCATGTGCACCTGCAAAGTAAATTTCTGTGATATGGTGCAGTCCACAGTAAATGTTTCCTACTGTTTTGTAGTTATATCAGAGGGTTTTTTTATGATCCTTCAAGTTAGTTCTTTGAGTCGAGCAAATCTCTATTGTTAGGAAAGGTGATTTCCTAGCAATGAATTTTATTGACCATCACAATCTGAGCTATAAAAGATGATACTGATTGACAAGGTCCACCAGCTCTTTCAAGGACACAACCTCATTCTTCTCCCTTCTTCCCAAGAAACTTTATCTTTTCTTGGATGAAAATTAAGGATGTCAGTAATTTGCTTATGCCTTCTGGATGTCCAGACAGAAGCTGCAGCTTCTGGTGGCCATGTGCCAGGAGATCCCAGACAGGTTGAATGTACAAAGCTGCAGCACATGTGCAGTGAGTTGCTTAAATTTCAAGAAGGTGCCTGAGCTTTACAGCTTCCTGGGGCCCATGCAGGATGTGGTGGATGTGGTGCACAAGGGACTCGGCCAGGTGAGGCTTTGAGTGTCACCAGCTCTATGGCACATGTTGTGCTGGGCTGTCTCCCCGTGTTCGAGTGTATCCCGGATCTTCATCGGGGGCCCTGTCTCAAGCTTGCCCTTTCCATAGCTACCTGCCCACCTCCAAACCACCCCAGAACCCAGAGCAAATCCGTTCATTTTCCAAGTCTCTCGCTGCTGGTCTGGTCCAGTTTCACAGAAGCTTCAGTTCACATGAGCTATTTGGAGCTCAGCTGGTCTGATCATTGACTTTTCCCTAATGAGCAAGGCTTGGGAATGAAGAGAAGCAGAACTGTTCCATACGCTGGTATTGGCATCACAGGCACCAAGGGTCACTGTGTGAGACCTCTTTTGACTGCCCCAGCATTGCTTATTTCTGAAAAAAGCCTGTGTTTAAAATGTGTGTACATAGAAGTGTCCAAGTCTGACACTGGGTGGGTTTGTGTGCGTGGTGTGAAACAGCAGCAGCCACAGACCCCTGTCCTGCCCCTCGCAGATTTTACCTTCTGTTTATCTGGGTTTTTTTGGTTTTTTCTTTTCCTCCGGGTAATACACTTTCTTCACCACTTTTCTTCTGGTGAAGGGCAAAAGGGTTTGATCTTTGTAAGATTTGTTAAAATATTTTTGTGTTTATAAGAAGAAAGCTGACATGTATAAAGAAATAAGTGCTTTTGTAAATTTTTTTTTGTGGTATGATTCAGCATTTAAATGTTTTACAGATGCAGTTTTTTGCACTCTCTCTGCATATATTCATAAAAATTATATTTATTTTCTGTCTTTAAGGTTTACTTTGGGTTTTTTTTTCTTCTGATGTTATAAAATGCAATATGTGCAACATTAAAAAATCAGTGTAGACATAGTCTCATTTTGTTGTAATCTTCAACTGCCTTTAAAAAGATAACAGAACATTTATGGAAAGAATTTGAATACATCAGATGTGCTTAATGGAAATTTTGAGGATAAAAGAAGGTAAAAAAGCTTGAATCAAGAGTCTGGACTGTTATTTACTTTCTCAAGAATAATTGACATTAAAATCCTTTTAAAGAGTGTGGGGCAGGCTCTGGATTAGCCCTGGGAGCTGCTGCAGGGCGTGCAGACAGCAGTGGTGTTTGCTCTCCATAGGTGGAGTGCAGGATTACTAAAGATCTGCTCCCCTGCAAAGTCTGGTGGAGACTCTGGCTTAGGGGCTGCCAGGAGCTGGGGCTACCCCAGGAAGTTGATGTGGGATGGCAACCTGCACAGAGCAAAGTCTGCTGCTTCAGAGCCCCCCTTTCTCTTCACTTGCTCCCTCAGCCCTGCCTGTCCTTGCAGCAGAACGGGGCCTCCTGCTCTGAGTTTCCAAAGGATGGAAGGCCACATCCTGCTGTGCACTTTCAGGCATCCATGCTCCTTTATGAGTTTCCTCACACTCCCACTGCATCTTGCAGCACTTACGAGAGACAATCACAGCTGTGGTTCTGAGCATCACCCACGAAAGCGATGTTTACTCTTAAATATTTCTAGCTTAGCTACAATTACTCAGCATCTGAAAGCAGGATTTTCCAGCTGGCTGACACATACTTGAAAACCCTGTGTGTCATCTGTGGGGCTTTTCACCTCAATACATTATCTGAAAGGTCTTGATAGTTTTGCCTCAGATAACATGTTTTCAGGATGAAGGCTGAGGAGAATACCACCATTGTCACTTACAGCTCAAATTTTGGTGATGAATGTACATTTTTTCCCCCACTAGTTTGCTTAGAATAAATTCAGCACTGATATTATTCCACTTAAACACAGCAATTTTTTTTTTCAAATGTGTGTGTGTGTGTGTGTTCAAGGCTCTGGTCTTGTGCAACAAAGCAGGACAACTTACCAGTCCACACATTAACAAAGGTGATGACTTGCAGCAGACTGAAGGTTTCCAGCACAGCACTTTTCCTTCAGAGGATCTTGCTGATTGCTGAGGAACCAGCTTTCTGATGGGAATGTGTCCATTCTGTCAGACTTGTGATGGACACCAGCTGCTGGCAGCCAGTGTGCCTGGTACCCTGCCAGCCTACCAGCTGCCAGTGGTGGGCAAAGTGCCCGGCTTCCCACCTGGTAGACAAGTGAACTGCCAGTTCCTCACCTGGCAACTTCGAAGAAAACACCAACAAATCTTTTCCAAGAAAAAAGATACACATTTCTGAATTTCCAATATTTAAAATTCCAAATCAGACTAGTCTAAGCAACCCAAACATCTTCTGGCCAGGAAAATAAAAACAAACTCTATGGATTCAATTTTGATTTGATTCCAGCTTCAAGGTGCAATTTCCCCTCCCAGCTCCTGCCCTTGTCATGAAGGCTAGTTTTCTTCAAAAGCTTTTTATTTCAGAATTATTTGTGACCAAATCCCTCAATTTTAAACTCTCCATGTTTTTTGAGATTACATAAGATGTCATTTACCTTCTTAACCTCTGTGCGTGCACATCCATCCACTCACCCACACCCACTTCTACACTACCCACAGTCTGATCCATCCTTCCAGTTTGACAAACATAACCCACATCACCCTCTTAAAACACCTTTCCCGGTCTCCCATTTTTTTCTGGGATGATCCTGTGGGTGGTGCCCCCCACCCCATCATCATTCTGTCGCGTTTTCCTGTGGGGCCCGTGACTCCTCCTGGGAATCCTTCCTCCTCTGTAAGCAGCAATAGTCTGCCTCTCAGAAGGATTGCCCTTGCAAATACCTTTCCCAATATCCTTTGATCCTGGTGCCTGCTTGGCAGCTCCTTTCTCTTTCAAGCTCTACAATTTTTCTGGTCTGAAAACTTAGTTTTTGGAAACCATAAATCATGGAAAATTAGAACAAAAAGGCTTGTCTCTCTACAGAGCTTTCCATGGATAAAAAACACCAAAAAATCCAAAACCCCAAAGCAATCCACAACAAAAATAAAACTAAACCAACATCCCATACTACCCACAAAATTATATGTCTCAGAGGAAACACTTTCCACTTAGAGCCATGGGTTACTTCTTGCATGGGACATCTCATGCTGAGCTTCTCAGCCCAGAGAGCACCTTGTTAACATCTCTGTAGCGAGCCATGTCTGCAGCCACTGCCATGCTGAGCCTCACAGGTGTACAATGGGCAAACTCAAGGCTTCAAATCTGTACTGTGATGTGGGGAGATAGAATGTAAGAAAATAAAGGTAGTGCAGAAGGTAATCTCACTCCTGAGGAGTTGCAGCTGCACTAATTATCAAAGATTAGGAACAGGCCTGCCCTTAACAGGCCACAGCTGTGTCTAATAAGGATGAGTGCTATAAAAGAGTGGGTTAGGCAGGTGAGGAGAGACCTGGAGTTTGTTGGCTGTGCTGTGAAGTGCTGCCCATGAGACATCACCAAGAAGGTATAGAACTTTTACAATGAGATGACAACACTGTGATACTCAATATAAAAAAATCGAAATTCTTTCTTGTCATTCCTTTCCCTAATCTGAGCTAGAGAGCAGTGCACCTAGCAATAGGCGCAGTTTAAAATTCAGCAGGATGCTGGAATAACTGTCAGAGCTCTGAAGCAAGTCTTGTGCCCACACCTGCCTGAAGATGTACTCGTGTTCGATCCAAAAGGGGAAAATTGCAGGATCTCAGATTTCTCAAAATGGAGTTACAAAAAGTGTCTGCAGAAGGGTGAAGCCTCTGAGCAAGAGCACCCCATGTCTTTTTCCTTGATGGTATCATGTAGTGAAGAAATGAAAAATCCTTCCTGATACTGACCCTTTCTTAGAATCTATTATCAAGCACAGTCAGTAATTTCACAGTCTCACCTTCTTGAGATCCATGCCAGTGTCAAGAACTCAGACTTTGAAAAACCTGGAGGACTGGCCAATTACTAGGTAATTGTGTTTTCCTGGGTCTTGGCTAAAAAATTTATATTTAAGCCCATGTGGGCACAGGTGCCTGTGGTAGTGTGTGTGGTTCCCAGGTGTGAGAGGTAAGAGACTGCTGATGCTTCTAGCAGCTCCTGCTCATCCTGGGCACCACAGCTAGTGGGGAAGCTGCTCTGGGAACTGTTGGATTGACCCACGTGAGAGTGTCTGACCATCCTATTGCTTGGTTGGGTTGCCCAGAGAAATTGTGGGTGCTCTGTTCCTGGAAGTGGTCCAGGCTGGTTGGATAAGATGTTGAGTAACCTGGTCCACTGGAAGTTGTCCCTGGCTGTGGTAAGGGGTTGGAACTAGATGACCTCAAGGACCCTTACAACCCTAACCATTTTGTGGGATGGGGGCCTGTGCGTCATGCCCTAGGAAGAGGATTCCAGGGAGTGCCCTGTGGAAGTGCCCAGAAGCAGTGCTCTGTATAGCAGAGGAGGTAGTTCAGGACCTTGAGCATTGCTCAGCTGAATGTCTCTTCAGAAAGCTTTGAGTTTTTTTCTAACTGTACCTGCTCCCATTTGGAGGTTTTTCTTCCTGGTCTCTCTGGGATTCCCAGTTGGAGCATACAGTGAGATATGCCATGGGAAAGATCAAGGGATTGATATCTGACTCCCTGGGATACTGAAGCTTCACTAAGCTCTGTTGTTCTGCCCTCAGCATTGCCAGGAGAGGGGACTTAATCTGTTTTCTGCTACTCTGTGTTCAGTTTTGCTGACCTATATGATGCCTGGAAGGAATGGTGTTCCCAATGACATTTCAGCTGGAGAAGCCTTGTGGCATGTCTGCTACCAAAGTCAGCCGGAGTGAGCACTGTCGTAGTGCCAGTGGCACCAAGGGAGGGAGTGTGATTTTAAAAACACAATCAGAATGGATAGGAGACTTCTGGCTTTGCTCAGGCTATGACTACAAACAACTAAAATGTGACATGCCCTGGGGCCTCCAGCCTGTGTCATCACGAGGTTCAGCAGGGAGCAGTTTGTGGCTTCTCAGGGGCAGTGGTTTCACAGTGGTAACAGGGATGTTCTGGGCTGCAGCCAGACCTGAGTCCCTCTTGGATGGGTGAGAAAGTGCAGCAGGGCCTGATAAATCTGTGGTGGCTCAGAAACCAGAAGAGTGCTTGTGGTAGTGGTGGGCTGGCTGGGTTTTACACTTATTCCTACCACCTCTGAGCTATGTTGCCTTCACATCACATTATGTGTGGTCTAGGGTTCTTGGCTGCAGGAGAAGTCTGGTAGACAGAGTGGAGGTTTGGGGTGGCTGTAAGAAAACTTTCCTCTTCTTTCTTCCACCAAATGTATAACATTTGGTATGGTGATAGTGTTTAATTGAAGGCTTTAGTCTGTATTGCAGATAGCTTTGGAGGAAAAGACACTTCACTAGTTAGCCAAAGGTGTCCTGGTTAAAGTTCAGCCTGTAACTATGACCCTCTTATTAATCCTATTTATGAAGATGCGTGATTTCCCATAATGTCCCATCCCTCATATAGACTATGGTGCTTGTGGGTTTTCTTTCTGCCTGTTCCCTGCAGACAAGTAGCACAGCTGTTCACAGCTTTTATGTGTTTATTTGAATTGGTGCCTGGTACAGCCACTCCAGAGGATCTCTCTGCCTGAAGACTGTGAGAGGTGGTAAATGTCTCCTTACAGGGCTGTGCTGCTGCACAGAGCTTGGCTTGGCCCTCTTCATCACTTGTAGGGAGCTTGGACAGGGTCCTACCATGGTGAGATGAAGGGAGAGTTTTGTCATGAATTTGGTTCTTTCACCTCTCTTCTCCATGTAAGAGTTAACTTAAAACAATGCCCTAATCCCATCTTAGATGACCCACTAAAACTATCTGTGTGCTTAAGGTGAGACCTGTTTATAGAGGAAACACAAGGGGAATGGGCATGGTTGTGGAAGATTTTTGTCCAATGTCCTGAATCCCAGCTTGCAATCTGAACAGAGCATATGAAAGGTGTTCCCCAAGAGCCTGGAAGAGGAGGCGGGTTTGGGGACCTGCTGCTCCAGTGTCTCTCCTGCCTTCCAGGGCTCTGCTCACATTTGCTTCCTGGCAGCTAGCTCCTGGTGTGGCAAGACCCTTTCTCTGAGCCCCTCCAAATCCCTCTGGAGGTGAATATTGCAGAGGAAAAAACTGACTGCAGAGACAGAAAAACCCTTTCAAAGTAGGGAAAGGCAAAATCATGGGAATAATATATAAGACTACATTGTTTTTGTTAATTTTTGTAGGATGACTTGGTTCAGCTGCCAGTGTTGAGGCATATGGGATCAATAAAAGAATTCAAAGAAAAGAGCATCTATGAAAACAACAGGGGGTAACTCAGCAAAAATCAAGCATGTACTTCTTTGTTAATTAAAAGCAAGCCCCTAATTCTATGCTGCTGGTGGGTCATAATCCCTCTAAGGATTTTGGTCACTGTTCCCAGCTGTGGCTTGGGTTTTGATGGTGCCAGGCCTGGGCTTGTGGCTGTGCTTAGTGTTACGTGTGCATGTGTGTCCCATTGCTGCCAGTGTGTTCTGTGCCAAGTTTGTGCCTGTGTATGAACTTTTGTGGGATGACAGCTCTGCAGGATACAAACCCTGGATGGCAGTGGGCACAGAGACTGGTGGGATTGCATGCAGCCTCATCTGTTGCTGACACCACCCAAGGGAATGGAGGGTGGTGCCCCCTTCTTTTCCTAAGTACCTTGTGTCTCCTGATCCTGCATCCATGTATTTTGGGTGTTACTGAGGCATGGGGAGACCCAGCCTTCTAATTAAAATCAAGGAGAGACTTGATTTTAACTAGACTGGTGGCTTTTCTAAGTGAATAGTAAACACCTTTGCTCCTGAGTGACTCCAGCAGACCCTGGAGCCTGTGCAGGGTGGGATAGGGGATGTTACAGCTGTTAATTTTTACGGAGGAGGGCTTCTCTGGCATAGGCTATGATGGTGACCTAGAGGGAAGTGTGTGCCCCACACCACACCCTGACAGGGAGGTGCCTGCAGCTCACCTCTTCTCCCCCAGGCTGATCTGTACAGGAGCAGCAAGGTACTCACTCATCCTGCTCCCACTCCTCTGGGAAGGCGAGTCCCTCTCAGAGCCAGGGTTTGGTGTCAGACCATGTCAGCATCTGTCATTAAGCTGAGGTCACACTGAAAGGATAAGCACCAGTGACAACCAGGATTGCTTATGACCTTGGCAGTGGAGGTGTTATTATGAGCCCCATTACTCATAAGTTATCATTACACTATCATATAATTTTATATAATTGCCATTATCTAACTATATATTTATATGCACGCGGTGATCTTGGGACACCTGAAGTGACCAGTTTCTTCCCAACCGTGGTTGTGCTCCAGTGCATGTGAAACTAAAATACCTGGCTGGCTGAGGCCTGGAGAAGTCCAGAGGTGATGAGCCACTTGAGCATGTAGGACATTGCTTTGCTGGGGGAGGATGGAGGCATCTTCTGGGGGAAGATGAAGTTATTTTGTTCTTTGCAAATCATGTGTCACCATCATCCTTGTCCCCCTTAGCCCTGGCTCATTCTTTGAAATGGCAGTGATTTTGGCTGAAGATGCCCTCTGCCTCTTGTTATGGGATTTTGCACATCCAAAGCTTCCTGTAAAGCTGGCATTGATGTGGGCCTGCTGGGATTGCTGCTGGGCTCCAGCATTCAGGCAGGACAGAGGAAGAAGAGACTCCTTTATACTCTATGGACTGCATCAAGCAAAGTATAATAGCTTCCTCCCCAAGATTTGTTTTAAAAAATGGATGCTAATGTACTAAAAGCAAAGATGCCATTTATTTTTAAACAGGGTTTAACTAGAAGCCATTTGCACTGTTTCATACTGTATCATTTGTGTTTCACTTACATCTTTGGGAAAACAGTGGGGGGAAAGATATGCAAGTCCAAGGTGGGAAAGAGAGAGGAAAAAGAAAAACCAAATACTGCCTTGGAGGTAGGATTCTGCCATTTACTGTTGTGGTACCCACAGTAAATCCATTCAGTGCATCTCTGGGCTAAGCAGAAACACTGAGAGTCAAATGCCCTGAGGTAAAACCCAGCTCACCACTTTGCTTACATCCCAGAGGAGCACAGGGCAGGTGCTGTGTGAGAGAGGAGCAGGAACAGGGACTGCTCACCAGTGACTTTGTGCAGAGGAGAAAGTGAGGGTGGGAAGGGAGGAGACCGAGAGGGAAACAGTGATGCGTGTCAGAGAGATTTGTCTTGCACTTCTGAAGTTTTCCTTGTCCATCATAGCCACCATTGGAATGTTACTGCAGGTTGTGCTACATCATCTCTGTTCCCAGGAAGCAAGGGAGCTGCCAGAAAAGCTGTGCAGAGGCATCAGTTGCTGGCTGTGCTCCTTGCTCTGAATCTCCTGCCTGTGTCATGGCAGGGAAACAATTTGTGAGTGAAGGATTACGTGGGTGAACAGGCAAAACATGGGCCAGGAAACAAAAAGCAGGTTACAATAATTGTCAGACTCAAAGGCAAAAAACCAATGTAGGATTCTTGCCAGCTGATTTCACTGAGTGATTTAGCTGTTTTTCCTTTAATGTTGCCCAGTCTCTGCTGGGAAATAATTGATGTGGGTGCACTGTCAGACTTTATGCTCCTGGAGGAATCACAAGTGATGTTGGAGGTGGGTGTTGAGAGTCTGGAAGTTGGGTGTTTCAGAGTGGTAGCTCAGGGACTGGCACATGGATGGACACCGCAGCATGAATGACCCCATGGAGACCTGCATGGGTTGCTGAGCTGGTGTTGGTGTTGGCTCCACAGGGCACAAGAGAGGTACAGCTACCCACAGGGGGGGCATGTGGGGACCCTTCTGCCCTGCTGTCATGGGCTATCATGTGAGATCATGCCTTTTGCCTAGTGGATCCAGCACTGGGGTGCGACAGAGCCCAGAGCTGACATCTTAAACATCAGTGCCTAATCTTCTTATCCAGCATCTTCGTGGGAATTTTTGCCTGTATTAGGGCTTCAGGTGGGCACATCTTTAACTTGACCCTGCAGATGGGGCTCTGCTGCATAAGTCTTGGAGGCACCTGACTTGAACATCCTTGAGCAATAATGGGAAGCTGTGTTTATGTCCTTGTCACTCCCTGTTCTCCTCCCCCACTTCCCCCACAGATGTTCCTTGTGTGGCCTCAAGGATGGGTGAAGCCAAGACACTGCAGAGCCACATTCTTGCTCCAGAAAGTAGGATACCCTTTTTCTCAGAGGTGTGGATTCACCATGGTCACAAATTCTGCCACAGCTGGGCCAAGTCTGGGGGCTCTACAGTGACAACAAGGGTCTTGGAAGGGGTGCAGAGGAAATTGAATCATGCCTGTGTGTGGGCTTGCTGACTGGATAATGGGGCACTCAAGTGTCAACTCCCAAAATCTGGGAAGAGAGGGGCTGGAAGGGATGGGGCCATGGAAGCTGCCAGATGGTGTCCATTTCTCTTATCTGACCTCTAGCAAGGGTGGGAATAGAAATGGAATAAACTGGTGAGGTTTGGCCCTACAAGTATCCACAGACAGCAATTTCCCCTTTGCAGCAGTGGGAGTGTTAAATACTGACTTCCAGCACAGCTGGAGAGTGCAAGCTCTGCTCCCCTGCTTGGCTGTGCTGCAGTGGTTGATTCTCTGGAAATAAGACAAAATTCAGCCAGAGGAAGTAGGTTATGTTCTCCAAATGCCACAACATCTGACACATCCAAACATAGTTTGTGTGGCTGGGATGATGCAACTTCCCATTAACTGGGATGAGGGTTTTACCATGGATTGCTGTGAGTTTCAGCTATGATGTGTGAGGCTTTGTGGAAGCAAAACAGTGTTGCTTTTCATGGAAGTTAAAGGATGTCTCTGAAATGCTTCAGACACTTCTCTGTATGGAAAATTTTGCTATTACTTGCAGGAACAGAGCCTTTACCAGTCTGGGAATAACCTGGATTTCTTCTGTGTACTGAAGAGCTTTCTAGGGACTTTGCTGCTTCTTCCCCCTTCTGCAGGTGTGACCCAAGGCAATGGCAAGGGGTAGGATTAAGGGAAATGAGTGATGTTCTTGCCCCTCTGCCAGGCAGCTGCCCTCCCCATGGGACAAAGCAGAGCACTAATGCAGAGGTTTCAGCTGAGTGTCATTTCAGAGCCAAGGCTGCACGAGTGCTCTGGAACTGCAGAAGCAGCCACTGTGGCAAGGCCCAGGGAGTGACCTTTCCAGCAGATGGTAAATGAGCTGATGATGACAGCCAGTGCTTTGCCTTTTAGAAAATTAAGATCTTTTATCTTGGAGTGGGCACCAGAAAACAGAGTTATACTTTTCCTGCTAAAGTCTTTATTTTCTTCTTGGTGTGGGCTCTGAAGGGTCTGGAAATGCCAAGGATTCCCTTCTGCTGCCTGTGAGGTTTTCCCTGGAACTGCTGTTGGGTTGGATAGAAAGCTGGTGAGGCTGAAGGTTGGCTGCTGATAGCAATTATCAGTGGGGTAGTGCTGCAGCATGTTGGATTAAATGCTGGGCAAAAAGAGAGAGAGGGTGAAATTGAAGCCTCTGAGTGAAATGGGGCTCTCTGAACAGAATCACTGCCGGAGTGATGGGTACAGCAGCAGACTAACTGGATCTGGGTGAGACATCAAAGGTCAGAGAGTGTGTTTTGAAGGAGCAGCTTTAGCAGAGAGGAGGAAAGCAGCCTTAATAGGGAAGGAGAAACACACAGACTGTATGAAAGATCTCCCTATTTTCACTTTGCTATGTTTTCCCCTGGTCTTTGGAAACCCATTGCAGTGAAGGAAGGAACCTGGGCAGTGCTAGCAAAGAAGGGAGAAGGGACTCACTTTAGCTGGCCAAGTTTGTGCAGCTTTAAGGCACAAATCACAGGTCTGCCAAGAGGACCTCTGACTCTTTCAGTTTGCTGTCAGCTCTGGCAGCTCTCACACGCTCACCCCCTGCCATGGGACTGGGGATAGCTGGGGCATGCTGCCCCTCCTTGTAGGGGCATAGAATGTAAGAAAATAAAGATAGTGTAGAAAGTAATCTTACCCCTAAGGAGTTGCAGCTGGGCCAGCTATCAAAGATTAGGAACAGGCCTGACTTTAACAGGCCACAGCTGTAACCCACGAGAAGAAGAGTGCTATACAAGAGTGGGGTGGCTGGTTGAGAAGGGAATTGGAGTCAGTTGGCTGCTTTGTGAAGAAGAAAGAGTCAGTGCTCTGAGGAGCTGCCTGTGAGAAACACCAAGAAGGTATGAAACCTTTGTGATAAGGAGACAACAGTCTGGAATCCCTGCAGAAAGATGACAACACCTCCCAGCTCACACCCAGCCCTGCCCAGGTGTGTCCTGGCTGCAGAGGGCAGCCAGGGCAGGTCCTGGCTCCTGCACCAGGCACCTGTGGCAGGGCAGGCTGCAGAGGAGAGATGAGATATGGGCTTCCTTGAGTCTGGAATAAGTGTCAGGGGTTGAGTATTGGGGAGAGGATGAAAAAGGGGGATTATGTGCACATGATGCTAAATGCATCTGATGTCAAAGGGGAATTTAACTGGAGCATTGGCTGTCTGTCAGGTCTCAGCCTTCCTCTGGTAAGAGGTGCTCATGGTCTGCCCTTCTGCCAGTAAGGGGTTGAAAGGTGCTTATTATGGATATGAGACTGGGGAATTTGTGTGCTCCTCTTTACCTTCTGTGGCTGATTCAGGAGGAATTCAAGGCTGGGGCTGGCTGGTTTGAGCCCTCCCAGGAAGAGTCAGGCAGCTTGCAGAAGTAAATACAGGGGATGTGTGTTTTATATTGTGTGGTGTGAACATAAGCACTGTGCTGCTTAGACAAAGCAGTCACCTCAATCCCATCCTGTCATCTTCGCCCAGAGAATGAGGTTAAAATGGAGTGTGACAGATGATGTACCCCAGTACAACCTCCTCAGCTTCCCTTGAGCAGCACTGGAAGGCCCTTAAAATAATCTCTCCAGGTGTCCACTGGTTATCATTGCTTTCAGAAGCTTATGAGGGGTGCACAGTCTGAGAAGATGCACAGTTGGGTGCCTCTGTGTGGGAAATAAAACAGGGGGAAGCAAAGTTGTGAGCAGCCACCTTGCTCCTAGTTCTTGTGCCACAGAAGAGTTTGAGTCTGTTGTCATACATTTTAAAGATCCTATTCCATGTTGCTCTTTTTATCCCTGGACAGGAGGCACCAATGTGGTGACAAAAGCAGGATATATGAGTGACCCTTCTGCCCCCTGAGAGGAGCTGTCATGGGATATGCTGTAGGGAAATGTAAAATGCATGGTCAGGTGCGTGACTGAAGTTGTCCATGGCCTCTAAGTGAATATTGAAAAGAGAATGAAGCAAATCCAATGGGTTATTCCAGTTATTTTCTCTTCTCTGGCCTTCCATGCCATCAGGCAGGTGAGGAGGACATCTCTGTAGGTACGTCAGGACAGACGGATGAGCTGGGGCAGGCAGAGACAGTTCTGTCATGCAGATCAGTACAGTTATATAAAAAGTTGGTTCTAATAGAAAATAAAGAAAAAGAGATGTTGATGAAAGAAAGCCAGGCCTTAGAGAAGAAGAAGTGAGTGTGTGGGGGAACACTCTGAAAAGCTGCTCCAAATTCTCATTGGGAGAAAACTGCTCCATCAGAAGGGAAGAGACAGAGATAGTGGGGGATATGGGAGGCCAAAGACAGGTATCTGGTAACTGAGGAAGGTTTTCAGAAAGCACAGCACAGAGCACTCTGCTGACACCAAGTGTGTGTGACCCCTGCTGTTGTAAGAACAGCTTGAGAAAGCATCTCCTGGAGAAACCTGGGGCCAGGGGAGGAAAGATGCTCCTGAGGAGGCATTTCCTGCTGGAGGTCCTGATTTGGGATGGACTGGGGATGCAGCTGGCTGAGGCCTTTTCCAGCAGATCCCTCTCTACCTCCTGGATGTACAACATTCACTCTTGGGAAAGCAAGAGGTGATGTGAGGCAGGTGTGATAAAAAGGGCATGAAGAGAATTTGGAAATGGGAACGTGCTTCTAGCTTCTTGGAAAGGTTACAGTTGCCTGAATTGTGAAACTTGTGAGGGTTTAGGCTCTATCTATGTGATCTTACTGTGTGTTAAGGATGCTGTTGGGTTGGTAAAACTGCTGGACTGAGGTGGGCAGCAAGCTGTATCCCTGGTGTCCTGGGTAAAAGAGATTAATACTCCCGGGCTGTGGTGGTGTTCGCAGGGGTCCCAGGACGAGGGAAGAGACGAGAATCTTGACTCCATGTTTCAGAAGGCTGATTTATTATTTTATGATATATATTATGTTAAAAGAAAATGATATAACTATACTAAAAGAATAGACTAAAGGATTTAATCAGAAGGCTAGCAAGGGGAGGAATGGGATGATAATAAAATCTTGTGACTGCTCACATCTTCGACACACGTGCTGTTATTGGTCATCAAGTAAAACAAGTAAAATGCTGGGTAAACAATTCTCCAAATCACATTCCAAAGCAGCAAAGCATGGAGAAGCTGAAGCTTCTCGGCTTCTCAGGAGAAAAGATCCGGGCAAAAGGATTTTTCATAAAACATGTCTGCAACACCAGGCAAAGTGATTTCCCTGCCCGCAGGCGAGGGGAAGCAGGGGACACTCAGGTGGGCAGATGCCCATCGGGTGGCCAAGTGCAGTTTCTTGCTGCCA
This sequence comes from Agelaius phoeniceus, assembly GCF_051311805.1. Taxonomy (NCBI): domain Eukaryota; kingdom Metazoa; phylum Chordata; class Aves; order Passeriformes; family Icteridae; genus Agelaius; species Agelaius phoeniceus. Next base: position 63,791,770 of record NC_135265.1, on the reverse strand, counting down.
TCTAGTGACGTTCATGGGTACCTAAAAATGTCAAAAAATGCTTGGTTCTAGTGCAGGGCTGCGAGCGGAGTCTCTGAGCTGGCAGAGACAAACGGCGGGGAAACAATCCTGAAACACCATGGTTGGTGTCTGGCTCCTGTATCTCCTACAAAACAACCGCGGGAAGCTCCGGCACGCCAAGATAGGCTGTGGTGGGTTATTAGTAATGGAATATATTTGTTATTGAATAAGGGAATAAGGCTTCTTCCCAGATTTGAGGCAAAATTAAAGCTGGGTTTTTTCCTCCATAGCATTGTGGCTCTGCATTGGAGCAGGTTGGCTCTGCTTGGCTGTGCTCATTCCTTGTAACAGTGCCCTGGTGATGCCCCTGACAGGGCAAGGAGACCCCAAGATAACTCCAGATTCATCGGCAAAGTTTATCTCAGTAAAAAAGGGGAAAATTTATTTATTTTTATTTAGTTTTGTATTTTCAAGTGCTTCAGGCTCCCCTAATAATGATGGACCACGACCCATAATATTTTTTCTCATGGAGAAGTGTAAGGCAGACCTAGAAAAGCAGAGAAATAGGACATTAATGGATTGTTTAAGTGGTTTATAGGGATCACATAAACCTTGACCCTTCCAGCTCTAGAAAATTAATAGGACTGCAATTAATCTTAACTTCTAACTGGACTTTCTTGAGCTTACAGATGAAAATCTGTGCATTTTCTACAGAAATTAAAGAAGCTTCTATAAATTCTGATTAGGCTGAGATTTCACTATAAAACTTGTGAGTCTTTTCACTGCTTCAAAATGAAAACATGATGAAGATAATATTTTTTACCTTGGAAACACTTTTAGAAACTTTCCTGGAGTTCCTCTGTGTTTGCTGTGGCCTGTTCATCCCAGTATAATATGGGTACTCAAACCTTGCTCCTATGTCTCTAAATACCCTTGACAAGAACCTTTGCATCCTGTTATCACCCAGCAGGCTTCTTCCCTCTCCCTCCAAACAGCCCCTTGCAAGGTCTGTGATGGAAACAGCACATTACACAATGACTTTTCCTTATATCCCCTTTATCCCCTTTTTCTGTGCCTTCCTCCCAGCCTGAAGCTTTGCAGGGAGACCCACCAAGAGGTCTTCTGCTGCTGAAAACAGGATGCCTAGAAATACTGCAGGTGTCTCATTCCCATTCCTTCAGTCCTTTTTGTTCCCTGGCATCTCAGGGAGCCGTGGTGCCAGTGGTGATAAATCACTGGTGCTGCTGGTGTCTTTGGGGGCAGCTGTAGTAATTACTTGGAGTGACCCTTACTTTCAGCCATCAGAAAAAACCTTGCCATCATCCCAGAAGAGCTTAAATCCTTGATAAGATGCAAACTGCTGGCACCAAGGGCAGTGCAAGCAGCCAAACAGGAATATAACACTCAAAACTACTGCTCTCCAACCCGTGTATTTTTAAAACAAGATTAATGATCTCTTGTTAAAAAGGGAACAAATGTGTAATGGCCTTAAAAATGTGTTTATCTATCTATAATGTTTTAAAGACTGTTACAAGGGAATTAGAAATGACAGTCCCCTTCATTGGAGTCAGGAGGTTTGTTTGGACACAGGAAGGTGAAGTGTGTGTGACCCCAGAGGAGCTGACAGTGCACTCAGGTGGGGATGTGAGAGGTGAACTGGGCCTGCTGGTGGGTCAGACAGCCTCATGAGGGGATGGTGGTGAAGTATTTCCCTGCTCTGAAGGTGAATCTATCTTTGCTGTGATAGGTTTGCTATACTTTTTGATCACTAGAGAGGTAAAAATTTGGACAGAGGTAAAGTCAAAAAGCTCCTGGAGGAGTGTGGATGTGACTAAGGTGGTGAAAGGTACACAAAAAGCAGAGCAGTGACTTTCACAAGGTGAGACACGTGCCCTTTCCTCACCTGCCACACGCAGACAGGCCAAACTTTCCCTTCCTGGGCTTGTACCATGGCACTGCATAACTAATAAGGTCCCTCTGGGTTTGATGAGCACTTGTTTTGCCCCAGCTGGTCCCCAGTAAGAAGCAGGAGAGATGTACATGTGAGCTTTTGGGTTTGTGGCTGAGGAGGCTGCAGCGTGGGGGCAGCAGAGTTGCTGCTGGGCACAGCCATCTCCTGATGGCCACTGCATCCCTCCTTTGCTGCTCCCATCAGGGGGCCAGCTTTGTGAAACATCTGGCCACACCACATCTGGGCATTAATTTTGGGGCAGGGTAGAACTTTGGGTGCTGTAGGATAGATGTGTCCTCTGCAGCAGTGGAGGTGTCACTGGTCATACTTGATGACCAAGAGTCACTACTCAGGAAGGATTTTGCTCTTTGTCTTGTCCCACTGAGACCATCTGGAGGAATTTAGCCACAAATACCAGACCTTGGGCATCTAGTACCCAACAGGTTTAATAATGGCAAGATATGAGTGGAAAAGACTCTCATGGGGCATTATCCAGCACATACAGTGCAAGTCCAGACTGGAAACCAGACCCAATTTGTAACTAGGAGTGTTTCTCTTGGAACAGTTAGTGCAACCTCCATCCTTTTAAGTTGCCAAATCAAGATGCAACCTCTTTCCCAAAGTCAAGGTGTAACAAAGCCATGAGTAATTGGGCTCAGGGCATAGCAAGAGCAGCAGTATATACCCCAAACTTACTAGGTGATTGTTCATAAGACTTCTGTTGGTGATGTAAAATTCTAATGTTTGCAATATCTTCCTTGCAAAGGATTCAGGTGCCTTACATTTCCAGAGCTGTTCTATGTTACTTTTTACCTTCTGCTAGAATAAGGATAGAGAAGCAGGATCTAGCAGGGGCCACACTCAAGTTCTTGCCCTCTATCCTCTTTTTCCCCCAATATATATGAGGATGCAGAAATGACCAGCTGGATTCAATGAACCAAATCAGAAGATGACTCCAGTGAAGTAACATTTGAGGGAGAGGAAAAAGAATTATTATATTATATACAAAGTCCCATTCACAGCCTTTCCTCATGCTAGGAACCATGCACATGGCAGACATTCAGATCAACTTCACAGCCACCTGCATCAGAGCACCAAAACTGGGACCTCAGAACTCCTTGTAAAACTGATGAAAAACATCTGAGAGTGCTTTGCTTTACTTGCATGGCAGGCAGAAAAATGTGCATGTCTTTTGGAGTTTGGATGAACACGTGTAAGCACACGGGTGAAGTATAATCCTCTGATATTGTTTGAATTAAATAGATGGATTAAAAAAAAATTGGTCTGGCTTTGTCTTGAAAGGATGCCAGAAGATATAAGTTGGACAAGAAGCCTAAGTGAGATTGCTGAAGTTTATGTATCAAACCTAAAGCCCCCAGGCTGAGTGTTGGATGCTAAGGCAGGAAAAATCACAGGCTTAAAGTTTCAGCCGTCATCTCTTATCAGTCATTTGGGCTGGAACTCCTCAAGCAGAGAGTTTGATTTAAAAATTTGTAATTTTTTGTTGTGCTCAGCCACAGGGGTTTAACTGAGGGCAGCCTTCCCCAGAGGAGGAGATATGCAAGGGCTTCTAGTGGTGGATACGTGCAGAAATAAAACAGATGTGATCACCTTGGTTTTTAACACTGCAATCTATTCATTCCCAGCTGGAGCATTCCTGGGGTGAGAAAAGCAGCTAGAGTATAACCGCATCCACATAGATTCCCTTTTCTGTTTGATTTGGTGGCAAGAGACTGTCTTTCATCTCTTCACTGGGTCATGATGCCTTGCAGATGTTTTAAAAAAATCAGTGCTTCTATCTGGACAATAGTGTTTAATGAAAACCTCTTCACTGAGGTTTTCTGCATCTGAAGGCGTGCTTGCTTTCATACAATTTGAGAATGATTTTGGCCTTTGCTTCCAGTGCCCTTGAGGGGGAAAGTAATTGTGCTTTGCCCTCAGGTTTGTCCAGTAGTTCTTGTGGTAGGTAAGGATGGGCAAATTCTTGACACGGTAATCCTAATCAGTCCTACTCATCTCATCAGCTTTATCTCGGGTCATCCCTGTCTGTCCCAAACGAGCTGCACTTCTGGGCTCTATCAGACAGTAGCTGAGCTGGGTAGTTGAAAAAGGAGCTGGCCTTGCCCAGGGAAATTTTTTGACAAGCCTAGATTTTAACCTCGCATGGATTAAAAATGTTTTGGAATTTAGCATTTGTTTAGGTAACCCATAGATTCAGAGATCACTCACTTCTTGAACCTCCTTCAAGTCACATATGCTTGGAGAAGCAGCTGGGACAGTTCTGTAAGTGGCCAGAGTGCCAATCACCATGGTCCTGGCAGATCTGGTGCCAGGGGGCTCTGGTACAACAGCTGAGTGAGGGGAACTGCCAGGTCTGGGTCCAGAGCAAAAGTTCTTCTTTCAGCCTTGGTGCCCTTCAGCTGTACCTTGTGGGACCTGGAAGACACAGAGGTAGCCCTAAGTGCTGGGGATTTGATCTGCAGCAAGGATTTGCCCCAAATTCACCAGGGGCTTGTTGTATTGGTTTATTTAGGTTTATCTGTGCCCTACTCAGAATGGCTTTCTTAGAGTTGAATTTGATGTCTGCAGGATCTACCCAAGCAGGCAGTTAGTTGATAAAATGTCTGTATTCCAAGACTCCCTGTTTTGCTGAGTTAGTAACAACCCTCTCAAACATATTCACATTGAAACCCTATTTTACTTTTTCATATTACAGCTAAGTATTTTGTGTATTATTATTAAATATATAAATATTTACAGTGAATTAAGTTTACTTATATTAATTTATTAGTAAGATGCTTATTAAATGCTGCCTTTTAGTACATCTTGGCACACATGGGCATTTTCATAGTTTAAAAGTATTTTGAATATAAGTTCTACTTTTAACTGATGAATGAGTTATGAGAGAGTCCCAAGAAGTTCCAGCTGCTCTGTATCTGTTGCAGTGGACTTTGTCACAGTTCTGGTCTCTGACTGGAATGACAGCTCCTCCATGAAACCAGACTTCCCTTGCCCTCTGTATTCTGACCCAGCACTCTTGGCTGCTGTGATGCACAATGGACATTTGGTCTCTCTGTTCAGTGTAGCTGAATTTGACTGTAGTCATCTACTGAGGACAAAAAGAGTCTCACCTTCACAGCCTTCACTGATGTTGATTTCTTGAGCTCAAGATGCCTACAGCAGAGATGCCGGTGTTTAGTCAGACTAATCCCATACCTATTGTTTTACCTGGCTTTTCCCCTCCCTAATGTGGTTCTGCTGGACATCTGTTTCTTGTCTTCAGTATGTGAAACAGATTTCCTTGGATAAAACACTTAATTCTTAAATGCATCCCACTTCTCTCAGTTCTCGCTCCTCTGCATAAATTGGCATTGTTCAAACAAATTTTTCTTATAAAGTAATCCCATTGAGACCTTATTGTTTCTGTGGCTCTCTAAATAATTTACTATTAGTCTTTATTTTCCTCAGTGTGATACCCAAAACTGGAGACTATGCTCCAGCTGAGGCCTTACTCATCGTACTGAGCAGAAGAAACAAATTGCTATGAATAGGAGCAGCAAATTTTCTTTCTGTTTCCTCTGCAGCTTTCTAATATTTGTCTTTTCTGACCAGTATTTGTTTTCCAGAAAACTATCAGTGCTCTGTTCATGCGTTCATTCCTCAAAACCCTGAAGCTTCAGTGTATCTGGCTTTGGTGTGCATTAAATCACTGTCCATGGCTCAGTTCTGCCTGTTCCTGGCTGTGCAGGACACACACAGTCTAGGAAAATGCTGAAGTGTGTAAAGCCTGTATGTGCTGGAGGAACAGGCTGAAGTTGCTGCTGCTTCCCTCTCAGCCACATTGTACCTGGGCTTTCTGTCACCTCATCCCTTACAAAATCTTCTTGGTCAGAAGTCTGGAGCAGCCTGGGACCAGGTCCATCTTAGAAATGTTTGTCCATCTGCACTGTTATAATCAGTAGTGGAGATTCTTTAACAGGAGAGGACAGCTACTAAGAGGGCATTTTCTGGGTTTTTTGAGATCTTTCGAGTTGTTTGCTTTTTAACTTTTCTAATTTCACCCCCCCCCATTTTATTTTTATGCAGCCTCAGTCAGTGACTCCTCAGGAATATTTTATTTCCCTATCTTTTCAAAGGCTTCAAAGTTAGACATTTGTTTGATGTGGGTGAGAACAATTTTCGTAGGACACTCATAGAACTTTTCATTGACTGATATAATTTATTTATCTGCAGATTATGTATTACTTGATATTTTTAAACAGAATACTGGTAGAGTTAAGAACTTTTAAAGGACTCTAGGTTTATTTGGTTTTATTGTAACCTGATGAGTTTCTTCCACTGGATGGAGTGTAAGAGAAAGATCTTGGTGAGACACTTTGGTGCATAAAAACCAGAGCATCACTTATAACTTCCCTGTTGACCCAAGCTCAGACTTCATAATATTGAAAACATCAGAGCAGTGTCTCTTTTAAAATTTGACTCTGCAAAGGATGAATGGATGGAGATAAACTGAGTTAGAAAGAAATTTGAGTGAAAGCAACCATGAAACAACAGAATCACTGTTCTCAGGAAAGAAAGGAGTGAAAGGAGAAGAAAAAGAGAAGTGAACTTCAAAAAGCAGATGTCAACAAGCCTGGGAAACAGGTAAATGTGTGTCTTCTGGGAAGATAATCCTGGAGAGAAATGAACTGTCAGTTACTGAAACTGCTGTTAACAAAAGCAGAATGGTAAGCTATCCTGATGCAAAAGAAAGAGGAAACCGAGCAGGAGAGCAGCATCCAACTGCACCAGGAGCCAAGACCTAGAAACCAAAGGGATTTATGTGATAGGTGGAAATGGGGACTTGTAACTGACAGTGACTGCAGCAGAGCAGCATGAAACTGCTGGGGTGTAAGCAGAGAAAATCACATGTGAAGCCAGTTAGGGAAAAAAAAATCTAAACTGTTGCCTTTATATAAATAGGCAGAGGAAAGTACACAATTTAATTTAATGAAAAGAAGTACAAATAGCAGATGAGGCATAAAAGCTAGGAAATCCAACATTTTCTTCACTTTATTTGCATGACCCTGTTGGTGGGAAGCAGAATGGTGTGGCATGGCTGCACAGCGAGGCTGGGAGAGCACAGGCTGCACATTGGATGTAAAAATGAGAAAACTCTTATGTACAAAATGACTCCTGCCACGTTTATGGTCTGTTTTATGGCTCTTATCACTAGGCACTTTCAAGGAGTGAGAGCACATTTCCTCTATCTCCTGCAGGAAGGAGCTCATTATTCCTTATTAATTAGGTCTTCAGTCACTAATCTGTTATGTACCTTTCCAGCAACTGTTTACAGATAAGTGTTGTAGGATCTAATTGATGGAGGATAATTAGCTCCTCCCTAATTAGAGTGAAGTGTGCTTCTTTTCACTCTGTGGATGATCGCTTATGAATGAAAGGCCACAAATGGAAAGCTCAAGATGTGCAATGTATCAGGAACTAATTTGCTTAAACTATTTCTGAAAGCTTATTCAATTAATACCCAAGTAGTAGGCTTATACACGAGTGTGTGCAACTGACTTCAGTTGTAGGCAGGCATGTGGTTGCTACAGAGTTGAGAATTAATGTCACCCTCAGTTACCATACGCTGTTCAGGCACCAGGAGCGGCAGGGCTGCAAGCAGCAGCATGGAGGATACAGCATGTGGAAATAAAGGAAAACCTTCTGGAAGTTTTATCTGCTGCTTCATCATCTCACATAATTTTCTCAGCTCTGAAAAAGAACTAGTTGCAGCCTAGTGGTTGATAAATTTTGGGGTGTCCTTTTTTTTTTTTAATGGCTAGCCTGTGAAACTTGCAGAGGTGTCTTATTGCCAGAGAACAGATATTCAGTGTCCTTTGGAAACCAGATGCTTATATCCCATTTGGCACCAAAATGGCTAGCTATTTTCCAAACAGCTTCTCTAAAAAGACCCTAGATCATTCTTTCTGTAACGCAGCTATGGGTTATTGTCATAATTGGTCTCTGTTACAGCACTTTTACTTCTTCCCAAAACGTGGCTGCTTTTGCCTGTGACTGCCTATGGTCTCCTGGCTGCAGGAAGCAAACTGGAGATTGGCTCATGATTGATCACTGTAAAGTACAAGTACTGAGGCTTGCCGAACATGCTGATGTATCAGAAAACCTGTAAGAGAAGATGTGGAATTTATATAATTAAAATGTGAATAATTTATAATTACATAATCAAATTGTAATTGATATGGTTAAGATGTGGATCCATATCACAGCCTGAGCGCAGATATAAGTTTATAGGGAGATATACTTCTTTCTGGATTAAAAGAAAGTTTGGTGTTTGACACAAACCTACTGCTTGAGAGCCCACCAAAGTTAGCGGAAAGTCTCTCCTTCAGTTTCTGTGTACTTTAGCTGAGATGACACAGCTAGAAATACCAAGGGAGAGCAAGCAGGCCTCCTTTCCTAGTTATGAAAAATCTTGAAACCTGTCCCTTAAGGATTTGAAACCCTGGAAAACAACAACACAAATCCCATAAACTTTTTCTCCCCAAGAGGTTTAAATCAGTTTAATGATTTAGGAAGTTATGTTCTGCTGCATTGCTGCCAATCTAACATATTGAGCGAGACAGAAGCTGGGGAGTCAGAGGGGACACGGATGAGGTTAGGATTACCTGCAAATTTCTCATGTTCCCTGAGACTGGAGAATTGCTTCAGTTCCCTGGAAGCCTAATACTGTTAATCAGTGAAGAAAGATTTCACTGTTTCATTACTTGCTGCAGCTGAAACTCAAGGAAATTACTTGGGTCTCATTATCAGATAAAGTTAAGATTCCAGTATAAAAGAAAATTCTTTTTCACACTCAGGTCGAGAGTAATTTATTTTTTGTCGCTCAGATTTTAAAAATAGAGAGCCAGCAGAGGAGAATACGACAGAACCGCACAAAATCTGGGTACTGCAGATCTGCTTTGATACAATAACATTTTCCAGCCTCTCTTTTATCTTCATAACCATTCCTAGGTATGGTGGGAAGAGATTAGAGTGGCAAACTGAGCAGTGCATCCGTCCACTGTGAGGCACTTGCCCCACTCTATTATTTTGTGGACGCTGGAGCTGTAAAAGTGGCTGCTGCCATCGTTGGGACCTGGTGCTGGCCAGTGTACCTTGGAGATTAAATAATGCTCAGGGGGCAGTGTGTGTAACCTTGCAAATCCATGTAGGGAAGCAGGGTTAGACTCTATGCCTGATCTGATCCTCAACTTTCCCTTGTGGGGAGTGACCCTACAGGCCTTCCTTGGGGCAGGGTGTCTCTCTTTGGCATCATTGGCACTGTGTTTGGGCTGGGACCCTGGGCCCCCTCTGTTCTTTGTGCTGCCTGCTGCCACATTGAAAGGGATATCTGGGAGAGCCTGCTCACTGCCACTGGCATCCAGCTGGTCCTCAGGCACCCTCCTACCTTGCCTGGGGGGAGGCTGATAACAGATATGTGCTCCCAGCAGAGGTCATGTGGGTCTGTGAATGGCTTTTGAGTGGGATTGGTGGTGTGTCTGTGTGTCTTACTGCTGCAGAAACCAGGTCTGCAACACTGTAAATCCTAAGATTTAGTTGGATTGGACCTCTGTACTTGCTGTTGGACCTCTGTATGTTGTCTCCTGGGAAATCTTGCTGTAATGAAAGCTGAGCTGAAGGGCTTGGTTACGTCCTAGGCAATGGCCAGTTTCCAGAGGGGTTTGATGCCAAAGTTCAGATGTTTTTCTTTTCCTTGAAAAACACAGCGCTGACTAGCTTAGGCTAGTTACAAGATGTGAACTTACAGAAACAGGATATGCCAGCAGGGATGACAGCATGAATGTCCCCTTCTCTCTCGTGTCATTAGAACGAGATGCAGCTGCCAGCTCAGGTGCCTGATCCCAGAGCAGGACTGAAACAGAGGAGAAGCCCAGACAGTTCTTGTTTTCCTTCTAAATAACTCGGTAAGTACTTGGCAAAACCTCTGGGAGTCTCAGTGGTGAAATGTAAAACCTTCCTGTCCCTTTGAGTCCCCAGCCATATCTGAACAAGGATATGTGACTTTCTGAAGGGAGCTGACAGGCTAATTGGGAGGTGCCACGACCTTCACCCTGCTGCTCTTTGCCAATGTCCATCTTTTTCCCCCCATGAGCTGGGAGTGTAGAGAGCCTTGCTTTACAGCCCAGAGGAAGTCTGGAGTGTCAGTGCTGATTAAAAGGGGCAGAGCAGTCTTCCTTGGCAGAAATCTTGAGGGCTGTAAAGCAAGCCCAAAATCACCCAGTCTTTAAGCTAAAGAAAACTTTTTGGATCTGCATTATATTTGCTAGAGGGCTTTTTTACATTCTCTCGTTCAGTGACCAAAATTGGTGTGCTTTTTCTACATCAGCTAAATATGACATAATGACCAAAGCTAAAAATTAAAGTTATTCTATGAAGGAGAAAAGGCTGATAGAGAACTCAGTTGTCTCTGAAGTCAGATGGTAACTCTCAAGTACAGAGTTGTGTTACCCTGAACACACTAGCAGTCAAACAACTAGAAGGCTGCCTCTTTTTCCAAAACCCCCATTTCCCCTCACTGGCGTCCTTGCTCAAAAACCCCATTCTCCACCTCTCCTATGGGCTGTGCACTAGGGCACACTGATGAAGGGCTTTTCTCCTTCTCCATCTGGATGAGCTTCTCACCAACTCCCTCTGTCATCCTGTCTCTCTGAGCCCTATAATTTTTAACTGAGTGACCTTAGATTTCTAAGGCAGCTTATTTGCCTTGTTTTAGGAGAATAGGATGCTCAGCTTTCCATTTCAGTCATCTATCTGTAGGGAACCAGAATTAGCACTTTGCACAAAACTGAAAGGACAGTGTCAGCCATGATAGTGATATGAGTCAAATAACTCTTAGTTGTTATCTTAGCTGTTAGTTGGTAGCCAAGGTGAACAGCTCTGGCTGTAGAAGTTGTGTTTTCACATTTGGATACATGGTTCATTTTCAGCCTTCTATTTTTGAGTGGGAAGGAGGTCTAAAATGCCAGCACGCAGCTATGACTCTCAGAGAACATAACTCTTGCAGTCATGTACCCTCTGGCTTTTCAGGTGCAACATCTCTGGCCTCTCCCAAGCTGAGCTGCCCCTTCTTTCTAATAGAGAGTAGAACAAGACCTAAAGAAACTGCATGAAATTTCAATATTCCTGACTTTTCTCCAGCACTGTTGTGAGGACAGGGATTGCATCCTTTGCTGTATTCCACTCTCCTGAGCCTGAGGTCTGCTCACAGCATGCAGGGAAGCAGGTGAGCAGGCAGGGAAACCAGACTGAGCCAATACTGAGGACACCTACGAATGCTCCAGGGGACTTGTGCCTTTGGCTTATTGTTGCCCCTTAAATGTTCACTGGTGCACAAGTGAGCAGCAACCCAAAGAAAGGAGCCACAAAAGCAGCTTTGGAGAGAGCAGGATACCCCTTTCTCTAGCACTGGCACATAATCAGTTTCTCTCTGAGGCTTTCCTTTCTGTATTTCTTTTCTGTACCTGAGGTGCAAATGAAAGGCAAACAATACAGGTCAGGTGTGATGGTCTTGGGTAATGAGCAGCTGGGAATAATTACCTGCTACCAGGAGGAAGGATGATGGATGGAGGCATGGAGCAGCTGTGTGGCATCTTCAGCTGGCTGCTGTGACAGGAGGGAATCAGAAATGCCCAGAGAAATTGCTTGGAGGGGCTGTGGGGCTGAGGCAAACCATTAGTGCCAGAAACATGCTACAGCACCCTGCTGGGGAAACATTTTCAGGGACATTTCTTATTGTGAGACCCCTATGCTTCCTTCTGTAAAATTTAATATTAGCCTTGGCTTCCATGAAGACATATATTTTCTTAATGGGCTGTGGGAAGCCTCTGCTCCACTCTTTTTAGCCTGGAACTGTGAGCTGAGGTGTTTCACTGCCTTTCTGTGTAATGCAAAGCAAGAGCAGAGAATGTGGAGGAGAAAGAGGCAGCGGGCTGAGGTCAGCCTGAGGGTTCACATGGGAACAAATGTCCTTCTAAGGCTCTGGGATGCTGTGCCTGAGGAGGGAGGAATGAGTGGAGCCAGAGAGCCCCTGCTTTCTGGGATAGCAGAGCCAAACTCACATGTCATGGGCTATGCTATATGGCTGGGACAGTTCCTGTAGACACCAGCTTCTCCCCATGGCTATTTCCTACAGCTGGGGCTGGGAGATTGCTGTCACCAAAATGCATGAGAATCTCCTACATAGCCAGGAGGCCAGTGAAGAGCCCAGGAAACAGTTCCCCTTAAATAGTTAAACGGCTGCCTCTCGACAAGCACAATGTCACATTGAATTTGAAACAGGGAACTTTTTATATTTTCCCCCCTGATTGTGCTGGCACCTGGCAGATGCCTGTTTACCACAGGCATCCATACACACAGCAATCAAAGGAAATCAGAGGCACGGATTAGCAACAGCTGCAAGTCATTAGTGGCAGCCATGGGAAAGCACAGCTCTGCACCCCGCTCGGCAATAACCAACGTGAGTATTCCAGAGCACAGGGGTTACCGCGGGGCATGCTGCGGGCACCAGGGACAGCAAACAATTGCCTCACTTGTCTCTGGAGATGGCTTCTTCCCTCTCCCCGAGGCAGCAGCAGTGTGTTATCGATGAATCAATCACACTTTATTGGCCCACTGAACATTAACTCCTTGGGAGGCTGAGTTTCACTGACTGGGAATTGTCAGAATGGGAGGATGGGGTCTCCACCTGTACAAAATTTCTAGTTATTCTTTGTTTTCTTTGGGCTGACTGCTGGCATCTTTGGCAGTGTCTCAACACAAGTGAGGACTTGGGATCTCCTAGAGTTAATGCTCATTTTACAGGAAGTTTTATTAGAGCGAATGTAAAGCAAAAGCTGACCAAAAGCCTTATTTGTGTATCTGATTTCTTTATTCAATTCATTTTGAACCAGAATAGAGTCCAAATTTTATTTAAAAACTTAATGTTGATTGAAATTTCCATTGCAGATTTAGGCAGCTTGGGTTTCTATTTTGATCAGTCCCCGGAAAAGCTGATTTTACTTCAAAGCATCTCTGACTCTTGGAGGAGCAGGAAGCTGGTGGCCTATTAATAGAGAGCAGAATCCAACATCACTGAGGCACGGCTGATTCCCCAGCAGTCCTGACATATTTGGCTCTATCTGCCCTCCTTTCTCTCTGGCTCAGCGTGGCTTTCACCATCACAGGTGCAGTGCCCAAGCTGTGTGTGTGGACTTAGTGGTCCAGAAGAAGGACCTGCCTGCCTTGCCCCAGCCAGATGGGAACCCCATCCCTACCTTACACTTGACCATTGCTGTGAGGAGATGGAAGCACGTGAAGGAGTTGACAGCAAGATGTACAAATTCTGATATCCAGTACTTCAAAATAATACCCCTTGAACTTCTGTTTTTTTCTCAAGGAGGGGAATAGGAGGAAAAGGAATGGAAGCAAGGAAAGTAGTCACAGAGACCAGAGAAATGGAAATCTGAGGGGACAGAAAAAGACCTTTCTGGAAAGGCCATGGTCAGCCTGACCCTTGTAGCCCTTGGGTTTCTTTCCAGCTGCCAAAGCTTCAGTTACTTTCAGCTTCACACTTGCATCTCCCAACACAGGCCTTATTTCTTATCTTCGGTTCCAAGCCTCACTAATTACCAAGGTTTTGTCAGACCCAGCTTTCTCCAAATCCCTTCCTCATATGTTCTCTTTGCTGTTACTAGAAAAGTTGAATTTGGTTTCCCCGTGGATAACATCATTTACATGGAGGCAAAAATGGGATTTAGCCTTGTCTTCTAAGGCTTCTTAAGATGCCTCTGCAAACAGTGAGAAACATGCAAACAGAGCATTAAAGGTAACAAAGGGAAATATAATTTTAAGGTAAAATAAAAGTGAATAGTCTCAAAAGACCAAGCATTGCAAATACTTGCATCTTCTAGTACAAAGGTCAAACCAAGGAGAAAAGAGGATGAAGGCATGTTAGTTCCAACATTCCCTCAGTTCTGCAGCTGTTTCCATTTGAACACTATTTTAGCATCAAAAAAGTCTACAGAGAGCAAGACAGGTATTTGTAAAGGAGCTTCATTGCTACTAGCTGCAGAATGTGAGGTGGCTTTCTGTGTGGTGCCTGAAGGAAGTAGACCAGCTCTGGGAAAAGTCCGAGATAAGTGCTTGTTTTTAAAGGATTCACTGATTTTCTCACAAGTTTGTGAAATGTTCAATTTTGCTAAAATGGTGAGTAAAGGAAGATGCATATTTCTGAAGAACTATTTCGAGAGGTTTTTTTTCTCAGTAGGAGACACTGGTTTCTGCATGTTTTTCTGTCCTATCTTCAACTTAGGAGTTAGTGTTTTACTTGCCGAGTTACAAAGCATGATGGATTTTGTTTTGGTACTTTAAAGTAAGACTGTGGTTCTTCCTGTACTTCAGCTCAATGTAGTCTCAGTGGCTGGTGTTCAAAGTGCTGTGTGCACTTGTGGTGCTCAGGTGTTCTGGGCTCTTCTTTACCTTTGAAATTCATAATGCAGTTCCTTCTGTTCCAGCTAGATGTGCTAATCCAGACATTTGCTTGCTAATATTCTGAGAATGGTGGATGATAACTTGTACCCACACTGTGAAAGGGACTTTGTTGTCAAAACTGGGAAATAGTCATATAAATATTATGCCTTCAGAGAAGTTAACTTCCTGTCTTCTTGATATTCCTTTTTTCTTTTCTTTTTTTTCCTACCTGTAGCTGTCAAGTTTGTGTTGAAAGGACCATAGTCCATCTCTGAACTCTTAGTAGAATCAGTGCTGATGTGCAAAGAAAATCTGAGGGAAGGTCAGCAAAATGATGAGGGTGTTAGAAACTATCTGTTTATGAAGTGAATCTAAAGAGGTTTGAGTGTTTCAGTGAATCAGAAACAGACTGAGGGATAACTTGATCGTTCCATATAAGTACCTATATTTGGAAGATGTAGACACCTTTTCCAGAACTATTTTTCTGTGAAAGAGCTGCTGTCTGGTCCCTGCCAGTTCCCTGAGTTTAATCTTGGTAAGAGGGATGGTGTTACAGGTATTTGAGTAGTGCAAGTAGAGGAGCAGCTCAGCAGAGGAGAGCTTCACTTTCAGCTTTAAAAGGAGAGAAAAAAAAGAGAAATTTTATTTATTTGGTGTATTTTTTGAACAATAGGATTATATGAGAGTTCAGCAACTGCTTGGTACAAGGATCCCTTCATTCACCCCTGTCTTTGAGGATATTAAGGAAAGAAGGGTTTCTTTTCATGGGGTAGAGTGCTATGATTCCTGTTGGGCCACACCCTATAGAACAGATGTCAAACTTTATTCTTACTTGCTAGTATGGGGTTTTCCAAGCTTGGGGAATTTGTTCTCCTGGCTTTTTAGCTCTTATTTTTATCTGAAATATCATGGTCGGCTGAGCTCTGGATAGGGGATCTAAAGCCCTATGGATGGGGCTGGTTACATAATGTCCAAAGTCAGAATGATGTGTGGGGTCCAATAATGAAAGCCTTAAGGTTTTGCTTGCTTTTCGTTGCAATATAGGACACAAATTGCCTTTCCCAGATGTCTCAACAATTGAATTTCCAGCCATCAAAGAGCTGTGGGATCTAATAGTGTCACCAGCCCTTCCCACTCTTTCTGGTACACAGGCAGTGCTGTAGGCTCTTGAATAAACCTTCCAAAAGTTTAAAACCTGGGCTTTGTGGACAATGTGCAACCCCCTGGTAGGTATTAAGAAGTGATCTATCAGAGCACTGCTAACACTTAAGACAGTATCTTATGGGAAATACGAATCCTATGTTAAAGGCCTTAATTTCCAAGTGTCAGATTATTCGCAAACACAAAGAGGGCAAATTAAAGACTGATATTAGGAAGAAATTCTTTACTATGAAGGTGGTTAGTTACTGGAACATGTTGCCCAGGAAGGTTCTGAATGCCTGGCATTGTCCAATGCCAGGTTGGATAAAGCCTTGAGCAACCTGGCCTTGTGGGAGGTGTCCCTGTCCATGGCAGGAAGGTTGGGACTAGATGATCCTTAAGATCCCCTTCCAACCCTTAATGTTCTATGATTCCATGTGTAAATAACAGAGTTTGGTTCTAACTTTCATCATGAGGGGCAGCAAGTACTGCTGGTAGTTTGCTTGTACTTGGAAAAAGAGATCTCCTGCAGATTATGTGTGTATCATAGCTGCAGAGCCTACAGAGAGATGGGGTTGTGAAAACTGAAATATGAAGCTTAGTCTCCCTTCTGTAATTAATGATTTCTATGCTAGATCAAAGTTAGTGTTTTCAGCTTTTTAAGTTTGAGTGTGCATGAGCAGCAGGTGAAATACGCGTTTAGAAGGAAACTGGGATCTGGATTTGCACTGAGTGTTTTTTGTCAGTTCATCCTTCAACACTAAAAGCAAAAGTTTACTATTGTAACTGATTCTTTCTTCACCCCAGCAGCCAGGGAAAAGGATGTTTTGGTCATTTTATTTCAAAGCTGCCTAAAGTGCCTGATTGTAGCCTGTTAGCTGGTTTCAGCTGGCTTTCTTGTGTGAGGTCTACTGCACACAGGACACTGACTTGTATCTCAAAAAGTTCTTGACAGGGAGCAGTGGTCCTCACTTAGCCCATCCCACTCTAGTATAGTGTAGGTAGTCACAGCTGTGCTTGGTCAGTCTCCTTGCTCCAGGGATTGCAGAGGAAACTTGTGTTTCTGAGTTTAGCTCCTGTGCATAATGTCCAAGCTGGATGGCTGGAATTGCTCTAAGAGGATGTTATGAATACCTGTCTTTATGTAGCACTGGCATCTCTGTTCAGGAAGGCCTTGAATGGAGCATCTATACTGACTTAACTGCTTTTCACATCTGTTGGAGGCTGTATGTGTGTACCCTTTCAGGTCAAGAAAAATGATTTTGTAGAAACCTTGCTGTTAAAATGACTTGCTGCTCAGGATTAAAAACCAGAACGATTCCATTTTCCACTCCTGACAAGGATCTCTAAGTCTCCATGAGCACAAATACTCAGAAAGACTATCTCATTCTTTCCAGGGAGCTGTAGTGTCTTTGACAAATTGCAGGGTTTTTTTCCTTTAAATAAAGCCCTGGGGTGCTCTGCAAGATGCTCTCTGTTCTGATTCACCATCTGAGTGTGTTTGTATGTGCAGGGGGAATGGGGCTGTGTTGCACGTAGCCCTAGAGGCCTCATTAAATTGTGATGTGTGGTGTCACATTTCAAACTCACTGTTCTTGCTGTCCCTAGCTTAAAACTTGATGCAAATGATGAGTAGCAATGGTCCAGAAGCTGTCTTGACAAAAAAAAAAGTGCAAAACAATGTATAAAATGATCAGAAATACCCATTTGTTTTATGTCCTTGGGTTTTCAATTGCTCAACTCCAAGACCATAGCACTTGAGTTGTCAGAGGTGTGACATGCCCTTTACTCCCCTCCAAAGCACAGAGCATTAGAACCAAGTAAGCACTTTGGAAAATGCTCTTCATGACTAATGTGCGACTGGCTGCGATATGTTTGGTCACATCTTTACATTCTCATTTGTGTTTCCTCAGGAAATCTATCAGTGCTGTTTTGATGAAGGTCAGCATCTGTTTGTACTCGTGTAACTAAAAGAAATGTATCGAGAAGGTCAGCAGCTCTCTTAGACCTGAGAGAATAATTAGCAATAAATTATTCTACTTTACAATTGTATTTTTTTCCCTATTTGTTAATTATCTTCAGCCAACTTATAAAATGTGTCAGCACTAAAAGAATTATTCACAAATAACTACTTGACAAATAGTTTGAAAGGGTGCTGGCAGGTGCTATGGAGGTGGCATGCTCCCTGCCTGGAGGAAGGCCAACACAGTCACACCGGGGTGGAGAATGGGCAGGACACATGGTATTGGGCTAACCTTGGTGTGTAGAAGAGGTTCCTCTTGGCCACGCAGAGTTTCTGTTCCTTTCAGCTCCAAGGTGCACTCCTGATACCCCAAAAATCCCCAGGCAGGCTGCAGCAGACTAATCCTGAGGTTTTAGAGAATACAAGCTGCCATGTTTGTTTGCTCAGAAGAAAAAACTTTAGCTGGGGTGTGTTAATATCAAGCTCTCAAGACCACCAAACCAAATCATTCCTGGGACAGGAAGAAATTAGTGTTATTTCAGAGATGTCATGGTATTATGAAATGGCTTCAAATGGTGACTCAGTCAAGTTGTGACTTCTTTTTTTCCTTTTATTTTTGGCAAATGTGTTCTCTATGTACTTCTGCCCCTTTGGTGCTGAGCCAAAAAATATGCATGAAAGAAAAATGGAAGAACAATGTGCTGATGGTGTTTTGGTGGATGTCTGTCTTCTAGAAGTCTGAGTCGAGATGTTGGATTTGCACCAAAAACCATTAAATTATCTCCATGTGTCAGCAATTATTCTCATGAATGAGAACTATTGGAAGAACCTGTCTACATCAAATTCAGGTCCAACTCTGTTCTTGTGTGAAACACTAATATAAAGCAGGAATATTAATCTTTGCTGATCTGTGGACTCAGTATAGTACTTTTAAATTATAAGAAGCAAGCTGATTTTATTGTTACTTAATAGATTTAACTGATACAATTTCTGACTTAACAATATCACAGGGGGGGAAATAAGTCTATAATAAAACACTACTTCATTCAGAATTTGTTATTGTGCAATGGGACTTATGGGCAATGTCTTTGTGGAGTCTGCCTGACTATTTTAAAGCTCAGGATTTTGTGTGTACTGGATACAGTAACTTGTTGACTTTTGCTGTCCTTGCATGTGTCCTTTTTCTAGGAGTATCTAAAAGTGTTGACCTAAAGGCCACTTTCTATAGTGGTAAAAGATAAGCCTGTCCCCTATCTAGATTAATCTTTAAACTTCAGAGGCATAACTCAAGGAGGACAAAGAAGTAATGTTAATGAAATGAGCTCAAGTACTGGCAATCAAGTTAATTCCTCAGGATATGTTTGATTGAGTAATATGCTGGCTAGTAAATAACCCTCCACCTGCACTGATTTCTTTTAAAATTTGTTTGCATAGTTCATGCTTAAGTGGATTTAAGATATCTTCAGAATAATCTTGACACGAAGAGGCTGCCAGAGGACAAGAACAGTCTTTCCTCATTGGTTTACTCATTCCACAGCTTGGAGAATCACAGCTAATTGATACTGTTTCCATTTAATTACACATAATTTTTCTGTTTTGCTACCCAGTGAGCCAGGAGAAGAAAACAATACTCTGTCTACATGCAAATCTTCCAATCAACAATTTAAAACCTTTATGCTCCCAAATTTGTTCTCTTTTATTTCAGAATTAAAATGTATGTGCTTGGGCAGGTTCTTACAAGCTTTCATCGACTGTGCGGTTTCTGTCACTGATGTTCAGACCTGTAATTTAGTGCAAGAAGCTTCCCCCTCCCTTTCCCTGCACACTGAGAGTTGGCATTTTGGCATTGAGTGTTCCCAGTTCCCATCACTTTGGGCAGAGGTGCCCCAGAAAGACTAGATGTTCTGGTCCATGGGCTTCTTGTGCCTAGAACTGAACCCCCTTCTGTGTTGTCACATCCCACCCTCACCCCTGTGCAGGAATGGCTGTACCTGTGTTTTGGTGAATGCTCTGGTGCAGGTACCTGGAATGTGGCATTGATGGCACTGGTTTAATGAAAGGTGCTGAGGCAAAGCATAAATATAGAGGGATAGGTGGGGAAGTTAGAGGCTTCAGAGGAGAGTTTTTTAGAATTGATGCTCCAAGGTAGAAGCCAGTAGGAGTTTCCTGTGGGCTTGGATGGAGCTCTTGGGTGAAAAAGACTTTTTGCATGGATGGCAGGAATGGAGCCAGGCAGGAAAGATGTGTGTGTGTGTCCAGTCCCTCTTGGCAGGAGTCTGCAGAGGCCTATGCAAAGCTTTTGGAAAGAAAATAGGAAATGCTGTAGGGAGGAGGAAAGGGGGAAGGTTAGAAAGTATTTTTAGTAGAGGACTGCCCATGTTTCCATGAATGATGGCAAAGCCTTCTTGCTCTACTTTGGAAAAGTAAATATTGGCTATGGGAACAGTGCTCCAGATGCACTGAATCTGCTTTCCTAACGTTGGTGGGCTCAACCCTGTGGACCTGAGGCTTATGTTTGATTAATCCAGATGCTTCAGAGGGTAGGAAGGCTGATTTTGCCTTGCCATGCATTTTCCTTTATCCAGGCACCAAGTATGCTCCCTTAGCAAGACCAGACAGTCTGTGTCCCAAGCAAGCCTTACAGACTTGTACTGCAAATTTATGATGAGGACCTCAAGGCTGATCCTACAATGTGACAAAAATATGGAGGGTTTTAAAGAAACCATTGTATAATGTCGGCTGTGCTTTTTCTTTTTCATGAGAAACTTTTTCAGCACAAGTGGAATGTTGAGTCCAGTTGTTTGGATGAAGGATGGGGTCTCCTGGCACTTCATTGCAGAGAGGTGGGAAGCCACCAGGTGCTGTGGGCCAGCTGCTCTCAGTGGGGCTGTGCTGTGTGGGACCTCCCCAGCTCCCATGGCCAGGACGCCCTTTTGCTCTGGAGACTGTGGCATCTCTCATATCTTTTTTTCCCTTCCCCTTCTGTTTTAAATTCTTGCAAACCCATCTGTTTGTACCAGGGCTGGTGACTAATGCAGTAACTCCTATTAGGTCAAAATAGCTGGAATCATATGGCAATTACACATGCACGCTCACATGCACACAGAAGGGTTGCTCCCCCTGTGCCCCCCTTTTCCCATCTCTGGAACAAAACATTCCCTCAGTGTTCCGAGGGCTGGAGCAGCTGCCCAGCTGGCAGGAGTAGAGATGTTAATGCTGTCAGTGAAAGGATGAGTCACTTTGCAAAAGTTATTTAGGAGGGTCACCCTTCTTGTCCCCTTTCCCCTCCAGCCACTGAACCTTTTGGGTTCATCAGATGCTGGAGGTCTGCACTGGCTGCTGCCCGCAGAGAGCACAATGAAGCCTTGTCAGGGCAAGAAGGCTCCTGATGGGAGTTATAAAAATGAGTAGTCCTGTGTCTGACTGATCTGTTAGTCTCCTGAAAAAAGCTTCTGCCTGTCTTGGAAGCATGTGATACCAGGTCCAAGGCTGCCCTTTTCTTCATTTCTGTGTGTGGTTTTTGTTTTTGTTAAAGTTGATTATAAGGGAGTTCCCAGTGTGTGAGAGGAAATGAGAAATTAAAAGATGTAAGGAAAACAGAAAACTGTAATACAACTTGCTTTTGGTTCTTATTTTTTTGGAAATAGGTCACTTAAATCTGCCTTCTTCCTAGGAAAAAACAGTTCCTTAAAGGTTTTTGGAGGATGCAGAGCTCTTCTAAGACCTGTCTCTTGTTGAGACCCCTTTCATGACCTGAATCTTATCCTCAACCCATAAGATTGTGACTGATGTTTGCTACCTCTGCAAACTCCTGTGGGACCAGAGTGCCCCAGGAGCCAAACCTAGTGTACAAGCACTACTTTCTCCCTCAGTGAGAGATCAGCAATGTGTTCCCAAGTCAGCCACAGGTTTGTCATAATAAACAAGCCATGTTTGCCCTTTCTCAGCTAGGAAGAGCTCTGACTTTTGTGAAGGTAGCATTTGAAAGAACGCTGGAGGCCAGCTGCTGTGAAGGCCGGTATTGGTGTAGTCATTGTAGTTTTGCTTATTAGATATGTTCTGAAAAAGATAAAATAAAGGTCTGTTTATTCTGACCATTTGCTATGCTTTTCAATTCTCCCTCTTAACCTGAAATTGCTGAGTGGTTGCCGTGGCTGTGCCCTGGCACTCTGTGGTGGACACTAAGCCCTGCAGTTCCCTTTCCACAGAGCGTGGCCCTTCAGGCACAGAGCTGTGCTGAACACATGTGGTGTCCCCTGCATGGCCTAAACCTCCTTAGGTGAGGATGCCACCCTGCAGAGTTCTTGTTATCAATTGTAAAACTGAGCTGTTGCTGGGGTCATGCTGCTGAGGTGGGACTGGAAGTTGTTCTGGCCTCTTCTGTGATTTTTCAATGTGCAAAGTGAGCATGTGCATGACATGCATGGACCATCTTCTGTGTCCTTCTCCTTGAGTCTATGGCACCTGTGAGAGGCTGCTGGGAACTTTCTATCACTTCTTAATGTCAGTAGTTTTTCTGTCTTCTAATGTGTGTCAGCAAGTCTGCTACAGCTTGCATTGGCTGCTAGGAGGATTCAGTTTCCTTGATCCTCATTTCCTGTCATTGGTTTGGAAATTACAGGAATATTTTTTAAATTTAGTAGAGGGAAAAAGAAGAAAAAGAAAAAAAGAGAAATTTTTTGAGAAGATTGAGGCATCCTTGATGACAATAGTTCTGGCTGGATAGAGGAATAAAATTCTAAATCAAATCTTTTGTTGCTTTTAACACTTAAAATGTTTTGACATTTCTCATCATTCCTTTAGAAATGTTTCTCATCACTTCTTAAGTGATCTGTTCATGACAGACAGGCATGCAGTCCCTTTCAGGCTGTGCCACAAACGGAGAAGCGCTGGCTCACAGTACTGATGTGGCAGAGATTCCCACTGATAGCCAGTTGCATGTTCCCTTCTGAGCACCATATACCCTTGCTGGAACAGCTAAATTAGTTTTTTTTTTTTTTTTTTTCTTCTAGATGATCTGATGCTGCTATAACAAAAAAAGTTATTCCTTGTTTTCTAAAAGCCAGAGAAGTGTGCGTGTGTGTCCACATGGTATGTGTTTTCCCCTTCCTCCTCCCTCTGTGCAGCTTTCCCCTGGGGTACAAAGGTAACTGTTTAATTTGGTGGATAAATTGAAATTCTGGTGTTTGAAAATGGCAGGCAACCTAGTTAAGCAAACTTGCATATGTAAGTTGGACAGAATGGTCTCCCGATGGAATTTAAATTAATATCTTTTTAAGATAATATGTTCCCTTCCTTGCTACCTCCCTGGAAAGATACCTGTAAGTTGAGCATGAAAAAACAAATGACTAAGTGTGCTGACAGAAGAAATACAAACCCAGAATACTCATCAGTGCGAACCAGTCTCATGCCATTTTGTGGGTGTCTAATTTGCCCCATGTAAAATACTAAATTGAGCCTGAATATTCAGATTAGAGGACTAAAATAGCCTCTATCAGAAGTTTATTCTGTTCTCTGATATTTTTGTCCTATTTTCAACCTTTATAGAGGTGACACATCCCTGCTCAGCGTTACTGGCTGCGTATTGTCAGTCTGGAGTACTGGCGCTCCATCTGTGAGCCCCAGCTAGCAGCAGGTACTGTAAATCATAGAGATTCATGACAAGGCTGTGAAGTTTTCTGAAGGACAAATCACAGTATCTGTGTAGAAAATTACTGTATCTAGTAACCAGGAGCGGCTCTTGGTTTGTTAAACACTGCTGGGATGTGTTTGGTGATGCTTTAACCATCATGAAACAAATGCACACAAACCACAAGTGTATTCATGTATGTTCTGCAACTCCTATCTTCCTCATGTGTTCACTTTCACACTCATGCATGTATTTGTTGCCTCCGGAAGAACTGAGCTGAAATGGAGCATTAGGCTTTTCCAAGGTTTCCTTTTAGATTTGAGAATGGAGAAAGTTGAGTCACCCAGAAGCATGTGTCCCCGTGCTGCTACAGGCTGTACTGGCTTGGATGGTAGGGACCAAAGTGTAGTGGGTCTAGTACCTAAATATTGAAGTCTTCCAGTCTGTGATGACACAGGCTGCTTTGTGGTGATGTCCTTGGAAACTCAGCTTGGCTAGTTTGGAAGCAGGTGCAATTTGGATTCAGATGTGCAAGTTTTGCACACGTTTTTGGATCTGTTCTTGCCAGTATTGTAGGTCTTAGAGTGTCCTATGGGATGCCAGTAAATGAGTGCTCCCAGATGGTGGAGACTGGTGGTAGGAGCTTTTGGGATTTAGGAGGAAGCTAATGGTGACCAGCAGGGTGAAAATGGTTAAGCAAAGGGACCTGCCCAAGAGGATGAGGCAGCAGCAGCCTGAAGTAAGTAGTACTCACTCTAGGATGGGGTGGAAGAGTGCTTAAGGCAGATAATTTCTTGTGAACCAAATGCAGCAAAGCCCAGTCAATGCAAACTCTACCATGTTGATGGTCAGACCTTATCCCTTTGTGGTTGTGTGGGACTGCCAGTGCTGGCTGAGTTGGGAAGAAGGGGTGTGACTGGGAAGAGGGAAGCCTTGGGGGCTCTCTGTACAGCTCTACTTGTGCAGCCCTTCTCCATCTCCATCTTGACTTCAGCTGGTGTGCAGAAACACCCTTGGGCTAATATGGATGTACTCAACAACCATCTGCAGGGAACTGAGCCTGGAGAAGCTGCCCTGGCACATCCCTCCGTACATCCTTGGGACATCTGTGCGTGCCTAGCTTCATCCTCTGTATTTCCAGCTCTTCACATGAATTCTTGAGGGAGATGAGAAATGAAGCTATTCCTAGAAATTCCACTGCAGTTACATGTCTTTTTTCCTTCACTGGCGGACTCGTCCTTGCTTCTTTTTGGTGCCAATGTTAACACGTCTTTTGGCTGTTCAGGGTAGTTTTTAGACTTGTTTAGAAGAATCTCCTCCCTTTTCCCTGTGTGCCACTTGCTGTGCTCTGAGGATGGGTGCAGGCCCACGTCTGTTGAGTATTTCACTTTGTAGGCTTTTGAGTCAATATATTTCTGTCCCAGTGAGAACCTGGGCTTAGCCCAGAGCAGCACTATGGTGCAGGGAACAACAAATGCAATACAAATGGTTTCTCTGCAGTGCCTGTGCTGTATGGGGCACTCTGAGTAATGAAGCATCATTTTGGCTTTAGGGTACTTGTTTACAGCCTGGTATGAAGACTGTGCATAAAGCCAGGAGAGAAGGGCATTTATGTGTGTTCACATGCATCAAATCTCCTTGCCTGGGCTGCCTTGCCATCCCATGCAAGACTTTCATACAAAATATGGTTCTGCCCTTGTTGTGCCTGCCTTTGTGCTCTTGAAAACAGGAGAGAAGTGTGCCTCCTTTAGGGCTGGCCCTGCTCCAGATTTCCTGGAGCCCCAGATGTGCCCCACAGAGCGCCCCTGCCACCACTGAGCAGTGCTGTTAATGCTTTTGGCACCAAAATACAGCTGTGACTTCTGCTTCTTCCTTCCCCCCTGATCATGAAGGTGGAAGGAAGTGGGAAGGTAAAAAGGATAAAAAAGGGATAAAAATCCAAAAAACACATGTATGGAAGGAGAAAATTTCTCAGCTCAGTTTGGGATCAACCTGCTTCCCACCCTGCTGCCTGGGGAAATGTTTTCTGTGGTGATGTCTTTGGCACCATGCCTGACAGCAGCCATTCTCTTCAGTTTGCTGCTCCTAAAACACACTTTGGGCAAACTGTGTTTGTGAGCCCAGTTCACAAGAGTGTTCTCACTTAGGACAGAATTTAATTGCACACTGGAGTCAAACTGAGATTGAATGAGACTTGAGTGGAGCTTAAAGAAAGACCTGGATCTCATTTGCAGGCTGTAACTGCCCTGTTGCACCAAGCAAGACCTGCAGCTTGAGGCAGGCCTGGTCCCTCTCTAGTGTTTGCAGCTGGATACAAGGAGACTGACTTACCCCTGCTAGGGCAGGAGTTTGGATTTGGTTGATCCTGCCCCTGAGCGCATCAGTGATGCAGGCAGGAGTGATTATCTCCATTCAGCTGCACAGGTCTGTCCTTGGACCCCATCTTAGCTCAGGTGCTATCTCTGGACCCATATTTATGATGCTGGAGGGTCTCCAGAGAGAGATCAGAGCTGTGGCTTTTGAGGGGAGAGGATGCAGAATGGGATGGGAAGAACTGTGTTTGGGTTGCTGTGGGAATGGGCAATACAAAGTAACCCCTCTTCCTTGTCCTTGCTCCCACAGAGATTTCATAGAGAGTTGAGGCTGTTGACTTCCTTTTCCTATTGCAGCGGGAACTGCAGGCCCCTGTGGCCCCTGTGTGTGTGTGTGCCAGAGATCAAAGGTAGGATGTGGGAAATATGGTTTCTCCTATATGTCCTGCCTGGGAAGCACTCCCACAAGGCCTGTTTGGCTCTTATCATTGCAGACCATGAAAGACAAACTTCTTTCCTCCAATCTGTGTAGCTCCAGGTAGTTTGGGATTGCCCCTATGGGCAAAGGAGGAGACTCTGGCTTTGTCCATTGCATAGGTGGGTTTTAGCTGGGGTGGCTCATTTCCAAGGACAGGCAGCTTTGAAATGGTGTTTTCTGGTTTTGGCATCTGGTATCAGAAATGTATCATGGTCAAAACAAGTAATTTTCACTTCAGAGGAGTAAACCCAAGAAATCTGTCTAGCAAACTTGTCCACTTCTGTGGGGTTTTATTCTTAATTTCAACAAGTAAGTTGAAGCAAAGTAAGTGTGAACCTCACCCAACTCTGGTTGGAGAAAGCATGCAATTCCACTGATGAAGCAGTGTTTCCTAAAATAACAGCTTCGGGAACCTCTGCAATCTGTTTCCCTGTCTCTTACCCTCTTACAAGAACTGAGGAGCCTTTCAGCATTGTGAGGCAAGGCTGCGAAACAGCAACCAGAACAAGAGTGCCTCAGTCTCACACTCTATCTGGGGACCTAATGGGCTATTATTAGCAGGGGATACCAAATACATTCTGTAAATATTTGAGAAGCCCTGTGAAGACACATGCTCTTTTATGAGCCCCACAATCATTAACCCAGGCAAAATGCAGCGGAGGAGCCAGAGCAGTTCATGCTCATCACCCCATTTTGTTCTTGTCTCTGGAAGGAAATGCACTTGGATGCCTCTTGGGTCAAGGCTGAAAATTCTGTCCCTAATTCTTGGCAGAGAGGGTTTATTTGCAAGTGGAGAATGGACAGCAGGGCTCCTGAGCCTCTGGGCTGGCACATGGTGGTTCTCCTGGCACAGAACTTGTGTGCCGGGGTGTGGGAGATGGTCTGAAGGGTCACCGGGCTCCTCCAGCGTACTGCAAGGTGCCTAACTTTTAGGGGTTATTTCCTTAGAGCTTCTCGTCCTCTTTCGGAGCAGGGGTGACCTGCAATCTCGGTTTCCATCGCTAGAGGGAGGAAAACTACACGGAATTATCGCCCTCTCCGGTCTGCTCCGTCCATCCACTCCAGGCAGGAGAGCGGATGCTCTTAGTACCTAATGGGTGAGGAACATGTAGAATTGTAGTAGGTGAGCTGTTTTCCTTCGACAGAATTTAATGGAAAAAAATCAAACTCAATCTTTAACAAAAGCAGATGGAAACTTTTTTTGTATTCTTGAAGCACAGACACCCCTTCATTTTTATGGAAAACATAGCAAATTGAAATTAGTTTCAGAGCAAGATGATGACAATTTCAATCTAGCAATGTGAACATGGTTGTAAAGACAACCTGATCCCATGGGAAGTACTGGAGAACAACTTCCCTTTGCTTTCAGAACCTATTTAATGAAACCTGGTAGCTCTTTACCAATCTGCCCTAGACTTGTGATTATGAGAATTACCCAAGGTCAGCTTTGTCACCAGAGAGGCACTGAGTAGTTACGCTGTTTTTACCTTCGTCTGTAATTAAGGGGACCATCCATTTTCCCCAAAAGGTGTGGTATGGTTATATTAGATGTGTCAGAACGAGCTACTGTCCCTGTAAGAAGAAAACTAAATGTGCATCTCTGCTCTAGACTTTTTTTATGATGGCCACGGTCATAGCACCCTACTATAAAATGCTGGAGGCAAAGGTGTTGCCATCTCTTGGAAGATATGCTTTTGAGGGGGTGCTCTTGAGGGATCACAGTAGACCTTTCTTTTTTTTTTTTTTTTCCTAATAATATTAAAAATGAAAGAAAAAAGGTTAGGCAGTTCATTGTAGCATGGAAGTAATAGTAATAAAATAGTAAGTAAAATAACAATAAAAATAGAAAGCAAAACTGACTAAGAATGAATGTGACCACAGCCTGTCTGTTGCTCAAGCCTGAACAGATAAAAGCCAGAGACACTAAGAAGTCAAGAGAAAAGGCACGTGTGTGGATTTTTGTTCTTTTAATCTTTTTAAATTTATTGATATGCTTAAATACAAGCTATTATATGCTCTTGGTAGCAGTAGAAATCAAGCAAAAAAGTCAACACTTTTTTTCTTTTGTAATGAAAGGAAGCAGGAATGGTGCAGGACTCTAAGAATCTCATTAGAGTCCATCTTTTAATTTTTTCAGAGTTAATGTGTGACTCAGATGTGGTCAAACAGTCTTGTAACTGTCTGGGTCATTATCAGGAGGGGAAAAGGACAGGGCAGAACTATGCTGAACATGCACCCCCTCCTTCCCCTGCCTTTATATTTTGATGCAAAAAGGAACGTGCATATCCGTATTGTGCAAAATGTGGCTTCTGGCAGTGAAAACAGTATGAAAGGGCTGAAACAGCAGCAGGCCCCTGTAGGACAGAACAGGGGGGTACTGGGCTGTGCTCCGGGCTCAGCCTTCCTTGGGGAAAGCTTTGTCTGGCTGCAGTGTTGGATGGGGCTGGCAGTGGTGGAAAGGAGGCAAATTTCTTCATCCAAAGCCTGTCCGAGCATTGCCGGTGCTTGGGAAGAGAGGAGGGAATGAGTGCCCTAGGAGAGGGTGTGCCAAAAAGATGTGGCTGGCAGTGGAGCAGCTGGCCTCTGCTGCTAACTCAGATTGGCTTGCCCAGGAGGATCCTAATTACAGCACAACTGCTGTCTCCATAATCACTGCGGCAGGAGCAGCGCGGGCCATAAGGCACTGAAAGGGACCTGGATGTGGCAGAGGAAGATTATTAGAGTTACTGCACTCTGTCCTGGCCATTGAGTTGCATAAAACCTACCAGATGTCAGGGAGGAAGAAATGGGTCATCCTCAGCATAGGCTTTTGCACATAATGTCATTGACTGCTGATATATGAACAATGTGATTGCGCAGTAGGTTATGCTGAACTGAGAGTATTCGTGGGGAAAGCTCTGGAAATGCAATGAGTCTGCTTGGGAACTTGGGTGTGATTTGCAAAGCAGCAGCTACTTGTGTGGCTGATGTCAGATGGGAATAAGAAAAATGCTCAGACAACCCCTGGTGAAGGACTGTAGCTGTGTTGGATGTTCCCTGTGTACCAGGAATGCTGGCCCTCACCCACTAGCACCATCCGCTAACAAATGAAATCATCCTTGACAAAACTGGGGCCTGGCAATTAGCAAGAAAAGCAGTGATGAACAATAAGAAAACTATGCTTTAGGATGTGAATGTTATTATTTTTTTTCCTGGTATGTTTCCAAGGTCAGCTTCTTCAGATATATTTTAAAATCAAAATAGTAAGCTCAGACAACAAGCATACAGGGTGAACACATCAAAGCAGATGTGATTTTTGTAGTATGGGCAGTGTGCTGGCAACTGGAAGTTACTGCTCATGCCTGTTGCATTTAAGATCTAGGGTAGGAGTTGCTCCCACCACTTCATTTACAAGACAGAAGTATCAAAGATTTTACAATGCTCTTTTTGGAAGTGCTTCCTCATAAAAGGACTGTGAAATGTTAAACTGCATCTTTGACTTTCAGGCCAAGTGTTCCCCGAGTGGAAAATCTGGTGCTTAGTCCCTAGATGGAAATAAGAGAAGCAGGGTGCAGGTAAAGTGTTATTCCCTGCATCCTCCCACTTGCTTCCCAGCAGAGAGAGCCCCCACCTGCTTCCCCACAGGCTGTGCCCGAGGCACGCGTTTTTCCCTTGCGCCAGACTTTAATCACATGCAATCGCCTTATGGATAGCCGGGGCAGTAATGGTGATCTTAAACATTGCTGGATGCCTCACAGTCGCTTTATCTAAGTCTGTTCACACTGTTGCAGCTTTTCTTGCTGGTGACGATGTGGCGGAGAAGGACAGAGTGAGAGAGTGAGATAGTGTGGAAGTGGGAGGCCGTGCCAAGGTGACGAGCTATTTTGCATTGGCATCTGATGGTGCTAATCAGGAACCATGTACTTTAGAAGGTGTCTTTTGATAACGTGCTTTTATAATTGAACCCTCCTTATATTTTTGGATATATAATTTGTGTAGGGTTTACAACCTGAATCTGCTTAGGTGCCTCTGGTTTCTGACACAGCAGCAGCCTTTGAATCAGCAAGTGTCTGCTCTTGCTGCTTAATCTCTGAGGCAGCCAATTTGGGGACAGAAGGAGTCTTTACTTTATCTGCTCCAAACACACTTGTACTTTATTCCTTTGTATTGGGAAAACAGGAAAAAAAAAAAGAAGAAAAAAAAAAAAAAGAAAGAAGCGCTGTGTGTGTGTGAGCACGTGTGTGTGTGTGTTTATATAGTATGGGAGACAGAGACTAAACTGAGCAAGTGTGGGAGGGTGAGAACCTTTATTGTGCAACAAACTGATGGCACCAAATATGCTGCATTTGTTTTGAGTTAAAAGGTTTATACAAAGATTTTCTTAGTAGTGTCTAAGATCTTAATAGGGTAATTAATCTTTCTAAGTGTTACTGCCAGATTATGGGATCAGCTATTACCCCTGGCTACAGAGTACTCCTTTGTGTGTTGCTATGAACAGGACTAAGTGATGAGACTACTCCGTTTGCCAAGCAAAGATATGGTTGCTGCTAGCTTGTTTATGTTTGAAATGTGTTTTCTGGTACAGTAAGAGAAGGCTGCACCATTTCTTTGGGAATATTGGTGCCCTTTAAAATGAGTCTTATTAGGAGAAGAAGGGCATGAAGTGCTGTAGAATTTCCAGAGCTTTATAGAAAAGTGCATATATACTTTAAGAGACATAATGGTGAGTTGTTTGGTTTGACAATTTTTTTTTTTTAAGCAGGAAAATAAATAGATAGCTAATGTAATTGTAAGAAAGCAGCTGTAGGAATAGATAAAAAAGTGGTCTCTGCTTAAAACTTCTGCATGGAATGCAGAAGCCAAACATTTTAGTTGAGGAATTAAAATCCAAGTTGTGTTGCCGCAGGATAGGGGAGGACATAGAGGACGTGGAAGAATTTTCTCAAGAAAATAAGCTTTGCTCAATCCTGTTTATTCCTAAGAGTGAGTCGAAACTAAAGGTTGTTTTATTTATGAGATAAGGGAACTTTTTTCCCAGTGACATTGCAGTTAGGGGGGAGGGAGAAGAGGAAAAAGCAGCATATTACCCCATGGTTGTCAGTGTTGAAACAACTGGGTCATTCTGGAGAAATGCTTGGCCAAATTTTGACATTTCCTGTGCTGCACAATGAGCAATTTCTGATCAAGCTCAGTATCAACTACTTTGGCCACATCCTTTATCCTGGTCTAGTGAAGGCTGTCGTGTTCTTTAGTGATGATCAAGGAAAACTCCAACTCTAGGCTTTAATACATAATATAGCTGGCTTGAACCTAAGACTGCTTTTAAGCCATCCCAGAGGCATCACCTGTGAGTGACTATTTATGTGTGGGCAGGTATGCTTCATGTGTAGTAGCAATGGTGACACTGTCACATGGTGGAGATGAAATACTTTGGGCTGGGTCAAGGTGCTGGTTTTTTTCCTAGGCATTGAGTGGGAGAACACATTCACAGGGGTATGTTGGAGGAAACCTTTGCTTTGTGGCTGGAAAGGTGGTCAGTTTGGAGAAAGGCAAGGGAAAGGGTGGTCATGGAGGCTGGAGTAGGAGGGGAAGTTGCCACATTCTGTTGGAACACAGTGATGCTGATGGCGTGCTGCAGGCCTGGGGTTAGCAGGGCCCTCCCCTTTATGAGAGCAGGTACCTCACACAGGGTCAGCTGGCACTGCCCACTCATCTCTGTGGCCACCGCGGGGTTGTGTGCTATCTTCTTTGTCTGCTCTACAATGGTTTGCAGATGAGCAATGATGAAAAGGAGAAGCTGCAGAACCTTGTTCACACTTTTCTCAGTCTCAGCAGGAAGTGTACATTTATACAAGGCTTGGAGAATGTTGAAACTATGCCAAACCACCAGAATAAAGTCATAATACTACAGCTTGGCATAGTGCTGAAGAAGACTCCCCCAGGGCACACTGTGTGGAAGCAGAAAGTGGGATTGAAGCAGGTGGTTGGTCAACCAGGCCTTGTAGGCTTTTATTCTAGATGGTGACACACCCTTGCCTGGCTTGTCCCTAGATTTGGATGGTGAAATGCCAGCACTGCTGTCCTGGTAGGGCTTGTACAATGCTGAGCTGCTCCTGGTGGGCCCATCTGGGTTCCTTTGTGGCAGCTCCTGCTGGCTGGCCACTTGTTAGGACCAGGGAGGAGCATGCCTTTGGGGATGCCTACTTGGTCCAGAAGGTCTGGGGAAAGCAGCTGCTTAGCTGATGGTCATGGGGTGGGGGAATCACCAATTCCTCCCACTGGGCTGTGCCAGTGGGGCTGTTCATGAGGACAGAAAAGGAGGGAGATACTTATCCCACATCCCTAGGAGTGGTGATAGTTGAAAGCCAACCATAGCTTTCCAAGCTGCTGCAGAGTCATCATCCTTGCTTTAAGTGATTGGAGTATGCTTCCAAGGAATTGAATGCTTGCCTGAAAGCTACAATGAGCTTCTGGCTCTATCCTGGTGTCCTAGCACATGCAGAGCCTTTCCCCCCACACCTAGCACTAGGATTTCTCACTCTATAATGCTGCAGAGATGTGCTCTTTTTGTAAGTAGATGTTTTCATTGGTCAAATTACATTTACAGCTTTCTGCATTCAGTATTTGGGATGTAATTTGCTTTACAAATCTCAGTTTGATTCTAGAGGTGATATGCAATGTGAGATGCTAAAAACTCTGAAAGAAAGTCTTTGAAGATAATTACAGCTACCTTGCCACAAAGAAGCTCTGAGGGTTATAAGGAAAAAACCCAAACAAATCCATATTAACGCAGAGTTAAGATGACCCAGTTGTAGCAGGGACCTTTCCAAATGGAAAATTCAAATCCAGAAAGTACAGAATCAACGTACATGCCAATAAAACATTAACTCTGGCCCCCTGGAGCTGGTGCTGCTCACTGGGAATTATCTGCAACCACTCCAGCTGCAGTCACTCTATTAGCTGTAGCAGTATTGAACGGTGGAAGGATTAGCTGGAGTTTGGCAGAGCTTGGAGGATAAAAGGAAAAAAATTCAGGGTGGGTGAGAAGAGAAGCTGAAAGCACATACCTGTGTGCGTGCATGTGGAGGAACTTCAGAATTTCACTTCAGCACTGAGATGCAGTTAAGGAGATGTACCTAGAAATGGGGTTTTCATGGTAGAAAGGCAAAAGATAGCATGGTTTAGTGCTGGAGTGTGGTGCTGCTGTAGGCTGTGTGCCTGGGTGTGGGTTAGATGTGTGTAGCTTCCCTCTGGCACAGCACACCTGCAGTGCAGTTAGCACTAGCACAAAGAAGGGGTTGAATGCTGTCCCACCGTGGTTATTGGTGGTGGTCCTCCTTTCCTTGCATCTCTACAAAGCGTGTTGCTGGGGAACCGCGGTCAAGAAACAGTTGTGCAACTGAATTTTCTTATTTTCAAAGGATTGCTTATCCAGACTGATACATATTACTGGGCAGCCCAGGCTTTCTGATTGCAAAGATATTTGTCAGTGAATTTCCCAGGTTTATTCAATAATAATAGAAATAGATTTTTTTAATCTCTTTTTTTTTTTGGTTGTTGAAAACAGTGGTGACTTAAGCAGTTGAAGTTAACATATAGGTTTGCTTGGTATATATATATATATATCACTAAAAAGGAAATTGGGTGTCTTATGATCAAGTGGCTGTGTTCTTTTTTATGTAAAAAATCAATTTTGTTACTGTGTAATGGAAATTACAGAAATGTTTTGAAATGTCTGTGGGCTAGCAGAAGAGGAAAGGAATTCAAAATTGTGGTCTCTCTCTCCAAGTCTTTAGTATTTTCTCCTGTGGGGCCTGCAACAGCAGGGTCATACATCTCCATCCCGCCTCCCTGCATTTCAGGTAAGGTGTAGTCTGAGTCAGCAGAGATTTCAGACCTCTTTCAAGACTCAGCCTTGTAACAGGAAAGATTTCCTGGCCTGTGTGTGAGCCAAGCTGGCC
Organism: Agelaius phoeniceus; assembly: GCF_051311805.1. Classification (NCBI taxonomy): domain Eukaryota; kingdom Metazoa; phylum Chordata; class Aves; order Passeriformes; family Icteridae; genus Agelaius; species Agelaius phoeniceus. The sequence goes on along the minus strand of NC_135265.1, from coordinate 63,757,850 downwards.
CTCTGATATGCCAGATGCACCTGAACTTCTTCTCTTATCCCTGCTTTTTGGCAAACCCTCAAACTGAGGAAAATGTTGCAATGAAGTGCTAACATTATTCCAAGAAGGAGCTAAAAAAAGACCCTGGGAGAGAAGGGGTTTATTAACAAGTCATGGGACTTTGGTATGCCTCAGGCAACATTTTCAAACTGTTGCTCTCCCAAATCAGTCACTATAATTATACTACTTCCCAAACAGAAAAGGACAACTGGGAAATTCATCTAATGTACTATCACAGGTCTGAGCCTAGAAGGAGAACAAAATGGGTTATTGTAACATAATAGTAAAATAGGTGTGACTGCAGAATAGCGGGTCAAAGCAAACCTTCAGATGAGTAATTATTTCTTACTATCCTACTTGTTCTATTTCATCCTTAGGTATTTAATTACACAGTTTTCCTTTTCTCCTGTCCTAACATGCACCACCAGGCAATTTTTTTCCTTTGAGCCTTGGAAACAGTACGACTGGAGTGCTTTACTGGAGCTGCTCTCCTAAAAATAAAACTTTGAACAATCTGAGCAGTAGTATGACCAGATTTTGTAATTACGGCTCTGTCTGGAGGGCATAAGATGGACGAGGGTGTCCTTGTGCTGGGTGCTGTACCTTTTGTGTTAAGGCAAGAACTTAAAAGCAGTAGAACTCTCAAGAAAACCACTATATTCTGTGCAACTTGCAGCCTTTGTGGGGAGTTAATTCCATCCTTTGAAATGGGTTAGGTGCAAGTTCAAACAGGATGCTGCCTCAACAGTGTCCCTATCTGGGGATGAGAGGCTAACTTCTTTACTAGGATGTTCACTGGCTAAATGTAGTAAATGATGCCCCTGTGTTACTAGACTGGAAAAATAGGACTCAAGTGTTTTCTTAAAAAAAAACAAACACCAAAATCCCCGCCCGCTTAGGTGCTTACAATATTCCTGTCATTTTAGTCTTCAAACGCCTACTATTCTAACATCTCAGCTGATAGCTAAGTGAAAAGTAAATCTCTCTCAAGCATTTTCCTCCCTCTGAGTAATAGCTAATCTAATAATAGTTTGACTCCTACCACCACAATAGGTCTCTTCTATAAAATGTGTAAAGGGAGGAGGCTAAAGATTTCATTCCCACCTTGGTGACCCCAAACTCTTTGGAAATAGTGCAAGAGTACTGAACTTGGGCCCTGCACTGCTTATGTATCACCCTAAAGATGTTTTAGAGGTTTAAATGTTTCTCAAATTTGGCTATTAAAAAATCCAGCAAATCCAAGCAACCAACCTTCCCCAGCAATACATGTCCCTTTCACTTTTTGTTATTTTTCCCCCCTTGTGTTAATATTTCCTTTGTTAGTGTTTCTGCATGAGATCTATTTATTCATTTATTTTGTGCTTTTACATCAGCCCTAAATGATCTTCCTATTAGCACAGGAAGCTGGCAGCAGCCAGTCTGCAGCCTTTGGATAGTCAACTAATTAAGGGAAAAGCAGGTGTGGATGGATCTATTGAGTCTATAAATAAGTGCCAAAAATTTAAGTTATTGGTCTGTGAGTGCTAACAGGTGGAGCACAGTTTTTATACCTTCAATGGAGAGAAAAAGAAGAGTTAGAGGAAATGATTTCTTCCCCCATGATTTAAAAGCTCTTCAGTAACAAAATATGTCTGCTCTCAAAAAAAATAAAAGAAAGAAAAAAATCCCCAAAACAAAAGCCCTTGTCTTGTACATATTTAGTCTTGAAGACAAATAAAGGTAGTGTAGGGGTTCTTATTTTCATTGACCTGGACTGGGTGATGAAATGGGTGGTCTGCAAAAAAATAATTCATATTCTCAGGCTGACACTCAGAAACATAACTCACAAATGACTACAGATGTTAGTGCCCATTGTTCCTTTGCAGTTCTGTTTATAAATAAAACTTTCTCTGCCTTCAGTCAAATGCTCAAAATGTTCTAATCTGCAAAAAGCCTCTTCCCTCAGTGCTAAAGAAAAATATGATCTATTGAGCAAAGTATTATGCAAGGGATTTTGTGTCTAAGAATATATTCTCTCCTCACACTGATTTATCCTCCTCCCCAATTTCTGTACTGGCTTTCTTCCTTTGTGCTTGATTTAGTAATTTATTCAAACAGTTCTAACCAGGGGGCGTTTTTCACCAGGGTGCAGTGGCAAGAGACCACAAAAGCATTTCACAACACGTACAAAATACATTAAACCACTTTCAGGGTAGTATAATGTGATAGGATAATGTTAGAATAAAAACATGTAAACCAACCACCTACTAACTCGACTGGTTTCATTAATTTTGATCTGACTGATATAAAAGTCTTCTTCATGGATATGTATTAATCTTTTATGGGCTGTGTATAAATTTAAATGCAAGTAATAAATGAATGCTAATACTAAAGCTTGCATGTGTCAATCTGGGAAAAGCAAGGTGAGAGAAAAACCCAGCAGTCAAAAGATATGCATTGTTTATATTAAAAAAAACTCTGGGAGCATCTAACCAAGCTGACAGGTGTTGATCTGGAGAAGTAAGGAAGGGGACATGTTGTCTGAAGCTTTTGCGAAGCACTGATGGTTTTAGGGACTTTAATTTCTGAATGTGTGTCTGGAAATCAGAATGGGACATTTGCCTTTCTCCTTCTTTTCTGCCTCTTAAATGCTTGGAGATGGGGAGGGGAAGGGTTTTTGAGGTTAGATTGGTCACTGTGGATCATCTTTTAGTGTCAAGTCTGCTTCTCAGGGCACTCAATCATGTGCACATGTGACCTCTGCCTGCTAAGCTATAGGATGCTCTGGCTTGGAAAGGGGGATGTTTATAACTTGTTTTTTGCCCCTGGTTGCTCTTTGTATGGTTAATGAGAGATTCACTCGAGCAGGGACTGGGACAGGGTAACCAGCCTTCCCAGCTAAGTGTACTAATTAGTCTCTCTTTCTCTGTCTCTTAATGAATTCATGCATATTCATTGAGAAGCAGAACAGCTCCAATAGGAGAGAATCAAGGAAAAACCGAATACCCTGCAGCCTACCTGATGGTTATAACTTTCTCCTGATGGTTAGAGAGCATGGCTTAATTTCTTTGAAACAGGTGGAGGGAAGAAAAATGCTTTTTAGCCTCTAGGGTGAATACTCTGACCACTAGACAGACTATTGCAGTCAAGATTCTGGTCCCCTTTTGCAGCATGTGTGTGTGTTCATCCTTAGTTCTGATCTTCTATCACTGCAAGTGCCTTAAATATAAACTTTTTTCAGACTGAATCTGAAGAAAGTATTTGGCTTGCATTTGTTTCCTAGACAAAATAAATCTTAATTTTAAAAGCTGATCTGAAACAATTAAATATTTCCCTTCCTTATACTGCTGGAGATATATTTCTTTAGTTTGATTAAGGTATAGGGAGTCAATTATGGATGTCATTTTACATAAGTGCTTTTTAAAGCACTCAAACCCTACCCTACTTTTGGATTTAATCCTCAGGAACACTTATGTCTTGCCATGCAAAAAAAAATTGTCACTAGAACAGAAATTAATGAAAAAGACTTGAAGATAAGTGAGTAAGCATAGGTAGAGAATACTGACAAAATCCATCCTGCTGATGTAAAGCTGGCTGTGAAATGGATGCTAAAAATAAACCTCAATTCTAAAAGTCAGTTCTGACAGACCTGGGCCCTGTTTCTTTCTGTAACATAATTTGCCACAATCTGTGGGCTGATGTTGCAGTAAATTAGGTTCGTGATACTTACTGTTAATGAGTCACTGAATAAATACATCTGTATAAATTAGCCCACAATTTGCCTGTTGCAAAAATAAACAGTTTTGATTTCCTGTGTGAGCAGCATGGCAAGCATTGTACACATGTAGTTTTACTAAACACTGAAGATGTTAAACTGCGGGAAGAGGAAGTGTTCATGAACAGGTGCTTGAGTGGCATCTGGTGGGATGGAGAGGTTCAGCCCTACTCTGCATCCCACCAAGTTGGAATGGGGACCTGTAAAGCAGAAGGGGTCAGCACACAGATCAGGAGAATCAAGACCATGAGGTCTTCAGAGCTATCATTTTGTTTTAAGCTGGGTGTCCTCTGTGTCAGCATGTATGAGAACAGCAGCAATAAATCGTGTACCCAACAGCAGGGTTCAAGATGTGTTTTGGTAGCATGGTGGCTTGAGCCTCATTGCACTAGATCCTGTGTAAGACCAAAGTAGGAAATGTTCCACTCTCAAAGTATTTTACAGTTCAAGTCTGAGAAGATGTAATAATACTTGGAAGGAAGACAACAAAACCAGTAATGAGGACTTGGGTTTATATAGGCCAGATATTTGCACAGTCACAGTAGATGCTCCTATGCTTCTTGTGCATGTTTTTAATCTCCAAGTATGGTAGTCCAAGTGTTTTACAAGTTACCAAGTCTGGAAAAACTTGGTTACCTATTTTTTTCCTGTGAAAACTCCTCCCTCACCCCTGCCCTTCCCACTCCACCTCCCATGCAATGACTTCAGCTGAGGCTATGTGGAAACAGAACTTTGTTCATTTCTCAGTCCTTGCGAGCTGAGTAGTGTTTTGCTGTGGAGCTGTGCTGTGATACAGAGAATAATCATATCATGTCAGTCTGCCTGAAATGGTGCTCTGTATTAAGCTCTGGGTCATTTCCAAGGGTTGCAAGGAGCTGCCTGTCTGCTGGCACTAGACATGTGACCTCAGTAAAATGTCTCCTTCAGTATCTACAGGCTGTGATGTGTCACACTGATACACATTTCTACCTTAACACTCACTCAACAGCAGCTCCCTGATGTGACAGTGTTTTTCTGATTCATAGATATCCAAGGATATGGAGGCCTGTGTAATGTTATGTCTCTTTGCCCAGCTGGTCTGATAAAATAGATATCCTCACACAAAGTCATCAAGCGAGTGTTTTATGATAGCATGCAGGAATGGGAACTTTAGTGCTTATTCCACCCCTGTCCTCTTGCAGACATTTCTTCTGGAGATTGACTCATATTGTCAATGAAGTAGATCAAAAGCATACTTAGCAATTTGTAGGGTCGTTTTGGTGGCTTCTTTGGGTTGGAGATGACTTCAAAAGCATCTGGTAAACCTTGTCTTGTTGATACTATTCTGCATGGGTGGCATTTTCCAGGCAAAGAGTTGTGACTTTTTAAGCATGTGACTTCTGTCTCTCCTGCCATCCAGCATGGTCCTTGCTTGTTGGCACACAGTGCTGTGCTTCCTCATCTTCTTTATGTCTCAGAATGCTACATGCAGGTGGTCAAGCTGGAATTTAGTGGCTGGCTGCCAGCCCAAGAAACACGTGGAACCTGCTAGAGGATGCACTTGTCAGGATCCACCAGCCCCAGCCAGCAACCATACACACAAAGCAAAATTCTTTGACTGTCTTGTGTGCTGGGGGGATGGGGGGAATGCTGAGAGGAATATGAAGAGCACAGAATGAATTAATGAGCAGCTATGCAGTGGGAAACCATAATCTGACCAGGTGGAAACAGGGAGAGCAGGGCTATTTAAGATTAACCTTTTAACAAAGAAATGCTTCTGCGGAAGTCTATTGTATACTGAAACAATAATGATGAAGTTGTTTATTACACATACATGAGTGTGTATATGCACACGTGTGCATACACATCCAAACACACATATGTATATATGTGTATATATATATGTATATATATATATATATATATATGTATACATATATATACGTATATATGTATATACGTCTGCACGTGATCTATACATACCTGACTCAAGTCAATTTGATTCAGCAAAGTAGTGAGCAAGCTTGTCCTGGATGGGAAATTTGTAAACTCTTTTATAATGCTGAAGAGGTATTTGCAGAAGTTATCATTTGCCCAGCAAGGTTAATGTCTCCAGGCTCCTGCTCTGGTCAAGGTGAAGGCAGAAACTCCTCCTACGTGCTAAAGGAGCAAAGATAGAAATTTTTTTTCCTGACAATTTCCCTGTCGGAGAAGACTTGACAGAGATAGTCTTTTTGGTAGGGGTGAATAAATGCACATCAGAGACAGATGTGAACTAGAAGAGGCCAATTTTTTCTGGTTTTGAGAGAAGTATCTTTAAAGCTAAGCTCCTACTTCAGTGTAGAAAACAGACTCGTGGCTTTTAGTCAGAAAGGAGGGCTCCTGGTTTTGCCCTCAGCTGCTAGCAGCAGGAACTGGAGGGACTGCCCCTCTTGCTGCAGGGCAATCTGGGGGCCTGAGGCTGCACTCACTTCCCCCTTGATATGCTCTAAACCTTGGCTCCATTTCACAGCTCTTCATGGAAATGACTCCCTGTTCTGGGAGGGACTCAGTCCCTTCTCAAATGATAATGCAATCCAGACATGAATTGGCAGAAATGTCATGAGACTTCTTATTCTTGTGTATTTCCAGTGCAAATGCTCTCAAAATATCCTGGGAAGGCAGCCTTGGCATTTTTTCTATGAACTGACACTGACCTGACAGCTTATTGTGGTTTCTCCCCCCAAAGACAGTTAAATGGAAAGGAAACTGAAGAATCCCCTTTCACATCCCAGTTTGTTTTCCAGCTATACTTATATTAAAAATGATCATTTTTCTACTCTGTATTTTAATAATTGCTGCTCTATCAAAACACCATTGTACTCCACCTTTAAGCATATGCCAACATTGACTTAGAACATATCATGTGTATGATTCTCTGAATTATGTGTAACATGCATGTTAGGAGGCTTAGTGCACCAGGCAGAAGAGGGCAGACAAGAATTTAATATCCTCTGAGCACAAATTCAGAGGAGTAACTTCCTCTCTCAATATATGGGCAGCTTAGGATGACTTATCTCCCTCAGTGCTGGCACCTAAATTTACTGCCTGGAGTTGGGCAGAGTGAATAGCTGCTGGTTATTAGGTTTGTGTCTTGAAATGACAGGATCCCTCTTTGTCTGCTTCCCTGTTTCTTCAGGTCACAGACAGGGGTTCCTGATATATCCTGAATGATGGAGGGAGAAAAAGTGTTTCACAGGCTTTTTCCAATTTTGTTTTCATATGTGAAGGGGCTGCTGATGTGGTACAAGAACAATCACTGGCAAAAAGACTCTGAGGATTGACTGAGGTCAAGCACTGTTTTCAGAATCCCCTAACAGCTGGAAAACATGAGTGCCTAATTCAGTGAGCTCTGATGCTGTACAGTGATAGGGAAGGACCTTAATACAGACCTGGACCACCACTGTGTGTAGTCTACCCATTTCAGGGGAAGGTTGGCTAATTATGAATTCCCTGCCTAATCTAGACAAATTTTCCTGAGAAAGAGATCCTCAATTGTCAGAACCAAAGAGGCAATTCAGGAAAGAAAATCCCATTTCTTCATGACTCTGTCCACCATATTTATGAATGGGTGCAACAAGGTAGGTGTGAGCAATTTAGCTGAAGTGTCACAGGAGGGCTGTAGGGCAGTTAAGAACAAACACTGATCTTCAGCCCCATGGAGCTGACCTCCCTGTGGGCTCTCTGTTTTCAGTCCCTGAACCAGAATGGCAGCATTTCATACCATGTAAATGCATAATTTTTCATAAGATGAAAGATATGACGCACTGGAGGGCTGGATCTGCTGGGTTTTTTTCCTAGCTGTTTTTTGTTGGGGAGCTGAGTTTGCTGCCTGTCTCCTCTGGCCTTTCCTGGCATTTCACCAGGGCCGGGCACCTTTGTGGTTCCTGGATGTTGATCTCTAGCCACCAATCACTGAGATGCCAGAGCAGATGGGATTACTGCTCAGAGTGGAGCTTGGGAAGAAGCTTCATGTTTCTATCTCTCCCAAACACTTCTCAATGGCAGAGCTGTGTCACCTATGGGCAATTGAGCTGCTTCTTCCATGGATGAAAACCCTGGGAGAGAAGCACGTGATCCTCATCCAGGATTCATCCAAGAACTGGTTTTGGGCTAGTGGCCCGGTTGAACTAATCATTTGTATACACCTGATAAAAAGTCAAATGCGTCACCTAGCCAAGCACATAATTTTTAAAACAAACTCAACTTAGATGAGTTGGTAACACCTGGCAACCTGAATGGTTGTTCATAGAGAATTGCACTGTTGCACACTTGTTAGAGAGACAAAAAACACAGTCACTACCAAAGCTGCAGAAGCACTGCACTGGTAAAACATCATAGCATGAAAGACACATCACAAATCTATACTACAGAAGAGTTTGAAACACTTGAAACAGTGTGTGGAAATATTTACAGACCATGGAGACTAAGAAATATTGCTGACATAGTTGGGTGAATCAATACATGAGGGTAATTAAGAAATGCCACTGCCTTCTGAGGCAAAAAATATAGGTCCCTATCCTACCCTAAGAGTACTTATTGCGGACCTTTATAACATTTTGCTGAAAGCAATGAAAAGTTCAAGGCATTTCTGTTCCTCAGCTGAGCTATCTGACTGGAGCCAGTATTAGCCTATAGAAATGTGTCCCTTTCTTCTAGCTCTTTTAAGGAAAAAAAAAGAATCCTGGAAAGCAGCATTAATAAAGTGATAAATGATAGGAGAAAGGAGTATTTAAAATAAAGAAAATTTAAAAATTGCAAAAAGAGATCCTCAAATTTTCATGTAGCTCCAAGTTTGGTTCCGAGAATGTAGGGATCAAACTGAAGTAAGTAATTTAGGATTTCTTTTTTTTTCTATTGGATTTATATGGGTGTGATTTAGTTTTTCTTGTGCTGAAGCAGTTGTAGGGAGGATAATGCCCCTGACAGTGTTTCAATATAGCCTCTGTTCATAGTTGCCAAGTGGATTTTAATTTTTTTCTTTCTTATTACTGGGGTGTGAATTATTATGTGGTCTGTAAAATGTGTTGGAAATTTAACTATTTAAGTCTTGTGAAGGAGAAGGCAACTCATCTCTGCAGTAAAGCAGGATGGAACCAGAGGCAGACTGGCCTCTTCTGCTTTAAATGCTAAAATTCATCTGAACTGCAGCGACATGGTCAGTGATGGTGCCTGGTTAGGGACAGTCTGCAGAGAACAGGATCCATGGAAGCCATCTCAGACAGCTGAGAACATAATGAACAGCAGAGCTGTTCCTCTGGCCCTTGATCCATCTGTGACAGCCCAGCAAAAGCTGCAGTAAGGTCACCTACCAGCTAGTGCTTTGATGCTGCCCCGGCAAGATGGCACTGCTAGCCTAAAGTAAATAGTGCCTCAGCAGAGAATTCTGGAGGGAACCCCTCTCCAGAGAGAGGAAAAAACAAAGCTGTTACATGGAAAGCTGTAGAAGAGAAGGGGTGAGTAGCAGGCATGTGTTGCACTAGGTCTCTTTAGATGCGTGTTGGATGAGGAGAAGTTACAGCAGAACCTGAGGGTTTGGAAGCAGGCAAGGAAGAAGAGCCAAAAAATCTGGAGGCAGCAGAAGCTGAGTTTCTGCTAGCACCAGAGACCAGTCGACCCAGCCCAAGCATATTGTTACTGTTTTATTAAAAGGGTTGATTCGGAGAATGTTGTGTTTGCAATTCAGCATCATGCCTTGGAGCCTTGATTTCAAGCCTTTATTTATATGCTTAATTGTTGCTATGGAAATTCAATATTTAAAGAGGTAATTATTGCTGATCTTGTTGCATGTGTCCATTTCTGATGTCCAGCTGTTAGCTCTTTAGCTCCAGTCTCGCAGATTAATTACTACTATTGATTACTTTGAGCTTCTCTCTTCACACCTGCAGTCTGTGTAATTAGCCGGTGGCCTCCTCTGAAAATTAGGAGCAGTTTCATTTTGGCACCTTGCCATTTCTCAGCCATGTGCCTTACACTGATGAACAAAAGCAAAGCTATTTTTAATAGAGATATCTGAACTCTTTGTATTTTTGAACTATCTGTGGATAATTCAAATTACTCAATGTTAGCAAATATTGCACCCCATTGGAAGACCCCTGATATTAAAAAAAAATTAAATTCCAAAGTACTGGTATTTGTTTTATCTGCCCACTAGTCAGTAAATGCTGTCCTGGCTATTTGAAGTTTATTGTCCACACTGCTTGTTTTCACTAACTGGGACCCAACTCTCTGAGTGCAATTATGTCTCCTCCAACCAGCTTTCCTGAAGTGGAGTTTTGCTTTCTCTGCTACGTGTGAGAAATTTACTGTTGTTCCTACTGGATGGTACCAGGGCACATCAGAGGAACTTTAAGTAGGAGGGCAGGAGGTGTATGTGTGTACCCAAGAGGCCCTCATCTGGCCTCTCTCTTCCCAAGCACTGTGTTTGTCTGTTTTCCAGTGCCCACTCAAGGCTCTTCTTGGAAAGACAAATCCGTGCCACATTCCTCTCTCTGCACGTCACAAAGGCAAAAACTAAGTGTTCAAAGGCTCTATTTTAAGAAACAAAATATAATTCTTCTGCCACCAGGGTCATGGCTTTCTCCTTTCAAAAAATAAAAAGAGACCTTTTCTTTATATTTGCTGGGCTGCTTAGCACAGGTTATGCTTAGCAGTATTGTGTAATTTTGACATAAGGTGTGTGCTGGGCTGAAATGAGAGCATGGGGACAACTCTGTCTTTGCTCTCCCTGGGCAAGCATCCAGTCTAGATTTATAGCAGAGCAATTGCAGTCCAAATGCACAATACAGGTGGCCTGTGAACCAAAGTGTGCTGAAATTCAGTGTCCAGAAACTAACTTTAGTATTAATGCTGCATGGATGCTGTCCACATATTAGCAGTTTAATGTGCCATGGTTCAAGGTTGTGAGTCCCCAGAGCCAAGGCAGCAGTGAAGGCCCTCTGTGCTTCATGGGTCAGACACCACCCTGAAAGTTGTAGTGAAGTTCAGGCGAGTGGAGACTCATCCCCTTTCTGGTCAGATAAAGTAGTTGCTGTAGACTGTTTGGTACAGTGCTGGCCTCCAGACCAGAAGGTCCCCAGCTGGAATCTCATCACCGCCACTGTTTCTAGATTAAATTCTAAATTGTGTACTGTCATTTGGAGGCCTTCTGTGCAGGGTCTCACTGAGTCACCAGTTATTAGGAATGCCTCCTATTATCACAGCCCTAAAAGCTATTTGAACAGAAGCCTAATGTGACTGTGATTTCCAAGGACCATTTGCTGTTATTGCAGCTCTGCTTTGCTGTGAGTGAGAAACAAACCAAAGTTGCTTTCAGATCACATGAAAGGGAGGGACAGGGAAGCAGTGGAGCTGGAGTGACATTCAAGCTGCCAACAAATGTAAATTCACCAAAAATAAACAATCTTTTTATTAACTAAATCAGGATCATTTCTACTGCAAGAAAACAAACAGATTGCTTTTCTTCAAGCAGGCATATTTTGAAATTCTTGCTTTTTCAAGTAGCTGAAAAATTAGCTGCTGAAAAAGTGTGCAGGACCTATGCACTGCCATACCCTGTGGGCCAGAAGGACCTTCTCATCTGAGAGGAGGAAGACATAGCAGAAAGGCAAATGCTTTCTCTCTAGCAGAGGAAGGCAGTAACTTGTGTGCACAGAATGGTAAACTACAAATGCAAATACTATTCTGAATGCACACAGATGCACATCAGAAATCTATATAACATGGGAGAGTTTGGAGTCTGAACAACACAGTTTATGGGCTGGATTTCAGAGCAGTCCTGATTTTACTTTATTGCTTACTCTTTCTAAGACTTCTTAGTCCTAAATCACCTCCGTAAAATGAAAGTGGAATTTTGCCCAAAAGAAGGATGATTAAGGTAATAGGGAAACAGGTCTTTCCTAAAGATTTTTTTTAGAAGTTCTGGTGTATCTAAAGCTAAACATGCTGTGAACAGCTTGCTCCTGTTTGGGAGGACTGATGTGAAATGGCACTGGTCCATTACAACTAGTGGTGCTCAGTTTGATGCTGGTTGAATATTTGGACAAATATGTGTATTAGTCCTGTATGATACAGTTGTATACACAATCTAGCCCTGCCTTTTTCTTAGCCTAGTGCTGGGGTGTTTGGCAAGGATGAGGGGCTACATCAAAGAGTCTATTTTGAGCATGAGCTGCCAGACATTGTCTTCATATCAGATGGACTTAAGCCAGCCATGTTTACAGAAGGACAGACGTCTGGCAAGGCAGAAGACAACTGAAAGCTGGGGCCATTAGAAGAAGGCAGTGGTGCTGCCATCTATATTCCCTGTCCCAGCTGGATATATCCCATTTAAGGTGCTGCAGCATTGCCTCGAGCAAACAGATCAGTAAATGGGGAAGGAAGGACAGTAGGATAATAGGGAGGTGGTCAAAAAGAAGAAAGAGCAAAAATATTTCTGCATCCATATGCTCATAGAACTAGCTTGCTGTACTTGGAGATCTTTTAAACTTAGGACAGAGTTTCAATGATTTCAAAGTGGCAAAATTCTCAACTGTAGTAGCAGACATCACAGTTTCTGGACAGCCTGAGATGCAAAAAGGGTATTCCTACCATGACTGCCCCCTGAAATCAAAAAGCAGCAACTGATCCAGTTTTGTTGAAAACGGGCAGCCTAGAAAAAGTCAGGCCTGAATGTCCAGTGGAGTCACCTGAGCACCAGAAGCCTTTGTTATGTGTTTTAAACCACCTACAGGCTTTGCTTTTGCCTAACGGAGACTGAGCCTAGGACAGCTTGCTCATATCCACCCATGGAATTTGATCTCATGGCTTGGGTGTGCAGGTGAGGAGGTTGCCCCTATATTTATGATGTGGCAGGCTCACCAGACTTAAAGTCTGTGTCAGGGCCAGCTTGTTGAATGAAAGTGGTGGCGAGATGAAAGTTTTCTAGGGTGACTGCTTTGCCCCTGCAGAAGGGTAAGGCTACTGGTGACACCTCTCAGGGGCTGCTGGTAAATGAAGAAGTGTTCTATCCACAGGTTGTGACTAAAACTGCTGCTAAGAATCTGCTTAAACTAAAGGACTAAAGGTTTGATTAAAGTTTCTCCCACATCCTGAAGTTCCTAAAGTAAGTTTCCTCAGCAAACCATTCATAGGCACCTACTGGCATTATCAAAAACTTATGAGTGCCCAATTCAGGAAGATCTGAACATGGGTGCTTTTGGAGATTGCTGCCTGTATCATTCTGCTGTCTGAATCTTTAGGTGTGTATGCAGTAATGTGTTGCTGTTCTTAAGAGAGTGTTAAAGATGTGACTTGAGCAGCCTATCACTTAAGACCCTTTATGAGAGGTCTCATCATTTAATTTCTTATCATTGCAGCAGCTGCTTTCGTCCTTTTACTAGACTGTGAGGTACAGACTCTGCCATCACACACTTATGTGGCTCTCAGCACAGCTGGCTGAGACTGTAAGTCCTCCCAAGATGCTAACAGTAGAGAGGAATAAGAGCATGAGGTGGGTATGTAGTGACAGAAGTGAGATGCTCACAGCTGGCAAGTTGTGTGTCAATGGTTTGTAGATTTGAAATGCCATTTATATCCTGACTGCTTGTCTCAGTGCGCTGACTTTGTTCATGTGCCAGGTGTTGCGTTTGGCCTTTGGCATCAGCCTGTGCAACCATCACGAACTTCACCTGAAGCTGTGCTGAAGCGCTGCGCTACATTGCCTTTTCCTTCCCCAGAATTTGTTTGAATTGCAATGTGTGTGATCCTTCCACTTAATGGCACACCATAGTTGTACTTTGTCTCTTATCAGCTTGGGCTTTTCCTTTAGCCTGGTGCAACTGGGCACTGCTTTCAAGCCATGATGGTTTCGGGGTTTTTTTCACCAATCCCATGAAAATGTTTTGCTCTTTTGTGTTCTCCATGCTCTTGCTGGAGAACACACCTGGGAGCACAGAGTGTTAGGATAACTTCAAGCCCTGATCTGCATTTGAGGTGCCTGTTGAATCTTGCTTCTCTGTGACACCAGGTCAGGAAACCCTTCCAACTTGCTGCTAATAGGAGCAGCCTGATGGAGCCGATAGCACACTCCGTGTCAGGCTGCTCCTGCAGCCTGACATCCATCTGCCTTGCTTAGCTGGAGCATTTAGTGTCCAAAGCCCTCCTGACAGCAAAGATTCTGGCTGTAGTGAAGCATCCAGAGAGATTATTATGGTATTTGTTCCCAAAATGTCTCCCAAACCCACAGTACTGACTTCTGTGTCCTAACTGTCCTGTGCCTGTTTTCAGCCTTGGAATGCTACTTAGGTGGAAGGGCTGATGTAACCACACTGCCTCTCCGGATCCATTGTGGCATCTATGTTGCTCACGAGCTAAGGAATTAACATGGTGCTACAAGGATCCGGTGGAAGCTGTGACAATCTAGGTTTGTAAATATGAATAGATGTCTTCAGGAGCCATTTGAAATCCTTGATATAAAATCCCTTTCTTGAGAGTACTTATTTTATGGCTCACATTTTTTCTCTGTGAGTGTCAGTACATGTACATGCATATGCATGTGTTTGTGCATGAAATAGATGAAGTATTTGTGTCCCTACATAGGGAAGACACGGGTTGGTGTGTGTTTTCATGAGCCTGTGTGTCCCATCCACAGCATCAGCTCACACCCTAATGAGCTGAAGCTACATTAGCAATATCCCAGGCAGATAAATTGACTTTAAACCTTGGTTTGATGATCCTACTAAGACATTCAATTAATTCTGTTTTGCTACAAGCTAATTTATGACTTTGTGTTTATTCCAAAAAATGTTGAATGTACAAATCAGTAGCAGACAAGGTAATGAATTATTCTACCTTTCTTCATGCTCTTGTCTTCACACTTCACTACTATAAGAATGGAAGAGAAAATATGAAAGAAATGTCTTTTGATGTATGAAATGTGGGTATTTTCTCATACTGAGCTGTATCTAACTGGTGTAAACACATAATCAAGCCCTCTAGGAGATGCTAATTAGTGCAGTAAATGTTAGTTTATTAATTGCCATTACGTTTCTCTTTGTTTCACCAGTGAATGTGCCTTTTCAGGAGAACAGATTTGATATGGTGTGTCTGTAGAATTTGTTTGTGTTCATGGCAAATGAAGACAAGTAGCCTAGCAAAGCTGTGATGAATTAACAACATTCTGTGCTATCAACGTTTCTGTAACAAAGTCCATGAAGTGCATGGGCTTCTGTGTGATCTGAGAAGAAAAACAACACAAAACAAAAAACCCCGGAGGATTTGATAAAAATTTTCTGCTCCATCTCTCTACTTGGTGTGTTTTAATGAGCCCTCCAAAAGCTCAGGTAGTAAAACTTTTTCCTTTTTGATGTGGCAGAATACTCTGCCAAGACATACTGCAGGAGAGGCACTTCAAAGGCAAACAGACAGTGAATACAATTACGTTAGGTGAGGCTGCTGGGTATAATTGAGTTCCTCCCATCCTTGGAAAGTGATAGGAGACAGTCCCTTAACAATTCCCTCTTCCTGCTCCTCCAGCTTGTCATTATAAATCAATACTTACCCTGTGATGTTCACATTTGTAAACTATGCCATTATCACATGCTACATTGCCTGTGTCAGGTACTGGGAGCCAAATAAAGGATCAAGTGAGAGGTCCCCCTGTAGGCAGCTGCAGCATGGTGTATAGAGAGGGCAGAACCAGCAAAGCCTGGAAGACATTCCTTTGCCTCTGTGAAGGCTGCCAAAATTTGCTGGAAACACTCATGCCAGGAGGTGCTGGTGCTTCCAGGAAGCAGAAAAGGGGATAGTTGTTCTGATTGCAGAGATGGGGCAGAACTAAGGTGTGGGTGTAGCAAGCTTGTTGTTCTACACTATCCACATCATCACTGGGGCAGAACTAAGGTGTGGGTGTAGCAAGCTTGTTGTTCTACATTATCCACATCATCACTGGGGGCCTCGGTTTTGGGGGGAAAATCTGGGTATCCCTTGGGAAGTGTGCCATGTTTGCCTTCCCCTCTCCAGTGGGAGGGTGTTTGGGTCAGCCCTTGTGTGTTTTTGTTCCCCGTGGTGAATACCTTTCTGTGGGTAAAACACCTTCTCCCTTTGAATACTTTTGGTATTACTATTGTTATAATCAGGCATGTTTTATCTCATTGCTTTTTGCTTTCAGTAAAATGTTATCTCAACCCATGGTCTCTGCTTTTTTCCCTTCTTTACCAGAAGAGGTGGGGGGGGGAAGGGGAGTGACTTCTTTGGAGTTTAATTTCCTGCTGGTGTTAAAACATCACAGCTGTGTGTGTTGAAGTAACTTGGTGTCTCAGAAGGACCACTGTGGAAAGCAGCATTGCTGGGTGTGGATCTAGGTCATAGCCTGACCAGGCTCTCAGGATCTACTTTTAGACTTTGTATGGAGAGAAAAGATTTACATATTTTTAATCACTTGGCTTGGGAAGCCAAAACACAGGAGGAGGTGTTTCCCTTCTCTGTGGAACATGAGCACTTGTGTTTTCATAGATTTTGGCTAAGACAAACCAAAACCCAGATATCTTTTCATACTCCTTTCCCTGCACATTAGGTTCTACAAAGCCTTACACTATGAAACAAAGAATGTTTTCCACCCTACCGAGTGAAAAAGCTTTTTCATCATTTTCTTCGGTTATTTGCCTAGAAAAGAGTCAGTAGGCCACTGAAAATCTGAGGCTAGAATTCTTGTTTCATCTTTGTCTTTGAGACCAAGGTTGCTTTGCAATGTCATTGAATAGTTCAAGTTCCCACCCTAATCCTGTTCAGGACATCTTCTGTTTTGTATTATTGTACAAATAACAACAGTAACATGTCAGAAACCTCCATCTTGGACTTCTAAGGGTGTCTGTTCAAGAGGCAGACTCCTTCTTGCCCCTTTCCCTTAGGCACGTATCTTGCCTCTGTGCTTTTGCAGAAGTCAAAGGAAGGCACGGCTGTCTGCTGGGACTGTGCATGGCAGCAGTGGGTGTTGCTGCCACAGGTCTTACTTGCCATTAAGTCATTGGTTTATTTTTTGGTGATAAAAAATTAGTCATAACTAGCTTATAAATATGTAGTTCTTCTACACTGAATGTGGAGATTCTGTCCAAATGTTTGTATGAGTGCAGAAAAAAAAATATTGGAGCACCTTTTATTTTCCAGATTGAGAAGATTTAAAAAAATTGTAGATTTTGTGTTCAGTGTTATACTTCAGCACAGCTTGAGCAAAATTTCACGTTTTAAGCGAGAGGGCTTTGATTTTTTTGGACTCTAGGAGCAGAAGTGTATGGAGGATAGACCTAGCTTAGAAATTTGCTACAAATCTGGAGATAGAAACTGGCTTATCCTCTGAGACACGCTCCGTATATGCAGAATCTATCTGAATAAATGAGCCCCTTACTTAACTGGGAACGTACTGTATATTCCATCTGCAGACTGAATGATTGCTCCATTTCAAGCCTCCTGACTCCCATGGAGCCATCTGGTACACGCTAGTTTGTAGGAATAGGTGAGGATTCCTGCTAACACAACAGTCTTCAACGAGGCAGAGTGCTGATATTTAGCACTCTGCTTCACATCTGCGTGCAAAGCCGTAACAAAAACCCCAACATTTTCTGTGTTTAATATTTAAATGAACCTTCCTTTTTCTCCTGGTAAACCAGTTGGGACAGGAACAATTAAAGCAATTACATCAGAAAATGAGTTGAGCTATTAATACATCCAACTAAGCAGAGATTTCCTATTGTGTGGCATTGTGAATTTTTTTTTTGATTACTTAGGGCTGAGTGGGGAGAAAGGTGGGAGAGAAGAAGGTATGTGTTGTATAGATATTTGAATATCACTTTGAGATATTATCAGAAAATTAAGCTAATGGACATAATTCATGTCTGTAGGCAGCAGTGGGCTGGTCATGGGACTTACCAATAGGTATGTAAAGGTTGTATACTTTTTGGCTGCCCTCTTATGTCAGAGGTATCCCTATGAAGTTGGCAGAACAGCACAAAGAAGGTGCCTTTGTGGTAGATGAGTCACTCCAAAGGGTTTAGGTGTCAGTGGACAGAACAAGGTGGATGGGGGAGAAAGGGAAATGGGCTAAAATCCAAAGGCTCCCTGCATACTCACACAGTTTTATTCTCTGGTACAGAGAGCCACAGATATATTTAAGACACCTAATACGTAGCTGGAGAGACCTGTGTGCTTTCTGGTAATTAAAAAAGAATAAAGAGACATAAGATCCTACTTTCCCCCCAGACACTGCTTGAGGTCCTGGAGGGAAGGAGGTCAGAAGGACTTTGCAGCTGCTGTGTGGAAAGTGCTGCTGCCCTGGGCTGGACTGTGGTAACCCTCATGCCTCTGGAACTTGTAGGGAAGTCTCAGCTCAGAAAAGTCCTACCAGGTCTTGCTCTCTTCAGATGTTTTACTGAGTGTAGGTTACTTAAGACCTTTGCTTAGTCTGGAATGACACTCACATCAGTAGCAGACACCTATCTAGTTTTGGTTTGACTTTACTAATTTACTGATTTCAGTAGCAAAAATAATGATGGATCTTTCCCATGTAAGTGCCTTTTTCCAGCCTTTTGAGCTAGCTCTTGCTTCTTATGCATCTTGACTAACAGGGAGTCAGTGTGGATGGTGCCAAGACTCATATTCACTCACACCATGGTGAATATGCAGTTTAGCAGTGCAGGATTGGGTCTGTGCAGATTCTTGTGGTTCATGTCACCGTAATCTCACTTTGTTTTGGTAAATGCTGCCCCTCAGACCTGGGATCTCTTACAAACAGGGATCTGTGCTCACATGCCTACTGCAAAGTACAGCCTGCTAAAAACAGCTGTAAGGAGCTCCCTTTGTCTGGTTGGGGTTCTTCACTTAAGTGCTTGTGGTGCCTGATTAAATTAGTAATCAGAGATATAGTCATGCTATTTTGTGACTCTGAGAGCCTTGATTGTGGATTATATTTACACACTGCAATTTCTTTCTAAATGGAGCTCTTTGTATTCAAGGACTTTAAGAGTCTTTCAGCCTGCGATAAAATCCTGTTTGCTATAGAGACTAGCTCTTGCTGTGGTGCCAAGCTCTTGGTTGGGCATGCTGTGTAAAACAGTTTTTCATTTGCACAATAAATATTGCTATGTAAGAGTTCATGCGTGGTGCAGTGCTTTTGCTGACCCTTTACACTGAAAAACTGCATGATGGCAGGCTGGCAGATGCATTGAATGTCTTCATGTTGTGTTGCCTCAAAAAACCAGTTTCCTTTTTTTGTCAGAATGGGTTGGCTTGAACCAAAGCCACATAAATGGTACTAATAAACTTTGTGGTAATTAAAATCCCTGCATCCAAACCCTTTGGCCTGTCCCTGGTAAAAACAATAGGGCTGGAAAGTCAGGCAGCCCTTACAGAATATTTTGTTGTGCTTAAAATCCACAGTGTATGCTACGACAGTGGCTCTGTCACATGCATGTGTGTGGCAGAGGTAGGCAGGAGGAGATCTGACTACTCTGCTGATTTTGAGGCTCTAGAGCCATTCAGGTGAATCCCGTGGCTGAAATTCCCTGTATAAAGTTTCTTCTAGTCCTGTTCAGAACAGAGACAGAAAACCTTATCTTCTGCATCAGCCCAGCTGTGTTTACTTGGAGAAGTGTGCAGGGAAAATGAGGAGGACTCGGCCTGCCATGACAGGGTGCTCCAGTGTGAAGGAAACCTTGGGCCAGTCTGTGGTTTGAATCATCTTAGAGTGGGCTCTAGTCACTTCTGGCTTTCTGTGTGCATGCCAGAAATTTCACTCAGGGTTTGAGGAAACTTCTGCAGGACAGGTTTTCTTTCTTGCTTTGCTTTGTTTTGCTTTTTTGCTTTTTATTCCCCCCCTTCTGGAAACAAATGGCTTTTCATGAAAAAAATCATACTTCCTTGTCTGATGACACTTGACCCAAGCTCTGAAAAATTCCTGATCATCTTTAGTGTGGCACTGTTTTTTAACATTTTTTAGATAACTTTTACTAGCAGTACGGTTTATTTGAATACCTTACATTGATACTAATGTGAAGCTCCTGTTTATAAATGTGTAGTGGGGTTAAAACAGGTAATTAAATTTCTCGCTTTACTACCCTGCTGAAGTGGTACTTCAAATCTCTGTGTCTTAATTTCCCTTCTCCCATTGTTGCCTTCTCCATAATAATTCTTTGGAACTAGATTTTTATCACTTGTGCTAGGAAATGGAACCCTGAGCTCACTTGGATCTTTGTATTGATACAAAGTAAATAATACTCTATTTAATGGAGTATTTTTAATAATTATTTTTAGGTACCTTACCAGCTACGGTAGCCATTGAGCCTATTGGAATGGTGAAGCCTTTGGATGAATTAACAGACCAGATGCACAGATACAACTTACACACTTAAAATGAAATTCACTCTTTCCAGAAAATTAGAGTACCATCTTGCAGATTGTTGGAATGATGCTGCCTAATGCCATATTCCTTCTGCCACAAAATAGTTGCAAATCACTCCCTAGTGAACTGAAGAGTCCTACAGGATAGCAAATGGATCAGGAATGCCCCTGGAGTGAACTCTCTTTGAGTACAGGGAGTTTCTGTTCAAACAGCTGGAGCTGCATTTGCCTCTTGTGTTTTCTCTTTCGGCTTAGATGTGCCCACAGGCTTCTGAAACAACCCGCCAGGACAAAAAACGAGTCACCCTTGCATGGTGGCAGCTGTACTCACTGTAGCTTTGTGCCTCTAAGAAGGCTCCTATCCCTGTTCCTGACCAACAGCTTGGTGAAGAGTGTAAGAAGGGTGACATGAGCATAGGGACACATCCCAACACCGTCTGGCTGCTCCATGGCTCTTGACCATGGCTGGCCATGGCTCAAGCTGGTGCAGGGACCTGCCAGTGTGAAGGCAGGCATTGGTGGGATGTGTAAATCCAGAGCCAAGCCTGAGGGGAGGGGAGGGCAAGGAGGCACACATAAACATGAAGAAGAAGGGGTGTCCCCCGGGCAGGCTGCAGCTTGCCTGAGAAAATACAAGTGGCTCCATCTACCTGGAATGTGCAGTCTCCAGGACAGTCCTGCCTGATCACACCCCAAACCAGCATTTGTCCTTCAATAGCTATCCAAATGCACTGGCTGTTGTGTCTGGTTTTGCTGCTGTTAAGTCATATTTAGTGATTTCATCCTTCATGGGAGGAATGTGACTGTTAGGATTTGTTCTCTGTTAGGTGCTTGATTTGGGGTTTCCCTGATCTTGGATCAATGCTCCCTGAATTGCAGAGGTTACAGGTTGTCCTCTAGCATAATGTGGGAGCAGAAAGCCATGGCACATAGGTGCAGTCACACCCAGCCCTTTTACTGGTATACACAGCCTAGCTGTGATCTTGGAGGAGCCTGTTCCCGGGGGCTCCATGTGCTGTTTAGTGTTAATGGCAAGCCATAAAATCCTAACCCAGGCTTCCTCCTGAGCCTGAGTGCCTCTGCTGGTAGCCTGCTGCTCTTGATCCAGGCTCTTCCACCTCACATATTCAAATGCTTTTATTTTATGTGGTTGGGCGTAATGGGACTCACCTGTTTCAACTGCCAAGCTAAGTCAGCAAAATAACCTTGAATCTCTGTGAAGATTTCTCCTAGTTTCCTGCAATCACTGCATTACTGCTCTCCTCCCCAAAATGTTCAACTCCCCTTCCCTGCCACCAGAGAAAATCCAAAACCCTCCAAACATTCAGAGCAAGAACCAAAGCTGTCACAGTCATACATTTTCTATAGGTAGCACCTTTGATGTTGGTTGCTGAACTTTTTGAGGGTCTTATTACTGTGGCAGTGGAATTGCTTGGTGGCTCTTGTGGAACAAGTAAAATGGGACTGAAATTGTGGCTGCAAAAGTTTAAAGGACTGCAGTAACTGCGTGTTTGTTAATTCTATCTTTGCAGGAGGATAGCAGCTGCTTTTCTTTTCTTTTTTAACAGATGGAGTGATTTCTCATGTAGTGTTACAGTAATGACCAACGTGACACAGAAGGAAAATTCTGTGACAATATGGTGAGCAAGATCTTATTGACAGCTCCACTTGGTTGTAATTTGTAAGCTCTATATTGTTGCTCTATTCTTTTTTTTCCTCCCCCCACCTCCCAAATGCTGCCTGTCTTTTCTGCCATATAGAATTAGATTTCAAGCTGAATCAAACAGTTTAATTTGAAGGACTCTTAGCTAAAAGCTGTTCAAAAATGTTCACAAGAGTTTACACCCCATCAAAAGTGTAAAAAAATATAAAAAAATAAACGCATTGCATTATGAAATGATGGTATGAAAATTATCCTGTATTTAATGTCTCTGTTGAGACAGCTGCCTTGATTCCTTCTCTAGCAGCTGATGCCTTCTCAGGGAAGGGAATTTCCCCTTTGCAAAAGGAAGCTTAGCCCTAGCATGAAGGAGGGCACAGTCCAAATATGGACCATGAATGACCAGAGAGTACTGCTTGTAGCCTGCGCTGTGACTAAACAGTATGCAGGGACTGCAAATAAGCACAAGGACATGATTGCCAACCAAAGTCTGTGACTTCTGCCATGCATAAAGAAAATGCCACCATCCATTTGTAGAGCTGAAAATCTACCTGGAGACCCCCACCCACAGCCCCTCTTTTGCAAGACAGAATTAACTTTGTCACTTGGTGCGTTTTCTGTTAGGCAAAGGGCTCTGAAAATCCCCATAAGCTTCTCAGCTACCTTTATGGGGAATAAGCCACGAGACTATCCATTTATGGGATAGATAGGATGTTGTTCTACTCTTCCTTTGACTCTATTAAATTTGAAACTCGAAAAAATAAAATAAGAATGTTTGTTAACTTTATATTAACAAAGTCAAAAGTACAGTGGAAATGTTTTTTAAAGGGAATGTTGCAAAATGACAGAGATACTATTTTTCTGTGGATGATAAGGATGATAGAACCATCCAGTGGATTCAGCAGGAGTGTAAAGCAGAACTACAGAGACTATCAGGCCAGTATGAGGACAAGTGGAGCCTGGATGTGCTGCAGTCCTGACCTTCTCTGCTCCTGAGGGTTTTATAACCATCCTTGCTCCTGAGCACTGTGGACCAGCAAATTCTGCTCTTGGAAACAGTTCCCTAAAAAATAGTCCCAAGGGCTGGTTTTCATGTTTGCTACCAAATGCCAGTGGCTCTAACAGTCCTATTGCACAATGTGTACAGTGCTAACACAGCCATTTCTTTATGACAGGGAGAAATGCCCCTAAGAGAGACGTTTTCCTTTACAGTTCATAAATGGGACTTAACTTTTTGTGTTTTTTACACACACAAAATGAGGCTTTTTTGATCTCTACAGCAGATTTGTCTTTAATTTCTGGAATTAGTGGAAACTTGTGATAGTGTTTTTCAGAAGGTTAGTTTGAATAGGGGGAGATTAGAATGATTCTTTATTTCACATTAACTGCCTTTAAGATTTCTCCAAGTGAAGGGCTACCAGCCTGCTGCTCAGTGACTAATAAATTTGATTCATCCTCACTCCCCACAGGGTTATCCTCCTTCTTACTAATGTTTGACATTTTACATTTTAATTAAAATCACCCTCCAAGCAGCAAACCACTAAGAGAGTGACAGATATTCCTACTGCAACAAGATATAAGAAAAAAGGGCAATTTGCTAGCTGTATCTTCAACAGTGCCTCTCACTTATTTGCTACATGAGCACCTGGTGTGTGTGTGTGTGGGTGTGTGTGTGTGTGTGTGTTAGACAAGGCAATGCCTATCTTCACATTCAGGGTGTCTCCAGTGCCCAAAGATGCTCTATTTTAATGTCTGCATTCCAGTAGGAACAACTGGGACTCGGGAGTAGCAGTGCTTGTTGGATGCTATACAAGTGTGTATATCCTTCCCTCTTCTTGGGCTGCAAGTTTGTGTAGCCTAAGAGAAGGGAGAAAGGGCAAAGAAGAGAGAAGGAATTCTAAGATTTGATAGCAATTGTGATAAAAATGCTGCAGATTGCCTTATCTGGCTGACAGCTGCCCCAGCCATTGCTGAGGGGCTGGTTTTGTGGGACTTCTCTGCAGAGAGGAGCAGAATGAGGCTGACTGGTGGATAAACCTGGTGGACAGGTATAGAGAGGGTGTTTGTGTAAAGACCTGTAGTAATCAGCACATTAAAACATCACAAGAAGCTGAAGAGCAAGCAGCAAAGCTGGTATTAGTGGCAGCAAGAAGGAGATGAAGCAAGAGGCTGGAGTGCATATGAAAGTTGTGAGGTGCACAAAGCTGGAGATCAACATCACAACGTGCTTAGAAGGAAGAGGAGGTGATGCCACTGCAGAGGATCGATATCCCTTTCAGAGGTGAGTCTGTAGGCCTCAAGAGGGGAAATAACAAATGCCTTGATTATTTGAACAGAAAAAAGGAAGACCTGAAAATAGAGCAATGGGGGGTTTTTGGATTGCTCTGTACATAAGTCAGAGAAAGGATAATCCATGGCAGCTCCCCTTCAGTGTACAGAGCTTGATGACATGATGATGATAGAGCCAAAGAGACAAGGATGATGCAGCCAGAGGAACAGAGCAGTACTGTAAATACATTGAGGAATTCTTGCCTGACTCTATATGGAGGGGTACAGGAGGGAAAGACATGGAACCACTGCCTTAGGAACAAGCATGAAACACAGAACAAACCCATCTGCTTATGAATCTTATCTACCTTTGACAGAGAGCTCTGGTGAGATGTGTCCAGGTGTTCATGACAAATAATTTTTTTTTTAGATAGACATGTACAATGTAAAAATTCCACCTTTCCTCATGCAGTCTAAGTGGCTGAGTTGTGAGAGGGCAGTGACATAGCCTACACCTCACTTGTTTCTAAGCCAATGCAGCATCTTCCTGGTTCTCACTGGTGTCTCTTCCTCCATCTCCAACCCAACAACAAAAAATATTTTTCTCATATGTACCAAGGCTGCTGGTATTTTGAATTTGTTTTCAAATGTCTTTGGGAAAGAGACCATGCAAGAAGATCTTGAAAAATCCTGCATGTTACAGGCTTTTCGGGCCTTTCTGAATTATGATATGAAACCCAAAGAAATAGCAGAGAAATGACAACTCCTTTTCATGTGATAGTCTGGTTGCCCTTGGGAGATGAATAGTGGAATATGTGACTTCTGAAGAGAAATATACTGAATGAAGAAGAAGATGGCTTAGATATATTGGTATGAATATATGGGGAAAGAGAGAAAGCTGTGAGGCAGACAGCATGGTTTTACATTCACAGCTCATTTCTCCTCCCTTTTGGAACAGAAAAGCCAGAAGAACATGGTAGTTCCTCTTGAACAGCTTAAATGATCTGCATTTAAGCATTGCCAAAAACAATCAAGTGGGATGAACTGGTCCCCTGTAACTCCAGGGGGACATTTGTTTTTTGTTTGCTGGAATAGCTGCTAAATAAAAAAACCTCTGTGCCATGTCCACTTGGAAATAACAGCTTGGTGAATAGGAATTGCTCTAAGAAATAGTTTTTGTGTCTCCTCATGACTTGGTCCTTAGGAGGCAATTAACAAAAAATGGTAGAGGTGCCCCCTCGCATACTGATGTCTCAATTTTTCATGGAGGAGGGTCTTGTCTCTGCCCTGGTAGAACCACCTTGACTTCCTGAGTGCCATTGCTGAGTGTCTGTGTGTGGTTATGATGGAGAGGATCCTGGCTGTTTTCAGAGGCAAGTTTCTTTGAAAACTGCAAGAGTGTACAGATGTGTTGTCAGAGTCTCTGAGTGCATACATGTATGTGGAAATAGGAAGCAGACACCGTGTCTCAGGAAAATGCCTGCAATGCTGTATAAATCCTTAGCCTCTGTCAGCCATTCTTCAGATATGTTGAGTCATAGGTTAGTCTACAGAGGGATGTGGAAGAAAAGAAACCCAAGCTAGCTGAATGATCTGAATTTAAAGTGAACTGATTAAATTCCATTAAATCCCTGTGTAGATGTCCTTGTTCAGAATTAAGGTAAAGTAAGATAAGTCTCATAAAGGCCAAGTTAATTCTGAAGGAGAATACGTACACAGAGATTTAATGCATTTTCAACTAATCCATTTTAGCAGTTAATTCAGATTAACTGTACTCATTTTTCCTCTCTGGTAAAGCTCTTCAGGGGAACAAGATGTGGAAAAACACCAATCTGAGCAGTGTAATGTTTTTAAACATCCTATGCTGTTGATTACAAAGCAGAAGATTTGTGCCACAGCACTCCTTTATTGAATGGTTGCATGCAGACCTACGTGTGTTGGTGCTGTCAGAAGGGACAGTGGGCTTGGGAAGGACTTGCTAAGAGCATCTTTGCTTCCAGGAAAGTGCTTTGAGAAATGCTGAAGCACGCTGGCAAGGCCTTGGGTAACCTGCTGCTACAAGGAATTTTGATCGTAAATGAGATGTCTGTGCTAGCAAAGGGAATACTCGCAGTGAGTGTGGAGTTGGCTGATACCTGTCTGTTTGTGTGCCAGAGATGCAGGATGCAGTGTGAATCTTAATGGTTTCCCTCATACCTGGAGTGATGTATTCTTGGGCCAAATCCTGTCTTCACTCTTTTGTGTAAACAAAGCATTACGTAGCCCAGTGTGGTCTCCAATTTAAAAAGTCAAAACTGGAGTTTAAGCTTTACTATTGATTTAAAAAAAATATACTGCAATCAATAGCTTAAAAGGAAATAGGAGATTATGAATAAATAATAAGGTGCATAGGTGTACAGGGAAATACAGGAGTCTATAAATATACTTAAGAATTCAGTTGTACAGTAAAAAGAAAGGGCATAAAAATGTAGATGACTAAAGCAATATGTGTACAGAGGAATAATCATATCCCATGAATTAAAATACGCAAGTATTGGGGACTAAATTGCTTTTACTACTCTATACATTTTTAAAAATTACTTGGAGGCCTTCAGGTATGAGTGCTAAAATAAAAATATTATTACTATGGCTTTTGGGGGGCAGATGAGTTGGAACTCAAGGATGTCTCCTGTGCCTTAGTTCTATTGCATGTGGTTAAACACATTGGGCCAAATTTATCCCTGGCCTACTATATTTACTGTTGAAAGCACTTTGGAAAAGTGCATATTAAAGCTATATGTAAAAAAGCACTGAATTTCGAGGAGGCATTTAAGGCCAGGCAAAAATCAAAGATGTTCTCTCAGGTCAGTTTAGTTTTGGGTATGGGGAGCAGTTGCTCAGTCAGATTGGTCCAGTGAATCTGAAACAACAGCGCGTGAAAAGATATGGTGGCAAAATAATAGCTCCATGTGGGATACATGCTAATGCTAATCACTGGCTGGGCTATTTCTCGGTTTTTACTCATGGATTTTATCCTAATTTTTTCACTGATTATTATTCTGCCTCAGTGACCACCAAGGTAACTTTGTGCTCTGTTTCACAGGGAAATTTGAGGCCAACTTTTTCTGCTGTACTGTGGAGTTCATATAAGAAAAATTTTCATAGAATTGCTTAGGTTGAAAAAGATTTCTAAGACCGTAGAGTCCAACCATTAATCTAACACTGCCAAGTCCCTCACTAAACCATGTTCCTCAAGGCCACAAATATATGGCTTTTAAAGACTTCAAGGGATGGTGACTCAATTATTTATCTGGGCAGCCTGTCCCAGTGCTTGACAGCTCTTTCTGAGAATTTTTTGCCCCTAAGATTCAATCTAAGTCTCTCCTGGAAGAACTTGAGGTCATTTCCTCTTGTCCTATTGCTGGCACTTGGGAGATGAGTCCACCCTCCACCTGGCTCCAACCCACAAAAAGAAGCTGCCATGCTGGGGCTCAGTGTGGCCTTTGCTCAGCACTTGTGTAAGCAGCTGGTGCAAGCATGCAAGCTGCTGCAGCATGAGCCTTCACACCTGAGTGGAAGAGGATGTGGCACAGGGGTGAGCCATGGCACCCAAATCAGCACTGCTGAGTACTCAGAGAGAGAAATGGTCAGGGACAGAGCTGGAAACCAGGAGTGCTCGTTACGGTCACCAGGGTGGCTGTAATGAAGCTATCACAGGAAAACTCTGGCAAGAGGCTGAGCTTGTCCAGGGCAGGCAGCAGAGTTGGAAGAGGTCGTGCTCCCAGCCTTTTCACTCCCTGGAGGAGCAGGGAACCACACATGGCCATTTTGAGGCTTTGTCCTGTTTTTGTCCCCTTCATTAAAATGCTGTGCTCTGCAGCAAAGGAGAAGGGAAGGTTCAGTCTTGTCTGCCCCTGGTTTGCATCTCTGCTGCATCAAGATTAGTCTGTGTGTGAAATCTGTGTAGTGAGCTAATGGGGTGCAGATATGAAGGGGTATCTGTCTTTTCAAGATGCTCTCAGATGCGTTGACATGTAATACTTGCCTTTTGCCTTTTATTTCTGTTTCTGGTAGTTGAAAATATCCCACTAGTTGCCATGCAAGCAACTTGTACCTCATATGGCTTGGGTTTGTTATCCTGCACTTTCCTGTGGGGAGAGGCTTTTGACCTCAGCGCAAAGGCTGTGTTTTTATCGGCAAAATGGCTACAATGGGCAAACAGTGTGAGGAGAAGCTCAATTCTCTGTTTCCTTTAAAGTGTAGGGATCACCCAGGCTAAAAGGTTTGAGGTGTTTCCAGAAGCACACAGGTGTTTCTGTGATGGCTGCTGTGCCTTCTGGGAGATTTCAGTCCAGTGGATGATGCCCTGCTGTGTTGCTTCAGCACAAGGTGCCTGCCAGAAGTCAGTCCACTCCTAGCAAGATCAAAGAAGAGCTGCCACTGATTTTAAGGCTGCATGGCTACAGACTAGAGCAGGTGTGCAAATCATTCCTAGGGATCATGCTTTATTTTGGTTACAAGGGTGAAAATAAGGTTATCCTTTCAGAAAGACAATTTAAGCCCCTCTCATTCTTCAAGCTGAGCAAAGCCCTTTCTTATAATATCCTTTTCTTGATCACTGTTTCTTGAGCAGAGGTAGTCAGTATGGGGTAGCTGGGCTGTCAGTATTTTGGCTATGTAGCAATACAACACTGTAAAAACTGTGGATCAGGCAAGTGGATCAACAGAAGAAAAAATTACCCAAATTTTCCTTTCCAAACTCAGTGGCACAAAAAGAGCAACCCTCTGTCAGCTCAGGGCCTTTGCATGTCCTCTCTCCAGTGGCGCAAGCAATATCATTACTTTCTCCCAGGTGAAAATGTTCCTAAAAGTGAGGAACAGCAGATAGAGCAAACTGTCCTGGTGACCCAGTTTGAATCCTGGTTTCATCTGCACAGTGGTGCCACACTGGTGTTACAAAAAAGCAGGTTCAAATGCAGTACTGCTGCCCATGCCGAGGGGTGTCAGATGCCTCTGCTCTGCTGCTCCCAGTGATGGAGGAGCCAGGACTGGCACCCTTCAGCAGGGTAGCTGACAAGGGCAGCTCAGACCCTCTGTGCTGTGACAGGATTATAAACCCTGCAAATGGCTTTTGGGACTCCCAGCCTGTGCAAGCTCTTCCCTGCCATACATCCTCATGGTCATCCTCCAGTGGCACAGACATCATGAGCTCTCAACTCAGTTCCATAGTTCTAACCCTTTGGTTGTTCCTGTCTTTCTGCTCCCCTTTCTGTTCCACAAAAAGGTAAGTGATGTTTTTGCCCATTCCATGGGTGGGTTGTGAGGGTGTAAAGCACTTTGGAGGAGATAAGTCCTGCAGGCATCCTATTTTGCAGAGCCTTGTGCCTCACCCTGGGTGTGAAGCACTGAGACCTGCCATCCACTTTTCCAATTCAGGAGCCCAAAACACCTGCATGGAGTGGGACTGACACATCTTGGGTATGGTGCTGTGGAGATAAATGTGACAAAGGGAGAAGAAAAAGTAATACCACCTCCCTTTTCCCCATCTCCCTTTTTTCCAGATGCTAGGTTTTGCTCCCTTCCCTGCTGCAGAGGTAATGGAGGGCAGCAGCAGTGTGCCCAGGCTGCCTCTGGGGTCATGGCAGCTGCTGTGACAAAGGGGAGCATGGTGGGCTGGCTGGATCAGGGAGTGTGCTTGCAGGAGGCAGCAAAAGTTTACATTTGTGAGAAGAAAGTGAAGAAGCGTGGGATTGAAGAACACTGGATGCTGCCATACAAGCACCATAGCCCCAAGTCTAATGGGTAATAGAGTCATTAATTCTGCTGATTAACTTGGCCTTGGGGTTCATGGAAATGACATCCACCTCCTTTCTTTTTTTTTTCTTTTTTCTATTTTTTTTTAAGCTCAAACTGTGGAACGAGGGAGCATAAAAAAACAAGCTAATTAGAGAGAAATCAGGAGAAAAGAAGCAGGGAGAAAAGAGAAGACAGTCTGAGCATTAATGAGACTGATTTGGGAAGAGGATGTGACAAGCTCTTCAAAAGCATTATTGTCAAATGTGTCACTGTTTCATAGACGGCTACTGCTACCTTTGAGCTTCACGCTGATAGTTAATGATTTGAAACTATAAAAAGATTGAAAAGGTAAAAGAGAAAATGGCAGACTCGACTGGATTTTAATGAGAGTTCCCCCCTTCCCACTTTTCTCTTTTTCCATATGAAGCAGCCTTGGAAAGTAGGAAAAAAGTTCAGTTTCCCCCTGCCTGCTTGCTCTCTCAAGGCAAAAAATGTTTACAAAGGAGAAGGGAGAGTGCAGAGGTCCATCTGTCTCACTCTGACCACCATCCATCTTCCTTTCCTCAAATCCTCAGTTCTCCCATTCACTATCAAGCAGTGGTGGGGTTGTGGTTGTACAGGCAGAGGACTGACAAAAATAAGCTGAGATTGATGGAAGAGACAGCTATAGCTCTTGTTTGTTTTTTTGTGACGTGCTGAGCAGAAGCAGTCTTCACACTGTGAAATGTAACAAAGAAATCTAAAGTGATTACACAGGTTCATTTGTCAGTATCACTGCTCCAGCTATTGCTGTGCGCAACAATGAGATGACAAGGCACTTATTGCTGATGGTTGGTTATTAGCCGCATTATAGGAAACATTAGCACAGTCTAGGATACATAGACCAGGGAGACAATAGCTTTCTGGGCTCCAAACTCAGCAGGGTAGCCTTGTCATTAAATTTGGTGGCACCAATTTAATTTTTTTTTTTAACAATAAATTGAAAGGAAACTTTGAAAACTAAGTCTGTAACCCTGCACTTACCTTAAGACTGATCAGTGTGCTTTCTTTGGATGCTACGTTTTGTATCAGAAAAGCTATGCAGCCCAGCAGGCCAGCAAATCTAAGAGATGCAGTGGAAAAGCCTTATGATATGTGGTCTCTTGGCTGATCCATTCCCTACCTTCCAGCACTGACCTCCAAAATGCCCCTCTGCCACTGGGGTGGACCAGGTTCTTCTGAACCAAGTCACAAGCAAACCTACCAGGAGAAAAGGCTTCTGTAAACTTTTGTTTTGACCTTTGTCTTTGCTCTTATCTTTCTCAGACCTGCTCATTTTTTGCTTGTCTTACATGGGTCCTTTAGGGTCAGATCTTGGTATCTCTCCCATTCTTACAAATGGCCGCTGTAAGTCACAGAATTGTGGAATGTCCTGGGTTGGAAAAGACCTTAAAGATCATCCAGTTCCAATGGCCCCTCCAGGGACAGGGACAGCTTCCCCTAGACCAGATTGCTCAGAGCCCCATCCTGGCTTTAAACAGCTGGCCTTGAATACTTTTGGGGATGGGGCATCCACAATTTCTCTGGGCAACCTTTTCCAGTGCCTCACAACCCTGACAAAAGGTTTTTTTCCTAATATCTCATCTAAACCTACTTGCAGTTTGAATCCATTCTCCCTTGTCCTGTCACTACTTGCCCTTGTAAAAAGTCCCTCTCCGTCTTGTATTGGAAAAGGTATTGGAAAGCCACAATTAGTTCATCCTGAAGCCATCTCTTCTCCAGGCTGAAAAATCTGAATTATGTCAGGCTTTCCTCATAGGAGAAGTGCTTCATCCCTCTGATCATTTTGGTGTCAGTCAGACTCCCACAGGTCCATGTCCTTCCTGTGCTGGGGACCCCAGAGCTGGATGCAGCACTGCAGGTGGGGTCTCACCAGAGAAAAAAAGTCTGACAGGGAGGGCTGAGTATGGAAAGTAAAGGTTTGGCATGCATGGGACGTGACTGGATGACTGCCATGTTTATTAGGCCATAAAAGGACCTGACTGTTCTGCGGCAAAAGCTGTGTTTGCACAGTGGTGTGAAGCCAGCCCTCAGTTCTGGGGTGAAGTGCCTACTTTTTGTAGTCTTTCAGTACTTCAGAGTTTTGCAGTGAAACAAAAAATTCTGGTGGTGGCTTGTTCTTTTCAAAGAAGGTTTTTTTATTATATAATTCATTTTCTTATTAACTCAGTGAGTGAGTAATATATTCCCTGTTCCATTTTTTCTGACACTCAGCTTCAGTTTATTTTATGCTACCATCAGATTTCCAGAATGCCCCAGATTTTGGCACTGACAGCACTTAAATAAACTGAAACAGTTGTCCTGGGAAAGTTGGAGGTTTTGACAGCTGCATGAGGGATCATGGGACTTCAGCCCATAAAATACCAGTGTAAGGGGAATTACAGTGTTTTAAAAACCACTATCACTTGATAACATTGTAAATAGCAACAGGAGCTGTATTTGAACAGATTCAGGCCAAACCCAAGTATCTTTGAATGTAAAAATGAAATTTTGCTGGAATCTCTTCATCACCAGATTTGTGTCAATCAGATGTGGAGTTTTAGTTTTTTTCATGTTATGAAATTTATCATATTTTCTGTCCTATACACTGTCTGCCTAGCAGTGAATTTAATCTAAACTCTTTGTTCTAGATTCATTGATCAGAGAAGCAACCTGAAAAGATTCTGCCAGACTCAGATCCTTAAGATTCGTAAGTCAGGTTGTAAATTTTATGGCATTTTTGAGGTCAAAACATGGTGATTATTTTCTAAACTGTATTTAATGTGTGTGAGAAAATCAGTACTGTCAGGTCTCTTACATTTATTGAGCAAGGTGATTTTACCCCCCACTAGAAACACTTTGGGCCACATCATCTGTCTCTGCCCAGAAATTAATTTTGCCTTGAACTACCCAAACAATACTGTTTCCTGCAATTTTGGCATCATTGTGCCATTCTTTCATTATTTTTGCTCTTGTGTTAATTTTGTCTTTACTTCCAACTTCCTGCTGAACTCCTGCGATTTCAGTGAAATCTGAAAATACAGGGAGCTGATGGCACTGTAAATTCGTTTCAATTAAAGAATGTGTGCCTGCCGAGCTGGGGTCCCTTGAAACAAATATCCCTCACAGGATGGATAGCTAGCAGTACCTGTGATCCAGCTTTCAAATGAGAAAATTTTGTAAAAACACCAGAGCAAATTATTTAATTCAACAATAAAAATATTAAACATCAGCAACAACAATAGTAATAATAATTTTAATAATAATATCATGTCACTCCAGACATCAGAGGGTTTGAAAGGGTAGCCAATAGGTCTAAATCTATGGTGGCAATTTCAGAATCAAATAAGAATAAAATATCTTTTGAGGCCATAAAGCTTGAAACTTGTCACACATCACACTGCAACAGTCACAGAAGAGGCATCTACACTCTCAGAAAAGAAAGCAATCTCTATTTGAGAGCACACAGTCATTTCTGACAAGTACGGTCTGATGAGTCAGCATTTCAGCTACTGAGTTAATGCAGCATTTGGCAGCTAAGCTAGAAAAAAAGAGTATAAAAAGGCCCTTTGGCATGAACTTTGCTTCTGAGATATATGCAGTGAGTGTATCTCTGAGAAGTGGGAAGGTTTTTGAAGTTATAACAGAGGCTGTTTTAATTTGGGGCAGGCTCATTACAGAACATGGTTTAAAAACATAGATTTTGTTCCCTCTGGCTGTACGCTGTGCTTCACACTAAACTTGGCAAAGACAAAATACAATCCAAGAGAAGGTATCTGTATTGTAAGATAAAAAGCCTCAAAGACTGCCTGCTTTGTGGCTGGCTCAGATCAGATAAGGGCTGCATCTATCATACCCTCCTCGTGGTGTAAACCAGAGCTAGAGGTATTAAGGGCTATGCTAAGATGATGTGTCAAAATTTAATTTAAATCCTACTGCAGTCAAAAAGGCCAAATCTTTCAAAACATTAGATGTTTAGCAGCAGTTGGTGCCAATGGAGTTTTGTTGCCTGAAAGGGAAATGGTGGAAAATGACATAAAGAAGCAGGTAGCAATTCTGAGTGTTGTTCCCACCTATTGTCACAGCTGCTTCACCCAGGCAGGGGCACGCCTTGGTCTCTGTAAAGGCTGAGCTGTGCTTCTGCTCGCTTTTCTCACATTTCCACAGGGAATGTTAAGGTTGGCTTTCAATATACAAGTTATGGAGGAAGGGCAATGTCTTTTTCAGCTGGGACTGAAATGTTAGACTAAAGCTTAGACTTCAGATCCATAAGAATTTGTACACGAGAGAGCAGCAAGTAACTGATGACACATTTTCTGGGAATGGAGTAAAAAAAAAAAAGTAAATTGTTCTTTTCCTTGGACAATGCTAAATTTTCAGAGTAAATTGACCAGCTATCCATTACAAATGATACACAGGTATTTCAGACAAAGGATTTTATTGTTACAATTAATCATTATTTGTGTCATGACTGAGCCTCTGAAGGCCTAGTGAAACCAGATCACTGATGAACCAGGCCCAACAAATACTAAGAATTCATCGCTTAAATGCACAAGAGAGCCACAAGAAAGAGCTGTCTTGTAAAAAGCAGCACAGTGAGCTGCTGTGGAGAGAACACCCAGCCTGAAAACTGCAGCCGAGTCCTTGTGGCAGCCCTGCCTGAGCATTGTGATTGCTGCCCCGAGCTGAGCCCTGGTGGAGATGCAGGAGTCAGGTTAACTTCTCTGCCCAGCACCGGGCTGGAAAACACCATTGAGTGGCTTGGAGGTGGCACAGCAGCCTTTGGCATGGTGCTGTGTGTGTTTGTGTCCCCAAGGCACAGCCACACCTGCAGCCAGCCAGCCGTGCAGGGGATCCCTCCTTCCCCTGGGCTGTGTCTGCCTTCCCGTGGGCACGTGCAAAAAACACCAGTGGAGGAAAACCAAATAATGAACAAACATTCAGAGCTGACCCTGAATGCTTGTGGTTGGTAGATTAAAACAAAGCTTATTGCAGCAGAGTTGCTCAGGATGACCCTTGGAATTTCACTTTTAAAGGTCAGATGGTAAAAAACACTGCTTTGCTGCTTGTAGGAAGGAGAGTTTAGCTGTAAGGTCACTTTGTTTTCACACTCTCAGAAATGTTACCTCCACCCTTCACAGGGAATGTAAATCAAGTAAAAAACCACCCAGCAGGGTTATCAGGGTAACACTAAATCAACACCAGCTGCAGCTGCTAGGGGTGAATGTAAAATTTACAGTGAGGCATATGTCTGTTGCTACTGAGCGATTAGCAGTATTTTCAATTAAAACATGCAAAGACCAAGATGATTTTTATTTTAGTGGTCTAAATAAAAGCAAACTTAGAGGCCAAACTAATCTACGCTTTTAATTCAATGTTCATGGTGTCCCTAAATCAGGACCATATTGCAAGCTGGAAGAGAACAGGGAGGAGGGCAAACTTTCCTTTCAGCAGTTTTAAAAAACTGCTGACTAAAATCTGCATCTATCATCTTGTTATTGAAAAGTATAAGTAAAAGGTGAGAGAAAATTGTGTCTGATATGGGATGTTTAGTTGACAGACAGCTCATTGTAACAGATATGGCTCCTTTTAAATAGCACCATAAATGAGATTCCAGGAAGACAAGGACAAAGGCTAGGAGAGAGCACTTAGTCTAATTAGACAGAGAAATCCATTTCTGTTTTAACTGAATGCTTCTCTGAATGTGCAGAGATTTCAAGTTATGAAGCACAAGCGAAGGATGGAGGCTACAGCTATCAGTTCATAATCTGCAAGGCATGGAATAATAATGGTCCTCATTTTTCAAGCACTGATCTTCAGTAGTTTGTTAAACCTGCACATCAACTCCTCACTAAAGCACCTGCAGATTAATGGCATGGCTAGAAAGCTTTTCATCTGGTGTGTATGTGGGGAGAAATTGTAAAGAAAGCAAAGAATGGCCTTAAAATTTGTGCCGTTAAAAAAACAAACCACAAAGGAAAGGACTGGTAATCCAGATTTTTACTTATGCCAAATTTACAAGAGAAATAAAAATTAAGACACAGAAAAAAAGACACAGAAATGGTACTATGGTTTCTATAGCAATCAGCACTCTAGACTTGCCATGCATGCCTGTATGTGCTTTATGCTTGCCACAAGATATTCCAGGCAGGACCCCTCTCACCAGCTTCTGCTCTTTCACTGCCAGTTGTTCATATATTACTGCTCTTATAAATGTACATGAACCAAAGTTTTCCAGGATCCTCCTACAGTTAACTTTGGAGAGAGAGGCATCTCCAAAATCTGTTTTATCTTCTCCAGGGCATATATCTGAGTCTGGCACCTCTAGAGGGTTAATCTGTCAACCTATTGCCCTGTTCTGACTGGAGAGGACAAATGTTTCAGGTTAGCAGATGTGCTTCTAGACAGAGAGGTTGTGATTTTATGAGAAGTGTTTTTGCACTTGTCTCCAGAAAACACTGAAAAATTTTCAGCAGAGGTCTGCACACTTGCTTATTTTTGATCTTTTCTGTTCTACCCAGAAAGAAAGGGGAGGAATCCAGAAAGAGAAGCTCAAGGAAATGGAGAACATTATTAATTTTTGTTGTCTATTTTTGAGCTGACCAGGAATCCAAAATGTAGTGCCTTGGACACTATGTATAATCGATGGCCAGGTATTCAGTCAAGTAGTTTTGATCAACATTTGTGTTTTTCTAAATAAGTAATTCTACTTTCTTGGAACCTGAGGAATCAAATGAATGGAAAATATTTCTCAGCTCTCACCTCTATACCTCTTCAGCTAGCAGTTCCCTGATGTCCTTGAGGGTCTTTTTTTGCAGTCCTGTTACAGTATGCAAATCTTGTTTTTGCTTGTTATGTTTTTCTGCACCCCACCAATAAGTACCATGTGCCAACAGGGCAGTAGCAGTGAAGACAGAGCAATGTGGTTTTCAGAGAGCCATGGGAGCCAAAGTCTGTGGGTCATCTTTAGTCTGGCTGCTGTCATATATTGAAGCCTGAGCTGCAGTACATTTTCACTGCTCTTGCCCATGCTAACATCAGTGAAAGAGTAACTAAAAATTCTGGCAAGAGAGTGAAGTGAGTAGAAATAGAAAGTAATTGTTTTCTCCAAGGGAAAAAGCCTGAACCTCCTTTTCCAGAGTCAGGTCCTCTTTAAAAGAGTAGGAGTGGGAACAGGGAACGATGAGCCCTGCTCCTTCCTACGTCTCCAAATATAGGAAGAACATCTAGGATAGAAACATCATTTTAGGAAGGATTTGGTACTTCTGAGCTGTGCTCCTTGCATGTAAAGGAACATTTCATTAATTTAAAGGGAGAAGCAAAACCTCTTGCCAGAATGACAACAGCAGCTTTCTAGATGGTCTGAGGAGCAGTGCAGTGTCTTAGTAACATATGAGCCAAACAAATACTGTTTTTTTCAAGCGTAAGATCTGCCAGACTCTTGCCAGTGGTATTTAACAGGCAAATTGCTTAACAATTACAGGATGGGTTCTGCAACTGGGATCTGTGCAGGTGCAGGCTCCTGGTTATAGGCCAGGCTGATTTTGCAATGCCACTGGATAAAATTATTTCTAAAGGAAAGTATGATGAAACTGTGTTTGTTTCAGTGTGTATGTGTACCCATAAGTTTATATACACACACCTTTATGTGTGTGTGGGCATGTGTGAACACGGATATATGTGTGTTTGAACTGTACATTGGCAGTATTTGGAGCAGCATAAAAATCTTGCCAGCACTGCTGGTGATGAATCAACCCCAGAGGATAGAGTTTAGTTTGATGACTCTGAAACAAAAAAAAGTCATCCTCAGCCCTGAAGATTAGCAGCACATAAAATGATGAAATAGTGGATGTTAGAAACTCAGCAACGTTGTTTTGTGTTTTCAAGTGGCATGGGATAATGTGGCCTCAAAAGCCTATTGCAAGCACAAGCTGGGCATGGGTCAAGATAACAATTTCAGCTGGATTTTTCCATGAATGCGGGCAGGTAGCTGAGCACACAGTGCAGTATTTTCCAGACTTAGCAGCTTATGGACCTCATTTGCTTACAAAGCCACAGAATATGAAATGTACAAAGTTATTTTTCTGTGATTTCAATCAGAGACAGCCTTAAGTGAGATACTAAGAGAATTAGCTGTGGAATAGATTTTGGTGACAGATGTCCTGTGCTCTGCTGTTATGTAAAAAGCTACCTTACCTTCTCTGTCAGCTGCTATAATTAGAAGAAGTAATATCTGTCAAATAATTGGTTATGCACATTTTGATTAATTTCCTGAGACAATTCCACTCCTGTGCCACTTCTCAATCTCCCTGTGATTTTTAATTTTCTCATTTGGGGAGAACTTTCAGTTAATTAGACTCCAAAGTCTTGCAAACAGCTATGTAAACATATGCAGTAAGAATTTATTTCTTTATATTTGTGAGATCCTGGTATAAGTGTTGTATGAGTATCTTTATAATATTAACATATATAATATAAAAGCAATGCATGGTAATCTTAAAAAATGTCCTCTAAGTTATATAGCACTTTGGTACTGAAAATGGAAAAGAAAAACTATGGTAGAGAATTTTACTTGAAAGTGTAGTTATGCTATGGAGGACTGTAACAGTCTAGGAGTGCTGTAAGCCTGCTTTGCTGGTTGGTCATGCTTCAACCAGTTAAGATTATGAAAGATGTTTTTGGTGAGATGAAATGTTTTGAAATGTGAGGCTTAAATATATATTTAATTTTCTTAGAAAAGGAGTTAACCTGTAGACTTCTTAGAATCTTGAATTTGGTAAATCTATGAGACAGCGATGATTAACCTCTTCAAAATGTAAAATCAAAACAAGCCAGAGGAGAACACACGCTTTAAAAAAAGGTGTTGTCCCAGGCACAGGACCAGCTGAAAGACAGGAAAAAGGTGTGGAGAAAACCAAGGAAACCAGTTCCCAGCCTTTCATAGGGCTACTGCCTCGATAGCATCTGTGCGTGCTGCATTGGCAGGCGAGCTGCCCGAGGGGCTGCAGTCATCTCCAGTGGATCCACAGGTGTTGGGGCCGAGGCTGGCTCGG
The DNA here is from genome assembly GCF_051311805.1 of Agelaius phoeniceus. NCBI lineage: Eukaryota > Metazoa > Chordata > Aves > Passeriformes > Icteridae > Agelaius > Agelaius phoeniceus. The sequence continues at coordinate 63,718,897 of NC_135265.1, read as the reverse complement.
GATGGTGCCGTGCCTGGCTGCGCTGCCCCGGGCTGTGCTCGGGCAGGGAGCGGAGCGAGCGGTGCCAGCCCCGGCCCTCCCGCCAGCAGCAGGCACCGGCATGCTGGGATGGTGCTCGCCTCAGGAGCTCCAGGCCCAGGGCAGGCTTTAGGATGAAGAGGTGATTTTCTGTGGCTTTGTATAGATAAGAAACCATTAAACATCCGGTACTTCTCTGGAATAAGGGTAAATGGAGAAAGAGCAGGGGTTTTTTATCTTTTTCTTTCAGCACTCCCTTTTGGGCACACAGCAGTAACTGCAACCTACCCCAAATGTGCTGTCATATTCAAGCAACAGTGCAGTACCTTCATGGAGCATATACTGCTGATTATCTCTCCTTATAATAATTTTGAATGAGATCCACCTGCATTTTGGCAAAGATGCAGGTCAAACATCTTAAACCTTATATCAAGGCTCACAATGAATTCTTGGGCCTTTTGAAACACCTTGGAGACTTTTACTGATTTGAAAGGGGCCAAGATTTTTCCATAATATGGTGTAAAAGGACTTGACTTTGATCTCACCATTTGATATTAAGCCTCTTCTCAGTCCAATCTCCATTTATTTTCTATGTGAGTTCATCCTCCTAGATGGAGAAGGCAGAGTTTTTACTCCGGAGCTGACCTGGGAATGGAGTCACTGTGCCCAAATCTCGCTGGGTATAAGGATTTCCCTGCATGTTTTTCAGGAGATGGAGGCTGCAGAGGAACCCTGGGATTGACTCAGAGGGCAAGGCAGGTGAGGTTAATCCTTTTTTGTTCTTCCTGGGGTGATGAGCGGGGTGCAGCCCTGTTCACAGGAGGGAACTCCATCAGGATGCTTCCTTCCATGGACTGCCCCTGGCTGGAAGATGTGGCAGGCAGTGCACTCAGCAGCACTTTTCCTAGCTCCATGTTGTTTTGAGGGGCATAGATCTGTGGTGTTGCATTTTTTAGGCACTTTTCAGTACTGGAGGCAGAGCACCAAGTGTGAAATACATCCCACCTTGCTCTTCTGGACCATTTGGCAAGGCCAGTCTGTGTGAGCGTGAAGAAAGTGGACTGGACAGTGCCTCCTGCTGTGCTGTGATAGATAGTGCCATGAAGTGGATGTGATGTGGTTATTAGGCTGTGATCCAGTTCATACTGGGCGGTATTGATTGGTGTTGGTTCAGTGCTTGCTACGTATTTCATCAATTGACCTTTGTGATTGTATTCCTGCTCTGCTTCTTTTACTTCTAATTCGCTTTGCCTCTAGTTTCTGTAACTCCTGATCTTCCTGTGTTTGATTTCTAATAGTATTTCTTTAGTCTTCTGTTACAGGAAAGCTTTTTTAGTAAAGCTATACTTTCCTTCCTTTGCTTCATTTCCCTTTGTTTGCTTTTTAAAATCTTTTTTTTTTTTCTCAAGAAATCCACCTGCTCTTCTTGATACATCAATTCCATTAAGAGATTCAGCTTCTAAAATATTTTGCCCTCAGCAGGAGAAAGAAGTATAAATGCAGGTGTTTTGCAATAAAGCTCAGGGGTGCAGAAAGTGGTTTTATGGCAGATCTTGTCAAATAGGATTTACAGAACCTGATGACATAATACACTTCGATAACATAATGCCTTCATGAACAGTTCTCCTGGCCATCTGTGGAGCTGCACGGTTACACCAGCTGAAGATCTGGTAGCCTATTTCCAAGATGTTTTTTGTAAATATGTGCTGAAAACCTGAAAGAATAATTGTAGCTAAGTGCATTTAGCTGGGTGCAATTCACTGCGGGTATTAATTTTGGACTTTCACTGAAAGCAAGGAAGACAATGTTGTCTGCTGGGTTGTTTTAGCACTGGCTGGTACTAAAACAAGGCAGGGAGTTAAAATATCTTCCTAGATGTATGCAGCTGCCTATATAGCAAAACCAGGTTTGAAACTAAAGAGTTTCTGACTCACAGCAGTGCTTAAAACAAGAAATGTGCTACCTGTGTGTCACAGACCTTTAACACACAGAACTCCTCAGGATGTAAGAAATGCAGCACAGGAAAAAAAAGAGCTAGTTTTTGCCAGTCAAAAAAGTGAAAGATGAATAATACACTGTTAAGCCACAATGTGCACAAAATTAACCTTTCAGCAAGGGGATGCAGAGCATCAGAAACAAGGTGACAGGATTTTCAAAGTTTTTTTAGTTGCAAGAGATATAAAATGTCCAGTGGTAACTGTGAATCCCCACAGATATCAAATAGATTAATTTGAAGATCTCAGATTTTTTTTCCTGGCCGAAGTTTGGAGTTATCAATTAGAAAGTGCTTTCTAGGATCTTATTACAGCTTTTCTGTAGGAGGAAATTTGAAACTCAAAGCCCAGAAGAGTGGTCGTTGATAGCAAAAGGGGGAAAGGAATGTCAAAATATGTATTGTGGAACTGTGATAAAGTACCATCATTTTAGAAATCTTGCCTTGTGAATAGTTCACAAGTGCCTGTTCTCCATCCACTTTCATCCCATGCTCTCTTTAATGACCTGGATCATAGGAGACTTAGCAAGCCTGAAGCTAAAACAAATCTGAGAACGACTGCAAGCACAATAGGGAAAGAGTTAGAATTAAAAGCAATTCTGAAATACTGAAGATTTTTCCTAAATACAAGATGAAATTCCACAGTGCCTGGTGCAAGGTATGGGACAACAAAAAATCATTAATTAAATAAGGGGTGAGAAACTTTTGGTTTCTTCCAGAAAGGATCTCAAAGCTATGTTGGATCACAAGCCAAGCAGATGTGAACAATGTCAGCCTGCTGTGAAGAGGAGAAAATCCACCCTGTGATGAGTAAAAAACAAAGGAAATGATGCTTCCACTGCTAAAGCTATTTCATGTCCAGTGTCTGGCACTGTGCTTCATGAAAGCCGTTGATCACTTGGAGGGGATGAAGGGAAAATTATGTTATTAAAAAAATGTGATCTAAACACATAGCCTAGGAAGAAAAAAGGCAAAGATTTGGGTTACTTACTCTGAGAGAGAGCAGATTGATGGAGGAAGTGGGACAGGATAACAGTTTTCAAGTGGAAAGAGATCGGAATGATCTGTTCTCTACACCTCTGGAGGCAAAGCAAGAAGAAGTGGCCATAAGCTGCAGAGAGAAGGACCTGGGAGAGAAAGCAAGAGAAAATATGAGGATAGTGAGGAACTGGACAAGAAGTGGAGCTCGGTTGCCATCCTCCTAGGTGAGGTGTTTTTCAGAGCAGGGGAGACAAGGAACCACTAGGAATGACATTGAGATGCAGCTTGTCCTACCCTGGGACATCTCAAGGTGTTTTCCAGCTCTGTCTCCTGTGATTCCACAATGTCTGTATTGGTGAAAGCTTCAGGAATGATGCCACATTTGCAGAAAGCATGGGACAGAGGATAAACTGGTCATGCAACACTATGTCTGTGTTGATGCTCATGAGAGCTTTTCCACTGACAGCCAGCAAATACAGCACCTCAACACTTACCTTAGAATTGTAGAACTAACTGCACTTTGGTGTTGTGCTTTGCGATGATAGAAAAAAATAAATGAAATTATGCCATCACAAGGATGCCCTCGAGCCTGCTGGCAATTCCCAGAGTTTTTTTGCACACACGGTAGTCTTGCATTCCTCTGAGGAGCCTTTGTTGTAGTGCTGCTTTTCCCTTCAGTCTCTCTGAGTAGGTAAAAATATTTGTTCTGCACATCATCCAGTTAGCTGTGACTGGTCTTTTGGTAGATGTTGTGGTTCCAATAGGAAGAAGTGCTTTAGGTAATGGGGTAGGTACTGGGAAACAAGCATTGCTAACAACACTCTACAGAAACAGGCAGCTTGGATGCTCTTTGAAAAGGTAGGGGAATTCAATTTCATGGACACAGGCAGTTCTCTGCCAGCTGATCTTACTCCCCCAGGATGGTCCGGGTCACCCTTCTTTTACTAGTATGGATGGCACCTCTCTTGTCAGCAAATTCCTCTAAAGCAGTATTGAAGAGAAATGTGGCATGAGAGCCGTGATTCTCCAAGCTCAATCCAACAATGAACATGACTTCACTTAAAGAAAGGTAGTCCTGAAGAGATTCTCTCTAGTTCCCAGAACAATACACAGTGACACCAATGCATTACCCAAGCTACACCAGCTTCAACAGATTGACAGCAGCTTTCCAGCCTGAATGGCTGCTCCCAGACCATCTGACCCAGATGAAGCCAAAAACGAACAGACAAAAGAAGATGAAGCCTCTTTGGTTTAAGCTCTGAATGCAGTGTGTCTGGTCTTCATCTCAACATGGCACAGGGGGGATTCAAAGTGCCTTTTCAAGCCTGTCTCTTCATCTTGTACTAATACTAGAAGGAAAAAACACATCCATTTTAGAAATTGCCTCTTACTCAATCTGGTAGTATCTGAGTGTTTGTGAAACCACTTCAGAATTACTCTTAAACAAAAGGATAAAAAATTCCTCCTTCAATAGTGCCTGAATAGAGCAGCCTGTCTGATATTGTTACAGTATGAGGGCAGTGAGAGAAATATTTTCACGAACAAATCACTTACTAGGAAAAATGGTCCATTTTCTTAAAAGTAGCACAGTTCATAACTTTTATATATATTCTTTTTGTTATTTCCCAATGCATTAAAAGCAAACTAGCCATTGCCCTTAGCATCTTTGAGATTTTAAAGTAAATTGCAATGGTCACCATAGGGATTTCTTCTACCTTTTTTTTTAATTTGTTTTAATACACTTCATTTATTAAAAAAAAATTTCACACTTGTGTTATCTTGTAGTGTCACATGATTACAAATATTTGACCAGTTTTGGGGTCGAACCCGAATGTTTTCTCAGTTTAGATCTTTGTGTGTCTCAATGATATAAAAAATAAAGTTGAAAATATGGTGAAGACTTAAGGTGACTCCTAGCAAAGCTGATGTTATCAAATATGAAGAATGGTATGAAGAATGATGTTGAATATGTGTACCTTGGTGTTCCTTTGGGATCCTCTGCCTCCCAAATTTTGCAGCTCAGCTTTTTTACTGCCCCACAAGCTGCAGGGCTTTCCTCAGGGAGCCAGAGAGATGCAGCTGGTTTCAATACATCCTGTGAGAGCCACAAAGTCTGGAGTATCTCTGGAGGTGCAGGATAGCTGAAGAGGATCTGGCCAGGGAGACTGATGTCTGAGAGAGTATTTTTAAGACTGTTGTGAGGCAGACAGAGAAAATCTGTAAGATGATATTGAGAAAGATATTGTGTGCACCAGGGAGATAACTCCTGAGGAAAGATGCAGGAAAAGAATTTTCCAGAGCAAGGGGAAAAAGAGGATGTTGGGGTAAGAGGGTAGAAAAATTACCTCAGTGGTTTTATTTTTGGGGCAGTAATCTTGGGGCTGGAGTCTCATGATATTTTAAGTAAGTTGTTTTGAAATTGTTTACAGTTGCAACATTGCTTCTATTCAGCTTGAAAATCAGGGATGGTAGATGGCCAAAGACCATTTCTATCAACTGTCATGTTTGATCACTGGCCACCTGGGTACTGAAAAGTACAATTTGACATCTTTTTACTTTTAAATATTTTTTTTTTTAATTCCCAAGGGCCCCAAATGGCAGAAAAGTATATGCCTTCAGTCTTAAAAACTGAGAGAAAGTTCCCTAGGGCAAGCCATGGAGTGACTCCAGGAATGACCACATTGCTGGATGAGGAGAAAAGCAGCCTGTAATGGTACAGCCCAGCAGAGCTGTGCTCCATTCTTTGAGCCCACCACAGCACGTCCCCACACCAGCAGCTGATAACCTTGACTACTCACACAACAAGGATTGGGTTTTGCTCTTTTTTTTTTTTTTAATGAACCTCTCAAGCATTGATAAATTTTATTCAGTCTTCTACAATGTGAACAGAGTGTGAAATTCTACATTGCTGCACAGTGGAAAGGGAACAGCACTGTCTTGTAATGTACTTATTTGTCTTCGTGAGGGATTGCTGCCAAGTTTCTGTGAATACACTTTTTTTGGCTGCCCTTAAATGAGCAAGAATGCTGACAATTTATTCCCACAACACCCAAAACTTTTTTTTCTGGTATTTTCTGACATTCAAACACACACATAAAAACATATATACACATGTGCAAAACTTTACCAGAATTAAAACCACTTGTTTTATTTTTTGATCACAGCATCTTATTTCCTACAGCCTCAGAAAATGCATGGAGATAGCCAAATTATAAGTTTACTCAAGTGTTTGGGATTTTTTATATCTCTGTAATGCTAAAATAGTTGCCATTCTGACAGACAAAAATCAAACATGAGAAATATGATGCATATCCTCTGCAGCTTTATTAAGACTATTTCTGAGATGGAGGAAAAAAGAAGGGAGAATGGTTATGTCCAACATTTAAGAAGTAGGCAAAAGTTCACATTCCAAAGCTGCAGTAGTTTTTAATTAAAAGAAAAGCAAATAAAAATGACAGATTAAATGTTCCTTACATCTTTATAAATCTGCTGCTCTCCAAAGATGGCCAGGCACTTGCTTGGAGTGTGTACACATGAGTAAGTGAGCGTGTGCGTGTTATATCTATTTCTAGAAGCAGGACATATTTCCAGCAGTGGCAGGTAGTAGAAATGATGAGTACAAGATGGGAAAAGGCTTTGGTGATGAATGATCAAATTTTCAGAAACATCTCACCTCATTTGATTTGTTCATAAAATCCATTACAAGAATAAATAGTATTTTCCTACCTCAGGCATTCTGCGGTTTTTGGTCACAGGATGATGGTTTTCTGCTGTATCTGAAGTTGGAGGTTTGATTTTTTTTGTTAAATAGTATGTCATCAGAAAAAAATACCTGCATTTTTTTTGAAAAAACATTGTGGCATTGGGAAGGCGGACAGCATCATCAAACAGTCAGCAGTAGTGTATAGGTAAGGAATTTGTATGAAGAGCTTTCTAGCTAGAGCGATCTATTTAATGGCCAGGACTGGGAGAACAAGGGTGAAAGAGCCAAAGGAATGATTGTGCTGATATAAACATTTATCCTGTCATTTTTCTTCCTCTGAAAACAAGAGCTTCTTGACTAGCCAGCACTGTCCATTTCCATCAGCTTTGGTGGGGTGGAGGTGGAAGCTTGGACTCACAACCAGGAAAAATGTCTGAGGCTTGCAGAGTCAGAATCACTGTGCACTTTCCTGCAAATATTTCTTTACAGTTTAATCCCAGAAAGTATTTTCTGCTGCTACTACTGTTATTGGCTACTCATTTTTCAATAGCATTCATTCCTTATGAAGCAATAAAGAAAACATGTTTTTATTCTCTTTGCTGGCCTCCAATGGAAAGTGCTTTTGAGAGTCCACTTTTCCATGTGGGCTTGTGGGGCATTTAGTGAGGTTTTCTGTCCTTACATGTAGCATATTATTGACTGTACCAGCATTTCTGGGTTCCTGAACCTGGGGACAGGTTTTATTAGGATGAAACTAGTGCACATTAGTCTCTGCAAGGATACCCAGGCCCAGTGAGAGCAGGGTACCCCATGATCCCTTAGGAACCCCAGACTTTGTGGCAGATAGCTAATCAGCTAATGTAGGTGCAACCACAGTGAATGACATTTGCATTAATTGCAAGTGTTAATGATTAGGCTACAGAGACTCACAAATAGTTAGGCTTATTAATGTATGTAATGCTTTGCAAAGCTGGGAGCCTTTATCAGAGGCTAAAATACAGTTTTTATGATATTGCAGTTGGGAAGTTTTTGTGGCTCTTGGATCACTCAGGTGCTATGGCTTTTCCTACTCAGTCTTAGCAAAATTAGCAATTAGCAACCTTTCCAGGGCACTGACATGAGAATTTTCATGCAGCACAACAGGTGCATAGGTTCCTGCAGAATCCTCAGAAAGTCATGCTTGTGTGCTTCTCCTCTTCCAAGGGCCAACAGAAAAAGGGGAATTCTCAGCCGTGTGGCATCCATGGATTCTCAGGGAAGCCCTCTGCCATGCTGTGGTTCAGAGGGTGTCCCTGCAGATGGTGTAGCATTCTGTTTGGCAGTGCCACTTGAAGTCATGTTGGAGTTCAGGTTAGTCTCTCCCATCTGAGATTGCACCAGGGGCAATAGGCAGGGGCCAGACTCTGCCTCCCTTCCACAAGAATTTTGTGTAAATGTGGCCTCTGCAAAGATACCATGTCCTGTGACTTGTGCCTGCTGCTAGAAACCATGCAGTGGATGCAAACCTCTCTCCCCATCTGGCTACTTATGGTGTGGTGTCCTTGAAATGGTGAGAACTGCCTGGCCCAGTGCACTCCCATCTCAGCTCTGAGCTCTATATTTCTGCTCCCCATTAGGTGCATTGAACTTTTTGCAGTGCTCACATTGCTGGAGGATTTTGCATGCTGGTCCAGAATGGGCAATTTTCTTTGCCTGGCAAGCTCTTGTTGTGCCACCAAGAGTTTGTTCCACCAGCAGGATCTAACTGGGTGTTTTGCTGCTGGTACTGATTGGCCTCTGTTCCCTTGGCAAGCATAGGTTAGCCCTCCCAATATTTGATGATCAACTCCTCTGCCTTACATACATTAAAAATTCTTCTACAATTTCACAGTGTCTTCATATTTTTGTCTGCTTTAAAACAAAATTATCTTCAGATTGTTTTCCAATTTGCAATGAAGCATTGTTCTAAACCTTTTCCACTTACAGGTTTCCAGAGAGTTTAATCTCTGTTGTGGGTTTTACTGCTTCATTATCTTCATAGATACTTGTTTAATTCTTCTGACGACTAGAACCATATGCTATGTGGTTGTCACTGAGATGGGGAGTCTGAGGGAGGTTAAAAGTGCACGTTAAAAATACAATTTTTCACAGGTTGCATTGGGAAAAACACTATTGATCTTCTGTCGGCCATTTGGGCTTTTTATGTGTACTTCTGTTTAAAATGCCTTCAAGGAAGTCCTTTGAGAATGAAATTTTAGGTCATGAAAGATGGAAAAGCTGAGAACTCAAAAAATTAAAATCCTTTGCTTTTTAAGAGTGCACCACTCCTCTTGCACCAGGCTGGTAGCAATGTAGATTTCCTTCTGCCCTCCCATCAAGGTACTGAACCAGAAGTCACTGTGCACTGCTCAGGGGACATTGTGCCAAAGGTGGGTCAAGCCCTGTTTTCTGCAGTGAGCCTCCAAGCAGGAGCAGTGGGGAGGGCTGGTCAGGCAGGACTGGGCTGCAGGATCAAGTTGTTCAGTAGCCTAAACCACCCAGTTTATTTGGAGGAAGCAGCAGCAAAGTCCTCAAACAAGTCCTGCCTCTGCAGTTTTTCAGGCTTGGCCCAGGGTAGGTCTTCTGGCTGTTCCCACATATCCCTTATGAGTGACAGGCAAAAGTACACTCCAGGAAAGCTGAACTCTGCCACTGCTGTTTGGGCGTCATGCTATTGTCTAGATTAAAGATAATCAGCAGCACTCTCAGCTGTCTGAGTTAAATACTTTAAATTCTATTGCAAGTGGGTTGACTTGAAGTATTTGGACACCATGCTCTCCATGCTGAAGGAGCTGAACTTCCCTCTTCTCCTTTCTTAGCTTACTTTTTGGCAGTAGATTGCAGAAAACACATCTGCTACCCTTGGCAACTAAAGGCACCTTCGTTTTCAGATAGATTCTGTGTAAATACCAAACAAAACATATATTATAGATGCTTGGCTTGGATCTAGTAGAAAATTTGCTTTCTAAGCCGCTTTCTTCTTCTCTGGTTTGTGCAGGCGTAAGGACATTTCTGCAGCTTTCCATTGACACAGTATTTTCCTATCTAACAGAGGTCTAGTGGCCACCATCCAGCTGAGCCTCCTTCTGAGGGCATGTAGCCTGCAAAAACACAATCTGAGGGAGCACTGCTGCTTTTTTTTGCCACAGAAACAGAAGAGAATAAACCCCATTCTACCTCAACCTCAGTGGAGCTGTGTTAGGCCTCATGTGCACTTCCTCACTTCACCAAATGTGATAGCAAATAATTGAGCAAATAATTGCCATGAGTTGATTGCTTCATAAATTTTGTCTTTCTTCTCCTTCAGGTTTTTGTCTGCTTGTAAGCAAGCTGGGATTTTGTCAGCTGTCCCCAGTACCCCTCTGAAGGATTCTTTGTCTGCTGAGCTGCTGGGCGTCTGTCAGGCCGGTGGAGACAGAGGTTGTGTGGTATGTTTCTGTCCTCTGAGTGGACTTCTAGAATCTTTTTTCTGGGATAAATATTTGGGTTTGCAGTTTTGAAAATGGCTTACCACAAATATTTGCCTAAAATTTGCCAGTGCAGGGAATGTTTCTTCAGCAAACACATTTACCAGCGTGCTTTCAGTCTGTAAACACCACCGAGGTGTGAACACAGTTGAAAGGAATTAATTTTTAATGCAAATCATTATTAATATAAAATAATTTGGAGAAGGCTGGAATCAGCTCTTTGTCTTCTGATTTGGGGAACACTCATCAGTCCAAATGCAGACACACTCTGTGCAAGCCAGTACCTTTTGGGGGTAGGGCTGAAAAGAGTAGTGTGCTTTTGGAGCTCAAGCTGCAGTGACATCTGCCCCCATTTGGAGAGCTGAACAGGATACTTGTGTGTGCTATGAACCAGCCCATTGAGCCTGCCCAGGCATGAATGATGCATCATGGCACTCAGAAGGTCCTTGCAGCTGTCCTGGGGACCAGCCTTTTTTGTGGGGTGAAGGGAAGATGGGAAATGGATGGTCTTGTTGCACTGAGCCTCAGTAGAGGTGGTGCTCAGTGGGGTTGGGAACCAAAGAGCTGGTGGGACTCAAGCTGATCCTGTGGTGATGTAGCCCAGGAAAAACAGGCCAGCTGAAGAAATAGTGGCTTTGTCTTCTTTTTGCTGAGGTGGCAGCTCCTGGCTAGGCTAGTAAGTGCAACCACTTGTGTTTTGAGCTGCCTCTTTGGTGTATTTCCCTCCCTGTTGAAGTTCTCTCCAATTTGGTGGTAGGGCACCTTATCCTGGGATCAGTTTTCCATTCCAGGTTCTCCTGACCTCCTTGGTGCAGAAGTCCTGCCCTGGAGTTGGTTCTCTGAAATGTGTCAACTTTGGGAGGAGAAAACAGGCTGTGGTGACATCTGGTCTCTGTCTCTGTAGCTGGGGTCAGCCTGCGGTGGAACACACCACCTCGCTGTGCCCTCACCGTGTCTGGGACTGGGCAAAGGACACTTTGCCTGAAGGACTGGTGTTGGCAGTCTGTAGCAAGTCTGTGTCTTGATAATTATGGATTCCCACTCCAGTATTAGAGCTAATCTGCGAGCTCTAGAGAAGTGATGGCTTGGCAGAGGGGAGATGTAATTATTCTTATTAGCACTGGTAGTTTTAGACCAAGCCCTCTGTCCTCACTCTCCATGAGAGTCTGCAGATTTTCAATTGAGAAATGAGTGACCCAAGTTTGGGTAAAACATTTATTTGTTAGACTGAGCAAGATTCTTTCATGGCTAGGAACATGAGCAAGAAATCTTATTTTCATTCTAGGGCTCTTGGAGGGTTGTCAGGGCTTCTGAATATCAAACTCCTGTCTTATTAAAGGTCCTTTTCTTCATCAGTACATTGTCCACTAGCAAGGTGGGAGGCTCAGTCACTGATGCCAGAGCAGACTGGGCTTCTCGTAGAGAAGCTAATTATATTTTGCCTTTTATTTTTTTTTTCTTTCATTGCAGAAAGACAGAATAGTTGTGAATAAATTGGGAAAGGGGAGGGTGAGGAGAACTCAGAATTCATTAATATTCATACTTAGCCACAAGTACACAGTAAAGGTGACAAGGAACTGGCTGCCCAGAAACCTATGCACCTTAGCGCTAGATAGAAAATTGAATTTAATTATAGTTACCTTTAGCTCAGAACCTAATGAGCATGTTTGAAATAATGGAGGGTTGCTGTATAATAGAAGATCCAGGACTCAAACAGAAAATGCAAACCTTCCCTCCTTCTTCCCTGCTCTGCTGAATTTAAAATAATTCTGCCAAGGCCCACGAGACCAAGTAGATTTCTATTCTTGTTTTCTCAGTGATTATCACAGAAAATCATCCAGAAGAAAAAAAAAACAAATAATATGGTCAGTAGGGAGGAACAAGCACATTTTAATGGGGAATAAAAGAATGGAGACTTATTCCATTCTCACTTTGCCTAGTGAGCACTGCTAGGGTCTTGAGGTCTTTGTTTTTTCTTTTTTTCCTCTCATATCATGCTGTTTTATCCATTCTCTGATAGCTCTTAGGGTTTTTTTTTTATCCTTTATCTTATTTTCTGGTAAACTACTATCCATAGAGTTTACTACCTTGTTGCTAGGGGAAAAAGAAGCCAAGGAGATTTCTTTCACACACATTTCCTAGGGCTGCTTCAGAATGTTGGTTCTCACAAGCAACTTTAAAACCGCAGACCCAAATCCTTCTCTGTAGCACACAGACACAGGCTGGGATGAAAGCTAGTGGAGATGCTCCACATAAATTTATATGAGTCTAGGGGAAAGCAGAATGTGGTTTGTACTTGGCTGTTTGTCTAATACTTTTGCCTTGCTGAAATGAGAGTTGAACAAAGCATTTGAAGCTGCTGTTGGCCTTACAGCAGGGACCTGATGTTTGTAGCACAAGCCCAGCTGAAAGTACTTCTCTTTTGATAACCAAGGCAGGAAAGTGAGCGTCACGAATTATCCCTCATATTTTTAACACATGCTGAAATTTGACTTTTCACAGTCCAGTCATGAGCTATGGTTAATGACCTAGCAAAACATAGCATTTATCTTTAAGGCAATGTTACCAAATCTTAAAAGGTTCACTCGGAAGTGAAACCATGCAAGCTGGCAGGATGGAGGACAGCTGGCATGGGTACCACGCTATGAAATGATGGTCACAACCTGGCCCTGAATCTCTCAAGTTTAGCCCAGGTCTCTCTCAGCTTCTATTTTTTTATTGAGGAAGGGCCATGTTTGTTCCTTTCCTGGCTCTGTTCCAAAGTGTATTTGGTAAATCTTGGGAGACAGAGAAAATCATACAGTTTTCCATTTGGTCTCTCTCCTCTTTAGTTCTTTGTTTGGAGAGACTGTGCTAATGGTTCATGTTGCTTAAATATCCCTACACTCCTAGCAGACAGATAACACTGGTGCTTGAGAGATTCTTGAGATAAATCTCTTATGGACACATGGTAGTTTCTACACCACATGTTTTCTCCTTCCTGCTTCTTTAGCATGCTTTTGGTGATTTGTTTGTTTGCATGAATTACTCTCAGCTTCAGAGCACATCCATATCTTTTATTTCTTATTTCCTTAATTGGGGATTTTTTTTTTCTGCTCCTGCTCTTTTTGGATTCATATTGCTTTATTAGCAACATTACAGTCTATTTTGGGTGATTTAGAACAGAACAGATAGAAATGCATAAATATTATTCCCTGGCAAACAAGCAAGCCTAGATATGCCTCAAACACATTTTAAAACATTTTAAACCCTTATTCACAAGCAATTGGTGTAGCTGACTACTGGGCAAACATAAATCCCTAAATCCTTCTTTTCCTTTATTTTGATCAGCATTGCTTTGTCTTTCTTCTGCTTTTCTTGTCAGCTTATTTCTAAGGGGTGGTAGGTACCACCATGCTTTAAAAATCCTGTTATTTTGCTTGTCTAGATACCTGCATATCACAGCAAATTTTTGCTTCGGTTGCCACTTATTTTTTGACTGAAAACAGTCTTTAATTATGATCAAGACAGAAACCTTCTATGTGTGTCTGTCTTTAAAGGCACGATAGATGCCTTCTGGATGCTGCTGCCACTGTGCTATCTTCTGTTTATTAGAGTCCAGCCCCTCACTAAGCTGTCAGCCAGACAGAGGAGATGCAGAGTGACAGGCATTTCTGAGTACACTTCATGGATGTGCCAGAGCCCCAAAGTGAGTCATGAGGTATGACGGGCATGCACAGTTTTTCACCTATATGTGGAGCTTGAAAAGCTGCAAGATTATTTTCTTCAGGCAAAAGGGCTGCTATCCCCAGAGCCGTGGTCCAGGCGCTGTGGGTCCTGTCTTGTTGCTCCTGCAGGGAAGGAGATGCTGTTGTGCAGGCTGGAAATGGCACAGCCCAGTTAGGAGAGAGTTATGGGAAAATTTCCTCTGGCTTCTTGGTTTCTCATGTATAACTGTCATGGCCATTGTGATACCTTGTGATGTGCAGTGAGCATTGCTGCATTTTGCTTGGGGAATGAGAAGGGATGTCCTTTGCCTGCTGTCTGGATTGGCAGTAAATGTGGTCTGAGGAAGTGTGGGGAAAGGGTAAAATACAGAGTCTGTGCAAATGTGAGTGGATTTATTTTTCTATACTCCCTTTGCATAGACTCCCTTGGGGAAAAGGGAGTCAATGAACTAGCACGTCTCCTGAGGGACTGCAGCCATATTTCCAGTCAAAAAATTTGGTTTTCAATGAAATGCATGTCAGAAATATTTTACTTTCAGTGAAGTATGAGGCAAAAATATATTTTTTAATTTTTATTTTTTTCCCTGTGAAAATACAGCAATTTTGTGAGGGAATAAGTAGGCTTAACTCTATTAGTAATACTATTTTCTGTCAAGAAGCTAATTCATCTTAATGGAAAAATTATAATCAAGCGTGGGAAAAGAAGCACTTTTCTAAGCAGCGATCCTGTCACCTGTAGAGAAGAGATTTGGGATCTGGAGTGGTTTGCTTCTATTTTGAGCTTTAATGCTAATATTTCCAAGCTCCTCAAGTCAGCCTCATGCTGTGCGGGCATGCACAGCTGGAGCATTATGAAAAATAAATAAAAAGATATTTCTAATAGAATAGCCAGAGTTGGTAAAAGTGGCTTCACCTGCTCTGCAGAGAGGTTTGTGATGCGATGCTCCCCTGTGGCAACAGGCACGCACCCGTCCTTGCCATCATCTGTAGCACTTTGTGCATTTCCTTTGAAATGCAATTCCTTTGTGTCAGCTCTATCTTTATCAATCAGGGTGGCACGATAAAGTGCGAACACTGAGATAATAAAGGGAATTTAGATTGTGGCTGCCACTGATACCCGCTGGCTGATCCTGAACTGCTGTGTAGGAGCCTGTGGGAGGATGCAGGGAGGTGTCCCTGCAACAGCATAGATGGAGTATCAGATTGCACCAGGCGTGAGAATAACTGTATGTACAGAATGTATCCAACCCTCAGGCACATATCCATATGTTTGGATACTGGTGGGTGTTTTTTAAAGTTACTCTTTCAAAGATATCCACACAGGTGGCTAGCAAGCATTTTATAGATGGCACAGCATGAATGTTGAAGCAATCTGACTGCTCGTGGGTGAGGAATAAAAGGAGAAGCAGTGCTGGGTGTCCAGGGTTTTCTGGATAATGGTTATTTGCCTTAAGAAAGAAAGGACTATTTTTTTCCATTTAGCTTTGGGAGAATGCAGAAGGCTGTGCGGAGGCTGACAGCAGCCTCTTGTTTCAGAGAAAACAAAAACCCCATCAGGTAGAGGCACTTTAGAAAAACAAACCCTGTTTTGGTGACGTGATTTTTTTAATGATATTTCATGCCTGTGTGGAAAGTAGGTTTCTTTTAGTCCTTCAAAGGAAATAATAAAATAAAGAACTCCAGGTGTGTGTGTGGGAAGGCAGTGTTTCAGTTTTGAGGTGGCTTAGTTTTATTTTTTTTGATGATGGAAGGGTATTCTGAGGCCAGAATGTGCCATTGCAGAACAACTCTGTGATGAGCCACAGGCTCACCAAAAGCACAGTCCTGCTCCACTTCCTGACAGGATGATGAGAGATTTCCCCTGTGTCCAGCCAGCTTCTCTAGGTTTGCTTTCTTCCCCCCATATCACACTCATGGGAGCATCCTCTCCTGAAAGGCTGGCTTGTCGTATGGGCAGTCACTTAGAGGACAGCAGCTGTTGCTGGGCATGTTCAAATGCAGCTGAAAGGATATTGAAGCCACTTTCAATCCACAGCTGTCTCTAGGCCTAAATTTGCTCAATGCAGAGACAGCAATAAACACCAAGTGAAGCTGAGTCACTAAATGTAAAAGAAGTTTCCCAGAAACCTATTGTTTTGAGGAACCTTTTCTTCTAAAAGCAGCTACTGAACTGAAGGAAACACATACTTTATTTCTGAACAGTTGCTGAGAATAAAAGGGTGGTCAGAAAAAACCCCAGCCTAATTTATTTTCCACCTCTAATCCAGAAGGTCCTGAAGCCATGTAGAAAACAGAATTTCTTCAGACCATCCCATGACTTCTCCAACATGTTTCCAGCATGAACACTCTCATGACAACTTTCTGTGGCATCTACAAGATTTGTGCCAGTGCTCACTGAGGAAAACAATCCCAAAGTAGATTTGCTGGCTCATTAGCCGCGAGTCTGTAAGGACATGAGTGACGTATGAGAGAAGTTAATTAAAAGAGCTATTGTTGTGAGGATGGAATGAATGCTGGTGGTCATACAGGGTGGGAGTAGGACTCAGGTAATATTCACATTGAGCTATAACAGGGATATATATCTGCCTGGGCCAAGTAGCAGCAGAACCACCATGGCTAGGAAATGAAGCTTCACCACAGGAAGCTGGGAAAACAGAACAGGATCAAGACTTTGACTCAAAATGCTGACTTGGATCCCTCACCAAGCTGGCCTGCACCAAGCACATCTGTGTATTGTGAAGGGAGAGCTGTTATTTTAACCTGAAGCTCTTTGTAAGTCAGTCTGACCAGCACTTGTCTTTAAAGACAGCAATTGTCTATCACAATTTGCTTCAAATAAAATTGAAACTCAAGGAAAATTAGAACAGCCACACTGATATCATCTGACTAAAAATCTGACTAACTGACTGCAAAAAAGGTTAGAAAATACAGCAAAAAAACCCATCACAAACACCTGGTTTTTTGTTGAAAAGCTGTGGGCTCCATGGGAAATCTTGGAAATGACTGAGTGATGCTCCAGGTCCTATGTCTGTCAGCTCTTCATGGCTGCTGTCCGTGGTGGCCAAAGATGGTGGCCCTTGGAGCAACTCTTTATTTCCAAACTTACAACCTCAGGCTATTAAACTGTAGTGTGTGTGGGTGGTTTTTAAAAATCCTTACTGAACCCACACCTTATGCAAGCACACACACACATTCACCTGCGCGCCTCATGGACCGGAAAAACGTCTCACCATTTTTCCATCCTGTGTTTTTGGTCATTTTGGGAATACCTTCCCCGGTGGGCTCAGGCTCATTCTATTCTTTTGCCATCTCTGAGTGACGTTTACACTGCATTATGCTGAGAAGCCCCTTAAATCTCCACATGCCCCCTCGTGTGAGCATGCAGACAGTCTGGCATTATCCAGCTCCGTGGTGAGGATGTTCACATCTCTTTTCATTAGCGATGTGCAATGTAAAAGGCTTGCCTTGAGTTTCTTGAAGACGGCAGTAATGAAGCTCTGAAGAAATAGTCAGGGGAACAGAGCTAATTAAAATGCAGCAGGGTGTAGAAGTAAAGGTAGCAGCAGCTCGCTATGCCATGTCTCTGGCAATCAGCAGTCCCTAGTTTACCCACACTAATTGACAGGAGACGCAGTGCTACTGAGTGTGCACACAGCCAGCGTTAATGGAGTCAGCACACGCTGCTCTTCCTGCCTGACTTGTCTCATTATCGACCTTGAACTGGCAAAGGTCAGTTGATGGTGCTGCTTTCATCAAGATGACAGGTGTCTGAAGATCTTCTCTTTGTAGTATAATAATTTGGCAGTTGTCTTATCCTGTACGTGAATTAGTGATCTGATCCCGAAGAGATGACGGATACAAAGGACTGGCTTACCATGGTGAGGAGCTGAGCTGTTGTGTATTTAAAAAAATAACAGGTACCAAAAGTCCTGGAGGAAGGAAACAAAAGTATATTGCATAATTCCCTCTGGAGAAGATAGTGCCTGAAGAAGCAAACAGGCAAATTTTCACAAGTGGAAATGCAGTCAGTCCACTGTTAAAAATCAGCAGCTTGTTTGAGCTGATGATGAGCACCAGGTGCACCGCTGGCACTCTGCAAATATCTAATAATAATAATAACAATAGCTGGGGCACCTGACACCTGCAGTAAGCCGTGAGTGACAGTGTTCTCGGGTAGATGTCTCATCTGAAGGCAATGCTGTCTCCAGGAGATGCATCATTATAACATGCTGCACCCAGGCCGCGTCTCATGTGCCCTCCTTTTTTTATTCTATTACAGATAGTCTCAGCAAAGACACTGAAATTAACAGAAATGCTTCTGCCATCTTCCCCCTCAAATCTACAAAACCATCATTTTTGAGCATTTTTAATGAAAACCAATGCTTTGGTTTTCTGAGAGATGAACTGCAGTCTCTGGTGTTCTGTAGCTTCTTTGGTTAATAGGTTGCTGAAGCCTGAGCTTGCATCTCCTTTCCTTTCCTGCAACCTCTTGTGCAAGATGTGTGTAAAAGTGTTGTGTGCTGCCATAGCATTTGGCCACTTGCTTGTGGGTAAAAATGGGGTAAATCAGGGCCTAGACCTGGGAGGAGTCTATATTCCCCAGCAGAGCAGGCAGAAAAGTGCTCCTTGTTGAAGAGCTGAGGGGAAATCTTTGTGGCAGCTGACTTATTTGCAGCACTGGACTGCATTTTTCTTGGCTGAGATAGGGAGGGAAAGTCAGTGTGCGCCCAGATACGCAAAGCAGCACCTGCAAACGGACTCCTTCAAAAAAGTTCCTGCTCCCTCATCTCAGTGTTGGGGCTTTAGCCCCACTTGCTGACTAATGGGCAGCTTTCTAGTCCTGCTCTGGCCCCAGTAAGGGCAGTGGGAGGTGCTGGCCCCCAACCTGCTGTGCATTTCTGCAGGAAGATCACAGAATCATAGAAAAGCCAGAAGCAGGTCCACCTTTCACTAGACCAAGTCACCCAAATCTCCATTCAGCCTGGCCTTGAACATGGATGGGACATGTCTTTTTTGGGCCACCTGTGCCAGTGCCTTATTTCTTCCTAATATCCAATCTAAACTAAAACCAATCTAAAATTTCTTCCTAATATCCAATCTAAACCAACTCTCAGTTTGAAGCCATTCCTCCTTTTCCTGTCACTACATACCCTTGTAAATAGACTCGCCTTGTTTCTTGCAGGCTCCCTTCAGGTACTGGAAGATCACAATTATTTCACCCTGAAGCCTTCTCTTTTCCAGGCTCAATAAACCCAATTCTCTGAGCATTTCCTCACTGGAAAGGTGCTCTATCCCTCTGATCACCTTGATGACCTCCTCTGGACTTGCTCCAACAGCTCCACATCCTTCCTGTGCTGGAGGCCCCAGAGCTGGATACACCACTGCATGTGCTGCAGGAATAGAGGAACAGAATCCCGTCCCTTGCCTTGATGGCCATGCTGCTTTGAATGCAGCCCAGGCTCTGATTGGCTTGTGGGGTTATTGCAATCCTCACCAGAGCTGGGGAGGGGAGAACAAACCAAGCAGAGCTTTTTGTCCTTACCTGCAGTTTTCTAGAATATTTTAAAAATATCCTTCTCTGAAAGCAAATGCTCTTTGCTGGTATAATTACCAGAATACTTCATTTATCTGTGATTATAGGAAACTGAAGTATTGTCTGGGGACCAAAATACCCCATAACTTGAAAACAATTTATAGCAGCTCTCTTTAAAAAGATGTGTGAAAACAAAATGCTGGGCAATATGATGTAGATGTGGCTGCAGTCCAGGTGTAAAGGTAAAACACCAGGAGATTTTTACCAGGGCAAGCCCAAGGGCACCAATGAGACCATTCTTTAAATAGAATAATATTTTTGTTATTGAGCCTTCCCAGTCTGACAGGTTTTTTCAGCTGCCTCTGTGTGACTGTCAAGGGTATGGGATGCTGCCGATCTGTGTCTTCCCAGCACCTGGTGCTGCAGCAGCCTCCAGTCCCCCCCCCCCCCCCCACACACACACACACACAGACACAGAGTCCCCTGGCATTCAGAGGGCCTGTTTGCACTGCCCTCAGCACTAGATCCACTCTACCATGTCAGATTGCACTCTCCTTTGGGGACACGAGAGCAAATCTCCACCTTTTTGCCAGGTTGTGAAAGCAATTGTAAAATAAATGTTAAATGAAAAAAAAAACCCACCCAAAAAACGTGTTACCTAAGTGCATACTGAGATCAATAAAATATGCAAGAATGGATTCCTGCTGTTCAGGGCTGCAGCAGTCTCTAACCTAGAGCAGGAGTCCTGGAGGAGCACATAGGGGCTGCTCTAAGTGACAGCTGATAGGAATCCTACATTAATGCAACAGGTAGGGCTCATATGTTTGTACCCAGAGGTCTCATGTTCAGGTGCCAGCTATGAGGGTACTCTCAGGAGGCCTCTGTCTGAAAAGGAGTAGTAAAGGAAAGAAACAGTGATAAAGAATATCCTAGCAATTATGGTTTTATGCCTGGGTTAAGTCCTTTGAGCAAGGGGTCGTTTCTTGTTTTGCAGAAGAGGCTCTATTCCCTTTCTTCCCAAACAAGGAGATAATCAATTAGAGACATGATGAAAAACAAAGGTAGTGACCATTTTTCTTCTGCTGGGGAAAGAGAGATGCTCCCATCCAAGCCAAAGACAAAATGACAAAGATTAATGAATAATTTCTTCTTATAACAAAAAGCTCAGCCTATGCTGCTGAGACCAATAACAACATGGTGGGACAAGAATTCCTCTCTTCTACCGATAGAAAGGGAGCACTAATATGCATATGGGAAATATAACATGAAAACTATGACAAATATTTGTGTTTGACTGATAGGCCAACCTTGGTTCCTGCTATCTCCCAGGTTCTCTCATTACAGAAAACACAAAAGAAAAATCATTATTAAAAAGAAAAAAAAAAGCACCACACAACTACGATAGCTGCTTCCTTGTCATCTTTGTTGGGAAGGATCGCCTAGGTCCCAAACCTTGATACTCTGTGAATGGCAGTTTGCATGTTCCAGAATTAGAGCACCACTAGAAATTTCTAAGGATGAAAGTATTTGATTTAAAGCAAAGGAATCTAGGAATATTTGTGGCTCACAGGAGTCTTTGTGTTAAGAACATTTGTGTCAGTGATTTGAAAGCTGAAGTGTTTTGTTCCTGTCCTTCCTCTGTTTGTGTATGTGCTGGAAGTCAGGACTGAAAAGCAAAGTGACCTCTGATATGACAGCTTTCCGAAAGGGTGTCAGGAGAGGTGTTCTGAAAGATTTGTTTGTCTTGTTTGAGGAGGGAGGAACAGGACCCATGAACACTAAAGCAATTTGTGCAAAAGGAACCAGAGGTTTTGGGAGACAAAAATGCAGCAGCTCTCCCACCGAGGTCAGATATTTTGGGGATGCAGTTTGGATGGTGCTCCCACTTTCATCACCAGTTAAGGCTTTTTGTTTTACAGCCATCTTTTAGCACCAGCTTACACCACATCAATGAAGTGTTTTACTCTGAAAGCCTGTCATTTCCATCTCCCAGCTACTGTGGTGTGGTCAGGTGTGATCTGCCACTACCATGCTATTAATGGCATTATTAACTCTTAACATCCAGGGGATTATGTTTGTCCTGGTGCATTGCCTTGGGAAGTGAATCAATCTCTGTCTTTAGACCCCTTCAGAAAGCCAGTTATCCCTGCTCCAGAAGTATGATTCTTTTTTCAGCTCTTTCTGATACTTTTCCCAAGAAGATCTGGAGTGCCTACTTTATTTTGCACTCATTTGGAGCAGCATGGAAGCCTGTCTGAATTTTCACACTGTCCTTCAAAGGAAGCGGCTGTGTCTTCACACTCTCCTGGTAGGAAAAAAGATTTCTCTTGCCTTTAAGTCACAGCTTGAAAATTCCTGTATGTTCAAAGATATCATCAATATTTCTCAATAATTTGATTCATATAATTTTGATTCCACAACTGGAAATACCTAAGTCCTGAAAAACAATTCCTTTTCTAATCAGTAAAGATCTTAGAAGAAAATATGCTGAGAGAAGGACAATGAGTACCGTTCTTTTATCTTGTTTGTTTTCTGTCAAGTCTTCTATTAATCATCATCAATACAGCATAGCAGAAATGTTTACTACAGCAGAAGACTATGAATTTAGTGGAAAATGCCTTTCTAAAATTTTATGCCTCACTTTACTCTGCAGTTTTTGTCTGATATGCACATTCTCAATCACATTGCTATGTCGTAGGAAGGCCAAGGAATGTGTAAGGAAAATAAAAATAAATAAAAGGAGACAGATGAAGCAACCTGCAATGCTCTTCAGGGGTGCTTGTGCTGTTTGGATCTGTGCACAGATCCAGGAGCATCATTGGAGCATCCCCAGCTGGTGGCCTGGGGAGTGAGTGCTCAGCAATTACAGGGGAAATTTGCAGCAGAGCCATGATGAAGACCAGGCTGCAGCAGGGGACCTGGTGAGGAAACACCACTGATGTTTTCCCGAAGTGGGTTGTTTTTTGGTCATCCCTTACAGGTCACAAGAGAGAGGGGAAATGTTGATGTTAGAAGAGAACGGATTTGCTTGACTCAGTGCAAACCTGAATTCACAAGATGCCAGCATAGCTTTGCAAATCCAAATACTTCAGACATTCTTATCTTCAGATAAGAGTTAGAAGGAGGCTTTCTTTTTTTCTATTTGTCCACTGCTGCCTAAAAGCTAATACCAAGAGAGTAATTTTAACAATTGATTTTTTTATCATTTCTGCACGAATGCTTTTTTGTGGTCTGGATTTTCTTCTGCATTTCCCATTTTCATGGGTTTTGGTCTGTTATATAATGGCAAAATCAAGCTAAGGAAAAAGGCGATATTTCTTCTCTGTGTGCTGCATTTGAATAAAATTAAGGTCATGGCAGAAAAGCAGATGAGACTAAGGAAATACATAGATCATAGGAAAATCTTGAGAGAAGCCATCACTGCAAGTATTTGCAGCATGAAAAGTCATAGAATATTTTTATATGGGTAGCTTATTTATCTTCTAGATTCCAAATTTCTGGTTCTTGTGTCTAGCCTTTTTGCTTATGTCAAAATCTTCTTTGCTTTGGATATGTATACTGATCCATTTGGCAGATCCAAAGCCAAATGAAGTCAACAGGACTATGTATTTCCATTAATTTTAGTCTGTGAAAGTCTATATTTATATCATATTCAGCAGTTTGGAATCTGATCTTCCGTATTAGCAATGCAAAAAAATATATATGTGCCTATATCCCCTTATTCTTCAAGAAACTCTTTTAGTTGTATTAGTATTTGGGAAAAAAAGGAGCTACCTGCATTTTGGTGTGAGATATTTTTTATGAGAAGATCACTGCTTCACCTGGGTGTCAGGAAATCTACAGGCATCTTTTCTGTGATAGAAGCTTTAAGAAATAGACATAAGCATCGAAAAAGAACTGACTGGACTAGTTAACTACAAGGAATGTCAATAATTTTCTCCAGCACACAGCTTGACCCAATCTTTCAGATCCAAAGGGGATCAGTGAGTTTCAAAATAAGACAGTTTTTGGGTTTGCCCCATTCTTCCCATGCTTGCTGCTGGAACTAAATGCAGAAGGATAGAGTGGGAGGGGAAAAGGCACCTCTGGGAAGCACTGTTGGCAAAGTTTGAAGTGCCAGGAAAATGTAAGATTAAATCCTGGGGGATTTGCACCCCTAATCTATCTAAATTACAGAGGAATGCTCAGACTGTAAGGGAGCTCATTGTGTCTCAGCCTATGAATTTCTCATGTTCCCACTGCTACCAGTAATCACATATGCAGAGAGTGGTTCTATTATGACTACACTCTGATCCTCTGTTCATATCTGGGCTTCGTTGTTCATTTGCAAAATAGCAGCCTGAGTCATCCTCCATGCTTTCCTGTAAGATGCTTGAAATGAGTCCCCTTTTTTCCATTCAAGAAGGAAAACAGGCAAAGAGGACGAGAAGAAATGGAATGAGATGTTCAGGTTCTCTCCATTACCTGGTGGGAAACATTCGTAGTTGGAAGTTTGGCTCTTCCCCTATTTATCAGGAGAGTTACCAGGAGGGAAAGAAGAGATACCTCTTCAGTCTGGTCTATGTCCTACGAAAATGTGTGACTGGATTAACTCTTCCTGATTATAGTCAATGCAGAAATACAGGTGCTTTCCTTTCTTACCAATCAGACTGGCCAAAGTTCCTACAGAAATACATCTTCTGCTGTGTCATAAGGGAAATTAGTCACAAAGCACTGTAAAAATATTACAGAGAGAGCTTAAAAAGCCCTTATTAAAAAGACTACCTATTCCAAAATGGCAATTTGTCATTGTGACAGACACCACATGGCTGCTTCCTCTAGCAAAACCAACACCATGGCTTGCCCTTTGGACCATGTTAGCCTAGCAAAGCTAGGTACCCCCTTGCTAGCTATGGTGTGGCTTCACCTCTGTGCATTTTAGCATGTACCTACCTAGATTTTAATTTCTTTCTGTCTATGGAGTTCTCTTACAGCAACCCAGTGGAAAACAAGTCGTGTCACAAGAGTTTATTTCCTGAAGCTCTTTGTGAAATCAGAGAGAACTGAAGGTGGATTTGTGCCTTCAATATCCAGCCATAAAGAAGCTGCTATTTAGCACCCAGTTCTGCCATCCTGATCCCTATGTTATCTTCCTTTGCTAAGCCTTCTCATTAATTCCTGAGAGCCTAGTCTAATATGCACTCAGTGCAAGTAATGATGGCAGAGCTAACTTTAGACAGAAGAGGATTGCAAATGAAGGAGTAAGAGAGACTGGGATAGAAAAACAGAGAAAAAATTCAGTTTTGCTGTGGGCATTGGTGCAGTATCTGTATTGCAGTAAAGAAAACCCCAGTCTCACCACTGTGTTTAGCAAGACCCCAGAGGTGAGCAGTAACTCCTTAGTGGGGGTGACTGTGAGCAGAACAGCCCTTCCCATTTAATCTTTATTGTCTGTATGGGACGTTTCAGGCAGAGAAGCCAAAGAGAACAGGTTTTGCTGGTGTTGCTCCGGTGCCCAGATATTCCAGGCAGATTGGATGTGTGTGGGGGTGAACTTTGAGCTCTTTGTCTCCTGCTTGCCTTACCTCCCTGAGCTGCTGAAGGCTTATTGTCTCTGATCTGTCAGGTTCCATGCTGAAAGCTGTTTCTCCTTCTGCTGCTGAAGCAACACCACACAGAGGGATCATCAAGACATGTCCTGAGGCGAGTGAGATATATTGCTGGGGAAGGCCTTGGATTTCAACCTCAGTCTTGTGTTATGAATGCAACTTATTTTCTGCAGAAGATTTTGGAAAGTAGATCAGGCTGTTCTTTTAAAAGAGCTATTACAAGGCTAAAATAATTCCAGCAAAGAAGATTGTAACATCACTCAGTGAAGAGGGATCCTTACCAGACTCTCAATTACAACCTGCAGCTTCACTAAAAGCAATGGAGCAGTGTAGGCATAAGAAATGAACAGTGCTGTCCATTTAACTTCTGAGGCTGGCAGGAGCTGAGGCAAAGATTTACAGTTGTTGACTTAAAGTGCCAAGGATTTGGATTAGACCCCTCACTTTTATTTTTCAATTGGGATGCTCGGGAAGCTGGTCATGACTTTCCTATGCTTGGTGATATTTAACCTAAAAAAAGACCAAAGATCCAGCTAATGTCAGAGCAGCTGTGAGCTGCATGGAGCCAGGCAGAAATTCTGCCCCTTTATCTTAACCTTTAGCCATTTGGGGACTTTCCTCTTTGAAGAGGAATGTCTTGCTATTCCACTTGCTATATGCTGATAAAGCTATGAATTGACTCGTTTGCTCTGAATTTTCAACAGTTCTGTTCTTTGAAAGATCATCTTTCTTCTTTCCCTTCTGCTCCCACTTCCCCCAGAGTCCCCTAGCCATGATGAAATGGCATTGGGCATGACCCAGGGAGAAAGGAGCTGTGGTGAAGTGTGTGTGCTTTGTGGCTTTCCTGTTCTTTCATTTGGCATTGAACTATCCATGCAAGAAGGAAATCAAATTTATGTGAACTTTTTTTTTTCTCCTCAAAGTTTCTCTTCCTGAACTCCACATAACAACTTTAGGTTTTTGCTCAAATAATCTCCCTCAGGACAAAGCTTATGGGCTGTGTAAGACCGAGCGTTGCAGAACTGCAGCATGCGTTGAAAATCATCCTAGCACACACTTGGGGGCAGTTGTGTTTTTCTGTGATTCAGTCAAGCAGCTCTCTAAACTACAAATCCTTATCTTTGATTCTAGTGGCTAGCAGGATGGCTAATGTGACGATTTGGGTGAGAGTTACCTGTTGTGGCCCCAGTGGAAGCTGGATAGTTACCATCCCTGAGTACTTGCAAGAGCAATCACCTGCACTTTTTTCACTGTGATGTTCATGAACTGCTATCAGATGCAGGGAAACAAGTTAATTGTAAAAAATGTGCAAACAGTTTGCGGGTGGTGAAAATGCTTATGATTTTGTACAAGATGAAAACATTATCAGCCCATGACTTAGAAAGAATTCTAATACAAAGCATCTTTGCTAATGGAATAAACTGAAAGCCATCAAAGAGAAAAAATAAACAAAGGACAAAAAGAAACTCAGAAGAGGGAAAGAGAGCAAAATTTGGCTAATTGTACTCACAAACCCCACTATTCCTGCCAATAACCTTGCTGCCTTGGCAGGGCAATGCTGGGAGCTGCTGTCTGACAGGGTACCCCCAGCTGCCCCCTCTTCCTGGGCATGGTGGCAACCTGCTGGGTGCTGTGTTTTGCCCTCCTCAGTAGTGGCAATGGAAGGAAACTTTACGGAGAGAGGCTGGCTTCAGGCAAGAGCTGATCCAGGCTGCCTGCTTGCCTGCCACCACATCAGCTGGTGCTTTGTGTGGAGAAGAGCTACCCCGGGTGTGGTAGGAAATATCCTGCAGGCTGTTTCTATGTTAAATCACACCTCCTCCTACTTTTTTGAATCCAGCAGAGGGGCAGGGTTATAAACTAGCAAAAAGCATTGGCCCCTTGTGTCTGTGCCTAGTCTGCTCAAGTTAATTCGTTTTTTGGCTCATTACATTTTCTGCCCCATTGCTAATTGCCTCTTGGGCTCTACTCATTGCCAGGGTTTTCTGACCATCAAAACATTACTAAACAAATGAACTAAATAAAATAAGCCTTCTTTAAGAGCCTTCCCCCAGCCCTCCCCTTGTGTTAATATTCCAACGGCGCCCAACAGGTAGGCGTCTGCACTCATGTTATCTGTATTAATTAGACTGTAATACCCTTGGCACAAGACAAGGACAGGGAGGCAAGAGAGTCTCTCCTGCAGCTCTCTGATAATTTATACCAACCGAAAGCCTGCTGCAATGTCTTTCTCTAGTGCCACATATACCAATAGTGATGCATAAATAAGATTAATTTCTATTAGGTGTTTTCCCTTTCTTCCAACTAATTAGCCCCTTCTCCATAATATCTGAGCCCTTCACAATATTTAATGAGCGTTTGGCAGCAAATTCCTGAGGCAGAAGTACTTTTATCCCCAGACAGATCGGCTGGGTTACCCATGTCCGTAGAAGTTTCTGATTGAGTGAAACATGAGCTTCTACTTTCCCAAGGTCTAGATTAGTACTCAAACCACTGAACTCTTCTGCCTAGCAACAATGTCTAGTAGTTGTTTACTGCTAAGTGACTTTTCAGCTGTCAGGTTTTATACCTGAAGGATTTGGGCATGTTCAGCATAAGATACAAGTGTGCAATCTGTCCTTTGTATTGGGTTTCCCATCTTTGCCACATCAGCATTTCTTAAAATCAGAGGGAACAGGAGGGTAAACAGGGCTGACTCGAGGGATAAGCTTGCCATGTTTTTCATTATGGCTGATTATTAATATAATCAGTTTAGTAGCAAAAGTACTACAGTGAATTACTTAACCTTGGGCCTTGCTTGACCACGCTCTGAAGGATCTTCATCCCATGATAAAGTTGCTGTAACAGTGGGGCAGGTTTCATTATGCAGCCATTTATACTGTGGCAATAAAAGAAGCACCATAAGTGGGTTTGTTCATTATTGCCTGAATCCATGTTGTCTGCCAAGGGCTGCATCCTACACTGATAAGCATCTTGTCTTAGCAAGATAGCTTAGCAACAGGGGTTGTCCCTGCTGCTCACCTCACTCCCCTCCTCACAGTCACCCTGGTGGCCTGTCTCCTGCAGCCCGTGCAGAGCTATATCCCTCTTCCTCAGCAGCAGGAGCAGCTGGTAGCTTCAGGCACCCCTTTGGCAACACCCATCTTATGTCTCTTGAGGTGCAAGGGAGAAGGTGGCACCTACACCCTGCATCACACTTTTCAAAGCACCTGCTGCTGCACATTCAGAGTGGCTGTGAGGAATGGTGCTGGGGCCCTGCTGTCCCAGGAGCTGAGGATGGGTGGGCAGTCTTCAGCAGGAGGGCAGCTCACCAGAGCCAAGGTGCACTGGAGCCCTGAGGCTCTGCACGGGAGGCCCAAGGTTAAGCCTTCGATGTTGGTTTCTTCAGAGCAGGGCTTTGTGTCCCCACTGTACTGTTAAAATTGTGTTTTGAGCCACTTCGGGAACTTGCACAGTTGCCAAGGTCTTTGCTTTACCACATTCTTTTGGTTAATAGAAATATTTAGCTGAAGCATGAAGGCATTGTATTTCCAAAAGGAAAACACACAGAAAAAGGTCCGATCTCTTTTTTTTTCTTTGGGCCTGATTGTCTCTGCTTGTTTATGGCTGCCACTAATTTGCTCGTTTGCTTGCTGGAAAATAGCTAATTAAAACCCACTTCAGCTAACAAGCTGACTGGGACCATGCAAATGTCACTCTCTGCTGTCTGCTATTTTCGTTTATACTTTACATTATTAGTGTTGTTTTTCCTCCCTCCATAGTAATAAACGCGAGGATAGATTTAGTACCCTCTTCACAGGTGTGTGCTTGTACATCAGCACATCATCCCGAGAAAAGTGCTGCTGTTTTACTGCACTTCAGTACTTTGAGTGTTATTACCCCTGACAGTTAATGGTTTCAGACTACACTGCTTGTTAGCACTAGATTCTGAACAGCTTCATCTATCTTTTTGTTTTTACACTGACTGGTCACATTAAGTATATGTGTCTGAGCTATTAGTCCCGTCTGTTCATTGCATGCATTTCATTTGCTGCGTTTTTTCGCTAAAATTAGTATGTATTGTCATCCATATACTTCAACACATCGACTTTTGTTATAATTATGCTGTCATCATTTTGCTTCCACACACTTGCTAATTTATTGTAGCTAAATTAGACCTAATATTAGCAATTTTGCAGCTGTTCCCATAGACCATGCTCAGCCATATATTTGTACATTGTTTGGTAATTGGATTTGAGGGCTCAGGAACGGACGATGGCACTCTTTAGAAACAAGGGAAAGATTTGAGGAAATGGGAGAAAAATAAAAAACGCAAGCCCCAGAAGAGGCTTCAGGGGTAAATTTCCAGAGCCTAGCTTGAAAGGTTTTCACAAGGCCAAACAAATCAGGGAGTTAGTGTACCAGATCACAAAGAGTCCAAATGGCATGTCGCATTCAGGCAGGGGATTAGTCATTCCCCCCAAACATGCTTTCTATTTTAACGAAGACTGGACCAAGAAAAATCCCTGGGGACTTGTGGAGGGTCTTGGGAAAAAACGGTTTTTACTGTAGCACATTGGAAATCTCCAGGGAAGGTTCTCTGCATCAAGGAAGGCTGCTCTCAGATGATTTCTTTGAATTGAACCATGGGCAAAGAAGGAGAAAGAAAAATGGTTTTGTTTCGGAATGTCAGCTCTCCATCCCTGAGTTTTGACGCCCACCTCTTTTTGGTTATCCAGGCCCATTTCAGATATCAATAAAAGCAGAGGATAAAAGAGAAAACTGAAAAAACCCCAACAACAACAACAAAAGAGTGCAAATGAGGAAAGCAAAATAGAGCTGTAAGAACAGCTCTTAGTTATCCTTTCGGGGCATGAGTTATTTCATTGTCAAGGGGAATACAACTCTGGCAAAAGAAGTTATGAGTGCCCAGCATTGAATCTTACATGGTCTTTTTGTAAACAAGTTTCTAACATGTTAGAAAACAAAACTGTGAGGGAGACTGTTCAGACTGACTCTGTAGAATCAGTTAAATTCTCAATCCAGCAGAAGATGTAGATGAAACTTAATCACTGAAGAACATACCCTTAACCAAAATGGAACTAAATCCTGTCTGCTCATGATTCATCCACCTGCTTAATAAGAATATTATAACAAGATGCAGTGCTGCTGGCAGATGCACATGCAAGTTTAAAAATAAGACAGTGAAATTAACAACAAAAAAGAGAAGGGTATTTGATCAGCTTTCATCTATAACACAGAGTTCTTTCCAACTCACTACAAGCTGTTGTAGCAGGCTGCATTCTGCTCTGCTTCTCCCTTGGCCAGAGCTTAATTTCTGTTTGGAGAAGAATAGAGCAAAGTGACCTGCCAAAAAGTGAGACAGAATAGGCCAAGTCATGTAAGAATCCAGGCCCTACAAATGTCTTGTGCAGGAAAGGAAAGTGAAGGCAAAAAGCCAGGCCATTTAACAAATTTTTAAATGATTTAAACTCATACAAAATATTTAAAATAACCAACCCAATTTAAAACAACTCACTCCCCCCAAAAGCCCAATCATTAATAACCAAATGACTGCCAGATTATGTTCTCTTGTACTGACAAAGCCTTCATTATGCTCGCTTTCTTCCCAAATGCCAGGAAAATACATAGATAGGTCTTGCAGAAGCCTGCACAGTTACTGGAGGCAGTGATGGAGAAGTTGGTCTCTCGTCAGTTGTTTCCAGTAGATGCTGTGACCATGATCAGCATACCCTGTGGGGAACAGGGAAGTATCTGCTTTGCTCATTTGCTCTGCTTTGGGTTTTCTTGGGGTTCTGCTTTTGGTTTGTTTTTTTTTTTTTTTTCATTTCATGGCAATCGTTCCTCTAGCCAGCCGCCTCTTAGACTCCTTGATGCAGACACCCAACTAGGTCAACCTGTTGTTTGTGTTTGTTGTCAGCACATGTTGCAGGTCTCTGGTATTGGTGTTGTTTCTCACTGTCTTTTATTTTCACTCTGTGTGAGATTGTCTCTCAAGTGGAGGTAGACAATTGCAGTGATTCTCAGTTATGATGAATATTGCTGAGCAGAGTAGAAATATGCAGGCAGAAAGCACTTGCAGCAGCAAATGAATATAATATATTGTATCATATACATTTCAAGGTGAGCATAAAAAGAGGGGGCATGCACATGCTCTTTTTATTTTTACTACTTTACTGTACCATGTATTCTATCAAGCTGCTAAAGACCTACTAAAAGGGTACAAAATGAAGCCATTAGCAGAAACTTGTTTAAAAGCTCCACACACATATGTGCTCTTCAGGTAGCTGGCTGGGCAGTGCTGTGAGGCTCTTACTTGAAGGCTGGAGCAATAAATGTCATGTCAGGGGCCAACTGTCTGTAATCACAGTTAGCAGGTTGAACAGACTTGTGAAAATATTTTCTTTATGTGAAGGGAGACGCTGCACACTTTGCCACAGCAGAAGTTGCTAAACCTAATGTAATATGACAAGTCCTTTGGCAGCAAAAGCCACATTTAAATAGACATGCTGCCTGTGAAATGGGAAAGAAACAAAAGCAGTTTTTCTGCAGAAATGTCACCTCCTCTGTTTTGCAGTATGTCTCACCTTGTCCTGCTACCACACCCTTTTTATTTCTGGGTGGCATTGGCCATGCATCATGGTCTCCTTCCACATCACCCCAGCCATCTCCTCCTCCAGGTGCCCCAGGTTCTGGCCTGTCCCATCCACAGCCCAGCTAGCAATGCCACCCTGCATTTAGAAATCCAGCTGATGAGGGGTGTCTTGCTCTGCTGGGAGGAACCCTGGCCATGGAGGGGGGTCTGGCACACCCTAGCAGCTCCTCAGGGCTGCAGCAGAAAGGAACCCCTGGCACACCACAAAGCACCGTCAGCAGGGTGCATGTCCCACATGCCTCTGTCAGTGACAGACTCACATGGCAAAGGGTCTGCAGCATCTTGTGCTGCTGGTGGTGAGGTTCAAGAAGCTTTAGGGCACTGTTGTGAGGCAGTCAGGAGTCTGTCTGTCCTCTTGCTTGGCCAATGGCATCAAGCTAAAGGTGAACCAGTGCTGCTTGTCTTGTGCAAAGAAGAGTGGTGTGCATATGCACCCTCTGATGCTTTCCAGACTCAGCCTCCATTTTCCTGTCTGCTGGAATGCTGCTGGAGTTGGACCTCTCTGTGTGCAGATGCATGAGAGTGTTTTGCACTCACTTTGCACTGATGTCAATGATTACATGAGGTGTGAGGCAGTGGAGAATCAGGCTCCCAGGGGCTTCTTACAAGATGGCAAATAATTAATGATAGTGTGCAATACAAATGCAATAGCAGGAACAGAGAAATCAAGGCTTTTTCTTGCCAGGCATTTGTCTGTCACTTGAGTAACAAACTGCCAGCATAAAAAGGATATTCACATGCAAAATCTTCCAGCATCACCCAGGGTAATTTTGCATTGGCTTGCCACAGAATCCAAAGTCAATATTTTCAGGCAGCACATCTTCAGAACTGAGACATATTCAAGGAAAGGATAAAAGGAGCTGATCAGGAAATGGGGTTCTGAGATTTCCCCTTCCTAAGAATTATTGGCAAGCTTCATGACAACTGGCAGCAATATTTGAGGGCCTAAGGGGAAGCACAGAGCTAGACCACTTGCCATCCACTTTGTTTTTTTTATCTCTGCAGGACTTCTCTTTCCCTGACCAAGATGGATTTTCACCTCAAAGCAGGCAGATACAGGCACTCACAGCAATTTTCTGATCTTTTTGTTTTGAATGACCAAAGTTGAGATCTTAAAAACAACAAAAAATCCATGAATAAGTGAAACATTTTAAAGTTACTGCTCCCTTTCACAGTATTTTTCATCACTTAGGCTTCTTAGTAAGATGATGTCATGAGGAGAATAGGAACAAAGCATGTGTGACAGCCTATAAAGGGAGGAAAGTCAAGAAATACCCTGCAGCAGGATGCCAGGCCCACATTTCTTATTCTTGACTCATTTTCCAGCATGCTGATCCACACAAAAGAATGTAGTGGTAGTGACTGGAAAAGCAAGACTAGCATCCCTTGAGCTGTAGATTGTTTCCAAGTTGCCCTGAATGTGACAGGTAGACAAGCTGATTTAGTGGTAAGGGTGTATATGCTGCATTTCTTTAAAGCTGCAGCAGGGAAAACCAAGAAGAGACTCCCAGCACAAGCATTATACACGAGAAAATCAACAGATTTGCACTTGAGGTAATAGTGTTTTGCTTAAGAGAGTGATTTAGCATACTAAAGAATAAAATTGCAGATGTACATGTTCCCTCAGGTTTTACCAGAGGTCAGCCTTTGCTGTCTCTTTTAAAATCAGTCTACCTTTCCGGCTTCTGCTTTTCTCTCCAAGATTTCACCAGACTTTCAGGTTCATTTGGTGTAGGATCGCAGCATACTTGTCCCCCACAGCTCTGTACCTATGCCACCATCTATAGAGCTCTTCATTTGAAGGCTAGTGGTCTATGGAGTCTGAGACTGGCACAAGGCAAGGTGGGTTTCAAGGTCTCCCCAGTGCAATCTGAAGCCAGGAAATGCTGGAAGAAATAACTGAGTTTGAGCTGATTCATATTTAAATCACATGAGCTTGCTTCATAGCATTATTTTCACCATCATGCCCTCTTAAAGCAGCATTTAAGCCTGCCCTCTCAGCCACAGCTGCATGTTGGAAATGCCATTTTCCAAGTTGCTTTGAATGTATATATAGATTTACAGCCTGTGCTGCAGAGGAAGTATTTTTTTGCTGACCCTGTTTTGCTTCTTAAACCTCAAGTGGACCCTGAAAATATTTCATGTGCTGCACTGGCTAAGCCAGTAGCATTAATGTTGCCATCCTACATTTTAGAGAGCTGCAACCATACTGTTTTTACCATAGGAGTGACATTTGTTTTGGATATTAATTCAGTACATAAATGTATAACAAATTGTTTAGTGATATTAGGGCAGTAATTTTTTTTTTTTCCTGAACAAACTACCCAAATGACTGAACCAGTGTAGTTAATTAGAATCGATCTCACTTTTTAGCACCAGGAAGTGCATAATGGAAGATAAGATTGATTGTAACATTGGATCACTTCATTTAAAGACTGCTAATAGGCTAAAATGACAGAACCAATCTAAAATTATAATTTCAGAATCAATATAATTTTTATAACGTTGTCAAATCTAAAAAATTAATCTAAATTTATGCTGTGAAAGTAGCAAATCCTTCCTAGCTATTATAATGAAATGAACCAACATTTTATTATATTACTTCTTTAAATAGAAAAAAGGCTCCTTTATTGGCATAGCATTGCAGCAAGCTAGATAACCAGGCTTTCACTTTGGGAGGCATCTGCTCATTTCCTGCTTAGGGCGAGAGTAGAAATAGATTTTAACCTTACCTCTTTCCATCGTGGACCCATTTTGCCACATAATTAAACCACCACAAGAATGTGAAAGTAGGCTTCTTTTCAGAGGAAGAGATCAGGATGGGGAGGAGAGTAGCACTTCATGAGGGAATTCAAGTTATCTAACAAAGCTGTAGTGGAAGCATTAGTTCACAGTTTCTCTCCCTACACACTCAGAAGAAATGTAGACTCAACTTCTCCAGAAGAAAGAAAGGAACTATGGTGGTGTCTGGAAGAAAAATATTTTCCTTTCCATACAAATTTATTCTGTGTGTAAGGCCTGATGGAAAAATACAACACCAATTTTGATGATACCAAGGATTTTGGTGTGTTCTGCCTCTGCAGAAGCCAAACAAAGCTGGTACATGGCTCCAGAGCACATTGATTCTTTGGAAGTCAAGTGTTCAGGTTGATATTTTTTTTTCCCTAGTAATAAATTTTCTGCAGAACTTGCAATGACTCATTTACTGTAGGTTCATAACCGCTCTTGTGTTCTGAGCCATAATGATGTTGAGTGGGCAGAAGTGGTCCCCAGGTGCTTCCAGCTGCAGAGCTCACCCACGGCTGTGGATCATTCCTTTCACTTGACTTCCTCTGCAGCAGCAGATGTCTCAGGAGCTTAAGCAGCCACATGATAAAGCAGCCCTGGCCACCACAGACGAGGGCTATTTGTACCTCTGAGCCCCTCCTGGAGCTCCTTATGTTCCTCCTGTGGGGAGAGGGAAGTACTACTTGGGAGTATGAGAGCTATTGCTCTCCAATAACCTGTGACTAATGAGTCTAATCACACTCAGGGTAGTGCCTCACTGTGTTTTATTTCTGTTTGCTTTTTGACTGATGTCGATGTGGTTGGCAATAGCCTTGTATTCAACTCTTTGCACTGTGCTGTCCTAGGATGAGGCTGTTCTTTACAGCAGAGATATCCCTATACAACCTTCTTTCTGCTCAGAGTAAAGGCCAGGCTGAGGACAGTGTTTCTTTCTGAAAGCACAAATGTTGCTGAACTTCTCTCAGCACTGGCTGTCATCACTTGACACCATGGGTGTGAGGGCCATGGTCTCACTGAAATCAGGGGAGCCTTGGCATAGATGCCAATCAGGCCAGGACTGTGATTTGACAGCTCTGCCTTTAGCAGAGGGAATGAAGGTGTTCCAGAGAAGTGAGTTGGAATACCACCATCCCTATTTCTCCAAAGAAGCTGAAGAAACCCCTTTCTGCAAAAAAGGGACTGAGCCTGGAAAAGTAGGGCAGGGCATCCTTGCAGACAAGGCATTTCCCTTGCTTCTGCACACAAAAGCAGCGGCGACGTGCAGGCAGCCCCCATCCTGAATTCATTTTTCCGGGACAGTGTTGTAGGAGGTGAGGCTATATGTCGGAGTGGGACCTGAACACAGGAGCTGACCCTGAGATGGCAGCAATTATTGCAGGAAAGAGCAAGAGAACGCATGTATGGAGACCCCAAAGAGCACTTTGGAGAGCTTTGTGTTTCTTGGAGGTTTAATATATTATAATCTGATTCGGCACAAGCCAGTCTGGGAATAAAAGAGAAATGCAGAAAGACTAATGATTTGAGGTGCAGAGGGAAGTGGAAAGAAAACAGCACTTTTAAGTGCATTTTTTCACTTTTATGCAAGATCTGACTGGGGCCAGGAAGAGAGAGCAAAAAGCTTCTGTGAGTTAACACAAAAGTGGAACAGTACTTTAAAGAGACTTTATTTGCTCCTTAGAGTCTTCTTTTGATTTTTAATATCTCTGAGACTTGTCAGGGAGAAAACAGAAAAAGACATTAGATTCTGGGTCTTGAGCAAAGCTCAGGGACCTGAGACTTCCACAAAATGAAAGAAATTACATTCTGGAAAAGTTAATGACCTTACCCTAAGTGCTGTGCTACATCAAACAGAAGCAAGCTGGTCCATCCGCTGTGGAATTCTCTTGCACTGGCTGGAGAAGTGCTTTAGGCTGATCTCATCATACCCCCAAATTTCCAGATGAACAGTTTTGGCTGGATTGAGAAGGATAGGGAGTTGGGGAGAAGCCTGGCACCATACCAGAGCTGCTGCCTCCATTAACTCCAGCAGGCAGGAGCTGTCCCAGTGGTAAGAACACACAGATTACATTGGCTTTTCCAAACCCGCTTTCATACTGCCTGCTTGGGGCCACACTCTGCATCCACCAGTCTCTCTGTCCAAACTCTGTTAGGGGAAGACGAAAGTCCTGAAGCTGCTTAAGCTTGTGAGCAAAGAAACCATGCTTGGTTTTCACTCAAGGTCAACTTGATTCTGTTATTTGAGCCTATTTAAGCTACACAAAAAGAAATTATTTCAGTTTCATTTAGTATTTGTCTGCTTTCTGAGAGTTTCATACATTTGTGTCACTTGCCTGCCTGCCTATCATTTCGACCAGAAGAAAATAATGCTAACAGTAAAAATGCCATAAAAAATAGAGCCTGAGGTAAATTTTGCCAAAAGCCAATTAGAGATTTGAAAAACAGTTGCATTTTTCAGGCCAACTCGAAGCTTATCAAATTGAGCTTCTGGTGGTTCTAAAAGAGTGTAGAGATGGAAGTGACTATGAAACATCCAGCAGATGCAGCCAGAGAGATGGCAACTGGCTGGGACTGTCTCCTGGGAGAACATCAAGGTCGTCAGGAAGCCCAGAGAGCTCAGTGCCTGCAAGGAACATAAAGAAAATGTCTGTCTCTCTGTGAAGTGGGTCCCTGACACAGAGGGATCTGTCAGTATTGGTCAGCACCACATGTTTGTTTGAAAGCAGTCAGTGACCACTGCAGAGTATTTAAAGGATGTCTATTTTCTGAACCAAGTGGAGTTTTCCAGTGATGGCTTTAGGAAGAAAAAGTTGCACTGCTCCAGCCTAGGGACTGCAAAAATCTTGGCATTTGATTTGACTCAAGCATGGGAAAACTTGGGTTTTCATAATCATGCATGGAATTCACTTGTGATAAAACATGAAAGCAGCTTGCATAGAATTCTAGGTTAAAAGTCACTAGAGCAAGTTGTGAATTTGCCCATATTTATTGCTCGATTTAGGATAAGGAAGTGACTGCCATGAAAGGAATGCACAGGGAATAAGTTGGGAGGGTAAGATATTTTTAAACCAATGGTTTCTGCTGAGTGTAAGGCCTATGGCCATTACCTAATCCACAGGACTGCCACCATTTGTCCCAGCAAGGACTCCCACACATATCCTGTTTTCCACACTTCTGCAAGAACATCTGTTTGTGGTTCCTCCAACAGATTTTGAAAATACAAAAGTCACTCATGATGGAACTTTCCATCATGACCTAAAACCTGGGATTGTCTATTCCAGGAGAAGACTGATTGGCTTTGACCATCCAGAGGACTTTGATGTATCTGCTTAAACTTGCCTTTCTGAAGGTGGAAACTGATGTAAAGATGAGGAAGAAATGGCCCTTTGGTAATAGTAAAAGAAAAATAAAGACTTTTGAGATACTGGGGAAAATAGACCTTCTTCTCCAGCAGATCCACCAGAGGGAGAAAACATGAAAGATGATGATCTTCTCCAGCCCACCCAAACTGCTGCTAGTGGGATTTGGACTTCTCATCCCCTGCTGCTCACTCACAGATGTTTATTTTAAGAATACCAAGAAATTAAGTCAAAGTTTAAACTGCTCATTTTTTTTCCCCCCCTGAACAAATGTACATGTTTTCCTTTAAAATATGAGTATATATACACTGGAAGGAGAAAGCAGGTTTGTCTACTGTTGTCAGAAAACAGCAGCAGTCTTCCTCCTTTGTGCTGATGCATCAACTCTAGTTAGGAATGATCCAGGGTTAAAAAGCATCATAATCCCAAAGTTGTTATAGTGTACAGATGATGCAACCAACACTTCCCTGTTGCATCTGTGGGTGAAAAGGGTTTGCTCTCTAGACCGCCCACTTCAGAGAACAAATTCCGCACACCTCAAGCTCCTGCATTCAGTGAGGAGTCCTCAAGTGCTGGTCCTTCCAGTGAAGGCTGGACAACAGCCTGCACAACACTGAGCAAGTGCTCAGGCTGAGCAGCACTGACAAGGTAAGAGCTGGCCCCCAGCCCATGCATCTGAATCAGGGGTTCTTCACATCTGCTTTACAGCTGTCCTCCAATGCAAGAGAAGTGGTTTCAGGATGCTGTGAAGCCCCTAAACAATCAAGAGTGCTCGTGGCCAAAAGTTTCCTCTTACATAGTGTTTAATTTGTGGGAAAAAATACTTTTAAAAACTCAAACCTCCTGCATGTGTGTATGTTTTATTTTCAACTTATCCAAACTAGAAAGAGAGCTTCTTTCACCCTGAATAATAGCTTGTGGTGTTCCCTAGAACTAGAGATGTAATTCTCACTCTTAGAGGTTGGAAATATGTGTCTGAAGCAGCAAGTGTCTGGTTATTCTCAAGCAGATATTCCCCCTCCTTTTCTGTGTTTCCTAGATTAACAGTTCTCCAGTTCTGAATATTTTGAAATGGTAGGAGAGTCTCTAGTTGTCACACATGGAAGCTTTTACAAGGTGCAGGTTCTGCTGCAGAAGAACCCCATCTTCTTTTTTTCTGTATTTTTTTTAACTCTCAACATGTTTTTTTTGGGGCATGGCTAAGCTGCTCTCCCACAGCTCTTGTTTTGATAGTTTGAAATCTATTTGTAATCTTCAAAGAG
The DNA here is from genome assembly GCF_051311805.1 of Agelaius phoeniceus. Lineage (NCBI taxonomy): Eukaryota > Metazoa > Chordata > Aves > Passeriformes > Icteridae > Agelaius > Agelaius phoeniceus. Next base: position 63,679,829 of record NC_135265.1, on the reverse strand, counting down.
ATAACTTGTTTCCCGGGGGCCTTCATTAACTGCAAGAACACAAAAAGTGGCTGGGCATGAAGGTCGAGTGTGTTCCCTACGGAAGAGAGACATATTTTTAATAGTACCAGTGACTGGTAGAGACCTTCACTGGTACAGATGACTTACCTAAATCTTGAAATTGTCTGTCACAGCCTAAACACCTAGCAGGAAGATATACTGTAGTCAATCTGATGTGAGCATAATAATGCAAAAACTCTCTGTTCTGTAACACCCAGAAGATGTGATCAGAGCTCTCTGCATCCCCCAGCCTTGCCTTTGGGGAGGAGAGATCTGTCTGCATGCATGCCTGCCTGGCAGGAAAAGGCTGGGGTGCTCGGCTGATACCCTGCACTCATGATCCGTGGATGTGGGGTGTACCTGAGGCTGTGGGGCCATGTCTGCATGGCCTCCTGTGCATCAGCTGGGCTCTGTGCTGCACACTGAGGAACAGCACAGCAGCTGTGCTCTACAGCACTAGGTGATCAAACACACACCTAAAAATCTACACAATGATGCAAATACATGGTATGTGCAGCACAGGTAGATCTTGAACATTATTTTTCCTTGAACATTATTTTTCCTCTCTGTGCTTTCTCCTCTGAATGTTACCGCAAAGAGCTTTTTTTATGTGGATCATAAGGAAATAGAAGTGGAAGATAAAACCAGAAGGATATTCTTGGGTTGGTAAGGTGATAGCTTTGTCCTCTCATCACATTCATAAATGTGCCCAGGAAAGAGTTAAGCTATCCTGAAAATACTGCCAGGGAGTGGAATCTAAATGCTGTTTAAGAAGGCAGGGGGTAATTAGGGCAGTTGGTTTTTAATTATCACTGAAGTCAGTCCTTGCAAGGCCCCCAGCCATAGCCAGGTTAATGGTCAGCACTGTATGCTGAGTCAGCAAAACGCTTGTGCTGGCTTTCACCAGGGGCTCCCATCAGCTGAGGGCAGCTCTCTTTGCTGGATGTGCCCAACTTCACTCTGAAGCCAGGATGATTAAAAGAGAAAAGCAATCTGCAGCTTTAATCAAGCTTGCAGGAACACACCTTCCGGATTTTGTGAGACGAGGTATTTGTTACCTCCTGTCCTCTGGCATGGTAGCAGTTTAATGAAAGGCTGCATATTTTTCTGTTAGCTGCTCAACCACTTAATTCTTAAGTTCCTTCAGAGCTCTCAGATGTATGCCATCTGGTCATGGTGACTTGTTGCTCTTTAATTTGTGAATTTGTTCCAGCACTTCCAGTTTTGACACCTCAATCTCTGACACAGTCTCATCTTCATTACTTGAAAAGAATAGCTCAGAGGGCTGCCTCTCTCTCTCTCTCTCTTGCATGAATCGTCTTGTAGCTTCAATTTCATTAATATAATTTCAACTTACAGCAGAATTTTTAGATTTCCCAAGTAGGGCATCTCTCCAACTCCTACCCATACTGCAGTATTTTATTGTGCTATATTTTTATTAAACAAAAGCACCTCTGAAAACTACACGGAGCCCATGCACTCAGGTAACCAGTAACTTTGCTGTCTTTTAAGAAGGCGTGAAAGTGAGTTCAAATGAATATCTATGACATCCACCAAAGAAATGTTATTGGTTCTCAGAAAACAGGGAATCATACAGCCTCTTTAAACACATCTAGGATGCATGTTCATGGCCTAATGCTATTTATTTATGTATCATAAATAATATCTATTATTTACGGTCTATTTGCATTTCAGGTTTTCAGGGAAGCTGAGTCCCCATTGCAACAGGCACTCAACAAGTGCATGGTTTGAGGCAGTTCCTCTTCTGAGGAATTTACAAATAGGGAAGAAAAATGTCTAAGAACAGACAGCATGCAAAGAAGTTGTCAAAGATGGATGTCTTTGTATTTACATATTTAATGAATTTTCTTTTCATACATGGTGTTCTTCACCTTCCCTCCCCAATGTTTCTCCTGGCACATGTCCCCACCTAGCATCACCAGCATTTCCTAATATGCTTTTTTCCCATCCTTTCCCTACGCAGGAAGATATGACAGTAAAAACCTTGGTAATATAGCAAGCCAGCCCATGCCAGCCATTTTTTCCTCTTCCTGGGAGACTGAAGGGGTTTTCCAGAGGTGTCTGTGCTTGTGAGGTTCCATGCAGGAGGACCACTTGGCTTGTCACCTTTGTTTTCACCCACAGAGCATGGGTGGCATGGCACCTGAATTGCCCCAGCAGCAGAGGCCACTACTGGAAAAACTCTTTGCCTTCAAACCACAGAGCAGCCCTGGCTTCTCCATCACCCCTCTCCATACTTTCAAAACGCAGGAAACTTCAGCAGTGCCATCTGCAAACTTTGGAAATGGGCTGTCTGGAAGAGGGGATAATGGATGGGCACTGAAAGGGCAGAAACTCAAAACTTCTCTTCACCACTTTATTAAATCCAGGAGATGACAGAAAGCACACTCCCCTTCTGACAAAGTCGGAGGGTCTCTAGTGACATTTATGTCACTGGAAAGGCATATAATACGTACACAGTGGTTTAATTTTATCTTAATGAAACAATATACATATAAAACTATCCATTAAATATAAAACAGTGAAGTAATTTGCAAATTTTCCTACAGCATAATAAATTAAGCATGGAGAGCACTAAGGAATGCAATTTGCAGTCATTTATAATGCAGTGTTTTATGTTAATAATTCAAAATCACATGCTATTTGGAGACACTTCTAATTAATGTATTTATGAAATTGTGAACTGTGACTGTTTTGGTTCCATTTAGCTAAACATTTCAACAGAATGCGCTTGCTGTTGTTTTGTGTTTGCTTAATGGCACCAGCAAGCATCAAATGTACAACTGGGGGAAGCTGGGGGTGGTATATGATGTGGCTTTTTTGATGGGTATGTGTTTTTGTCTGTGCACTGTATACATGCATGTGATTACACTCCTGATCTCACTGAGGAGAAGAAAGTTCTGCAGTAATTTGAGGAGGAAATAAGGAAAGTTTTATGGATGAATAATTAATTGCAAGGAAAGTTCAGTACCTTCCTAAAGAATTGCTAAAATATTCAAGTCTTTTTACATAGCAGAACTTTGTACACTGCTATTTCTCCTGGCTGGTTAATTATGACTAATACAGCTTGTAAATTTATATTCATATTTTTATTTTGATGTCTTTCAGGGTTTTTTTTCATCATACTAAGCATTTGTCAGGCTGTTTCTTTATTGGAACACTCTGAGAAATGATTCCCCAGAAGGTTAGTCTCTTGAGAGGAGACTTGCAGGGAGTTGGGAGTGTTTTGAAATTTCAAGTACATTCTAAGGAAAAAACTCCATCCATATCAGAGTTTTTTAGGGAATTATCACATGTCAAGGCCCTGATTTTGAAAGTGGCTTGAAGTGAATGAGCTTGTAGGCATATGCAGAACCAGATGCTAATAGCACTCTGTTGTAGCTCTGCACAGGAAAATGAAGGGAAAGCTCTTGAAATAATTTTCTATGAACAGTCTGTTTCACACAAGAAAAAGAGGGGGGAAAAAAAGAAAGAAAAAAACCTGAAACTCCTCAAGCCCATTGTAAGGACGTCCAACTTTATGTGGTCTCTTCTACCTTCCAAAATGATCATGAAAATTCAGTGGGATGCTGAATCAATATATTCATGTCTCCTGGTAATTTCAAAGTCAAAGCTCACTTGCAGAGCAGTAACTCCCTGTTGAATGTTTTATTTTATTTCACAATTGTGCTTTTTATATGGTTTCTGCTCTTTTTCTTTCTTGGTTTCTTGCCTTTTTTTTTTTTTTTTTTTTTAATTCTCGGGACAATATGTATATGGCTGGGAAAATATTTCAAAAGTTCTCATGGCCTTTAGCTGTGGTCTTGGACATTGACCAATGTAATCATTAGACTGAGAATTAAAGCTGTATTTGACTGCTTTTTCTGATTTATATTTTAAACAATGTAGGAACTGTTATGATTAAGGAGGCAATATGAGTGTCTAGGACCAAGCTCCCTATTACTTGTCAACATCCAAATTGCTTTATTGAGTCTCTTTATTTCCTTGGTATCAAATAAAAAATATTGGCAACACATTAGATTAGTTGAATAATAGTCTTTAATAAACTCCTTTTTCCTCAAATGAAAAATATTACCATACCCATTTCATGCTGTCCTTTTTGTCCAGTATGAATGCTTTCTGTAGAAGCTCATGTATTTAAATATTTGTCTGCTTCTGTTTTTAGTCCCAGACTAAACTGGAATTGTCAGGAACTCGTCAACATAAAGACTGGGATTTGGGTCATATTTTAGGTGAGTTGCTGTATTTAAATATCCTTTCTTGCTGGATTTTTAAGTAGAATTTGCCTTTTACTAAGTTAAATGGAGTTGTAGGAGATTCCATAAATGAGGCTCAAACTTTTTAGTGAAAATTATTATCCCAGCTATGTACTTGTTTAAAAAAAAAAAAGCTATACCTGTCACAGGGTCCTAAGCTGTTATATCTGTGATGCATCAACACAGGATATAAGGTGTAGTGTTGTCAGGAAATATGCTGTGAGATAGGGGACTTTGCCCACTAACCAGTTATTACCTTTTTGAGAGCAACTGTGGTGGTCTGGATACATTACCTAGTTCCATTTTGAGCCATATGATCCCAGATTTATATCTGAAGCTGAGTTTTATGGTTTTTGCCAATCTCTAAAATTAATTTACAGAAACAGAGAAGGAAATTGCCTTTCCTATTAGTATTTTTCTCTTCTGATTTGAATGGAAAATTTTCACTTTATCTTGAGGCATGGTGAGTACTTACAGCTTCTGTTTCAGCCCTGTATTTGAACATTCAAAACATTATGGAGGGCTTGTTTAAAAAATCCTTTTTCCAGTGGTGGGAAAATGACAAAACTTGGGAACAAGTGCATTTTTCTATTTTTCTTTTAATTATTTTGGCATGGTTTATGAGACTAGATCTACAGCTGCCTGTGGTTATGTGCTGTTCATTAAAGGTGTTGTAAAATAGAGCAAGCCTAAAATACAGATTCTAACTGCTCTGCTCAAAGCAATATTGCCATTTGTGATGGCAAGTTTGTCTGAAAGTTATGGTTTGCTTTTTAACCTCTGGAGGCATAAATCCAGAGTAGCTTTATGAAAATCCATTCAGTAACAATGTCTGGGTGTGATTAGTTTTACAATTTGTAAATATCATGGTGCTTTCTCTCATGTCTTATTATCAGAGGGTAGAAATCTTTGGAGTGCCTGAAGGCACTTCAGGTACTTCAGCACATATCAAACAAGAGTTAAATTAATCACCATGTTCTGAAAAGAATAACAAACACAAGCACATTTGACTTGGATATCTCATGGAACACCACCACGAAGCATGTGAAGATTATCTTTCCAATGAACATTGGGGCCCTTAAATGTAATTATTATATTCAGCAGATGAGCTGCCATCCCTTGGCATTCTAATTATCTTAAAAGATTTTTATTTGGTGATTTATGTAGAATTCATCAATCAGAGTTATTTCTGTAGAAACAGTGCTCTATTTCTGGGGAGCCTCCTTCTCAATTTGACATGATTTTTCGGAATAGAAGACTGTTTTTAAAAAGATCTTCAAAGATATCAAACTAATGGGTTTGAAGAGAAGCAAAGAAAGACAGGAAAACAAAGACTGGCAGAGCTCTTTTTGAAGGAAGAAATAGCATAGTTCTATTTCTTTTTAAGCTATATCTACTAACCTGATGTCCTGGGGATAACTGTACCTATTTATCAAACTGAAAATGGCTGCTAGCTAAGGTAAATACAACATTTATTTTTTAGATTTCATACAAAAACATTACCTGTAAAGTCTTTGTCGCTCCTCTTCCCCCTTGGGCTGTAAGAGGACATGCTGTCCTTGTTTGCAGTTCTACCCAGAGCTATGATTTGGCTAGGCAAGATAGTCATAAGGGAGAATAAACACACTCTGGAGAGGGAGTATGTGAAAAAACAAGTGAGAAATACCCCAAATCTCCTTGACCTGCACAGAGAGCTCTTTGGTGCAGGACAGCTCCTGTGGAGGCCGAAGCTTTGGGGCTCTAAAATGACTAGAGACTGTAGAAGGAGCAGAAGGTCTGGGTCTCTTTGGTTGCAGAAGCTCATTAAAACCATACATATGGGAAGAAATGTAGGACTTTTTGGTACACTGCAATCACAAAAGGATAAATTAACCAATCAGTAAAAGGAAATTCAGCATCTGCTGCAGTGGCAGTGTGGTAAGAGGTAAAGGATTTTGCTTTATCCAGCTCCCACTGAGGTCCTTGGGAACTGAATTCAGCCTTTCCAAGTTAAAGCAAAGGAAGTTTTCCAGGCTGTTAAGAATACTTTTATTTCCATGAACAAAGCTACTGGGTAAGATGTAAGCACACAAAAAAAAAACAACCAAAAAACCCAGATACAGTCATTACCAGCAGTGTATGGAGCTGTCTAGCAGCAGTAAACAAGGAAAAAATCCACACGTCCCCTGCTGAATGAGGAAGCATTTGTTTCAGCCATGTCTGTGTCCCCGTTGCATCTGCCTGCCACATACATTGTGTGAAGGCGCTTGAAGAGACCAAATGTTTATGGAAAACGGATTTCAAGTGTCACATTTCTAATATTCTTGAGCAGAAAAGCTAAGAAATCTGAGAAGGAGTTTTATGGGCCACATTTTCTGAGATGTATCTCTGTGAGTCACACCAAACGTGCTTTTACCTGGCCTGCAGTTACTCCTACAAAGAGCACAGGAGGTACTTAGAAAGACCTGCATGACTTATTTCAAGTTAAATAACATTTTCCATATACTATTTAACCCCCACTGCACTTGAGAAAACAGTAGCTTTGAAACCATTAAGCAAACTGAAAATCACCATATAGGGGGGAAATCACCATATAGGTGACCTGCTCTGGGTGATGTGTCCAGCTCTCTCCCCCTTGCTTGGTTAAAGAGAACTTGGAATGCCTGTTTCTAAAAGCACCCATCTCCCTCTCTCCCACCTGTGATTTCATGGTGTTTGAGTCAAACTTAGGTGGGATATGCCAGGAATTAACAGCAGTGCTCCCCAGCACTTCTGCAACCTGAGTTCAAGGAGCAGTGGAAAAGGTCTCTAGTGTTGGCACTGAGGCAACATAGAGGGTTAATAGACACTGGAGACCCAAGTGAGATAATGGAGTAATCTTGGGTAATCCTAAAGTATTGAGAGAAAACAGGCTGGACAGAAAAAAAACCCAAAAAACCCAAACCCCGAACAACCAGCTTTCCTCTCTAGTGCATTGATGCTGCCAAGTCCACCTCTGATGCAAGGGTGTTGTGAAATGTAGCTCACTTGCTAAACATTGTTTTGATGTGTTGTTTGGGACACAGGGAAAGAGAAATGGACTCCATTCAATCTCTATTAAAGCAGAGGGATATCTTCTGCAGAATTTATTTTCAGGAGCTTTGTGATAACTTCATTTTCTTATTAGCTGAAATTGCTAGTGAGACAGTTTTAGCAAAGATGCTAAATGCCTTTGTGGAAAAGATGAGTCTGTGCTCAATGAATTGACTACTGTTGTGTCAGCTTGTGCAGAACAGATCTTTACTATGGGATTTAGGGATCTGGGATTAGGTCCTAGTGATAATTCACATGGGAAAAATTTTATATTTAATTACAGACAGGCAATTAGATGGGAAGATTGCAAGGAAATGTTACAGGTAGTCAGAGTTGCAGGAAAAAGCTAGGAATTTATAACCCCCAAAAAAATCTAATATTAGTATTAATTAATATTAGCATTAATTATTATTAGTATTAATGATTGTTGAAAATTGAGGGGGGAAAAAGTGGGGGGGAAGAAATTGAGCATTTTTTGGAATTAAAAGTCCAAAAGAATTTCCTCAGAAAAATGCTTTTGGGGCATTTTTTATATCATCAAAAAAACATGAAACAAGCTGAGAGATAAATTAAACAGAACCAAACCACACTTGGTCACCAGCAAAACAGGTTTTCTGGCCATGGTGTGGTGAAGCTGAAGATGAGGAATATTATGCTCCCACTTTTCCTAGAAGGGACTAGTTTCCAGTTTGAGCTGAAATTCACAGTGCTGGGAAGAGTATCCCTGAAGGCATGGGTTCTTGGGAGGCAATGTGCCACTAAGGCAGTTTGGTTTAAGCTGGAAGTGCTGCACAATGAAAGGTATTTTATCCTGTTTTATCCAAATGTTACCAAGCCCCTTTCTTGATACTCTTCAGGATGTTAAGCCATAACTTTAAGGAACTTTTCAGTGCAGCTTTAAATCTCATGGAGAAAGTCTTTTCTCACCACTCACTCTTATGTGTGTGTTATGTATTGCACAGCCTAAGCAAAACTATCTTAAGAGGAGCACTTAAGTGAAAGGCTTGGGGAGTTTGTGTAGAGAACCTGGAACTCCAACAGACTACACTGCTTGCAGTCAAGAAAGTCCAGAGTTAGATCCTATCTTATTCAGCAGCCTGGTCTCTAACCCCTCCTCCTCCTCAGCATGAACTGTGACTAGCACAGGGGGGCAAATCATTACTGGCAGAAACTGCAAATTTCAGGTCAGTACCACTTCAGATTGCCCTCAATCCATTGGGAGGGTCTGGGATGAGGTTAATTTGCAGAGTGGAGAAGCTGTAGCTTCCTGGAGGAAAACCTGCCATGCCTTGTGCTCCTTTTCCTAGGATGAGCTAGAAAGACAAGAACCGCACAGGATGCTGAGATGCCTCTAAAGGAAATATTGGTGTCAACTGAGCTGTCACACTGAAGTGTGTGGAAAGCTGGACTTGGAGCTGCCCAGCTGAACTTGATAAACCAAGACAGCACCTTCCAACAGCTCCACAGTAACACTGGCTTTGTACATACATTTGCAGAATGTATAGGATCATGTTCCATGTGTTTACCTGTCTGCATCCCTCCAATAACTTTTGCTCATTTCAAATGAATTTGACATAGGAGAAGGAGTTCCTAGGTATTTTAGATTTTTGCCAGTTTATTTGTTAGATGTGTATCCAACATGGAGCTACACAGAACATGATAGCTGGACATGTTGTGATGGCTCATTTGCAAGATTGTGCTGCTGCTGTTCACTCGTATTACCCTCTCTTTCCCATTCCTTACTGCTTTTAAAAGCAGCATGAAGAGCAGGAGCAGCTGCTGCCAGGAAAGGAAGCTGCAGGAGCCGGAGGGACACACATGAGGGAGTGCAAAGGCACAAGCTTTCTCTGCTGATGACCTTGGCTTCTAGCACATCCCATGATTAGAGCAACTGCTTCTAGAGCTGGAAGACGTGGGAGCTGAAACTACACATCCTATTTAGGACTCAGGGAAAGGAAAAAACCTGTCCTGCTTAACAAACTTAGTGGAAAAATCACTGAATTTCTACTTATGGTTACTGCAATCTTATGAGGGAAAAACACTTCCAGAAATTATTTTATTCCTCAAAAAAAAGAGCTACTGCTCCATAGTTATTAGAGGGAAACTGATCAATATTTGTTCAGTCTCCCGTTCTTCTCTCTGCACTCTTGAAAGTGCCGTTACTGACAGGGCATTGCACTTGTTCTACCACTTTGAAAGCGCAGGCCTTTATCTTAGGAGTTATCATAGAATCATCATATTATGGTTTGGGTTGGAAAGGACCTTAAAGATCCAACCCCCCTGCCATGGGATGCCCCCCACTGGATCAGGTTGCTCAGGGTGAAATAACAGAATGGTTTACCTTGGTAAACTTACTTCCTCTCCAACAACCTCCTAGTCACGAATAAGATCTCTTTAGGTGACTGAGGCTGTTTCCATTAGCTATTCAGTAGCATTAGCAGTTGTGTGTAAAACTTTTGGGCTTCTTAGGAAATCTTACTCAAGAGATGAAAGATATTGCCAAAAATTAGGTCCTCAAAAAGTCCTGTCTACCCTTCTGCAGCGTTGTCCTTCAAGAGGCTCTGTTCTTTGAGGCAGCTGCATACAAACTGAGTTGGAAAACTGTTAAATAAAAATGACAGGTATCAACTCTTCCACTTATTATGTTATCAGATGACTGTGGTACCAGGGAGGTGGAGAAGAATTGTATCCCAGGAACCATCTTGGGACTTGCTCGTCTCTGAGGCCAGCATGTAAAATTCCACATGTCGTTCCACAGGATGTTCCCCTGTTGTCACAATTTTTCCTTCTCTCCTTATCTACCTTTCATCTGCTCATGCCATCTTTCCATTTATTTTTTCTGGTTTTCTCCTGCCTATTTTTTTTGTTTCCATTTTCCTCACTGGGATGAGAATCTAATACCTGACTATTTGAACACTTGCTCCATGATATTTGAATGCACTAGGAATTACAAAAAGTAAGTATTTCCACTTCTTGGTGATTTCAGTTTGGGATCTTTCTTCACTTCCCCAAGGAAAATGAATGCTAAATACAGTATAGCTGAATTTAAATATTTACGCTCACTAAAAAACAATCAGAAGCTGCCTATATAGATTTTTCCTAATGGAAATACCTTTGAGGGAAGGATGTTGGGGGATGATGGGTTTTTTTTTAATGTGGTAGATATGTAACATGTGCAAAATAAAGTAGTGATTGTATTTGTCCTCTTGATTTCAGAAAAGTAAAATTCCTGCATGTTATTCTGCAGTGCTGAGTGAATATCCATGAATACTAAATTGTTTTTCTGGAGGAAATATGTAAAAGCTTGAAAGTGATCATCAGCTGATCTCTGCATCTCTGCTCCAAGCTGAATTGTGCAGTTTAGGAAACAACAGGGAAAAGAAATTTATTTTCAACTAGAATTTGATTCTGAAATAAATAGGAGGCTACTTCCTTGCACATTTAGCTCACGTCTGTGAGCTAAAAAGAAGAGGAAAAACTTAACATTCATCAAGAAGCAAGGAAGAGGAAAAACTTAACATGCACCAAGAAGCATCTATTTTTAAAGCCCTTAATAACCTTTTCAAGACTAAGACTGCTGCCATTCCCTGAGCTGTGCAGAATCACACTGATCACTATTAGCTACTTGGGATGTTTCAGTTCCAGTGAAAAAATTAGGGCAAGGTATTTTCTTTATGCATCCAGGAATTTTTTTTCCTAATCACTCTGTACTGACTCACCACGAGGAAGTTTTATGTACTGTGTTGTTAGGTTTTAACCAGCTAGAAAACTAGTAACTGTGGTAAAGAGGAACTACATCTCTCCTTCAGGTGCCTGTGCTCTGTCTGCAGTGTCTGCAGGGCTGCTCTGGGGCACTGTGCTGCTCAGCCTCCATTCACTCACCCTGCTTTCCTTTGGAAGGAAATTTGGGGCATAAACAGGGAAAGAACTGTGATACCCTCCAAAAGGTCAGTGACAACTTCTGCAGAATGCGGTGGGTCATACCTGTCCCACAGCACAAACACAGATATTTAAGTGGAATGTATGCAGAGAAAGTGCATTGACACCAGGTGATCCCAGTAAAGGAGGCTGAAATAGCAATAGCTTTTTGCTGCTAAAATACTGAACCAGAAGGAGCCAAGAACAAGGCATTCTCCTAGATGGAATTCCTACCTTCTCATCCATAATTTTCTCTGAGGGAAAAAGTGAAAAAACCCCACAAAAAATATTAAAAAAATCTGCTTTTGCGCAATGAAACATAGCCTGGAGTATGAGGAAAGTAACTGAATGAGAGATTGAATTGTGTTCATTATCCGCAGAGTGAAACAAGCCTGGTATCTTTTGCTTTGCTTTAGTGAGGAAAGGTTAGAGCTCACTCACTCAGTCTTGTGGCACACTGTACTCTTTTCAACTGTCTCCAGCTGAGGCAAGGTATTTGAGTAATATGAATAGAGGCTCTTATCCTGTGAGCAATTATATGTGGGTTTAAAGTAGCTGTTAGTCTCTAATGGTCTTGCAAAAAACTTTTCTAGGTGTTCTATGTTTATAACAGCTATTTTATAATAAGAATATTCTATATGTGGACAAGGTATAAGCCCTTTTTGATACACACAAAACTGTTTTCAAGAATTCTTTTAAAATAATACATAGGCTTTTTTCAGAATAAAAGCTTTAACTTCTATCAGACTACACATATTTTTGAAAGGGATAGGAGCTTTTTTTCCCTACTGTTCTTTTCTGTTGGCTTTAATTTAGTTTGCTTTATTCAGACCTTAGGTCAAAGAATTTTTATGTTTAATATATGTATCCTGATGGGGGCTCTGAGCACATTTCTGAATCTGGGAATTTTAAAAGGCACCTCTATTTGATATGTGGAGATGTATGCCTGCAAAGTCTCAGCCTGGATCTTTCAAACCTGCAGGCCTTACGCTTGTGATCACACACATTTGCTAATTTGTGCATGTACCTATTGTTCCCTTTGATTTCAGAAGCTGAGGGAATTTAATGTCTGAATACAGAGCTTGGGACTGAACTGGAGGAACCCAGGCTTTGTGAATGCTGCTCTTGGTTCACACAAAGTTATCAAATGGCGAAATGCAAGTGCCCCATTCTTTTATTCCCTGATGTAGGTGTCACAGAAACACAGTGATATCCTTCGCTTTGCTTGCAGCAGCATCCCTACTATGCCTTTGAAAGAGATGAAGTCTTTCAGATCTGTGAGTTGTGTCTTTATAATGCCCAGGGAGCAATTGCTCCTGTTCTTCAACCGAAAGCAAAACAAATTCCCCCATGTAATTAAGGCTGAACACACAGCCATTGTTTCCACCCCTTCTGTGTTATAATATTATAATGCAAGATGTCACTGTGTGCTTAATAGTGTTTCCCAAGCACAAACAGTAGGGTGGCCCAGCTCGTCCTCCTCTCAGCACAGAAAGGCGAGGTTGTAGGCACCTCTCACTGGCTATAACTGCGTTACGCCATGTGGTGTAAAACAGCTTCTGCCAGCAACACTCCTTTGTCTCACAGAGAAGCAATTTTTTAAGAGATTTGATAAATTGTCTTGTCACACTTGGATTAAACTATTGATTTACCAACACCCTTTGTATGTTGACCCAGGAAAACACAGTGGATGCTATTTAGAATATTACAAACCCTCTGCCATATGCATGTTGTCTAGCCTACACTTCAACCCTATCACCTTTCAGCAGATTGCTTCAGACAAGAGATCTCATGGGCAGGGAATCTGCAATGCATATAAGCTTACTCGCTCATTTAATACAAGAGAGTCCTAGACATTGACCTTGTCTAAGCTTCCAGCTTGGCAGGGCTGTAACACCACAAAGACCTGCAAATCCCTTTTTAACAAGGCTACCTGAATCAAATGGCCCGGGTCCAAATAGATGGAAACATGAAGATGTCCAGCAGATCTGTTTCCTGGAAAATTGTCTGAAGCTGCTGTACTGGTGTCTGCTTATGTAGTTCAGTATCAAATCCTGCCATAACAACATGTCTGTTGTCAGTTCCTAAACATTTCAAGACATTTTCTAGGGGACAGTCCCCCAAGCTTGTTTCTGTATCACTTTCCATGAGTCTAGCAAAGAACAGAGGGAACCTAGATATGGAAGCTCACATGGGTGAGCTTTGAATTGTCAGCACCTGGGTGCTGTGTGGCATGCTGATGTCCAGCAGGAATTTGCTGCTTCACAACAGAGATCTTCACTTAGCTGAGATCAATCTTTCCAGGGTAAGCAGGGCTCACCCCATTGTAGGTGATATTTCTGGGCTCTTTCATTGTTTCCATAACTGTTGGATGAGCTGTTTCATGGAAGTGCTATTGTATGTCTGGCACCAGAAAGAAATACTAAATTGGGAAAAAAAAAAGAAATTAAAGACTTGTGTTGGCCCCTGTAGAAAGTACATAATGATAAAGCTTAAACTGCAGTTCAGGAAAACTGTGTCAATTAGGTGTTACCAAAGACCATTCCCACTTCTGGATTACCCCGATCAGAAAAGTTCAAGGTAGTGTCAGAAATAATTTCATGAACAAAAAGCTTTTCCCTTTTCCCTGCCTACAAATAGCTTGTTACAAATTATATCAGGTTTTCTTTCACCCGTGATAAAGGAGGAATGATGTGGCAAACTATAGAGTTGGTTTTAAAGCAATAGGTGAGTAGGAATTGGCAAAATCATTAGCCTATTGTCTATCATATACTTATTTTAATACTTAAGGGACCAGTGACTCTTGCACTGTTCAGAATATCCCATATAATTATTTTGTGCTGGCTCATGGATAATGCCAGTCAACCTCTATGAGGTTAGGTCAAATGATGTCATACAGTCTGATGTGACATGCCCTGGTTCACTGTGCAATGTAACAACCTTTCGGCTTCTAAATAAAAAGCGACAAGCACTCTTGAACCTGGATATATTGCTGCATTCTTATTCAATGACTTGGAGTGTTTCTTGACAGAGCAGTCAGTTGAATATGAACATTTCACATAAAAATAAAGAAGTGCAAAAACTCATCATGCACAATGGCCACAGTTAAAATTGTCCCCCTTTTGTTTGCTTTACATTCTGATAAAATAAAACCCAAACAACTGAAGTCCCTGCAGAATCGTGGAAGTCTGAACCATATAAACTGCTCTGAAGCTCACAGAAGGTGTGCATCAATAGGCATATCACAGGGAGGCTTTCCAGACAGAAGTCCTGGCCTAAGGAAGCACTGTCCCTGAGCCTGATAGCTCCAGGGACTGACAGCCAGAACTACTCAGCTGCACTTATCTCGAAGGCTGGGGGGCAAAGGTGGCAGATGTATAGACAAAGGTGGTGTCCTTCCTAGGCAGACTCTGAAAAATTCAGGGTTATCACTGACATCTTGAGCAGTGATGAGCAAGGGACAGCAAGTGAGGGTGGGAAATGTGACACTTGTGTTTGCAGGAAGCCCCTGACAGGCAGGGAAGGTGGACTATGCAGTTGCTGTAATCCCTGCTGCCCATAATAAAAAAACACCTCCACACACTGTGCATCCCAACAAAAGCATCCAGATACAAAGCAGAAGAGAGGAGGTTTCATTTGCAAATCCTGTTTTTCAGCTGTTTTGTAATTTAACACATGCCCAGATTGTGGCCTCTAGGCCCAAGAAATGAAACTCAAGGGTGGAAAAATCACCAACCTGTGACCGTGTGATATTAGAAACACTGCCCAGAACTTACAACAAACATTACCAAAAGAGAAATGAAAACAGTCAATCAGGCTGTCACTGAGCAACCAGCAGATAACTCTCACCCTATAGAAGGGACTTGGACCTCTCCTTAGTCCACAATTGCCAATATAATGATCTCCAAGCAGGCTCCTCTCTGGCTTCAGCCTTGCAAATTCTTTTCCTGCACAGATATCCTATTCCCAAGGACAGATGGGGAGAGTACCAGTAATGAAAAACACTGTCTGCTAAGTTTTCTGAAAACTAATGCAGAAGGATAGTCAGAAGAGAAGTCTAATTAAAAGAGCTGCTTGCTGGCATGTAGAT
The DNA here is from genome assembly GCF_051311805.1 of Agelaius phoeniceus. Taxonomy (NCBI): domain Eukaryota; kingdom Metazoa; phylum Chordata; class Aves; order Passeriformes; family Icteridae; genus Agelaius; species Agelaius phoeniceus. The sequence continues at coordinate 63,664,454 of NC_135265.1, read as the reverse complement.
TTTGAGGTCCTTGCTGGTCCCTATTTAGCCAAAAAATAAGAATTTCCCATTTGTCCCAAGGAGAAAAAACTGTCTCATGGAGAAGCCTGTTTTTTTGTCAGGATTTCATTCTCTCCTTTTAAGAATAGGGCAGGGTGAATGATTTGATCTCTGTAGGCTGATTGCCAAATAAGAAAAACTCCACCAAATTTTGAATATCCAGGTTATAATTCCCAGAATCACTTGTGAAGTTTTTTGGTAGTGGTAATCTCTGTCTCTGACTGAATAGATCACATAAATATTCTTTGCAATGGAGAATGTTATCTGGAGAAACAGGATTCCTTATCTCAAAATATTCTTTATTCAGGCATTGATGATATTTTCTGAAAGATCATAAACCCTTTCTTCAAGCTCATCTCAAGTATACTTTTCCAGCAGCCCTGTTCTTTTCTGGTTTAAAAGTTCCTATAGATAATACTGGTTGTTCATGAACCTTTTCCTCCCTAAACAATTTATAGATTCTAATTAGTGTAAGTTCTTTTATCTTCTTTTATGTCTATATAATTTTTATAGTGTTATTCAAAAGAATTACTCCTCACCATTGATTTTATAGACAGTCCCTTTGTCTCCTCATGTCAACCTTTTGTTACTGGTTAGGTTTGAGCACTGGTTAGGTTTATGAATCTTTTATATCACTGGGATTTTTAGCACATGCATTTTGCACCTGTATTCTCTTTCACAATCTTCTAAAACTTGGTGTGAAAATAAAGACCAGGTAGTTTCATAGTATTGTACCTCCTGTAACTCTGTGTGAGTGATGGGATCAATATCTACTGTTCAAGTAGCATCAACACTATTCTGACAAATGTTATTGACAAATGGACTCTGCCACAAAGCCATTCAGGTCATGCTTGCACACGAGTTGCGACTGCGTTTGAACTCAAGTCTTTGTTATTTGAGTGATTCAACACTAGCAAAATTTTCACTAAAAAAACCAAGGGGGTGAGGGGAATGACTTTGGAATGAGGGACAGAGAGAAAGAGGGAGAGGTGCTATTTGTTCATGATCATAAAAAAAAAAAAAAGTTTTACTGATTCTCTTAACGATGATTTGGTTTGGGCAGATATAAACACCCCAAAGAATGTATGCAAAGATCCCACACTCCAGGCCCACTGCTGCTGCCTTTTATTCAGTCACCCACCACTACAGTAATCAGATGTTGAGGTACAGGTTAATGAGATAATTAGCCAAACACAATCAGACTTGTATGCTGCATGGAAATGGGTGGTTGCTCTTTTGCAGCCACTTGTTGTACAGCACCAGGGCAAACTGCCTTTCTTTTGAATGGACAATAAAGCAGGAAATCAAGTAGATGTAGGTTGTTCTGCCTGCTCATGGTGGTGAGGGCAGCTTCACTGGTACTGAATTTTAAAGAGCAAATAATATCAATTAGCAATTGTGTCTGGAAGAGCGTTGGCAGGGAGGTTTTCCGCTCATCGCTCTCCTGAGGCAGGCCAAGCACTCAAGTCTCAACAGCTTCCATTTGAGGACTTTCCTAGGGAACAGTGCTGCCAAGAGAAGGACTGCCTGCTAAATTGTCCTCTTACAGAGGGCCTTGAAGACTCTTCATTTTTGGTAATTTTATGATAGAACTGAAATAGGCAGTTTCAATAGCCCATGGAGCTGTCTCATAGACTTCCTTCATAGCTCGTGGCTGACATGGATCTGACCCATGACTTGTCTCCTGAGATTGACAGGGAACAGGCATATGTTCAGACCTAAACAATTTCAGGAATCTTTTCAGAGGAAAAGACTTTAGCTTTTAATTTGGATTTTTAAGACTGGTATAAATGCTTTTCATTCAGATATCTTTTTTTAGATCAGTCTTTAATGACATGAATGAACTAATATTCTTATAAAAGTGTTGGCAGAGGCTTGGTTCACCCAACACTGATTGATGAGGAAGCCCACAGAGCAATTTTTAACTAATGCCAGAAACATATTTTGTGGTAGATTTAGGAATGCCATCCCAGTCTTCAGCCTTTTATTAGTGACTCAAGAGGCCATCTTCTGCGAAGTCAGTGATTCATGCAGAGTGATTTGAAAGGAATGTGTTTGAATGAGCTTCCTGTGTATTTGTCACAGTTTATGACTTTTTAATAACAAATCATTATTACTGTGAATTTTTAAGCCCAAAATCCCCCATAAATCTTTTCAAACTCATCTCTATTTATAATCTATGGAGGAACCTGTTCACTGTTTTTGTTCATTCCACTGTTGTTGATTCATGGACTATTATTAGACAGGCTACAAAAAGTCAAGATGGAGAGCGGATTTTGTTCAGAAACTGGTGATTTTTACCTTCTTTTTCAGTTTACACAGCAGCCTTCATGGCTGAGCAGCGAGACCTGCTCTGGAGAGTGCAGACTTCCACCTAGGAGAACCAAGTCTGGCGTGCAGCAGATACTGCAGTGCATTCACCTGTAAATCAAGTGGAAGAGAATACACTCACTGACAACAAGCCCTGCACAGTTCCACTCTGTTTTTCCCTATTGGTTGCATTTAGAAAGAGTAGTTGTCAATTAAGATAGAAATAATGTAAATGGTATGCAGATAAACACCTTGAAGTTTAGCAAGTCATTTGGAGCTCACAACATATATTTGGACTTTTCTTGTAAAATTTCCAGAGCATCCAATTTCTATTAAAAATATTAAAAAATAATGATTGTGTTTACTTCTAGTAGTAGACTCTGGTTTCTATTCAGTGGGCACATTGGAGACTTGGGGCTGAAAGCTGCTTTTTTCTTAACTGGTTCAACCTTTCCTATATGTGTCCAGCATGGATCCTGAACCTGCAAGATACTGATGAATCTATAGGAGGCAAAGACATTTATCATCTCATAGAAAGTGTTCATTGTCTAGTAGCATGAGGCCACGATGTTTGTACAGTCTTCTAAATTGGTGAAAGCATTAATTACACTGAATAATGGTAACCCTGGTAATCTTGGCAGACATCTGAAACCTTGGATAATTATAGCTTCTGCTAGACAAATTTTAGTTCTCTGAATTTGATTTTAGGGGACAGAAACAATTTTTAGATAATCCAGTGCCTGAGAAATCAGGATGTGAAGAACCGGAATTTTACCTGTATAGAAATGACTGACAGACAAGTAAAAGTCTGTTTGTAGCCACTTCTAATGAGATAATAAATTTCTCCTAACTCAGAGGAGATGGCAAGCATTGAAAAATCAGTGCAAAAGCAAACCAAACAGACTCACAAAACATACTTTTAGCAACAGAAGACAATATAATGGAACATGAAAATAAAAAACCCCACCAGAATCAGTCTTGAAGATTGGAAAATCTACATGTCAGCAAAAATAAACTTGTTACTTAATAAGGTTAATAGATAAAGTCCCCTAAAGATAAATTGTTATCACATTTGACGACCATTTTATTAAAATGTTAATGGCCTCAGGCAAAAGCAAACTGTTCCCTTAATCTGCCAGAAGAACTGCTTTCTCAGGAATTATATACACCAGAGAACTTGGGATCTGAGCTAAGTGTAACAAGCATATTTGAAAATTGGAGCATCCACAGCTTGTGAAATTGTGGCTAGAAGGCAATGGATCTCCCATGTCTCAAAATGGCTGTGCCCTTTTCTGCCAAACACAACTTGCACTCATTTTTGAATGCAAAATCCATTGGATTCAACAGTTGTGGTCAAAACAGCTGAGGTGTCAGTGATTGAAGGGAGGATTTTCTTTCTTTGCCTTCTCCCATGCTAACTGTGAAAAAGGTGTAGTGTAATAAGTGCAATTGCTGTAATAGCAAGCAGACAGAAAATATGTTTTCATCAGCACCTCTAAGCACAGCAAAACTGTGAAGCAGCCTGGCAAGTACGCTAAGCATTCAGTGAATTGTGATAGATTGCAGTATGGTTTGTCTGGGATGAGAATACCAACAAAAAATCATTCACAAGATTTGATGAAAACTCAGCCCGTACAGAGAGACTTCTTGCTACAAGCACAGTATCAGCTCAAAGCAAAATGGAGTTGATGAAATTGAGTTCACATTCTATCTTTCCTTCTGACATATGAAATGCATTTCCCTCAAAGCCTGTGGACTTCCTTGGACATCTGAGCAACAAGAAGGAAAAGGTAAAGCAGAAAACATCTGTGATGCTGAATGCTGCATTTCTTTTCAATGTATCCCAATGGCAAAGATACAAAGAAATTCATAAAAGCTACACTAGAAATACATAAAAGCTACACAAGAAATACATGCCTCACACCCAAGTCTCCTCTGCCAAAGTTTGTGTGAAACAAAAGCGAATGAGTAAAAGTAAGCCAAGTTAGCACAGTCAAAGCTTTTTTTACCTTGGAGGAGAGAGGTATATCCTGGTTCCAGCAGGGGGAATCCAGGAATGAGAGTTAGTCTGATGCAGCTCCACCACTGAACCTGGAGTGCAGCAGGCACTCAGACTCCATAGCCTCTGGTTGGGGAAGAATATTACCAAAATTTATTTCCTTCTTCTCTCTTTTACCTGAGGTCCACAGCAATGATGACTTAAATTTTGCTGAAAATTTTTGAGACTGGGGACAAGTGTGCTGAGAACAGCCCTCTGCTGGGTCACAGCCAAGAGAGACTCTGGGAAGAAGAATAAAAGGCTTTACCCTGACCCAGATCAGATGGCCTGTGAGTAAAGTGTTTATACATACTCTAAGTCCCCAAGCAAGATTAGAAAAGGGGTTATACCCTCTTATTTTCAGACTTTTAACCAATCTTCATATGTATAATCTCTATGCAGTTTTTAACATGGGTTCTCTACTTCTACTTCAAGGTTCAACGCTTTAAAGTGAAGCTTTCTCTTGTCCTTTGCCTCTACAATACAAAAGGCAAAGATTTCATGAATGTGTGTTTGATCATTGGTCTTTTGGGGAGGTACTTATTGTGCTTTTTATGGAATTTTCTGTGCCAGTTGGATCAGTGGAGGCACAGATATTTTGGCGCAGAGATAGAAGAAGGTTTCTAAGACAGCCTATTTTTTCTCTTTTTCACCAGTATGCACATAATTATTCTCCTTTAGTGCCTGTTTTCCAAGCCAGCTATTAACCTTCCTTTAGAGAAACTGCAATTTTCCTGGCCCAGCTTATTTAACTACCTTGCTACACCAGCAGTTCATTTAGTAAATTCCTTCCACAATAGACACAGTACACCTCAAAAACTAGGCGATGGCTGAGTATTAACCACTAATTATTCCTCCACATTCCATAATTCAGCCTTGGTATAACACAAATGTGAGCAGCATTCTCACCTATGAGATAATTTTTCTTTGATATAAAAATTACCACCTCATTAGTGTAGTTAGAACCCAACAGGACAAAGAAAAGGTGGTGTGTGCAGGTATTTCTGCAGGTATGAGCTGCAGAACATGTTTCCACCTGCAATGATGGCACTTAATGCACCTCAGGTTTGTGCTGTGAAGTTCAGGATATCTACCTGGACTAAGCTGTGGTATGCTCAACTCTGCCTGGCTTGCTCATGATGCACCAAGGTTTTTGGTCTATGCTAAAGCCCTGCTCATGCTCTCTCCCACCTGGAGATGCACCTAAGATGAGTCCATCTCTGAGCTTGAGAAAGCCCCCAACTTTTGCAACAGGCCCATGATGTGCTGAGGTGATAGGGCAAACATCTGTGCATCTGCCTTGTTTCACCACTGTTTACTCTAGTTTTTTCCCTCAGAGCACCCATGAATGCATGTTGCCTGCTGAGCATGCTCCCCTTGCAGCAGTGCCTGCCAGGCTGCCCTGCACATGGGAGGTCAGGGGACAGCAGGGGACAGTAGCACTGTCCTTGACAGAAACCACATAAGTTGCCATTTTTCAGATCCCTATAGACATAGCCATTGCTCTGAAGAAAGAAACAAAGGCCATGACACCAAAGTAAACAAGCATTGCACAGATTTTAGCAGATAATGCCACATTTCTTTTGAGAGAAAAGTGTTCTATCACCCTTTCCTTCTTTTCACCCGATACGTAATGTTGTGAGAAATTCAGACGTGGCACAATTTGCTGCTAAGCAGAGAAGAGGAAATAGATAAACTGCTCCTTGATCTTATCAGACTGGAGCACTTCTGTGTTGTAGTTTTGAGGACTATAGTGCAGCAACTCAGTTCCCAGGTCGGCACTTCTTTCGCAGACAGTTGGGCAGACGGAGCTGACACCACCCACATAAAATGCGCACACCGGGTCCCTTTGCTTTTGTAAGAGTTGTAATCGTTCAAAAGCAGAATATTCAAAGGGTGTGGGATGGCAGATGTCCGGGAGCCTCCCCAGCGGCTCCGCACTGAGCTGATGTGTGCTGGGCTGGTCTGTCTGGGGAGCAGGGATGCAGAGAGGCAGGTGCGCTCTCCAGGCTGCAGCCAGCAGCCTCTAATGGCTGTCGGAGGGGTGGCAGAGAGCTCGGTCCGTGCGGCAGGGCTGGCCTGCCAGCTCTCCCCGAAGATGACAGTCTCCTGCCTGGGAGCCAAGTGCAGGGGGACACAGCCAGATCCCTGGCCGAGCTTGGGAAGAGCTGCACAGCCACACAGCTGTCAGAGCAGAGCAAACCCGAGCACGGCCAGAGGAAGCTCCAGTGAGAGACTGGTCTGCGCCCGGCCCACAGCGTCCAGAAGATGGAAATTAACAGCTTCCATTATAGCACTCTAACGACCCCAGGTAGACAAGCCCTCAGAAGCCACATTAACACGAGTTTAGGCCATAAATTGAACTCTCTGGCAAAGGTACTCCCTAGCTAAATGCAGAAAATCTCTGTGACGAGCAGTAACAGTGCATATAAAATAAAAAATAACAGCAGGACTGGGGAATAGCAATGGCACATCCTTCCTTCCAAATTGAATTGTTCACTTTACTGTGAGAAGAAATAATTACCATGTTTATTGCGTTTGGCTCAATTAGGCTGGAATCTTAGGCCAGGAACCTTTCTTTTTACATTTCTGTAAATGTTGTCCATGTATGGCTGTGTCAGCATTGATTTTGCTGTCAATAAGGTACCTCAACTGTCTGCCTGAAGTGGAACATGCAAACCTGAACTAATTCTTAAAGTGTTTATATTTCTAGTTTTAATCAGCCAAAATTTCTAGTAAACTGAAAGAGGACCAAGCAATCCTCCTGTATTTTTTCTGTAGAGCTTTGCTCTTGAGCGTGCTGCAGACAGAAGGATGGTTTGAAACTGTTTCCTTTTGCACGTGGTGTACATTTAACTCATGGAACCTATTACAGCAAGATGGACTAAAACCACATGCACTGAGAGGTTACAAAATGTGCACATCAAGTGGCACATATCTGTATAAAACCAGCATATATCATAACAAGACCAGAGGAGAAGACAGTAGAGATTTTGGTAGACTCCAGCCTGAAGAGCAGAAGATAAATACCTGACATGAAAGTCACAGGCACAGTTTAGTCAGCAGCAAGTCTTCTCAGGACTGAGTCCTACTATTTTGCATGACAGGGATGCATGCAAGAGCTGTACATTTAAACCCTGAAAGAGGAGCACTCTCAAAGACATCCGTTTTCAGTCTTCACTTGTTGAAAGTGATCACTACCAGTGATCAGTAAGGGTAGAAGAAGTAGAAGAGTCTAAACCAGAAGGAGTAGAAGAATCTAAATCTACATTTCTAGAAATGATGAAATGATTTACATCCACTTCCTTTGATTATATGCAATTTCCCTTTTCTATATGAAGAGATAGAGAGGCATAGAGACAGAGAAGCATAGAGATAGAGAAGCATAACAGTTTATACATGTGTTAACAATATGAGATGAAAAGTGAGGGACGATATGTATCTTTAGCAGTTGAAAAAAATCTGGTAAAAGGCAAACTACCCGAGTTAGAGAGATCAGCTCTTTGATAGAGAAACCTGTCATGGGTAGATTAAGGATAAAATGATAGGTGCTGCCTCTCAAAATTTTCATTAGGATGCTTGATATCAGGAAACGTTTTTTATCTCATCAAGAATTGGACCAAATTCACAAATGAAATGCATGTAGTATAGGTTTTAGAATGAAAAAAACAGCCTAGAGAGAATTTGTCTGACTATTGAATGCATAAAGGAAAGACACTTAAATACAAATTTGATATGCCACTCTGAGAAGTTGAGGCGAGCCAGAATGCATGACAGAGGAAGGGCACGTAAAGAAAACTGCTATGTTTCAAATTCATCAGAGCTGTGGAATAAGATGACCATGATGCCTGCCTATTAGCTCAGTTTTTCTTAATGTCCAAATGGTTAGAAATGCAGTATTAGAAAGAGAGTGTTTGGAAATTCTTCCTCACTTCATACCCACAAAATTCTTTAAAATATCACAGCACATAGGTTTCAAGTCTAGCCTGAACCATACAGGAAAAGGCCAGTCCAGACATAGTGCAATGTATATAGCACATAGGATGAGTTCATATGACATGCAGAGGCCAGTATTTAAGTTCTTCCATCTGGCTGGTTTGCTTGAATAACACCTTCAAGAAAATTAAAGTCTCTTGAATCTCCTGTTAATAAAATAAAATAGCATTACCAAGTCCTGTTTCCCCCTGCTGATGCACTAATTTCAGTGTCCAAGTTCACTTTTGATGGCCTGAGGACCCAATGGTTTTCCCTGCGTTGTAATGTGGGATTGAGCACAACTTGAGCCACTCCTCATATTGTGAGAGTTGCCACTTCAAAGAAGGCCACGCTGCTTGTCTTTGTGCTACTATGGAGGCATAGGCTAAGCAGGGAGTGACTGCCTCAAGAAGTGAGCAGAAGACTTTCCATGGCACTGGATTGTTCTGTAGCACAGAGTTGGGTAAAGTTTTAGAAGCAGAGCAATTCCATGCTGTCCTCCGTGCCGGCATGTAGGGAGTTCTTGGCAGCTCAGATGGTGGGTCATAAATTCTCCTTCACTAGTTTGGGGGCTTGATTATTCTTTTGTGCTGTGCTGGAAACATTACTTATGAGAATTGGGGCATTTTAATTTGGCTGTTCTACCACTTTATTAATATTTGAACATCTCACTGTTTTCTGTCTTGGCACAATGGGATCCACAAAGAGAGGCTAAAAGAGAAAATGCTCCCCTCCCTGGCAGTGGATTCCTGCCCTTTTATTTTTAATTACTTTGAATTATTTGTGGAACTTTTATACCATTCTGAGAATACAAATTAAGTTTTGACTGTAAGAAAGAATACTATGGAAAGCAAGCAAATGTGGCCTTACATGCTCATCCAGAGACTGCATCAAAAAAGCAAGGGACAGACACTTGCCAATCTATCCATTATATCCTGGCATAACAATGATCCTGAGCGAGGCCTATGTGAACTGTATGCACATTTGGCTTAACCCACTCAGTTTATTTAGCCTCTGGTGTGCTCTGGATTAAAGCAGGCAGTCATTAGAGAATAGTATTTCTTCCACAAATGTTGTTTTCCATCATCTGAGAGAAGTGACAGAGCTTTTCAAAAGCCTTTGGTATTTGGGGACAAATGCTTGCTCCTTGTAAATGTTCATCTGAGACTGAATAGGATTTAACTGTTAGTGTTTCTAAAAGCAGAAGTTGATCCTGAGGCTAAAAGAAGACCAGAATCAGTGAAGATTGTGCACCTTTAGCTAGGATTTAGCACTTGTCTGCAATGTGTTTCTCTTCCCCAGCAGCCTGCTATAAAAGGCTGAACCCATGAAGCTCAACCCCCTGACATTTCTGAAGCGTATCTTGGGACCCCAAAGTAAAACTTGGATAATTCTGTACTGTTGCTTTCTGGGAAGATTTAGTCAAGAAGTCAGGAGTTAGAGGAAAAATGCACTACAGAGTATTGAACAATAATCTGATTATCACATAGAGGGGGGATTCTTAGTAGCACGGTACCATTCTTACAACAATTGTATGAAGAACTTTAAAACAGCCATTTCAGGCCCATTTTAGTCTTCTTCAGGCACTCAGACTCCAGACCACTTTCTAGGAGAAGAGAGAACCAATGTGCCAGGGCAACATAGCATTTATTTTATTAAAATTGTATTGGTGTATTTTTAGCAGATTCATTGGGAAAACTATTAGTCATTACTGTAAAGTCATTTAAATACAACATGTATCCTTCAGTCAACAAAAAAGCCCTGTGGAATAACCCCTGAATAAAATTAAAATCAATGCAAATCCTCATATTTTTTTCACATAAATTCATGATCCTAAGCTGGAGATGATGATTTGTTCAGATGGACTTTGCTGCACTAGACAGTTGAATAATAATTTTATAATATGTCCAGTTCAATCCAGATACAGTTCTGTTATCCAGAACTGCTAGTTCTGTTGCTATCCAACAATATAAACCTTCACAGATTAACTTACAAGACTTCAATTTGCTTTTATATTTACTCTGAGTTTCATCCCCTTGCCATGGACCAAACCCACCCACTTTTGAAATTATATATTTTGTGGATTCAGACATATAAATAATAACACCTAATAAAATCAGGAATTAATTTAAAACATCTGTTTCCCAGGACATAGCTGATTTCATACTTTTTTTATCTTTCCATTTTTGGAGGACAAAGTCTATAGACTGTGTACAATATAGTTTACTTTGGGAGGATAAAGGCAAAGTAAATGTTCCTGAAAGCCATGGCTTGCCTCTACTCAACATTGTCACAGTTCAGTATTATTCCTTCCCCCTTTCAGCCAGACCCTAGGGCTGTGCTCTCTGATAGTAAAGAACAGCTAGGTCCAGGCTCCATCCCTGAGGAATTATATATTATGTATGATTGTATTTAAACAGGCTATTTAAAACTTACTGGTTCATAGTATCAGAGCTTAAATGGAACAGCTCTGATGGATGTTATTAAGGTATAATTTCATATTGATTTGGTGAGAGGTATTAATTCAATATTCTTGTTTCAAATATGAAGATATTTATTGATACAAAAAAGACAGATATAAGAAATACGTTAAAAGTAAAAAAGAGAGTTAACAAAAGGAGCAATTTTCAGAAATGTGAAGGCTTCCCTATTTCTCCAAAACACAGACCCAAAATTAATACATACTAAATTCTACTGGATATAGGATGAATCTTTTCCATAGGCTTTCAGAAGCACCAGACTAACAGCAAGTGGCAGCACTTGCTGGAAAAGCAGGGGACATGTAACCTGGAGGAACCTGCACAAAGTATCCCTGCACTTTTAACAGAGATACTTTGGAAAGGTTTGGGTTTCTGTTTGTTTGACAAAATGATTCGCAGTTGTGCAGACAGGCCTGTGAGTAAAAACAGGTCGGAGACTAAGCAAGCTGCACCAGCAGCAACCTCCCACCAAAAATTGTGAGAAGGGTGGGGCAGAGAAGGGAATGCTGCTATCAGCACCTCGACTAGTCTCAGCTACTGCCCTCAATCAAGTCTGTGTGAGACCTTATGTGATAAATAACAGTAACAACTACAATAGAATCCAGGAGTGAAGAAGTTGGTGCAGAAGACAAAATCTATGCCTATTCTCTCAGGAATGTCCTGGCTGAATTCAGCCAGTTTGTGGAGCAGAAGGTACTGGCAGAGAGCACCTCTTCCTGCCCTCTGTTTGCATAGCTCATGTAGTCTGTCTCTGTTTCTCCCAAATCAATGACAGGGTTCAATGCTCAGGTAGATGGGATGAATTCAGGCTGCTCTCATTGCCTGCAGGGCTAAAAGGCATCTTGAGATGCTCTGTCTGCTGTGGTATATCTAAGAGAATGGTAAATATATCTCCTGGCTGCTCCTGTTGTTTCCTATCCCTCAATATTCAGAAATGGATGGGAGTCTGTCTAGCTAACAGACCTGGGTGAACTAACATGTTGGCTTTGTGCACGTTCCCAGAGCTGAGAGACCTTTGCTCCTTCTTCTCCAGACTGCTTCTGGCTATCCACCTAACCTTACCTCTGTGTCCTCCCAGCAAGACCAGCCCTACAGCATTCCAGCCTGGAATCCAGCAGTCAGTCCCAGCTAAGCAGGATTTGTAGGCAGTGCTGTTGTGCTTTATTTCCTCTGCTGTGCACTGAACAGAAAGGGAACCAGACCCCTGTTACCATCAGGAGAGACAACCTATCTGTCTTCTCAACTTGCTCAGTCCCCTCAGAGGGACAGGGATAGGGCTGCTGAAAGACAATGTCATCATTCCTGCCATGTCAGCAACACTTCATATATCAGAGGCAGCTGACGGATCGCCAAGGAGAGTAGTAACATTATTAACCACTTCTCTCATGTTGAGCAGCTTTAGTAGAAATCTGAATAACTGCCCCATCCCCTGGGTTTATTGGACGTGGTTTGTTTTGCAAGTGGGACAACAATAGTGAGTTTCATGCCTGGATGAGCTAACATGTTTACACAAACACTGCTGACGCAGCAGAAACAGGATACAATATGTGTCAAATATTGCTTGGGCTGCAGGCAAAAAAACTGGCGCTGAAAGGCAGTGCTTAGCACAGGGCTCCTTGTGCCAGAGGCAGCTGCTGGGTACATGTCAGGGAGAGGAAAAGGGAGCAGGTCTCAGTATCCCAATCCCTTTTTGCCAAGCAGTTCCCAGAATAAGGAAAATTTTTCCTAAATTGGTACTACTCTCCTGATAATGAATAATACCTATTCTCATCAATCAATTTGGTTAAAGAGGAACTTGAATGGTGCAGAGACCTCAGCTTCACCCTCAGTATCTGACTCTAAGCCATTTGAAGCCTGTGGGAGACTTTTCACTAACTTTGATGTGAGGCTCATTTCTTATTTTGGATTGTTAGGAGATTTTCACAGCCTAATTTCTGCATCGGGATGTCAAGGAGAGAGGGAGATTTGCTTTTTCTGACACAAAATATCGCCGACCAGAGAAAGATGGGCATTTAAGATGATTGGCTTAAAAGACCTATCCTATAATGGTAGCAGAATTATAAGCCTGCAGGGAAAATTTCTGGGCTCTTGTATGAAAAAAGAGCAAAGAAGAACACAAAAAGATTTTACTGAGTTACAGTGCCAGGGTTTCAGCTACCAGTTGTGCTGGAAAGCCAATAAGAGGGTTTAACAAAAGATGTTTCCAGCGTCAAACCCATATACAAAAAGGGTGGTTGTGCAAGAGCAGGGCAGGATGCAGAATGGGAAGGAAGAGTGTGTGATACCAGGTCATCCTGCTGCAAACAAGAATTGCCACTACAAGTCACCAGACCAATGAGGAGCAGAGACTTTCTGGACAGAGAAGGGTGGGTCTGATGCTCTCTAAATAAATGAAGATTTAAAAAAAAATAAAAGAAAGGAAAAGAGAGATAGTGAAATCAGCTGCCAAGAAGTGCTGGGGCCAGAAAAAGCAACAAAGCCCTATTTTTAATGTAACTTTTTTATTCTGCCAGTAAAAAATCAAATGATAAAATAGGCTAGAGAAAGGAAGCAATTGGGAATGGCTGAAGAGGATTCCCAGCTGTGCTTGCAATCAGTGCAATTCATGACTCACAACATGCTGGCCACATCACTTCCCAGGAGCAACATATTCTCATGAACAAGCAAAACAAGTGGGAGACAATCTTTAAAGGCTTTTTGGATCATTCATGGCTTAGTTATGAAGTTGCCCATGAAGCAGCTTGCTGGCTTTGAGGGTCAGGGTTAATTTGAGCATTGGTCAGCTTTCCTTTTCTTTCCGCTGCTGCCGCTTCCACCAGCCTCTGGCAGCACAGATGAGAACACCCATTCTTTTCCTTCTTCTGACCAAAATGAAGAGCTGGAAGTGGAACAGCTTTACTGGCTTTTGAGCAGTCCTTGTCCTTCTAGTTTACCATAAGGACCTTCTGCTACCTTGCAAAAAGTGAGAAAAGCATCTGAAAATAATACTTATAATTTTATGTGAAACCACATGCCTCAGAATTGACTGCCTACACATAGATCTTGCTAGCTCTCACCTGGCTGGTACATAAACCATCCAACTTAAGTGATAGCACTTCAGGTCCCTCCAAATCTCATCTTCAATTCAACCGAGTCAGACTGCTGCTTTAACTAATATTTTTCTAAAAAAAAAATGTGTACTTGCTCTACCACACAGTGAAATGTTTTGCAATATAATTATCACATAACTATACTGCTAAAATTAAAAAAAAACCCAGCAAAACCATTTAGCACTGCAGTAATCTTGAGGTTTTTTTCGTGATTGGTGTTTATTTGCTTATTTCCACAGTTGACTAAGTTTTTTTTCTCATTTTTGAAGTCATATCACTGATGAAAGGGTACAGGTCTCATTTATAATAGTTGTGGGTATCACGGATTTACTATTAGTGTTGAAATCCAGCTAAAGTTCCAACCTTCTGGACAGTGCCTTTCCTGTCATCAGCTTTCTTACCTGGCTGTGACATTTCTCTTGTGTTGGAGTTTTGTGTGCAGAGGGTACAGCTGCACCCACGTGCAGCAAACAAACCCTGTTCCTCAGGGAATGGCAACTTTTTCAAATTGATCAGCTCTCTGAATCTGAATTCCAAATGAAGGTTTTGAAATTTTCAGTGAATCAGTGCTGTAAAAATAGCAAATAAAAACATCAAAATGGTTTTTTTTCCTACTTGATTGACATGTTGAATCTCATTTTTAAGTATTTATTATATAAATTATATATTATTTTTATAAGTAGAAATATTTATGATGATTAATATAAAGATGTCTGAAGTAAAGAGATGCTTGATATATGGATATTTTCAATGAATAAGGAAAATAACATGTTATACAGTAACAGAGGGTGAAAAATAATCTCCAAATGAAATATTTTTATTTTCTTGGAATAATGTGTTCTATCATAATTGAAAAAAATACACCAAAATGTTAAAATATTAATGTAATTGGATTTTGTGTGGATTTTTCAAAACAAAATACATTCTCTGATGGAAGAGCATGTGTGATGTCTTTCTAACCATCTCTCTTTTTAGTGCATCTTAGAAGAATGCAACTTATGAGCTTCAATGGAGAGACAGTGAACATCTATATGGAAAACAAAATTGCAGCTGTAAAGTTCACAGGCAAGTTGTGTCTCAGTAATATCATGACAAACAAGGTGACAAAATGCGTTGTTTATTTAATGCACTATAGCTGAACCTCATCCTTTAAATAGATGTCATAAAAATATTAATCCAAGGGGCCTGTTGAGTCCAGGGGGTCTCTGCTCTGAAATGAATTTGATGAGATGCATGTGAAAGAACTTGCAAAGCCTTGTATTTACCTTCTATTGCAGTAATTAGTAAACCTTCTAGAAACAATTTTAAAACCATTTTAATTTGTTCAGAATCACTGTTAACTTCTGCTTAAAGCTGGGGCCAAGAGGTCTCCAGTAATGTAGTTCTGCCCTTTTTTGAGACATTGCCTTTGGGGCTGTCCTGGACTTCATCTCAGATTTCAAGCGAGTGAAGTCTTACAGCTGAATTTTAGACGAAAACAAGTCTGTGAAACCCATGTGGTTTTTTCTCTTTTCAGTTAGTGTCTACTTTTTAAGGAGGCAGATCATTTCCAAGTCTCTGGGAAATTTAAAGTTTAACACATCAGTCAACAGACCATTAGCTTTAGCATTTGATTTAAAGTGGGGTCTTAAAAAGTGGGAATCAGGGACATACAATAGCACTGGTTTAGCCTTGCAAAGGCCAACTTCACTATAAACAAGTCACATCTTCAAGATGTTGACCTTCTCTTGACAGAATCCTCCATCCCTCCCAGCAAGTAAAAGGCCAGAATCTGATCAAAATAACAACAAGAAAAACCCCAATAGTTTTCCTGTCGCCAAGAGATTTCATTAAAAAATCCATGAAGTATTGACATATCTATTGCTTCTTCTCTTTGAAATTCTTGCTAGACAAGATTTGACTGATTTTGTTTAGTCCAGCTGGCAGAGGCTCTGGGATTGGGTACCTGAAATAACTCTCACAGCAGCATTTATCTCTTCACAGTTTGGAAATCTAGGGAAATTGCAAATTACAGTATTAAAATGCTGAACCAGAAGAGAAACAAGGAAATAATGTTTCAATTTTCAGCATGAGAAAGAGGACGTTTCAACCTAGCAATATTTATGAGCTGGTAAAAAGCTGTTCATGCCACAGTGGTTGTATGTTCCTTAAATGTCAAGTCCCAATCAATAACCTCACTGAAAATTGACCCTGTTGGGCACAGTGTAGGAGAATTGGATGCTCTCTAGGCTATTGGTTGAAAGGCAAGAAACAGCAAGCAACTGATGAGAAGCTATCAATAAAACCTCAGTATTGTTTTGAGTTCAATTTCAAGTAATTGCCAGACATCTGAGATTGAGTCTGACAGACATGAAGAGGGCTAATGTTGGTTCCTGGTAATGAAAAGTAGACTTCTTGCTCAAAGTAGCACAATGGGACCTAATAGTGAAATGGCTTCCCCCTTGAAAAACAAGTTGCTATATGAATGTAGGAATCAGTGAAGCCTGTGTTTTTATGGATTTGTGTTCTTACAGTCTTCTCCTGTGGAAGCTCCTTTGTCCTTCCCTCTTCCCCTCATCTGCCCCAGCAGCTGCAGCTTCTCTTTCATATCCCCTGTTCACTGCTTAAAGCAACATGCGTCCCCTATTTGTTATTCCAGTGTTCACCAAAAATTCCAGGGCAGGGATGGGTTTTCCCTTCTTTTTTTTTTTTTTTTGCCTTCTCTTGCTTTATAACAGAAATTATGCTGGCACAAAATATGCCATGTGAAATATTTTTCAAGTGAGTTCTCTGCAAAAGTGCCGGTTCTCTTCATAAACTGGGGCATCCTTGACACCCTAAGTTAAAGCAAAGTTCTAAATGGTACATTTTGCCTCTCCACTGTAGGCAGGTTAAATGCACATAGGGAATTAAAGTAGTAAGATTGAGAAAGGGTTATTTGTTAAGATGCTCTTAACATAATTATCTGTGCTCATGTGTTGGAATACCTTTTTTATATTATTTAACACACTCTGCAAAATAATTTGTCACAATGTTCTTCAGTGGTGCATAATTCAAGAAAAAAAATCCTTAAAAGAAATGTCTTCCCCCTTCTCATGCTGCTAGCTAGGAGCTTGCCAGAACACAAATTTCTGGCAGAAATTGAACATATAATAGCAACAAAATCATTAAAGGAAATTGCAGTCTTCAGGAGGCTTTCACTTCCCACACATCACTCCACAACAGTTTTTGAGCTGAGTTCTTTACTACTTTGACCCTGTAGTATTTTGGGAGGAGAGCTCAGAGGCAGTGGTGCTAGCAGACACATGAGGTTCAGTGTAAGGCTCAGTCCCAAGGCTGATTTAGGACTTAGTGCTCAGACTGCCAAAAAAAAGGGCTGAAACTGCTGAGGCAGTGCCCTTACTACAGTTACATCCTGACCACCAAGTTGATAACCAGTGACATTTTAAAAAATTTTCTTGGCCAAATCCTCATGAAGAAGGTAATAACGTAAAGTTAAAGATGCATTTGGAATCTGTTGAGGTGGGTTATTTTTTCATTTCTGCCCTCTTTGGGAGGATTCCTCTTAGCTTTATTCTATCACCTGCCCTCTGCCCGGGCTATGAGCTGGGGTTAGACTCCTGGGGAGTGCACACATTGATTATAGTGAGGGATTGTGATTTAAAAAGTGCACACTGAGTCTCTGGCAAGAAAGGTTCATTTGCAGGTGAATTTTCCTGCCTTTTACTGAGCATTCAGGACATTTTTTAGAAAGCTTCACTATGGAACAAGAAACCAAGACTAACTGGACCTACCTGATGATTAGTCCCATCTATAGGGCTGATGCTACAGCTGGCTTGATACTGCAGCAATATGATTTATGTTTCTGAATCATCTCTCTTTCTGCAGGTCTCTGCATATGCCTTGCCTCCCACTGTCAGAATTCCTGATCTAGTTTCTCTTCCTCAGAAGTACACAGACCTCATCTTCAGTTCTTTGGAGAAAAATTATTCCTTTGTTTCCACATCTGCTATGAGACTTTTCTATCCTGGGATTTTTTTTTTTCTTGTTATGGCCAAGACGTTAAAAGACAGAGGGCAGGAATCATACAAAGGGTGAAAATTCAATCTGTGCCTTCTCTCTGGCAAACCAAGCTTTATTGCTCGAATAGATAAGCTTTCTTCTTCATCTCTCTGCTGAGGTCTTCTATGTGCTGAAGGCAAGCCCAGGTTTAAGTGTGAAGATGTGCAAATCTCAATATAAGTACTGCACAAAGTTTCCTTTGAGCTTTCAGCCCAGAAGTCCTGTTAGATGTGAGTTCTTAATGAGGTATCCTAGTGATATCCTAGTGATAACCTTGCAACTGAAGCTGCATAACTCCTTCATTGGCACTGCCATTATATTTCCTTTTGCCTGTTGGAGTTCACCTCTTCTGATGGGGTCAGGAGTGGGAGATTCTGCTATTGCTCTTGATGTGCTTTTTTTCCCTTTTTTACTACTTTCATGAGCTTGACATTTGGAGATTCTAGTTCTAATCTTTCTCTTGACATGAATGTGGATAGATGTGGTTATTTGCCTGTGGAAATCACTGTGCTAAAATTCATGGTAACTTTTAAGGTCAACTGACATATCCTGAAATCACACCTGCCTCGAGCCACTTCCTTCATGAACACGCTGTGCTAAAACATATAAAATTGTGCAGCCTGAAGCCTTTTAAAATCTTTTTAATAGCAAAGAGTGGCTTGATCATGGGAAGATTTGTAATGTGAAAATAGCTCCAAATGTGACAGAAAACCAGATTTTCTTTGTGAAAGATTCTCAGTACCTGTGATTTGCAGAGGAGAACTGGATAGAAAAGGGGCCACTCAGTATCTGCCTCCTAACAACCCAGTTAGGTGCCCCCTTGTCTTTGAGTTCAGATTACTCTCTGTGCCCTATGTAAGATCAGGAGGCTGTACTACAATGGGAATTAGCCTAATAGAAATATAAAGCCCTATCCAACCAGGAAGTGCCAGTTCCAGGCTGAGATGTAGCAGGTTTCAGAGGATCAAGACCACACTTGCTTCTGGGTAGTGGTATCTGCCTCCACTCTGTGCCTACACCACTGATCTCAGTGGAGAAACAAGCCATGTGAATATCATTTGCACGTATTTCTTGTAAGGACAGTCTAAGCTGGATCCATTTGGGTGGTATGAGTAGGGAGTGAATTTTGCTTTTTAAATGCATCTTTGAAAGGAATTCAAGTAATTTGAACAGCATGGGTCTGGGAAAAAGGTTTTGGTGTCACTTACCTATATTCCCAATATTCCCAATGCTGGTCACTTCAGGAAGTATTCTGATTAAAAAAAAAAAAAAAAAAAAAGTTTATTTTTGGATAGAAATCAAGAGCAAAAAAATAGAGAACCTAGTGGTAACAAGAACCATCCTCCACTTTTGAACTTCATTAGTGGTTTGATTCGCACTCAGTTAAGTTTCAGTCTGAGCTCTGGAGACAAGTGTTCTTCATTCTCAGCTCCACAGAGGTGAGGGAGCCATGATAAAATAAGTGTCTCTGTGATGTATTTTTTACTGAGGGCTGCCACTCTTCCGTGGTTTACATGGTCTGCATAAATGTGATGGGAAAGACAGTGTCATTAGTTTGTTTCTTCATCAAAAATACTTGCAGAGGAGTTCTGGATACAGTCCACCCCCAAAGTATTTTTTCTTTCTTCCAAATAGGGGAATGTTGATGTACACTGAAAGCAGAACAGACATTGACCTTTGAGCTATAGGGAAACTTGACTGTGGCAAGGACAACTCAGCCACTCAAGGCTCTGCTTCATGGGGTGCTTTCTAATGGGGCCCTGCAACCCTCTTACCATCATCACACTGTGAACTCTTACAAAACTTAAAAGAGTCTGCTCCTATGTATGTGTTGGTGAGGAGTCCCATCAGCAAAACTCAAAGCAGACTGAGTGTAAAACAATCACCAAGATAGCAGAGATGGCATTTTCATTTGTTTTTGTTCAAACTGGGTTTCTTTTCTATTACTTTTTACTTTTTCACAGAGGCATCTCAAAATGGATGGGTATAAGTAGGACTGAGGGAAAATATCCCTGCTTTTCTCTGTTATAGAAGCACAGTCTGTATGGTATGCCACCCTGGCTTTCTATGGGGAGAAAATGGAAAAAAGAAAGTTGTATTGAAGTTTATCTGTATTCGATTTTCTCCTTCAGGAATGCTTATCCCAAATCTTAGAGCCTCTGTTTTCATGAAGCTAATCTATCCTGCTAATAGCCATGTGGAGCAACAAATTGCCTCCTTGCCCAAGTGGATAGAATGTATTCAATCTAATCACCATCCAGCTAAAGGGGTTCAAATTAATCTTTCCTCGCTGCTTTTTTTATTGCTCTCTCCCCCCCGGTTCCCTGTCCCCAAGAGCACCCATTCCGTCTTGATCCTCTTCTTTTTCTTACACTTAAATGAAATGTTGGCATTTGCCCTGAAAATGGTGGGAAGATTTTAATGTTTTTTTTCCTCTGGAAACATCCAAACTGGTGTTGGGAAAGTCTATGAACCAGCCTGAGGAAGCTGGTTGACTGTGACATGTTTGACAGAAACTCTGGGGAGGGTGACATCCTCCAAAGACAATTTTATTTAATTTCTCCAAATCCATACATCTTCCCAGCAGGCACGAAGACCTTCCCAGAGCTTCTGGAGTAATAAAGGACACCAGGATGAATCTGCTTATGACGGACAGTTAATGTCCTGGTTTTACTACATTTTCTAGTAGCCCTGAAAAGAGAGATGAAGAAACCTTTGAACTTCCACTAGGGGTTATCTCCTGTGGGCAGGCTTTCTGTTGTTTTAGGAGCAATCCTTCCCATGTGCAGCTGTCTGTGGTGGCTAGCATGAAATACCCGTCAGTCCAGCCAGATCTCTAGCAATGCATTTCGCCAACAGAAGAAGAGCCTTGCATCTATGGCAATTTTCTTTGATCAACAGTTAATCTCATTACTTTAAAGACTTGCCTTCTTGGGATTGGTGAGTCAGTAATTTGAGTACACTTTATAATCCAATCTAATAGAAGCCAATTATGAAAAAAAAGAAATGAGAAAGGAAGCAAGCTTGCTAGGTTTGTTTCTCTTTGGATTTGTAATGAGCTGATCTAGAGAAGGCAGAGAAATATTTTCTTCTAGCTAGCTTTGAATACAGTTGTGAATACAACTTGGGTTTTAGAAATTCAATCTCTGTCAGCTTCCCATCATGTCAGCTTGCATGGGAATCCTGATGATGTGTCTTTTGATCTAATTGTTTCCTTTTTTTAGATGTTACGTTGCTTCAGAGATGTAAATGTTTAGTTTTTAATAAGAGCTTAAGTGGTCAGATGTACAAAAAGAATATATTAAATAATCTCTTTGCAAAAATCTTTTAAAATATCTATTTTGACAAAAAAATGATGCATTTTGACAACATATAAATATCTAGCTGCCCAGGAAGATGTGTATGCTATAGCATTGATGACTGTCCTTGAAGAATTTGGTTTTCAGTAAGTCTCCATTTTATTTACTTTTCCCCATGAGTGCACTTGCATGTAGAAATGGAAAGAAGAGTATGTACCATCTTTTCTTATTACTTGCAACATGGAATTAAGCAAATCTCACAAACGGATGTTTTCTCCAGATCAGACCCTGGATGTATCATTAATTCTGTTAGATTTTTGGTGGCCTTTTCTTCCTTGAGGAATTGCTGAACACAGTGCTCTGATATAAAGGTTTATGTTTAACACTGGGGCTATTTGCAAGGCTATTTGCAGAAAGACATATAGTGTAGGATCAGTGATCATGTATCATAGCCTCAGAATGTCATTAAAACTCAACCTTTTTGTAGTGCACTGTTGTGAACATTTATGATCAGGCTGTAACAAGAAAAGGGAGATAATGTTAATGAAGCTGAAGATACTTAGGATAGTGTCATCTACTTAGACATGATGCAAAAGAGAATTTATGTCCAAAAGGAGATTGAACACAGAGCAGGTTCAATATCTGGCTTTCAGTTAAGGTACAGTTTTGGGGTAGAGAGGAGCTGAAAAAGGAGAAGGCAAATTGTGGAAGCAGATAAGCCCTAACCTCAGTGCAGCTTTCATTCTTGATGTAAATCTAACATCACAACATCTGAAGGATCTTACTGTATTATCACAGTAGTATTCACAACTTTTCAACTTCACAGTAGTATTCACACATTTTCAACTTCACAACTCTCATATGTGTGACCTGGTTATTAGTGTAGTATTGTAAACATACTGTACATACTGTAAAAATACTACATAGTACTGTGCACTGTTAAACTGCTGCCTTCCACATAAATAAACATCCAGGCTTCAGCTGCAAGTGAAATCACAGCAGGACACTTTATCTTGGGAGAAAGCTCCTACCCTCAGTGCTTGAATGATATGGGTATGCTCTTACTTGCTCTGAAATCCTGTTGGATAAGGCAGTTTTAATGCTACTTATTATCCTAGATGTTGTCAATCTGGAACTCAATGCACCTCCTGAGAAATAGTTTGAGAAACAACCCTTCTGTAAAACCACAACAGTTTTTTCCACAGGTATCATTGATAGTTTGGGATTTTTTTTAAATAGCAAAGACTAGCTGCACCTGAGCTCTACCACTTTAGTTTTACTGATTTGTAGTTTGATGTGATAATATGAACTACTGTGAACATAAGAAACTTGGACACACAGCTGCGAGGAAAAATTCAAATTAGATCCAGTCAGAACTTTAAATTATTACTAACACGGAAAATTATTTTATATTTGTTGGAAAAGTTTTAGTAGAACTGTGATGATGTTTTAAGCTAAGAGAGATAATTTTTTGTTTTAACAAGAATGTAGTTGAAATATCATGTAATTCACCTACTGGCAGCTTAAAAGAAAATTCAGCAATCAGAGGGAGGAAAGATGCACTCTTATCATGCTTCTAGCATACTAACATTAGTAACTTCCCTCTCCTGGCCTTCAGCTTCCATATCCTGGTGTGCTGCTGAGGAACTATTAGGAATGATGGCGTATGCCACCAATGAGAAGTGCTCATTGGTTTAATTCAGTAAATGAATGTGTTTTCATTCAGATGAAGAGGAGGCATAGCAAGGTTAAGGACCTTTTTTTGGAATTATTTTATTAAATCCCATTGGTTGCTCTGACTTCTACCCTGTAAACTGCAGCTCATCAGCCTGTCACTTGCCTCTGATCTAGGCTCATTTGAACTGAATTACAGAACTGTAATTCCCACCACTGTTTATGTCATATGGGCATACTGGCCACATCTTACCCTTTCTAGGAAATATTAGGTATTGCAAACCTAGAGATTATGGATGCTTTCTTTACAGGGGTATTTGCTTTTCTTATGCCTTCTTCAGTGAAAAATAAATACACAGATAATTGGTCTATATTGCCCTTATAATCAAATGTAGATATTATGTCAGCCTGGCATTTATTTTGCTGTACTATTTGGAGTTGTGTGTGTGAGGGGGAGGTCATTGTTTGTTTTGGGGGGGGGGGGGGTTGTTTATTTTTTGGTTTGGGGTTTATTTTTACGTTTTTAAGACTAGATAGGGGCAGTGTTTGTTGTATTGGCCCGTTCATTGAAAGAAAGAGAAAATGCTGCTGGTAGAGGGGCTAAAACTCATTAACTTGCCTTTCCTAAAACGGCAGATTCCCAAACCATGGTTTGCAAGCATCTGTTGAGGTTTGCTGCTGGTAATGAGTGCTGCCAGTGAGAGTGCCACCCACAGAAACCCAGTTCAAACTCTGTCAGGTACAAACATGCTGGCCCCAAAGTGAGTATGAATTCCCACTCTGGCTGCTCAGTCTCTGTCTCGCTGCACATTCCCAGCCCTGGAAAGCAGACATTCCTGTGTAATATATGGATATAGTGGCTTGCATGGCAGTGCCAACATTTTGAATGCAAAGGCATACAAGCATTTTGCTTCCAGGCACTTATGGGTCTAGCATAAAGGATATTGAGAGCTACATGTTGTGGTCATGGCAGCATGTAATGTCATGAGTGTGTCCCCATCACATATGACTTCTTGATGATGTCTAGGAAGCTTTATTTAAAAAGAAGATGCAAAGTTCAAGCTCTTGCTTAAAAAACAAAAGGAGAATAAATTACATTGTCTATAAGCTCAATGAGCCATATTTTTGACTTACAAGCAGTGAATTCACTGCTAAATAAATGGGTTGACACAACCAGAAGGTAAATTGTAGGGAAGGGAAAAGGAGAAGAAGGGAAATAATTTGGAGAACTTTAATTGTTCACAGTAGGTGAAACTCTTACCTTACAGCACACTGACAATAACCCCTTGTAGTAGTCAGTGGGGGTACCAGATTAGCATTTGAGTTTGAATCAGGCATGCATTCCTGCAATACATCTCCTGACTGCCCCCACACCATGCTTTGATTCTTACTGTGGAGTGGTCTTGGAGTACACAAACTGGATTCTGTTTTAATGAAATGCAATTGCAGCATGTGCTCCAGCAGTAGACTTAGTGTGATCCAACTGTCCACAGTACTCATATCTTTGGGATCAAACTGAAGCTAGTTTAAATTAAACCCCTCAAAAAGACATATAGTACAGATACAGAATGCTCAGCACCGTTAATTCCACTCTATAGATGCTCTTCTGGCTACAGAAATTGCTACTGAACAGTCAAAGTGCTTGTTACTACCTTTTCTCTGTTTTCACTCTTGTCAGACTGCTCCTCAGGCTCAGGAAGTGCAGCTGAACTGAGCTATCTGAAAGGTGTTCCAGCCAAGGTGAACACAGCCTGAGCTAGTCCTTATGAATGTGCACACAGGAATTGTTGCATAATGCATCTGTGATAATCAGGGAGAGTTAAAATCAGAAAGTGCCAAAATGGAGAGCTGAATTGCCATCAAAAGACCACAAATGTGTGAGGGGTTAAATCTGATGACATTTTTCTGCTTAAACTTTGCAGACTGGGCTATCCAGGCTCACAGCAACCTTAAGATATAGTTCCTGAGAAGAAAATTAGGCCAGAGCACACATCATGCCTCTGATTGTGGCAGGTAGAGGAGCAAGAATAAGAAATGTACACAATGGTTGTAGCTTCAGAAAATCTGGGACTCTTCTTGACCTAAAAATTGCATCTACATTATCAGGTTTAACCCATCATGGACTTTTCTTCCATTAATTTGTATAATTTCTTTTTGAACTCATTTATGGTTTTGGCCTTGCAAGCATCCTGGGTAATGTGTTCCACAATTTCATTATCCAGTGTGTAAAAAAGTACTTCCGTTTGCTTTAAGCCTGTTGTCTGATAATTTCATAAAATATCTTTACTTCTTATAATAGAAGAAAGAGGGAATTGTTGTTCCTTGTTTACCTTTCCTTGGTAATCTTTAATTTTATAGACTTCTATCATAGCCTTTCCAACCACCTTTTATTCTGGTTTGAACAAGAAAATCCTATGCAATTAAAAAAGACAAAAAACCCCAAACAAACAACAATCCAACCACTCTGCATCTGCATTAGCATTTTTACTCAAAGTGAGATCTGAAGCACCTACTTTCATATACTGTACATTGCTTGGTTGCTTCTGGCTGTGCCAGACTAGAAGCTCTGCTCCAGGGCTGCTGTAAACATGCTCCAAGTCCTACCAGAAACAGAAGGGTCCAACCCATCACTGATTCTGTTGGCAGTTTGGCCCCCATGTGTGGGAAGGACATTTAGCCCAGGTGATTGAACTATATCTGGCCCGAAATTATTTCCCTTCAGGAGCAGAGCTCTCAACAGCAATTGCTTTGATCTGTCAGTCCACCCTTCATCACCCAATTACCTTCTAATGTAGCTGTGATGTTATTCTTCCTGTATGGAAGCTTTATCTAAACCCCAGACCTCCCAGTTGCCTGCTCTGCACTTTGTCTCTCTAGTAATTTCTCTTTCTGGTGGTGGGTGCAACACAAAATATTTATACAATTTATACAATACATGTATTGATGCTTTCTCTTTTTTTTTTTTGCTCTTGATTCCTTTCCTACTAATTACAAATAGTTTATATGCTGTTTTAGCAGATGATAAGCACTGAAGGGATGAGTTCAGAACTTTGTCCACATGACACAACATGGTTTTCCTGAGAGGCCTGGGTTCAGCCAGAACACACAGTGTGTATGTGTGCATACATAGATGCTGTTTTCTTCGTGCATGGTATGTCACAACTGTCAGAATCAAATTTACTTTGCCCTGTTATTTTCCAGCCACTCAATATCAAGAGATATATCTGAACTCTTTGCAGACAAATTGCATTTTTGCTGCTTTGAATTATTTAGTAACATCAACATACTTCATTATTTACTGAGGCTTTCATCCTATTTTGTGCGTATAGTTTCAGTAGACATCACTGTGTGATTCCACTAGACTTCCCTCCACTGTGAAAACTGATCATATATTTCTCTGCTTTCTGTCTTTTACCAAGTTACCACCCCTCATGAGAATCTTATCTTTTGATGTAGGGCTTCATAAAAACCCTTTTGGATATGCAAGTAAACTTTATCAATGACATAGTCCTTTTCTATCTGTTCACCCTTTGAAGACCTTCATAAATTTTGATGGAGTTCCTTCCTGAAAAGCTTTGCTGGCCATACCATTATAACGAATTTATCTATATGTAAATGGGTTACTTTCCTATTCACAGTTAGTGTGGAACCTGGACAATTTGCCTGTAGTTTTTTGGACCAGCTCCCCTGCAGACCTTTTTTTTCAATAGCGGCATCACTTCTGTCCCTTTTTGTACCTCTGATATGAAGACCAGTTTGGTACGTTTGACTTTCTTCAGGAATTTGGGTGTTTTTCTCACATGAATGTAAGAATTTACTATTAATTTTGATGATATATTTTAAAACCTCTTCTACTGACATTTTGATATTAAACAGTTGCTCAGACTAAGTCCATGTGGAAATTCCCTAAGCTTTCCTGTAATGAAATCTGATACAGAAATTATTTGGGTTATTGGGATTCTGGCTGAAGTCCCCTAGGTTTTGATTTGCAAAACTGCCTTAGATTTTTATTATTAAAAGCCTTATATCCCCTCTAAAGTGTTATGGATCATCAGGGGTTAAAGGAGTTGCAGAGGAAAGAGCCCTGTTAGTTCAATTGTTTATTCTCCTTGTCTGCTCTGAGATCACTGTGGGGACTATACCAGATAAAGCTATCTGTGGAAACTGGGCATTCTCTTATCTCTCCTACGACCATCAGTGAAATACCAAGATATCTAGGAGACATTTAAAAGTAGAGATAAGTTAATATTTTTTTCTGCCTTTTACTTCTTTTGCCATTTCCTTTATAGAAATCTTGTTGGAACTTTTCTTACTGAGAGTATTTGTGAATAATTAAAAAAAAAATCAGTATCCATACACCCAGTCAAGAAGGATTAATTGACTTTTCTGGTTCCTTTGCATAAGACCATGGCTATCTACTCCCAGGACTCTCAAGACTTTCATTTTCAACTTCCTTCAACGATTCTGGGCTGTGACTTCTCATGTTGTAGATCTGAAATCATGAATTACCAGCCAGCTGGAACAGCAGGAGAAGGAAAGTTCATACATACCCTGAGCTCCAGTTAGTCACTGTGAGAAGTGCACAGGAGCTCTGCTGTTTCCGTCTAATGCTGGCAGAGAAATTACCAGCAGCTTATCACCCCAGCAAGTTTTAAGGTAAGCTTAGCAGCTAAGTGTTGATACTGGAATATTTGTCATCAGCACTCAGGGGAACCATTCACACCTCAGATTTGTATAAACTTTACATCTTAATGTGAAAAAACATATGCATCTAACACATGTAAAGCTGCATTTGAATTCAAATGAGATTAAGAAGTGGTTCCCTGACAGTCTTGCTTTTAGAAGTCTGTACCAATGCCTTGCTGATGATTTTTTTTTCTGGTCCCTAGTGATACTGAATGCCATTTACTGTGAACTGCTGAACCTGCAATGACAAAAACAAGAACAAACCTTGGTTGCAATGGTAGGCGCCACTTTTGGCTATTGTGAATAGCTATTCCCATACATTTTTGCCATCGTTGTTTCTTAGGGCGAAGTCAACAAATGGCCCTTTGTGGTACCCATATGAATCAATGGAGACACATGTAAGTGGGAGATGACAATAACTGGAGAACCTTGATGACTAAGGAGCTGCTAATTCAGGGACTCCCAAATAACAATCCAGCCATCTGGCCAGCCATTCAGCTGCCTGCTGTGAAGCCTCTGCATTTAAAAATTTTGTTATCAACTTTACAATAAAAAAACAACCACTTGAGCATCAGCTTGCAGAGCAGACAGGACTAAGGAATCCATTATTTAAATATAACCCTTTCTGTCAGTTGGGAGTAGAGGGGGAAAAGACAGGAGCTCTCCCTTATCACTCAACCTCTCCAGCATGAAGAAATGAACAGAGATACAGTTGGAATAATTAATTCTAGTGCTTCATGTTGCTGGAGAAAAGTCAAATTGGTGGTGGTGTGTCCTTTCCATCTGTTCCCCATGACCTTCTCTCCCTTCCAGAGGAACTTCAGAATGTATTGTTTCATACTAAATGCAGACAAGATGAAAGGCACTGCCAAAGCCTATACCTTAAAAAAATAAATAGACTACTGAGTGTTGTTTGCTTAGGTGATGAAATAGAAACAAATTGATGGGAATAAAATAACCTCTGGAAGTAGTTAGATAAACAAAGGTCTCTCTTGGTCTAAAGAACAGCCATATATGGTTTTGTGCTGAAATGGATGCTTTCCTCCTCAGTAAGCTAATAGAGCAATTAAAGACAACTTTTTTCTCTCGATAAGTTGAACAGTTGACATGCAATTGCCAGGGAAAATAAATTCCTCCCAGCACCATTCTTACAAGCAAAAACTTTATTTACTGTGTAGAAATTTCACTGGACATTTGGTGAAGCTGATGTAAGAAAGCAGTCCCTTCTGCTGTTGTGAATCCATGATCTGCTCAATGCAGATAATCCAAATTCCTTTCTTTCTGGCATTTAGCTTTAATAATGCTTTAGATCTTCCTGGGTACACACTGTAAATGTTGTCAGATGGAAGCAGCCCACCAAAATAACTTTTCTTGCTGTTCTGGGAGTGAGGTACAGGTTCATTAGCCATAAGCAGAGTACTTGTAGTGAAAGAATCACTAATATACAAGTATCGTAGGACTTGGCAAGTTTCAGGGAACTGTGTGAGAGCATGCTGTGTGAAAAACTGGGAGGTGGGAGACATGTCCATGTGATTTCAGTGATCCAGAATGTATCATTACAGACAGAAACATACAGGTGTATGTGCACATGCCTGCCATCAAATGTCATTTATAATGGCCAAACAAAACCTTAGCCATGAATGCTCCCTTCTTGTTCTTGAGAAGAAAACCACCATTTTTTTTAGTCTCATAAATAATTCACATGATTTATGATTACAACATATATGTATTTACTGTGTATGTATTATGCTCCAGTGGAAAAGATAGGTCCTACATCAAGACTGAAGGTGAATCTCACTTCTAATTTCATCCTCATGATCTATCAGTCAGCAGTAATTGTCAGTTATGAGAATGAGGCACACAGTTTCAAATTTGAAAAATCTACAGGAGCTCTCAGGATGGCTGTATTTTGAGCCTTGTAGTTGTGACTGCTCCCTCACATTTTGTCAAACCTTGTGGATGTTCCTTATCAGTCCTTCCTGAAAGATGAGGGTTCCATTTTTGGTGATATGCTGGCCAATTCTGTGAAAAGAAATGAATAAATCTGGTTATCTTCCTTCTCTCCAGGTGAGATCTCTGCTGTTCTTTTTTCTTTGGAAACCTGTTTCTCATCCAGAGAAAAGTGAAAAGAGAGAGTGGGTGAACAGACACAGGGAAGTGCAAAGGCTTCACAGACATATTTTTTTTCTTTTCTCAGCAAGGTATCATCTGTTCCTCAAAGTACTTTATTTTCTCTTCAGCTTGCTTGGAAACATGGTCCAGACAAGGATCAGATGGTTTTTGTCAGCTCCAGGACGGATTATTGAGTTGTGTCACGTCTGAAGCTGAATGTGAACATAACATGCAAGTTTTGGCTGTTATAGAAGTTGGCTGTGCACTTGCTAAAGAGTTCAAACTTGTGCTTTATCGATTCCCAGAGAGCTTCGAGAAGAACAAAAGGTTCAAGCCTTTGCTACATAGGACACACTGCCTTATTTTAGGAGCTCTCCTTCTCCTGGCCAGCAGATTTCAAAGCCGAAGGTGAGGTGTGAGAGGCCTGGGAGTCCCCCTCCAGAGAGATCAAGGAACTCATGAGTCTGCCTGGCTGCATGAAGGACTGAAAAAACAGCTTTGAGGAGCATATTTCTTTTATGCTTGCAGATCAGAAAGTCCTTATATTCCCATGAATTTTTCAACCCCAAACACAATTCTGACTTTCTAAATGCCAGAGTGCTAGGCACCACAAAGACTATTGCTGCTGTGATTTTATGCTGATGGGGGTTTGTTGATGATGGGCAGCAAATATACAACTCTTTTTAATGTTGAACATTGATACCAAGCCTCCTTATGTAATCTTCTTGTGCTTAATTTTGGTCTCCTGTGGAAACAGGCATTGTAGAGGCTCAGAACAAGGATAGGGGATTGATATGCTTAAGGATGGGAAACCCTTTTACTCCTTGCTTCAAAGCTTAAAGGAAAAACACAGAGAATAAAAGAGAGTCTTCAGAGTCTCTCTTCTGGCCTAAGGCAATGGAACAACCCTATAATAGGCTCTTTTTTTTTTTCCCTTAGAAACCCCAGTAGCATAAATTACTTCTGTTCTGTCACAAGAACACATTGGGGATGTGTCCTATAGGATACCACAATCTCAAGGCATGACTCTAAACGGCAATGGAAAACCACACGGTGCTTCACAGAGTTATTAATTCAGCTTGTGTCACACACAGAAACAGCACACACAAGGAGCTTTGGTAAAAATGCTGCTTGACAACTGAGCTCTTTGTCCCAATGATTTCTCTAACTCTACCCATCTAAGATGAACACACTTGCTTTTTTTCATATTACTACCAGGAGGATACCTACGAAGCTCAGTGGCTGTGTGCTTCTTGGTCTTGTGAGTCAGTAGTAGCTACTGAGGGCTGGGACACACAGCCAACAGAGTCAAACTACTGCAGTTTACTCAGTATTTTACCAGGTGAAACAGACTGTTGTATGATGTGTTTAAATAGTGGTGCAAGCACACCTTGAGACACTCATAGGAACTGCTTTAGAGCTGCCCTTGATGAGCCCATGTTGTCATGATGACAATTCTGGCCACCAGCTCCTCCTCCTGACATGTCATGAATAACATTTGGGATGTCTGCTTCTCTTCCAGCACTCACTTTTCCTTCGCAGATGCACAACGCCCTTGAAACAAGCAGTATGTGGATGTTTGTGTGGGCGGGGGTGGGGAAGCATTTGGGATGAGTGGGACACCTTCATGGAGAACTGTATGTTAAATAACAGACTGAGAGAGGGAGTGATGAGTCTCTCAAGGAAGCATAAACACTATGTACTCATTAGAAGACTCATTATAAATAAAGTACAGGAAAGGTGCTCTGAGACAAAGCTTTTTTGTTGGTTTTTATTAGGACAAAGAGCTCCTTTAATAGGGCAACTGAAAAGCACTTTGCTGCAATCATTAATAGGCATTACCACTTCTACTGACTTTTTGGGAACAGTTTTGTCCTTCTCACTTAATCTGCATTAAAGGGACAGGCTCTTTATTCCATATTTATCCTGAAAAGTACAAACCAGGCCAAGACTAGGGGGAAGGAGTGAGAACCCCAAGAACTTTTACATGTCAGCCCAGTGGCAAAGTTTGGCTGATGGAGTGAAACACAGCAGGCTGCTGATAGACTTGGATAGGCTCTTCTGCCTGGATTTCCTCTATTTTAGGAGCTCCAACTGGGTACCTCAACCCACCAGAGGAAAAATATAG
Source organism: Agelaius phoeniceus (assembly GCF_051311805.1). Taxonomy (NCBI): domain Eukaryota; kingdom Metazoa; phylum Chordata; class Aves; order Passeriformes; family Icteridae; genus Agelaius; species Agelaius phoeniceus. The sequence continues at coordinate 63,632,583 of NC_135265.1, read as the reverse complement.
CAAAAAAGGGGAGTAGGAGAGAAAGAGAGGATCTCACTCTCTCAAGTTTCACTGTGTATTTTATCACTTCTGCCAGACTGGAACAGAGTTGTCTGCTTTAACTAAGCACTGTGCTTCTAGCTTTCAAACCACAAGGATGGTTGTAATTTGGCATCCAAAAAATGGTAGCCATTTTCTCTGTAAGTTTAAGATACCCTTCTTGAAGCTGTTGAACCTATCAGGCTATCAGCCTGCTGGAATACAGCTGTGGTAAGAGTGATGGTTTGCTGTTTATAATTTTTAGTTGTTTTATTTTTTCTTCTCCACAGTGGAATTTTAAGGTCTGAAAACACTTTTTTTCTGAGATTTCTTTCTTGCTTGTTGTTGGATTTTACCAGGCTGGGCTTGATAAATGTGCATGGAAGGCTGAGCACTGCAAAGAATTGGAAATTTTTGCATTATGTGATCTCGAGCCAACACATGTGATGAGCATGTGGAAAGGGAGATATTAAAAACAATTGTAAAGAGAAGGGAACTTTGTTATTTGCTTTTAAAAAACATACACATATGACTTGGAATTGGCTGGTTCTCCTATCTGCACAGCCACATGCACATAGCAGTCCTGCTTTTCAATAAGAAATGAAACAGCTGACATTTCTTTGCTGAAGGCCAGTGCCTGCAATTGCAAATGTTTCATCCCATAGAGGGTGTTGCCCTTGCAGGACTGCACGATCACTCCAGCAAGGTGCAGTTGAGAACTAGACCCAAGCTGAATTGGATACATTGCTCCTGGGCGAGAGACTCCTTGACTTTCCTTGGCTAATACTTGTTTCAGACTGTCCCAAAACTCAGGAGTGGACACATGACAGCCTCTCTCTGGAGAGGCTGTGCCTGACACATACTTGCTGTGTCAGGTACTGTCTGAACAGTGGCAGACAAGCAGAATGCGCAGAATGTGAACCTCTGTGCACCACAGTTTTTGGTCCTTGTTATTTCCCAACTTCTCCCAAGACAAAGCACATCAGCTACCAATGAAACCTTTGAGAAGATTTTCTCTGCAGTTCACCTCCTTTATTCTCTATGTTTCTGTTTCCTCTTTGCTTATTTTCTCCTTCTCCCCTCTAGTTCTGCTTGTGCAGTTCAACACTGCCAAGTCCTCACAGCCCCTGATGTATGGCAGTGCTGGGTGAGATCAACAGTTTATCCTGCTCAGCACCTTGCTTCTGACGAGGGCCAGAACTGAAGAGTTTAAGAATATGAAAAAAATGTGGACAGAAGTAACACCTTTGCCTTTTCATGTAGCATTAGGTTTACTCTGGTGTTAATTTTCTCTATAGAGAAGGTTACTTAGAATGACGAAAGTAATCTCAATGAATTGTCTGGTCCATTATTTGTCATTCTTACTGCACAAAATAAGTATGTCTTCCTAGGTTGTTTGTACTGTATATTTACTTAGGCAAAGTATTAACCACTCTGCTTCCCAAATAACTATCCTCAGCTGTTTGTAGTAAAGGTTAATGAGAGAACTGTCAAAATCAGTATTGAGTTGTGAGTTTTGGCCTTTGTGACAAACCTTCAGCCTTTTGGTTAAAGGTTTTTCTTTTAAATTAATCAACTTAAAGAGTGAATAATACTCTTATAGCTCAGTTCATTTGAAATCAGGCTTATATCAATTTAGATTAGACAGACAAGAATCAATGCAAGGTGTCATTAATGTCAGCCAGTGTTGAACTGAACTGAGTGAACACATTGTGCTTTACACCAGTTTAATCACTAGTTTAAAAAGGAACTTAGATTGAACTGCTGTGACCACCTTGTAAAGAAAGGACTTTGCTTTACCCCTGAGGGCTTTCGCTGAAACAACAGGACCAGCAATGAGCACATCTTAGCTTTCTCCTTTTGCATGCATTTCTTTCAAGACCTTTCTATTTTATAGGGCAGACACCCCAGGATGTTTTAAGAATGGCACATACAGGTGGTACAACACAGCGCCATGTAGCAGCACTTGCTTCAAGCAACGCAGCTCAGGGACTGTATGACGTGATGCCTGCCTCTTGCAGGGATATGTCCAACCTAAGGAAGCCAGGTTATACCTGACTTAAAAGGCACAGCTAGGTAGGTAGGACCGTGGGCTGTGCGGCATCCTACAGGCACATGGCATGAGGAAATGTGGATGATCATTAAACCCCATTCTTGTTCACCTCCTATTTTCTGCTGCTGACTGCTGGGGTCTGGGGAGGAACTGCAGTATACTTGCTGCCACTCCTTGTGTAGCACAGGCTGAACTCAAAGCCTCCTGGAGCAAGTGAAAAATCCCCTCAGAGCTTCTTCCCTAATTGAGACAGGTTTCTGGAGGAGGTCTCTTTCTCTTCTGGATACTATAGAGGGGGCTCAGTGTTCGGTTATTTTACAAAATGGCTTTGAGTTGTAATTTGAAAAAGCAAATCTAAAAAGCAAAATGCAAGAGTGGTTTGCCTCTCCTCAAAAGGTCTCCAAAAACTCTCAGCCATGGAAGAACTCGGGGATCTTGCACTGTATCTAATGTCCCAATTGCCTACAACTCTCTTAAAATCAACACCACCCTCCCCCTAAACAAACAAAGCAGAAAAAATCCCCACAAAATCCAAACAACCTTCCTTATAGCAGGCTTGTGTTGGGAATTTAACTCCCTCAGAAATGAATCTGGACAACTTCCCAGATAATATATCTATCCCTCTAATTCCTATCTCAAGGATGAAGTTGATCATAGAAGAACTGTGGAGGACTAGTGAGTTATTCTCAGTGTTTATCAGAGTAGCACCTGGAGGTGATCTGATCTTCCTGCCTCCTCAAAAAAATAAATCTGTCTTTCCTTGGCTAGCTCACAAATCTGCACTCAAACCCTTCTGTGCCAAACATGTGCAGGTGTACAGTATGTGTGTTACTACTGAGCCATCTGCAGCCTCCCCTGCACGGCAGTTGTTGTACTTTGGAGTTCCTTTCCCAAACAAATGGAAGTCCGCAGAACAATTTCAATAGCACAAATTAAGAAGCTAATACTTTCTCAGAGTGAGATCAGCTTTTGCCTGAGCTCACGTTGCAGGAACAGATTTTTCTCTCATTCTGCTTGTCTCACTAAAGAAAATATATGACAGGCAAAGGAAGTGACAGTGTAGGATCCACCTTTATCACCCACACAGGGTATTTGCTGTACAGGCAGTCCCAGTGCAGGGAAACAAATGCTAAGCTTATTTTTTACCTGAGGGTGTTTGGTCAGCTGGTCAAAGCACCATTATCTAACAGCACTGAGGATTTGTGTCGCCCCTAGATCAGCAGAACCACACCTGATCTCAAGATCACACTGAGCATCCACTGTCAGCTGCATGAGGTTTTACTGCTTAGCACCCTCTGCCAAAACACACTGGCTTCTCCCCTATTCCTTAGCCCCCTCAGATTGTGACATGCATTGAGTAAACAATGCAGCCCCTGTGTTTATAAGGGGAGGAAGGCTGTAATGTGTCCATGAAACCAGCAACATCACCCCTTCCAGTTTTTGTTCCCGTTGGTGCAACAGAAAACATCAATGTGCCCTGCTGTTTTCTGCAAACCTCAAGGAGCTGCCAGCCAACACGCTGAGCTGGTGAAATTGATGACTGACTAGATGAACAAAAGTGCACTTTGGGGACCTCCCCATAGTCTGTCATTCACTAATGTTGTCCTCCCCTTGACTTCTGTGGGCTTCCTGGGGAGCCAGCTGTTCCCCACACGTAGGTCGGCAGCTATGTGGTGTTTGTGAGCGTAGGCACAGCTGTGAGTGGTGAACCAGAAACAGGTGAAGAACTTGTCCTAGTGCCAGCAGGAGGTACTGTGGATGACATGTAATCTGGAGGCTTTCTGATGCATCTAGGCACTTCTGCCTTATGCAGCTTTGGGCCCCCAAAGCTATGCCCAGCAGACCACAAATAACACATACTTTTAAAAAAACCCCAGAAACAATGATGAACTTTTAGCCCTATTGAGTCCTGCTTTTTCAGAAATGTCTTCCCAAGAGAAAGCTAGTAGAAACTGTCCTCTGTTTGTGGTTCCTCCTATGCCTCTAGCACCACTATTTAAAACAACCTCACTGCAGAAGCACACTTTGCCTGTGCACATACCTGTCCATGCCCACAAAGAGAGATGGAAATACTCACTTATGAATACATCAGTGTCTGCTTCAAAAGAATTGTTAGCTGAACATAGTGCATTTCTACTCTTCATAATTTCAAGAGCTTTTTTTAAAATTTGCCTATTTTCCATGCCCCTGTATGGTTCTGTATTTTAGAAGGAGGGACAAAAGAATTGGTTAGATCATATAATTTGATGGCAAATAAGAAGTTTGGGATGTGGAACACTGTGTATCAGCGGGAAAAACATGTCAGCCCAGATTTTTCTGGACTGAAGTAAAAATGTTTATTATTTTAAAGTGAACTGCACAGGAAAGGTGTGCTTTCCCAAAAAGTCTAAAACTTACACCCCAAAAATTACCGAGATCTTCCTCTATGTCTGTTGCATAAATAATCTGGAGAGCATAATATTTAAAGTAAGGAGTCGAGCTGTTCACATAAGGTTGAGTTGCACTGGAGCATGTACTGCACTGGAGGAAATACTGCCTGTGTTTCAATATTGCTTGTGAAACAACAAAGGGTTTTCAACCAATGCCTCTGCTGAGTGTGGAGGAATTAGGCCTTTGCTTCTCCCAGTGCCTAAAAAGTACAGAGTTTCTGCATCTCTTATAAAGTCACCAATGTCTCCAATTCTAAGAAAGCCCTTAAAGTCTCTTCAGTTCTAGTTTGTATTCTCTTTGGTTTTTGTTTTCCTCCCACACTTCCCCTCCCAGGCTTCCTTTTGCATGTTAGTGCCAAAAAAGAACAAGAAAAGGGAGAAAAGTGGTCCAAAACTGGCACTTAATTATTTCAGAATTTTTTTGTAAATGCATTTTATAAGTTTTGGTGTGTGTTCCTTCTACTAAAAAGATTTACTAATCCCTCTGGAATGAAAATGATTCGAAAAATGTCAGTTCAAAGTTATTCTGAGGAGTAATTAGCAACCTTAGCCAGCTCTTATAAATATCTGTTTAGGACAAATCCTTCTGCACAAAACTTTCTAGTGACTTATTTTGTCTGCAGTTCTGACCTTGGGCAGATACTCTGTTTACCGGTGGTCTCTACAGTCAAGCAACCATTAATCTAGAATAAAGGCTAATAATTTTGTAAAAATTATCTTGCCTTAAAAAATAAGTTATGATTCTGCAATTTGCAAAGGTCTAAACTTAGTTAAAATCACCACAACATTGTTTATGGCTTAATTACAGAGTTGTTTCCCTGCAACAATCAGGTGTTATTCCCACAGAACTTCCTGGCTGTCCTTGGCTCTGCCTCGAAAGAGAACACACCCTCCATGAGGCAGAGATGCAAGAATAAACATTTGGCAGGGGTATGTTCCTTTTCGACCTGCTCCCTCTGTGCGCAGTCAAGGATTTTATTTTATCAAAGGTATTGTATTCCTTCCAATGAACCTGAACACTCTGCTGTCCTACTGACATCAATCTGGCAGTTTCTGTGTGAATGATATCTGTGTCATTCCCACCTAGAGGAACTGTCCATAAAAGTGATCAGTGGCATCAGTTTCCAAACAGACTGAAGACAAAGGCTTGTCTCACTTATAAGGCATTTTCCAACATGACACTTGTCAAAGTGCCTATCTCCCAGCGTCTAGTGTGTGCTTTGTTTTCATTTTTAAGTGAACTCCAGTCAAAGCATTGATATGCATGCCTACTGTATACAAAACTGCCTATGAAAAGGACCTTTTGCTTCCAGCCTTCCTGGGTTTCATGGAAGGTGATCTCAGTTGCATGTACAGAGGAAACCAGGCTGGGATCAAACAATTTCATCCTTACCCCAGAAATTTCCACTTTTGAAATGCTGAGGGTAGAAATGGCCATTTTTTTTGGTTTTTTTTTTCAGGGCTGCATTGTAGTATTCTGCAAAAGGCAGGAATTTAGGGCTTAGCTACATTTGGGAAGACAAAGCATTACTTTAATAGAAGAAGTGATCAAATTAGCCAAAGAAACCTAACTATGACAGATGCCATCTCGACTGAGCAGTTTACAATTTGCTACCACAGAAGGAGCGCAGAGGAAGGTGAATACTGACAAAAGAGCATTCTTTTCCAAAGCTAACTGCTTTTGAGATGAATGTCAGCTCCTAACTTTATAATGAGACATATCTATAAATCCTTTATGCAAGAGGTTAATAGGAGCTGGCAGTCTCTTGACTTGTGCAGTTCGTTCAGCACTACAAGGGAAGAACCATGTTGACAGAAATGAGCCTAAGTGCTAGGAGTCAAAACTGGTATCCCCCACAGTGATTAGATGGCACATTTGATATATGCCAGAGCAGGACAACTGACAGATAGCTGTGTGGAGGTGGCAAGCCCTTATATATAGTAACTACTTCAGCTCCTTAGAACTGAGCTATCCCAATAGCTGCATATGTTTTTAAAGAAGCCCTAAAAACCTACAGCCAACCACAGTAATGAATTCAGGGGGTAGTTTAATGGAAATCTCAAGAAGGAATGTAATTAGATGAAGTCAATTAGGCTGCTTGGGGATTTCTAGCTGCTGTTGTTGCTATCTGGGAACCCTAATAGGACGATTAGGATTAACTGAAATCAGCCTGATTGATTAGGGCATATAAACCTACATATGCCAAATTCCAGGGGGACGGTGTGCTTGAGCTTGAATCCATCTGGAGCTATGAGTCAGGAGCATGAGTTTACTTTGCTGGCCTCGGAGAAAGCGACAGATCAAGACTGCATATACACAACACGCAAAGCCAGGCGGTGACACAAAAAGGCTGCTAGGGAAAGGACTGATTTTATCTGTTATGGCGCTGTATGTGAAGGCCATCCAGTCTATCCTGAGGAAGTGAGATTAATGCTAAGCAAATCTTTTCCTTTAAAAAAATACGTGTGTATAACAAAATAAATCTGTGTATCCTTTGTACAGCTTTTTAGGCTCAAGTCCTTACTCAGTATGGCTGTGAAATTCCCAGGAAGTCAGAATTATTATTGCAGTTATTACTGCAGTTCTGTTAATTTCAGAGCCAAATTTGCAAACATGAATTCAAAAGTGCAAGAAAAAACTGTCAGTGAGTAAATCCTGACGCTTCTGTGTCATGGGTCGAGCACACAAATGCTTATTTGCATACATTTAAAATCCAATCTATGCTGTGCAGGGAAACCCCACCTGCAACCTTCTTAGAGGACAGCTGAGTTATCTTGGCTGTATTTGTTGTAGAGAAAGATCCTTGTGGCCACTAAAGAGTTTCAGGAATAAAGGCTGGGGGAAAGAGGGGAGTTGAGGGGGGACAACAGAGAAGAGGAGAGGGGACAGACCAGATTTCTGTTATTCAAAAAAGCTGCTCTAAAGCAAGGTAAAACAGTGCAGGCAGGAGCCTAAGGGATCTGATCCCAGTCATTACCACTCATGCGAGGGAGAGGATATGTCAAGGGTAGGGAACGTCTTGGGGGACCTGCAATATGGTAACTCACTTTCAGCTAAGTGGAGAACAACAGCTTTAGCTGTACAGTTTAATAACAGGCTAGGCCACTTTGTGCACCGGCAGGGCTGTTAATGCACAGTAGTCTGCCTTTCATTGTTAGGAGAGGAACCCCGCAGCTCCCATTTGACAGCCAGAAGTAAAATTATTTTGCCGCTAACATTTCTCTTTGGCATGAGGCAGTGGGGTTGCGCATTGCACTCATCCTGCCTGCAGCTCCCCGCACCTGCAGCTCCCTCCTCACAACACAGGAAGGTTCCCATGGGCTTGGAAGCAAGGGATTTTTGCTTTCCTCCTGTGGCTCCCATGCTATTCAGCTCTATTTGGGTGGCATACCCGCCTGTGTACCATGGCTGCCAGCTGTGGAGTGCTGTGCAGCATCCTGGAGTGCCTCCAATGGTATTTTGAACAATTAGTAACCAGCCCGGCATGATCATATCCTAATGAATTGCTGAACTGCTTTCTTCTGGTTGAATACTGGGCTAAATGCTGAAAGAAAGTGGACACCTGCAGATTGTATTGGCCAGGACCTGTCAGTGAGAATTTGCCTGAGTTAGGACCACAGGACTTGCCTCAAACCTTCCCAAACATGTCCCATGTTGACCTTAATATTGTTAATTTCTCTTACTGTTTTAGGAAGCATGCTTCACACAAGCATCCCCCAGCAAGTCAAAGAAACAGAGGCCCCTATCATAACACCAAATGCCACAATCACTAAATGGCACTCTCCTTAGTTACCTGTTGACCCGTAGAAACTTTTGTCTTCTGTTAACTGGGCTTTATTAGGAAATGACAAGGGCATTTTTCCCAGTACCACCCCTTTGCCCATATTATTAATAATCCAACTCACATATTCACAAATCCAATTTAAATCTTCTAAGAGAAAAGTCATTAGAAAAAACAGGTTACACAGAGAAAAATGTTTGAATTTATCCAGTATTTTTTGTATCTCTTGCTCTATTTGTCAACCTCCTAATCAATACCTTCATTTGAATCGTTATAAAGGGCTACTGGACATTCTCGAATTAATTTTATTCAAAGTACTTCCTTCACTGCAAAATATTTTATAATATTCCCAGTAAAATCCTTAACAAAAAATTTGGTGAAAATTATGAAATCTCCTTTGAATGCTGCTCAGTGGAATTATTTTGCCATCATCTCCCAGCAAGTAAGAAATCTTTTTCCTTTTCATAAATGTTTCATATCTATGGGTCTGACTTGGCAGTAGCTGCAATTATACAGGTAATTCTTTTAGTGAAACGGATCACCTCTGACAGAAGATACTAGTATGTTTTGTCTTCTATAGCAAATGAGTTATAACTGACTGGGGCATCTGCTAACAGAGATCTTCTTTGTGTTGCCTTTTTGGTGTGCTATAATGCTTTTCATAATCTATTTTTAAATTTTTTTTAATTGTACCTGGTTTCCTGGAAGATTTAATCTGTATCAGAAACAGTTTGATTCTTCATTTTTCATTCTAGTTTAAAAAAACTAAAATCACCATATTTCATGTAGTTAATGTCATTTTTGTTCACAGTGAATCCCAGTATCTGAAAATCCTGGATAAGGAAGAGAGACTGCAGCCAGCACTTGCTTCTGTTGCTAGACCATTTCACAGCTTCTTTCATATGCTGTAAGTTTTCACAAGATTTGATAGAAAGTCTGTGAGACTTGGGGGGAAAAATACAGGATTGTTTTTAACATGGTGGCATTTGACCAAACAGGAAGGAGGAGGAGGGGGAATGTGAAAGTCAAAAGTGTAATAGAGGCTGGAAATTCTTGAACAGATGTAGCAGGTGTAAACATGTTTCCTTATTTTGGTTCCTGGATTTAACATCCTCCTACAAGACTTCAGTGTGCTCAGAAAAAAGGTTATATGTGCAGATGGTAAACTGCTAAAATGCCCAGAAGGTTCAAACTCATCTGTGCTTGTGAAGACAGGGAGAATTTCCCATCGTCTGACTCACAGGTGTTTGGAGCACTCCGAGTCAGAGGCAGGTTCAGCAGTGCCGAAGCACGGCAGTGCTTTGCTTAAGCAAATGCCTTTGGTTATGTGCTGGAAACATGCAGGCTCTTTCTCTTGTGATGTCCAAGTGGCTAAGAACATTGGGAGAGCTCTCTGGAGCAAGGAGGTGGGGAGAGACTTTTTGGCATGTGGTCCACACAGTCATTACAAATTGAGGCTCTGGGCTGTCGCTGTCCCTGGGCTGCTGCTCTCTCTTCCTGACACATTGTGCTGCCTCGGGTCACTGCCTCGCTGCTTGCCTGCCCATTGTAGTTTTGATCATACATTCCCTTTTGGCACAGGACGATTATTTTCTGCATTCTGCTAGGTCCTCTTCCCGTTTGTCCCTATTAGTCTGTGGCCAGCACAGGAGCGAAAAGAAGCAGGTGTCTTAAACGCTTGGCTGACATGCTGGAATGGGGACACACCGGGGACAGCTCTGGCTGTGCGAGCAGCGCTCACAGCACGCTCTGACCGGCCGTGCTCAGCACTGACAAGCAGCGAGGAAGCAGGGGCCTGCCTCTGAAAGTCCTGCTTGTTATTAATAACAAACATACCTGACACCTTGCGTGGAGGAAACGACAATGACACCACCACAAGGTGGGCAGAGAATGGGCACTGCCTCTGCAGGTTCACCCTCAACCCAGCACTGCCCCGTAGACTCTGTTCAGACCACCCCACCTGTCTCCATCACCGTGTCCAGCTGAAGCCACCCCACCTCCGTGTCAGCTGTCCCCATGCCCGTGATGATGGCTGGCTCCTCGTCTCCAGCCGTTAAATCGGTTGTGTCAGCTGAACAGCTGGCCCTGCGCACGACGGACAGCGTGCACCAGCATCCCTCCAAATGTGCTGCAGGGTCAAAAAGAGCCTGCCAGCACCTCCCTGAGGAGCAGCTGGCTCAATCCGAATCTAGGTGAGATGCAAGCTGTGCTGATGGAAAGAGGAGAAATAGTTGCCCACTACTTCCTCCTCCAGCAGCCCTCTAATATTACCAAGATCTTAAGTAAGTATCAAACCCATCTGCCAGACTCATACACTAGGAAGGGGTTGAACAGCAAGGTGGCAAACTTGTGGGTGACACGACGTTATTTGTGGTAGCAAAAACCATGGCACATGACAAAAAACATCATCTCATGATACTGAGTAATCGGGTGATAAAACAGAGAAAAGGCAACATAGATATGTGTACTGTAGTGCCAGTGGGCAAAGCAGACTTTACATACAGAGTTGAAGGTACTGAACTCGCTGTTAGCTCTCAGAAAAGAAATCCTTGAAGAGCTGTGAATCTAGACATATTTATGAAAATGCCAGATCCATTCTCAGCAGTGTTCAAAAAAGTAAATCAAATTTTAAATTTAGTATAGAAGAAACAAAGCTAAAAACACTGCTGCATTCTGATATAAATACATCTGATGTGCCTACACCCTGAAAATGGTGTTGTTCAAGCCTGCTAGCTCCAAAATGGTAACAGAAGGGCAAGAGGAAGGTCCAGACTGTGGCATGGCTTCTGTACTGGGATTTCAAAGCAGATGAAGAATACATATCTGAAAAATCAAAATGTGAGGGAGAACATGAGAGAAATCTGTAAAATCATGAATGGCACCAAGAAGGCAAATAGGGAATGATTGTAATTGACTCTCATACCACAAGAACTAGGAGCATCAGATGAAATTATTAGGAGGCCTGTTCAAAACAAACAAAATAAGGGCTCTTCTTTAAACCCTGCTTTGTTGGAGTGTGCCACTAATTGTCACAGGATGCTGCAATGTCAAAAATTGATATGGGTTCAAAAAGCAATTACACAAATTCATGGAAGCAAAAATCCATCAAGGGCTATTAAATTTAAAGATACCACATCTGTCTCAGGGAAGTCCCTGAGCCACAGCTTGCTGGAGTTTGGGACAGCATGCCAGGGAACTATCATTGTGTGCTTACCCCTCTCTTATGCTGTTCCCCAGGCATCAGCTGTTGTTTATGTTTGAGAGAGGCTATTGGGCTGGATGGACTTGTCTCAACCAGCATGGCTGTTCTTATGTTTGGATGCCAGGAAATTAATTTTTCCACATCCAGTCTGTCGGAAATGATGCCCTTTCTTTCATACAAGGACTTGGGTAGGGTGATTTGGGAATTTGTTAACTCTAGATTATTTTAATCACCTGTAATAGGATTTGAAGACTGAGGCAACACAGACATTGCTCTGAGCACGATTTGGTAGCACATCTCCAAAGCATGACAAAAAGCAGGGGGTACAGGTTTCACTGCTCTCAGATTCCCTCCTGATGTTAATTCCAGACCCAGTGCCCACTCTCAAAAGCCTGAGTAGCCAGGGCTTCTCTAATAACCAGAAATTCATCAATCAGAAATCTCTGATATATGTTTGCAGGTCCCACTTCTGTGGGACTGGAGCAAAATGCAGAGGCTTATGACAGCCTAAACCCTCACCATCAGCCTGTCCAGACAATGGAAGTTTTCCTCCTTATTTATTTATAATGTAGATACATTCTAAGATGAAGCCTAGACTTTTTTCAGCTTTTCACCACCCACCAATGCATCTAGCTGCGACCTATTCCTATGGTCAGCCACTCCATGATGCCGTTTAACACACGAACAAGGGACTGCAGATCCTTTTTTCCGTCGCAGCACACGTCTCTTTTGCAGGCGGCTGGCTGAGGTGAGCCTGGAGGGGCAGTGGCCACGCTTCCCGTGCTGGACAAGTCACCACGGTACACACACAGCAGAAGACTGGCCTTTCCCGTCCATTATCTTCAACAGCAGCGCGGCCGATCCTGCACCCCCGCACTTCGCAGGCGTGCAAAGCCCACGCAGATACGCTGAAGCCGGCAGGAGGCCGGTATTGATCAGCTTTCCGTGGGAAAGCCGCGCCGGGAGACAACGGGCCCTGTCCGGCTGGCAGCTATCGCCGTTCCAGAGCCTTTTGACTTTTAAAGGGGGGCTGTCCGTGCAACGAGTACTGGTGGATTCCACAAAATAACAACAACAACAACGTCTTCGTTGCTTTAATTTTTATTATTACCACTAGTCCAGCTGCCGAACGAGCCAGGGCCGCAGCCCGGCCGCCCCAGCCGCGGCGCTCTCCCGGCGCCGCCGCCCCCCGCCGCCTCCAGGGGGAGCCCGGCGGCCGCGCCTCCGCCGCCTGAGGGCCGGGGGGCGGCGGGGGCCGCGCCAAGGAGGGCGGGCAGGATCCATCCCTTACCTTTTAAAAAAACCCACCTCCGTCCCTGTTAAAAAAGCTCTTTCCTTTCCTTAAGACCTGAGGAGAAAGCTCCTCTTCAGCTTCCTTGCCCCAAGCACCCATCCTCGCCCCAGGCATCCCTCATTGCACCGAACGTCCCTCTTGCACCCAACACCCCTTCGTTGCCAGCGATTCAAGTACGCACCAGAGCAGTTCTCCCTCGGGGTGTTTTTGCGGGAATCTTGACGAGTTGAGGAGGTGTGTGTTGTCAGGGGGAGGCAGGGTGAGGCTGGGGAATGGGCGGAACGTCTTTCCAGCTCTCTGAGGTAGTGTGGGTTATCCTCCCCCGCACCCCATCACCGAAAAGAGGTTACAGCCTCAGGCTCAGACATCGGATTTTTTTTTTTTTTAATATATTTTTTTTCCAGTCAGTTTTTGCCACATCGTTGTCGGTAAATATTGTAGGGAGAGTAAGTTGTTAAGTATTAGTAAGCTGGGAGTGCTGTGAATGGGCTGAGGAAGGGCATGGACCTGTTTAAAGGAGTTCAAAGGGGCGCCAGCAAGATGATCAGAGGGCTGGAGCACTTCTCCTGCAAGGAAAGGCTGAGAGAGTTGGGGTTGTTCAGCCTAGGAGGGAGAAGGCTCCAAGGAGACTTAACAGCATCTTCCTTTATATATAACACCTTTATAGCACCTTTAGTACTTAATGGGGGCCTGCAAGAAAGCTGGATAGGGACTTTTAACAACAGCATGTAGTGATAGAACAAGGGGGAATGGGAATGGCTTTTAACTGAAGGATGGTGGTTTTAGATTGGTTATTAGGAAGAAAATATATACTGTAAGGATGGGGAAGCACTGGCACAGGTTGCCTAGATAAGCTGTGGATGCCCCATCCCTGGAAGTGTTCAAGGTCAGGATGGATGGGGCTCTGAGCAATCTGGGCTAGTGAAAGGTGTCCCTGTCCATGGCAGAAGGGTTGGAACTAATTGATCTTTAGGGTACCTTCCAACCCAAACCATTCTGAAATTCTATGAAATAAGTAAAACTACAGAATTAGTATTATGAGATGATTAGGTTTGCTCAGATGTCTGATATAGGGTATTGGGGCCTGTTTTACCACTGAGGAGGCTGGGGTAGTAAGAGATGAGTTCCGTGATCTTAGTAGTGTTTTCCAACCTTTACAATTCTGTAATTCTGTTATTTGCTCAAGGTCATGGAGGGAGCCCTGGTAGGTCCTTGCCTGGAGCCAGCAGTTGTCTGATCCCTTTCCTCTGTGTTTGAAGGCTGAGCTTTTCTCATAAACGTATTGCCCCTGTAGTTTGTTGTGGGTAGAGCCTGGGTGGGCAAAAGACCATGCTGCCAGCAGCTCAGAGGTTATATAGCCAGAACAACCCCAGCACAGAAATGAAAAGTGATTTAAAAGAGAGTGTATTTTATTCTTACATGACTGCACACCAGTGCTTGGCTCTGGGAAGAATGGAATAAGTGGGGCCTCTTAAAAAAGAAGGTAATCTGTCAATTTATGTTGTCTCAGAAGTCAGCTCTTAGTGCCAAATTTTGTGTTTGGCACACTCAAGGACAAGGAAGTATTCTGGAAACAGGGATGGGAGATGCAGTCAAAAGACAGCTACAAATAAAGGCTCTAGTTCACTGTAACACAAGTGTTCCAATGCTCCTGCTTGACTCTGGTGCCTCTGCTTATAGTCTGTATTGGGAAAGGGTTTTTTCCCATGGATAACAGACATTCCAAAGAGTCTCAAAGAGGCAAAGTGTGCATACAGAGCACCTCTGGAGTGGCATTATGAAAACTGGAGGCAAAGAGTTCCCTTCTCGAGCTATTTCACTTCCCTGCAAGAAACTTTAGTGTGCAGATGTGATGGCTGTGCTGACGTTTTGATCTGCCTGTGCTGATTCAGCCTGTTCCTGCATCTCACCATTGCTGTCTTGATCTGGCAGTGATTCCTCCCTTATCAAGGAGCACATCATGCTGGCTGGAGGGCTGTTTACTGGGAGGTGCTCAGGCCCTGGCAGGGTGTGCAGCAAGGCATGTATGCCATCCAGGAAGCTGTGCTCCTGCAAGGAGGCATCTTCCACTAAACATGGGAGCACCTCAAGCACCTGCAACTAGTGATGAAATGGCAAACCAAAACAAGTTATCTGGAACTGCCACTGGTGGTTTCTTGATTCAGCAGGCTGGATTATGTAACCTGGAGAGCAATATTCAGCTGAGGAGGGGCTGTATCTTCTACCTGAAAGATGGTATTTTCTTAAAATATTTGGAAAGATGGTATTCTTAAAATAAAATATTTCTTAAAATATTCTTAAATCTGATGTGATTAAGCATATACCCTTGCCTTAACGCTGAGGAAAAGCAGTCCCTCCCACAGTGCTGCATTCTTTCTGGCATACCTTTACTCATCTGTCACACAGCTCCAGGTCCAGTGACAATGAAGAGATATGAACGTTCCCTACCTTTGGCGAAGGGAGCCAAGGATGATTGCATTAGTGTTCTTTCATAACAAACTCCAATCACTGGCAGACAACTTACAATCAAGGTTTTCTTTCCATCCTCAGCCCCACTGCTAGTTTGAGTAGTGTATCATTAGGATGATTGGATAACAGATTCATGCACAGTGCTGAAATTAAACTTGACCTGTCTAATCACATCGCAAATAGCAGTTGGAGGTTGGGAGGGTTTTCAGCCATCAACCACAGATCTCACAAAATATGTGTTGGCATTGGGCAAACAGTTGTAGGTGGTGAGAGAAGGAAAGGTGTGCAAAATATCAGGATATGCAAGTGAGGTGTCTTTTACTGGTGTGCTTGCTTAGGAAGATACTGTGGGGAAAAAAGCTGCCAAAAATATTTAGCAACAGGGAAGCTGAAGATGAATGCTTTATATTGGATTTCTCTAATTGATTTGGTATTTCTCTAATTGGTTTGGCATAACTTTGCAAAAGGTTAACTGGCCAGGGCTGTCCTTGTCAGTGTTTGTCAACAGCCACAATAGACCCAAAGCAGAATTCCCCCTTCTAAACACAAAATAAGATACAAATGTCCCTTCTCACACCACTCTTGAGTGCTAGATATCATACAAGGTCAAACAACCAAGAAAAAACATGAAAGTGCAATGATTTAATAAAGCATCAGAATGAATACCATAAATAACTTATACACTGCATAGAAGTGTAATAGAAACCAAAACAAGAAACAACTTCTCAGCTTCTTCTAAAACTTACCCAAATTGTCTGACGTGGAGTGTGATAGAACTGATCCATATTGATGGAAAGGAAATTCACCAGGGATCTACTGTTAAAGTCTTTGTCCAGTAATTTAGGTGTGAAAAAAGTGGAAAATCAGGTGAGAGGTCATCATATTGTGGTGTTTCTAAGGCGATGCTTTTAATGTAAGTCATTAAAAAAAAGGAAGGTAGAATAAAATAGATAGGAGACTGCAAAATCTGTCCCAGTTTTATGATGGATAGAATCCCCAAAATTCCTCTGAGCTAGCATAAGTGCTTAATGCATAATAAAAGCAGAATTTGACCTGGCATATAATTCAAAATGGAAGTATTTAGAATGTAAGCTATTATTTATGGTACCACCAAAAAAACACATCCAAACACAAAATTGGTAACAAGATCAGCAACATGCTACTAAAAGTCTTTGTTTTCTTTGTAGCTGGGGGAAGTTCTGATTTTATATTTCACTGGAAATAGTTAAGATTTTATTTTTAATTTAGGAAAATCCAGAAATTATAGCCATTTTAAAAGTCTAATTCAGAGATGAGAAAGATTTTTTTAAAATTTCACTTTTTTATATACATTTTTTAAAGTGTTCTTTCAAAAATTATTAAGCAATTAGTAACAGATAAATTAGTGACAGATAAAGATAATGATATCCACTTGGTATAACTGTCTTCTTTCTTAGTACAGAGTGCTTCCTGTTTGTGTTGTAATGCGGAGGCTGTCAATGTTATTTCATTACAAAACAAATAGGAGATTTATGAGTATTGCAGTTATTTTGGTACCAGATAGGAGGAGTCCTTAGTGATATGCCAGTAGAATTAAACCATTTTTCAACTGCCCTATTACCACGTAAGTAATAATACTGCACACAACACCAGCTAGTTATGAATATGTGAATATATAGTGTGAAGATATCCGTATAAAACTTAGCTATTAATATAACATTTTAAACTAGCTTTCAAAGTAACATTCAGATTTTTAAAATGTGTCTAGAATTTGCAATTAGAAATAGGAAATTTTGTGAAAGATTAACTATTTTTTGCCCTCCACGTCCTGAACTACATTGCCAGCAGTCTTTGATAAAAAGAGATCCCGGTTCTTGTCATGCCTGGTTTTCAAAAGGTTTGGGTGTTCTACCTGACTTTTCAGACTTCCCCCTAAGCAGCCCCCAGGTGAAAAGTGGCTGAATGGGTGCTGTGTCTCATCCATTGTCCCAGCAAACAGGTTTCCATTTCCATACTTGCAGGTGCACTTATGGAGGAAGGCTGAGGAAAAGACATATGGCTAGTACAGATTTCAGACTTCTGGACATCAGGTAAGTCTCAGTGAGCCTTAGGAAAGAATCAGTGGATTGCTTTTAATTGATTACCTCTTCTGTATGCCCAAGTTCAAACATTGTCATGCAGAACCAGAAAATCAGACCTTACCTGTGCCTACCATTTTTACTTGATATTTTTGCTCTGGACCCTTGTTCAGTGCTCTCAGTCACTTTCTGTCAGGGAAAACAAAAAATATTTCTAAGTTTAAAACAATGACTTATACAAAGACAGTGTGTGAAATCTTTAAATTGGTGGTTTTCTACACTTTTAAATTTTTTTTTAATTTTATTTTTTATTGTGACTGAAGCAAATATTAATCTTTGTGTGACCAGTTTACACCAACAGGCTGACATTAGTCTTGCTTGTCTGGTTACTTTTCACTGACCTCCCTTAGAAGTAAGCCATAGAGCAGGAGTCTGCCAACCAAAAATAGAAAAAAAGCCTCGCTGTAAGGACACCTTCCTGGAGGCAGAAGAAACGCAGGGGTTCACATCTTAGACAAAGAAAAACAACGTTGCTGGCAAGCTGCATTTAGCAAAGACTTATTTGATCTGCCAATGATTATTTAGAGTACATGCTCACTTTTCATATAGATACTCACACATCCAAGCTAAACAGAGCTTCATTCGCCAGGGCCTCTGAGTAGTGCCACGATGCAAATGTTAAAGAGTAGTAACAAGGCTCTAATCACAACTAGTTTCCCATTTTCTGGATACAGATATTCAGACATTCTATTCCTAGTGAATGCACTGGGTACAACACAGAGTAAATGATGAACCTAGATTTGTTAGGTGTGTAATGAAAGATGGTAACATACTGAATAAAATTAATTTCAAGTGCAACCAATAAAAACAATCTCCTTATGAAAGTATTTTAAATAGATTTGATGCTAGCAGTAGAGAAATCACAGAAATCAAAAGCTAGCCATTGCAGAATGAAACCTGCTGCAGACAGAGGAATTATAATTTTATAGGCAACACTGAATTCAGTTCCAGGAAAAATGTACATGAAACATAGCTGTCTTGACAACCCCATTCAATGAGCTACTCAAGATGGAAGCTGTGTGAACAAAAAGCCTTCTGAAACCATAAAAGCAGCACTCAGTAGCTAGGGTGAAAAAGCTCTAAAATTATGGGAAGGTGTCACAACCTGTCAATTTATTAGCAGATGCTTCTAAATCAGTATAGGAACAAAATATCAAACCCTTCAAAAGTGGAATAATAGAACTGTTCTGAAAGAGAAGAGAAAACACGTGCCACACGACTGGGTTTTCCAGGACTTTTGCTAAATGGTCTTTGGAAGATTGTAGACAACAAAGCAGGGCACAAGCAGCTGATGTCAGTTTTTCAAAACAGTGATAATTTTAAGCATATGGGACTGAAAAAAGACTTTGCAGTGACTTTTTGAGCAAACACTTTTAGTCAGGAATAATAACTAAGCAGAAGAACAAGGGCCTTATTTTGCTCTACCTCGCTTTTTGTTTAGTAAGTGTGAAATGCTATCATCAAGTCAGAATTTTCTTTTCCCACAGGAGTGTGTTAATATTTTACTCCCAAAGAAAGGCATTGCTATAACTAGTGACTACACACAGTCTATTGAGTCTAACCTAATGTTCAGGGGTCACAGGCTTTGACTGAGGAGGCTTTTGGCCTGTGGGGTTAAACAAGAGGTGGCTTTAACTAAGTATCAAGAGTACTGATTTTCACCAAAAAGCTGCTTATGATCAGCAAGAGCAAAACTGAGAATATGTCACTGAATAAAAACCTGGAACTAGATCACTCCTAACAAAGCTGAGGGTCAGATTGCTTTCATGGGATGATGGCAAGTCCCAGGTCAGTGTGCTGATAATAACTGCTGCGAACATTAGTTTAGCAGCAAACGGTGTTCCTGATAGAAAGGGAGGAAGGTGTAAGGATGAAGGAAGGAATAAACCACCTCTCTGGCCTCTTTAAACATGGAGGATCTTTAAATTAATCCTGACAGCATGTTCACTGGTGGCACAAAGGAGATCCTGACATGAATTTTGTCAGTCAGGTGCTACCAGTCAGGTTAGGATAGGGGGAAACTGCCTGCCAAGGTACCTGGCAGCCTTAAACCAGGTGCCATAAACAGAACAAAATAGTTACAGAGTAAGGATGCAAGCAGGATGCAGGACACAGGCAGGAGGGTGCAGTGAGCTGTTTGGAACCTCACTGTGGGGTTGCTGCACTAGCCCAGAGCCACAGAGCTCTTATAGCTTGCACTGGAAAGGAGTGGGATACACATGTGGTGGCTGGGTAGGAAAGAACAGGATGAGACTGAACCCTCCTCCCTCAGGGTCAGTGGTCTCAGCTAGAGCGAGGGGGTGGGGATATCAGTTACCTTAAATGCTCCTCCATGAGTCCCCCTCCAAAAATGTGTGGCTAAGCAGGCCAGTGAGTGCTGTGGGGCTGGAGGTGGCTTATTGCTCCTGTTGATGTTGTTCTACTTTACTGAGGTGCCTCAGTCTGTGCTGAAGTCCTTGTGTTTGCCCTCTCCAGCAAGTGCCCTGAACCCTTCACTGAAGAGTTAGTCGCATGCTCTCTGACTCAGTGAGAGCAAAAATAATTGTGAGCAAAGTGGAACACATCCAAAAGGAGAGATTGAGGCAAAACGGCCTCATAAGGCCTTACATTTAGACCATGCTTCTGAGGCTGTGGCTCAGTGCTTTAAGTCCAGTTCCAGTGCTCCCTCTATGCCATAAAATATATCTCAGCTAGACTTGTACTGCAAGTGCTGACATTGGGTTTGCACTGGTTCCAAAAATGTTCAAGGGTTATCTTCAACACCCAGCTTTATGCTGACTGAGACTGACTGTTGTCTTGTAGCCAGCAAAAGGTCAGTGTAAGGATACAGGCAGCATAAAGACCAGTCACATGGCAGGTTCAATAGAAATAAGCTTGAGTGCTCCCCTCTAGCCTGGATCACACTGGGACATGTACCAGTTTGTACAAATCTAGGATTGATCTACAGGTTCAGGGTTGAGTGACATTCTCAAATCCTTGTTCTGACAGAGAATAATTGTTGCAAAGTGGATTGTTAAAGATACTTGCTTGAGAGGAGAGATATTTTCCTAAGACTCTGACCTTGTGACCATCAATTTATGGAAAATGTAAGAAATTAATAACCTCTAAACCTGAGAATACCTAAAGCCTCTTTTGGCAATCTTATTGTGACAATCTTACTAGAGCTTTTTGAACTGTTTCCTTCAAAGTTTTAAGGTAAGAATTAATTACTCCCCCTTGCTCCTGCCCTCCAAATCCAACTACTGTACAACAGTAGTTGTACACATCCAAATCCATTTTCCTACTGTTCAGAAGACCTGTGTTCAGAAGACATGACTATTCCAACCTGTGTTCAGAAGATATGACTATTCCAAACTCCATCTTCTGCTAAGAGCTCAGCAGAATCATTCACTTTAGTTTTCATAGAGTATACCCATAACAGGATGCTTCATAAAAAGAGATGTTTACTCTCTACAGTGCTTGGAGAAAACTCATCCCCTTTTCTCCAAGGCTAAACCAAATATATGTTTCAAAGGCTAAACTAAATATATACTGTTCACTATCTATTAATTGAGAAATAATGGTCTCAGCAAAGGGCATTTCCTAGGGATTAAGGACTGGCTGCATGAGTGGATAGCCTGAGGTTTTTAATTAAAGGTGCAACCACCCTCTGTTCTGGCATATGACATAACTTTTAAATGAGGTTCTATTGAATTCAGAGGTTTTTCATGGCATGAAGTTCACCAGTTCTGACAGGTCCATGCCCACCCCAGTTTAATGGGTGACAACACAGTCTAGAAGGATAACTTCTGACTGTCTCATCAGTGCCAAAGTATTATATTAGTGCTGTGAATGTGGCCAAAGACATCATTTGTGATGCTGGGGTCTTCAGATAATTATAATTCATCTGTGGTAGTGAAGGAGTTGTTTCCAAAGTTAGAGGTCTATGAGGTCATACCAGAGGATCTTTGTCATTCAGAGTCTACACTGAACCCCACCACAGACCATCCATCACCTACATAAATATGAAGGTGGGAAGCTGGGTTTATGGAAGAAATGGTAAAAAGAAAGTGTATGAAAACTAGAGATGTGTCATGCCTGAGAACAACTAGAAGCAGTTTCCTTATGTGTTGAATGGTCCATGTTAATAACCCTGGCATAAACATGAGATAAATTTAAACGGCTGGTGTCTGTTTCCTTAAAAGCAAAAGAAAATGCAACTATTATGAGTTTTTGCTGTTCAAAATCAAAGACCTTTCTCTGTCTGAGTGGAGATTATGCTGTATGCAACCTTTGTTGCAATCAAAGAGCCCCAATGGCCAGCAGCAGAGCTACTGCCAGAGGCAGTGTCTGTGTATCTCAGTCAGGCCTGGACAGGAGACCTTTTGGTCACAGCAAAGGTGGGTCTAACCCAGAGCAGGAATGCTGAAATTACCTCTGTTGGCCATAAAAACATCCCAACAGCTCAATCCCACACCTGTCTTTTGTTGCTGGGGCATTATTTTTGTCTTTAGTTTTTCTGAAAAAATCATGCCTTATCTCCCTCTAGTACTCATTAGCAAAAGAAAAGCAGGATCAGGCCCTAAATTTATGGAAATTAAATGCTGTCAAATCTGTTTAACTCCTGTAGGACTTTTTCACAACTTTATTATAGTTGCATCAGAGGCTGTTTTGTTAGGAAATAGTAACATATTTTCTGCTCCCCCACCTTATAGCACTACTGTGGAGAAACTGATCTGACAGGGAGCAAAAATACACTGTTGGAAATAAATTCGGTGTTATGCTGAAAGTCAGCCATGAAACCTTGCAGAAGATGGTGGGTGAGAAAGCTTCCTTTTCCTAGGAAAAGAACTGCCTTCTTTTTGGGACATCCTCATTGAGACTCCAGGAGCTGCACCGTAACATTCCACACCCTACGTACCACAGCACACATGCCTACAGTGCTGAACTGTGGGGGCTGAGGCACTTCTCCAGGATCCAACTGCAAAGGCTGGGAACAAGGTGGCATATGATGAAATAGAGCAACTCAGAAAGTGACAGCAGAAACATCAGAGAAGCAGACATAGCAAGTAGCAAGGACACGCTGGAGCCAGCAAGGAAAACCCTTGTAGCCTGACCTTGAGAGAAACCTAAGAGAGAGATAACTTGAGTTGTGGCTCAAAAGAAGCTTGAAAGTGTGAAAAGAGAAAACACTGACTATTGTTTTGGCTCCCGCTGTGACCAGAGTAACGGGACATTGTGTACAGTCTTTCTAAACAAACAGGCGCACATTAAAAAGCTCAATTCACTCCTTCATCCATTTGTTCTCCAAACAGAAACAACCTGTAGGGACCCTGAATATTGGTCAACTACCTGGGTCAAGGAGGGTAACAAGAAGTATTTTAATAAAGGGAACTTTCTCCTCACAACTGATTTTTCCTTTTCTTCTCTCTAGTAAAAGGTTTTAGTCCTTCTCTGTGGTGATATTGTCATTAGCATTGTCATAGCAACTGATAAACAAGGAGAAAGTGATGTGCAACAACTTTTTTTTTTTTTAAAGACAGTCCAAATGTCTTACTAACAAGTAATTTGGTGACAGAATTTAGCAAAGTGGCTGCACAATAAATGGGTTTATCTTTAAACATAATGCTCTTTTCCATTTTAACTGAGCATAAAATCGTATCTTTAAAGGATTGGCAAAAAGCAGGGCTTTATGCCTCTTGAGTAGTTCCATGTGACATATGGTCTTTCCAAGCAATAGTTTTATCGGCTGTGCACAGTAGCAGCAGATTTGAGCTAATGTTCCTGTGAAAACAAGTAAGGGTTTATCCAAAAACTGAAGAAGGGGAGGAGAAAGGCACCTTTGCCCTGCTGTACAGAAAAAACAAATCGTGTCTTACGTCAAACTTACGACATCCCTCTATAAATATAGCAGCTACTGGTAGTGACTAACTTCAGCACATGCTCTGGGTGGGTTGAAGAGGGCTGAGTGACCTGTTTGATTCCCTGCCCACCAGTGATATTCCCAGGAGTGTTTCAGCCCTGTGCTGCCCTGAAGCCTTGGATGGGGCAGTGTGGTTCTTGGGAACAGATGGGGCATCCCTGCCCAGAGGGGCTTAGCTCCAACTTTTTCTATGCAGCCACATCTCCATTTCCCAACATAGATGCTTATCATCAGCATCAGGCACTGGCAAGCAGCATGGCTTGCTTGTTGTTAGATGCATCTCATGGGATGCTGAAGAGCACCCTGTCTCCATGCTCCCCAACATCCTGCTTCACTCTGGGATTATAGTTGGGGATTCACTTAGCAGCTGGGCAGCGGTGCAGGGCAGGATGAGCCTCATATACAAATACACATGCCCTCTGTTTGTTTTAGCTCACAACTTTGCCTAAATATTGGCCTAAAATTATTTTGAGCTTGCTGCTGCCTCAATTGAGAACCACTGCACTAGAAATAGTCCCTGTAAGTTAATTGGTGCTGGTGTAACAAGTGGAGGAAGAAGGCAAAAATTAATGGATTGCAAAATATTTCTGCATCTGAAGAATTCTGCTATAGTAGTTGGACACATGCACACAGGATATAAATAAAGATATGCTCATATGGTTATATCCTTGCATACACACATGCATACATACACATATTTATACTTGAATTTATATATGTATATTTAGAATGACATTAAATAACAGGTAACATGGTGGGGAAAATTGAAATGTGTAAAAAAACCAAAAAATCCTGTAGCTCAAAAACTTGCCAGAAGGCATGTTTTCAGAAAAGCTTTCAATGTGCTTGAATAGCCCTGTGATGCTTTTGTAGTAATGAGTGATTTTTTTCTCATTCTTACAACAATGCAATAATTTTTAGGTTGCGTTCCTCAAGGCCTTCTCATCATCAAGAATGAATTCCCTGCACTCTGAAGTCTTTCATGAGCACTTCTCTCTCCCCTGCTGTCTCTGCCACTCTCTTATCCCCAATCATGTGTCAATTTTGCTTCTATCTGAAGTTCAGTGCGATATTTTTCTGGTGGTTAGCTGAGATCTCTTTGTAGCAGCCATGCAAATTTTTTCAGAACTGACATGAGGTGTCACAACTGTGGCAGTGTTGCATCTGTCCTGGGGGACATGGAAAAAGATTGGTTTAGGGGAATATCTGAATCAGGACTGAGGCATTAAGAGGCCAGTCTGTGGATTGTCTCAAGTCCTAAAACTATAGGGGAAAGAGATCTATCCTTTATTTGAGACCTACCACTGCACTTAGAAATTGCATCTGCCTGTAGTAAAACCCCACAGATCAGGAAATTACTCTTTTGCATTATATATAGTTACAGGAGGAGCAGGCAGAGGCACAAAAGAAATATCCACCATTGGTGATTGCCAGAGATGGATGGCATTACAAAACAGGAGGAAAATGGAGCTCCTGAAAATGGCTTTCCATGTCTGAGTTTCTCCTGGGACTGTGGCACCATGCAGAGCTGCTAACCCTGGGATAGGAGTACCAGACCTTATATATGGCATGCTTACAAAGGACACTGTGGTACACACTGCAAACAAACTACTCTGCAACAAAGAAAGGCTTTGTGCTGACTCAACAGAACTAGGTTACAAATGCAGCTTTCAAAATTACTCTTTCTCAATAAAGGGTAATCGGTTCTTCCCTTTTCTCATTGTGTAAGATACTCTATAGACTTTATTCATTAGAGACCACTCTGCAAAGTTGAAGTAAGAAATGGGAAAAATAAGGATGGCAATAGAGTTGTAAATTCAGCTTACATGTCAAGGAAATTACAATAAACTGATACACTTTCTGTAAAAAACACTGACTGATGGTGCCATTCCTCGAATAAAAGCGACAAACATTCAGTATGCCAATACCTTCAAGGTATAGACAAAGATGGGGCTGTCACAGAATCACAGAATGGCTGAAGTGGGGAAGGATCTCTGGAGGTCATCTACTCCAACTCCCCTTCTCAAAGCAGTGTGAACTAGAACTCAGTCCTCTGGGCTGTGCCCACTGAAGCTTTCAGTGTCTCCAAGGAGGCAAACTCCACATCCTCGCTGGGCAGTTTATTCAACTGTTCAATTACCCTCACAGTAAAAAAGTAACTGGCCTCCAGCTGGACATGCCAGCCACATCACAAACCTTTGAGCCTGGTAGTTCTGCCAGTTTACAGTCCACCTGTAAATTGACAGGTAACTGTCCTTTTATTTACTATGTAGTTCATCAGTTTGCTGAATGTTATGCAAGTAGTGTTAGGGGACACAATGCCGAAGGTCCTGCCAAACTTCAGAGAAATGAAGTCCATTGTTCTCCCCTAATATGCCAGGCCTTTTACCTCATCACTGAAGTTTATCAGTTTGGCCAAGCATCTAATAACTGCAGTGTAGACATTGCTGGCTTGCTAGGAGAGAGCTGAATAACTTCTAAGGAATCATTTATTTAATGATGTCTGACTTCCTGATCCCAAAATGTTCCTGAGCAGGCTATACAGAGGTTCCCCATGTCCTTTTGTGTGTCCCCCCAGTGTATTACACTTCCTGAGACTGGAGTCACTTTGGTTTGCATGCCATTCACTTGGCTTATTGTAATCTAATGTTCTAAATTTAGCCAATCTGACTGGTCGTTTATTCATGTAACATGCTTTGGTTCCCTCATTAATTCTTAGAATGAAGTTTCAAGTACATCTTGAAAGTCAAAATTGGCTTTCAGCAAGTATTGATATGCTGTGAAAAATCATTGTATTTCATGTGCGTCACCACTTTTTTTACAGGAAAATTTGGGGAAACTTAGACATGGACTGAAGACATTAAGCTAAAGTGAGAGCTAACGATATCCAAAAAAAATACTGGCATTTTAATGGAGGACAATTAAGAAAAATACTTGTTTTTCTGTTCCTACAATCAAATTTGTCAAGATATTGTGTAAATCCTGGGGACACTCTGATAGCCTTTCATGTTTATTCCATTAATGGATTCTTAGCTCCTGGGTTCCTGGTGGAAGAAGACCCTGGAAACAGAAAAAAACTAGTGGATCCCAGTCTCATGAGCTGCCCTGCCTTGTTCCTGTCAAGTGGACCTTGCTTGGAGTGGGCAGAAAAGCTGGACTTAAAGACAGGATTAAAGTTACTGCTGTTCTTGCTTTTCCAACCTTTTCTTGAAATGAATATCAAATTCTTTAGGCTGAATTAGACAGGGAGGAGTAGAACACATCTTCTGCATCTCCTTTAATTCTTGATATCTTTGCAGCAGCTGTCAGCTTTAGTTTGTTCATTGATCATTCATTTGAGCAAGAGCAAGAAGATGAAGGACCATTCACCCCTTGATGCTGTTAACAAGCCTGTCAGGCTTTGACAACTTAAATGAGAGACATTTCATAAAATTATGAGTGAAATTTTAAATGTCTCGTTGAGGCATACCACAAAATCCATTGCTGTCAAATGAGCACTTGCAGTTAGTTGAGTTTTTTCCCTGACTCAGCACTCTGCTCACGTCAGACCCATCAGGATTTTGGAAACATCTCCTTTTTATAGGGGGCATGCTCAGAAACATTAACACAAGCATTAACACTCAATTTACCTGCTGACATTACTGTTGCACATCAGTACTGTCATTTATGTGCATGCAGCAGAAGGGCAGGATAGTTTAATGAAAACTCTTTAAAATGGACTAAGCTTCTCTGTTCCCTTATCAAATACCTCTACCTGATTTAAACTGACAGTTTTTCACAACCAATTCAAAGTACTTTTTCTCCCCTGCCATTGCCTGAGTGGTCCACATGGTTTTAAGGTGATGCTTTAGTCCCACAAGAAGAAATATGTGCGGTTTTTAATGACTTTTTACTGAAACCTTGTCCTGACTGCACACATATTGCAAAGGGTATCTATTTGGCCCTTGGCCCAAGCAAAAGCCCTGTGAAGTGGCTGGAGCCACCAGGGCACTTAAGAATAGCTGTGGCCCAGATCTGTGGCACAATAGCTGCCCAAGCCCTAAAATCTTCCGTGCTTGAGGAAGCCCATCACCCAAAGCACAGGGCCAGAAGTTTGTCTGTCTGCCTTTCACAGGACACACATGCCCCAGCAGCCTCTATGACAGGCTCTATTCCCAAATTTTGCTCTTCAAGGTACAACAAAATGGGATAGTTTCTTTCTATACAGATTTCTGCTAAGGCGAGCATAAGCAGCCTTTGCTCAGTTGACTGCAAACCCCATTTGAACAGAAAATTTTGTTTCACAAAGTCCAATGTGTGTGGTACCAGAAGAATCTATTATATTACATGAATAACAGTTATTGTAAGCTTGCTTCAAACAGAATAGGGTATCTGTTTTTGCGCTAGTAGCCAAAACCAGAAGCAACCGTGCAATTTATAGCTAACTAGATAATCCATCAGCACTTAGTCTCCAGCTTGAAAAAATATTTTGAGTACCAGCTTAACTTGAAGTATATGGATATATACATTGATTTCAGTAGGGCAAACACATATGCCTAGACCTATGTGTGACTGCAGCTATGTAAGATTAAATACATCACTGAAAGAGAGTCATTAGAAAAAACCCTAAATTTTAGCTGAATGAATTTGTCCAGGGATAAATATAAGACCAACTCCACCCTGGCTCTGTTTCTTTTTTGGCGTAGTATAATGTAAGCAAGATCCTATTACTCTGCAATATTGATGGCATACCTTCATGCACAGGAGAGAACACATTCCCAGCATACTATAAAATTTAAAATTGATCTTTTTCACTGCTGGCATGTTTGGTTTTTTAACCCAGTTTTACTCCCCAGAATCTTCTAGAAACAATAACACTGATCCTGTGTGTTCACACGATATGAAGAAGGGGAACTTACACAATTGCCAATTTTCCTTGTTTTTCTCTGCTGCCCTTCATTCCCTGTACTTTTTTCCATGCTCAGAAGTGAATATACTTTCTGTCAGACTTTCAGCATATTTTCCTGTCACACATTCTCCTGCTTTGAGCTCTTTTGTTCTAATACTCTTGACATTTAAGCTGAGCACTTTAAAGGTTCTTTCTCTTTACTTTATTCTATGATTTATTGATTACTTCCAGCTTCTGTTTCCCTAAGCCTATTTCCTTTCAAGTTTTCTCACCCTTCCGACTTGTTATTTCATCCCTTGGTACAAATAATGCTTCACAGTCCCAGTTTTAAAGCCACAATCATGGCACAAATTTTTCTCCCATTGGCTTGGCATAGCAGCATTTTTTTTACACACGGAGGCCCAAAGACATTGTAAATGATTACAGAGGTCATTGTTACTGATGAATGTGTCACGGCCACACATTTACAAAGGGCTGCTGAGCTGCACTGTCTTTTGCAAGTGTTTCCTGAAGAAGTCATGGGCACTACTCACAGATCAAGGGACTGCTCTGTGTGGGAAAGTGACATTCTGCACCGTGACAAAAGTTGGCATTTTACAGGGAGAAGCCCCTTCCCAAAGCCTGGGTAGTGCTGGCTGTGTGAGTCTGACTGAAAACCAGAACAGCAGGAGATGCTGGATGAGGGGGCTTGCCAGCAGTTAAGGATTATTGCACCTACATATTGTGATGCACATTCTGTGCTAATTGCTACCTGGTGGGAGCCATGCAGTCGGTGACAGAGTGTGGCTGTGTGTGTGTGTGCTCCCATCCGCATTTCTGCAAGGCACGGGTTTGTTCTGGTGTTGCTCCTATAAAAGGAGGCTTCCATTCACCAGAAATACCAGTTCTAGCATAAGAAACACAGCAGGAGCTGTATTAGGTGTGCGTCTCAGTGTGAGTCTTGGACTGAAGTTACCTAATTGGCTGCATCCCCATTCCCGTCATGACGTTGGCATAATATTTGGGTCTGTCTTGGCATCTTCCAGTGGCTCAAGCTATAAAAATAGTTTTGATATAATCAGATGGGAGACCCTAGATTGAAGCAAGGTATTACAACCTACGCAAGGCTTTGAACAGCCTTCCTTCTCTGTGTCCTGCTCTGTTATGGCAAAGGACTTGAAAGGACCTTTGTCTTTCTCATGTCCGTGTTCCTGTCTCAGACTGAGTGACACACTGAGCCCTTTAATTTCCCCTCAGTGCCCAAAGTATTGCAGTGATTTGCTGCTGTACATATGCTATAGGAAAGCACGGTAATTCACCTGAATCCAACTAGGAATTTGCACATTAGGCATTAAGGGGTAGATTGTCCAAGTTGACAGCCGGATTCTGCACAGTAGAGTGCTGTGTTCAGAGGGGCACTTTTGCCCACTTCGAACTCAGATACAAAGCCAAGCAGACTGTAACCAACACTCACATATAAAGTAAACTCTAGTCAATTAGCTAGTGATTTTTCTGTCAGCCAGGATTCTGTGCAAATGAAGAGATATCAAAGATGCAGAAATTGATTGAACTCAGCTGAACATGTACCTCCTGCTTGGATTCTAAAGTAAATAAAGACCTTTTACATATCCTTTTACAAGAATAAAAAAGGAGCATTGTTTTTTACATTTTACTGTTTCAATAGAGATGAAAAATTAAATTGCCAATAAAATTTCATGAGAAAGGAAATTCTTGTTAGAAATTTTATCTCAGAGTATTGATTTTGCTACTGTGAAAAAAATTTATCTCTAAAAGTTAATAAATAAAAGCAAACAAGGATAGACTTTTAATTCCTTTCACTTAAAATCTTCTAACATATGCAGCATTAGATTATATTTTAAGATATAATCTAATGATAAAGGAAGATGCAACTTGCTGGTTTTCCTACATTTAAATGAAAGTTAGAAAAATTTAAAAGGTGCAAAGTTGGTCTTAGGTGAGTGAACACAACTCTTTATTAATCTGTGAATAAAGATGACTGAATCCTTGGTCTCTTGTTTGTCTGTCAGAATGCACATACCAGCAGGATGTTACTCTGGTTCATTTTACATACAGCACACCAAAGGGGTATGTTGTCCTACAGGTTTAAACTGTGTTTTACTTTATGCTAAAAATTCAGCCCAAATAATACAGTCAAGACTGAGAGATTAATAAATTGTAATAACAGTGCTTTTATTGACACTGGAAAATTGGAAGTTATGTTTCTGGTAAGAAAATGGATTTTAACAAAACCAACTATTAGTATGAAATACTTATGTTGTGGTTTTGTACATTTGTATGTATGCAACCACATAAGCACTTATATATTATACATGTACTTGCCTTTCCTTTAGGCAACCACCAGTGACATTTTTCAAGGAAAAAGATGCTGATTGAGCAACTAAGACAAAGTTCTGTTTTGTTGGTTTTTTTTTTTCTTTTTCAGCAGTGGAAATAATTTTAATCAGCTATGTGGCTAGAAATTTTTGGAGAGGGCCTTCAGCAAGTTCCCATTAATTTTCTCATTTAAGAATCTCCACAAAAGAAAAATAGTCAAGATATTTCAAGATAACATATTTTTCTTGTAAAGGAGGAATTTTAGATTTTTTTATAGAAGCTGTTGGTTTGTTTCTTCTGGGTTGCCTGGAGAATTGCCTCAAAACAACCAGAGCTATGTTTCCCTTCCTTAGGGCTTTAATATGGTCCATGGGAGCCCAGTGCTCTGCCAGCTCCAGAGGAACAGGACAAGTGAGGGATTATGGGTTGGAACCCTGTGTATTAGAGTGGTGCTCTTACATGGGTTTTAATGATGTTATCCTCAGATGAATTGGAGTGAGGCAAGCTCAGGAGCTGACAAGCACAAATAACTCTCCAAATGAATGACCTGGTAGTTTGTGTGTCTCCTTATTTCCTATTTAATTTTGTTTTGGGAGTGGCTACTGTCTTGTGCTGTTGTGGCTTTGTTTTCTAATCTCACAGATGTCTGCCAGCTGCTGGATACTCAGAAGAAGACAGTCACTTGGGCTCTTTCCCGTAAGCCATGTCCCTGAGTAAGTTCTCACACACAGAAAAGAAATTCAGGGCAACAAAGAGATATCAGTGAAAAGGTTCTTTTAGAGTAAAAATTTGGTGGAGATTAAAATAGGGCAAAAGTTCAAATGAGAACGAGCCACTGCCAAGCAAGCAAGAATCTTGGCAAATAAGAAGGAAAAGAAACATTGGTTTAAAAGGCAAGTAACCATGGCGAGGCAACAGCTCAATGCTAGAATCTGGTTAAGAACTAATATCACACAGAGCTGTGATTGTTTATTCAAGGCTAACCCATGGGAGAACAGTTGTCTCCAATGAGTGTTCTCACAGCTTGGATCCAAAATTATAACTGCATTTTTTTAAGCATCCAGCACTTCAACACTACCCATTTACTGTTAGACAAAAGAAAAAGAAAGTACAAAGTTTTTTTCTTCATGTCCCTTGTGTGTTTAAGGCAGAGCTTTACATATGGAAAGGCATTTCTTGTCAGCTGTTGAACCAGTAACATGCTATTCTGCAGCAGTTGCCAATGGAAACTGTTGATACATTTTCAGCGCCTCTCCCAAGTTTCAGAAGAAAGTGGAAGCAGTGTATGGTTTAGAGATGATTTGTTTGTGTGGGTTTTTGGAGGGTGAGAGAAGAGATCTTGCACCCCCGAGCTGCATTACTGCAGTTGTGACACAAAACAGCTAATGGAGTGTGTGAGCTAACAGCTGTGGAATTAAGTTTAGGCATGAAATAAAAATAATGGCAGCTTTAAAGATGTTTTGTGGCTATCAGCAAACTCACAACATATGCACACATCCATACACCTGCTTAAGTTGTGCACCTGTTGTCCTACAAATAAATCAAAAGGGAAAAATGGAAGCTTCCAATGTTCTGCTGTAAATAAAGGATGATTAATACCATAATAGTGACAAACAGGTATTGGCAGCACACAGAAAGAATGGAAGATTGTCGTCTAATTTGTGCTTTTGTTTCAACATCTAGATGAGCTTGGAATACATACACAGTTCTAGAGGGCACAGCTGCAGCCCAGCAGATGAGAGAGCAGGTCAAATTCATCTCTCACTGTAAGTCAAAAGTAGCTCAACCAAAGCATGAATTATCATGGAAATGAACACCATCTGATTTTTCTACAATCTGGAGGATTTTGTCACTTACACAAATTTATTGCTCAGAGCTTCTCGGTCTGAGCTATGACACAGTGGTTTGCTCTGGGTCTGCAGGTCTCAGCACTTTTGGGAACTTGACTGCAGCTATTCTTTGGAGACCTATAGATCTGCTGGAAGGTCTCTTCTTAGAATTAGTATGCACATCCTTAAAAAGATCTCTCAGGCAAAGACATAAATGCACACATTTGCACTTTGTGGAATCTTTTACACATCTGCAGAGGGCAGCTTTGAGTATTGCTGGAGTCTTCGGTCTCTTCAAGTCAACAGGGCACATGGAAATTACTGTGTAGACAATTTCAAAGCTCCTGTTTACCCACAGACTAATTAAAATTTAGGCAATAGAAACACAATTTCTTTGAACTTTTCTACTTCAGAGCTGGCTACACTGGCTGTCAAGGTGATTAAAACCCATTTTTTTTTAAAGGAGAAGGTTGGATTTTAGAGGGTAAAGCTAAATTGTTTCCCTTGCCTCTGTCCTGTCCTTCTCCTCCACCTCCCCACCCCATGCTCTTGGATGCATGGCATTCCCCTCCACCAAGGCAGCTAACTGCCTGTGGAATTGCCTCTCCTGGATTCAGACTCTTAGGTAGGCTGAGAATGGGCAAATCACTCTATATGAGTGCCATTCCTTGAATTATGAGGTAAGGTATCTATTCAAAGATACAATTTATTTTGGTCTGTTAATGGCATCTGAAGTGTGTTTTGCCCATTCTTGAGTAAATGTAGCATATATTAGGGGCAGAGAGACAGGGAATTCTGTGTTTCATATGGCTGCACTTTCTCTGTGCCTTCACAATTCCGAGGAGCATCTCCCAAAACTCACAGCTGCCATTGTATCAAACCAAACTGATATAGCATGTTAGAGAAAAATGCACAGTCTTAGTCTTCTATTTAATTTTTTTCTTTACCTGTCATCTAAAGTGAAATCACTCAGAGTAGGAGCCCCTCCTTAGTCTTTCTGTATGGAAAAATTATAACGTTATCCTTTTGTGGTGTTCCACATCCCACCTGAACTGTGCTAATCTCCTAATGTCAGACTTTGTACCACTTGTACATCAATGGAGCTGCACAGGAAGAGCAGAATTTGGCACCTTGGTTTAAGAGCTCAGAGGTCTGCAGGAGCACAGAGGCTTTACATTTATTTTTATTATTATGTGTACTTTGCTGGGAGCAGAACAGGAATGCCCACATTTGATGCCAGGCTCTTGTGCAGGGCAAAATCTGTTTTCAGATTCTTTCTGCATCTGTGATGAAGATCTCTGTCGTGTCTTTCATATTCCCAGCCTGATCCAAGGGATGCTGGGTCCCTCTCTGCACAGATACATCCCTGCTATAAACAGGCACTTGCACAGAAATCAAGAGGCAACCCAAAGCATATGTGAAAGTGAACTCAGCCCACTTTTAGTGCATAACTTAAGTCTGCTAAACAGGAAAATATGTTCCCCTTTTGTGTTATTGTTTTTTCCTTGGTTGACAGTGAGAGTCTTTGGACTCTGCAGTATGGAGTGAGGACACATTGTCATTCTTCCTTGATGATTTTTTCCTTCTTCATTGCAATCCAAATGACTCACTTTATGTGAGCAAATATTGCCTTAGTTTGAATTAATTTATTTTTGTTGCAATCACCTTTGGATGTTACTATAGTAATATCTCTAGTTTCTCCTGTCAAGGAACTGTCATAGACAATTTCATAAACCTTTTAAGCAGCTACGGTGCTAAGAAAATGATGCGTATATTTTACTATTATGATTGCCTGTAAATAATAAGGATATTTTCAATGCACATAATTGCATCATAAGGAAAGAATACAAAAATGCCAGAATAAAACAGGTTAAAAATGAGAAAATATTGAAATTAAGGTTAATATTATCTCCCTTGCTCAACCTTTGCCAAAACTCTACCTCATACCATTCATGCCTTTTTCTCTGGGCATGAACTGCTCTAGAAATTGTAACTGAAAAAGAAATTCCCCTAGCTTTGTGCTCCGTTGACAGTAGCACACATTCCTTCATCCTTTGTAAGGAAGGACTATGTTGTATTGCTGGCTGGAACATGCCAAGTCACCTGATAGCAAGACTCATAATTTAGTCTCTAGGCATGAGAGGATGAAGCATCCTCATTGGAAGGTTCTGAAAGTGGGATTCTTCAGATACTTCAGTTGCTAAGCTTCAAAAAGTCTTCTCCAGACACAGGCATATGGTGATTTTCATTTTATATATGTATATATATGTATACAATTTGCCACATTTGAGAAAAATGTCCACTAAAATGGCAAACAAGCATATGCACAGTAAGATCCTGAAAGCAGATACTCAGTTTCAAGCAGCACAGTGTTATGGCATCTGAATGAAGGCTGTATGCTTTTTGCTTTTCCAAACAAAAAACTTTTTTTGATTTCAATCTCAACTTCATCCAAAAGAAAGAAAACCCAAAAAGCTGAAATATTTTGATTGAGTTTCTCCCAAATCCTTTGGTGTGGATGGACAACAGGGAAAGAAAAATATTCTGTTTAATGATTTAGCAATTAAATATTTAAACAACTTAACCTGGCAAAGTTCTGAGAACATAAGAGCAGAGTATTGCAATGGGAAGATATTCAGAGGAGAAACTGGGACCTGTGTGTCCACTAATGTTTATGTACATCTGTTTCCTGTCACTCACAACATTCCATCCTGAACAGTTTGCCTGGCCCTCCCATGTGTGTGGCTTGGTGCATCATCTTACATTGCTTATCCAAGTGTGTCTTTTCCTGAAATTTAAGAGTTAGCTCAAAGCACCTGAGAAGGGGTTGATTTGTGAGCTCTTCTCCATAGATTGACATGTGTGCAGGGGGCAGATGTAGACACAAATAGACAATTCAACATTCTTGCAGTGTCTGGCAGAAATTCCTCTTTCTTCTCATCTCTGCCTGCCTTGAGCTTCCTGCTGCCAGTTATCCTCATTGTAAGAATGGAAGTGCCAATACTCAAGGTGTCAGAGGGTGCAGGAGAAGCTGCTGGCTGCTGCTGTATGAGCAAAAATAGCCAAGTGTCCGAGTTTGTGTTTAAGCAACAGGATCAGACAAAGAAAAATAAGTGAGCGCAGGTTTTCTCTGAGCCTGAGATGAACTGGAGAACCATCCGCTCTCCTGGAAGAGTGCAGAGCCTCAGTAGGCATAATGAAATCCAGTCCTGCCCCAGGAAAGTGACCTCTTTTTTTGGTGAGGATTTGTCCACTGAAACAATTTATTGTCTCTTTAAAAGAGGTTGAAAACACAGACCAACTAGGAGAAGGTACAGTATTCCCCATGTTGAGTGAGGTTACCATGGCAGAGTCCCACTGCTAGAGTCACAATTTTCTGCTGCTGTACCATATGCTTCCCTGAGAGACCTGTTATTTAAGTTTCCTTATATATCTCCCAGAAAAGGGTGCTGTTAGGTAACAAAAATCTGTTAACTTCTTTATGGCTAGATCAGTGGTAGACCAACGACAAGGATTATTGCATGGATGGATGTTTCCTTCAGGGTCATGAACCAGCCTACAAAGATTAATTTTATATTTTTGACTTCTTGTGGTTACCATTTTATCGGTCAGTGTAAGCAGGCAGCAGGCTCTTGCTTCAACTGGGAAGAGTGAAGCATTTTAATGATGAAATGCATTAGGAACTTGGCATAGCTGTGGAATAAGATCTTTAAAAAAGTACGTGCCTGTAGCTTATGCAAACCAATGTCCATAGTTGGCTTGGGGCAAAGGGTGAAGGAAGGGCTGGTATGGAAACACTGCTGCAGGACAACTGCCCATGGGAGTTTACAAGTACTACCTGGAGTCTATAAAGTAGAAGGAGGATAAAATATTCACAGTATGTGATGGGATATTTCACAAAATAAAAAGAAATGAGAGGAGGCAATAGTGAAGAAGACAAGTTGGAAGAAAAGAGAACCATTGGAGAAGGGAGAATAGCAGGCAGCAGAAGTATGGAGTTTAGTAAAAAATGTAGAGACTCACAAGTACAGGAGGGAAATATTTTAACACTGTAGGAAGATAAATTTGCAGGCAAATTCTGTTTATTTCCTTGGCCAAAAGTAAGCCCTCATGCTTAATAGAACAAGCAAAGCTCTCTCTGGTATCATCTCTTATGCCAGCTCACTGAACTTTCTCCTTCAGATGCAACCATTATTTATTTGTGTCGGCATGCTGCCCTCCCTGTGGTGCAGGAGGAGAGTGATTGGAAGCATTTTGCCAAAGCCACTTTCAATGGGACAAAATTCCAACACTTAGGGCCAAGAGTCCAATCTGAAGCACTTTGTACACTTGAACAGTTTAACCTCAACTTTCTTCTTTAACAAAAATGCGTTTGCAAAGAGGAATCCATTGTTCAGTATTTCACTTAGCAGCTCTGAACCGAGGCCATATTCAAGCTATCTGCAGGGATGTATTTGCAGAGGTTTCATCACTAGCAAACTGTATTTGGTGGGTTTACAATGTAAAATAAAGACTTATTATTTCCCATCGGTTTTGCCTTTTAGCATTTGTCCGTCATATACTGACACTTCAAGCTGGCTTGCTGTGATTAGCTTAGTGTGGCAGAGAGATTGCTCACATCATGAGTCAGAGCTTGTGTTCACAATCCTGGGCTGAAGCTGAAAGTCAAATCCATGCGAAATCCTTGAAGTGTTATAACAGTCTGATGGCCATTGTAAAATTATTTCCTTTTTTCTTTCTTTTTCTATTAGAAGATTTTTGGTGAACAAGGTCTAGGAACAAGAATGAGGTGTGGGGGGTGAGGAAGCAGCTGTAGCAGGGGGAAGAGCAGAAGAGGGGAGTTATTTCAAATACAAATGTGCTGTGCATATGTCATGGTTCACCAGGATGTGAATCTGCAGTGGAAATTAGAGAGGAAAAGAGAAAAGCAGGAATAGGTTTTTCATTT
Organism: Agelaius phoeniceus; assembly: GCF_051311805.1. Lineage (NCBI taxonomy): Eukaryota > Metazoa > Chordata > Aves > Passeriformes > Icteridae > Agelaius > Agelaius phoeniceus. The sequence continues at coordinate 63,595,318 of NC_135265.1, read as the reverse complement.
GGAATCACACTGACTTTTCTTATAAAGTCTTTGTGGGCTTGGCTTCCCACATTGATAAGACTGGTCAAGGCATTTTTAGTTAAGTAATGGTTCCACCAGAAGATGTTTAGCAATGAGAGGGCTTGCTGGATTATGTGAGCAGTGGTCAGTCAGTCAGGCCAGCAGCTGAAATGTGCTCAGCCTTGTACAGTAGCAGTTCTGATCAGATGTTGCTGGCTGTGATGACTGTCAGTTGGGAGACCTTGGCTCAGCTTTCCTTGGCCACAGATCCTTATCATAGAAAGGAAGGAAGGACAAGCTCTCATTTAAGAATTTCTGTGGAAGTTACTGCAGAGACCATCAAAGTACAGACACGGAGGAGAAAATCATTCAGAGCGGACAATGTGCCATTCAGAAGAAGACAAGCCCATCACAAACCTGTCACAGATAGGAGAGAACTTCCTGTGCAGGATCTTCTGGTGAAGAGGTAGGAAATGCCTGACTTTAATTTTGTATTACTACCTGACTGCCACAGGAGTTCTTTTGAGCTGTAGGAAACCATAATAACAAAGCATGGTGATCATATCACTTTAATTTATGCAACCAGCAAGGATGTAAAATTATGAGGCAAATATATAGAAAACCCCCACCCATTGCCCTCAGGGAAAGTTGCACATAGAGACCTATAACAAAATGAGTTTTCCAGAAGGATAAGGGCTCACCTTTATAAGAAAAAGATAATATTTAGGTGGCTGCTTCCTCCCTCCTCCTCCCCCATCACTGAGTACTGTTTGTATTTAGCATAAATCTTCATTAATCAGGGGGTAGTCTTGGTTCCACAGATTAATTTTTTGCATTCAGTTGATAGATCCAGAATCAAGCCCTGAATTTCCTTGGGTCCAGGTAATTTAAGGATTTTTAATTTAGTAGCTTCCACTGAATTAAGAATTGATGACTTTTTTCCACTGCAGTAAATGGAAGGTGCTGTTGCAAAAATACCTGCTACTTTTTGAGCATGGAAAACCTGATGGTTTCTTAAGTTCTATTAAGGAGCTACAGACCTTTGAAATGTAAGTTACAAGAAAATGAATTAACACATAAGGCACATTCCATGTGAAAAACAAGGGAGGCGTTATGAGATGGATAAGAAACTCATTCTCTTGGACTGTGGTGCCTCAGTGGGAAATCAAGGCCACTGCAGGCACTCTTATAGATCAGATAGGGCTGCCTCTACCCTTATTTTGAGCCACAAGTGCCAGCCAAAGACTATATGGCCATCTGTAGTTGCTTGTTTGAGGGAACAGGGCTGCATGTTAAGTTGTCATGTTAATGCTTCTCACCAGACACTGTATATCTAGGTACATTACTCTGTGCCTCAGTTCCCTGTTGCAACAGGGCATCAGAGGCTTCATTTACACACTTTTTATAACATCTCTGAGATCACAGAATAACAGAAAGATGGAGATTGGCAAGGACCTCTGGAGATCATCTTGCTCAAAGAGGGCCATAGCTCAGATGCTCAGATGCTGGACACTATACAGTAAGCTAAATTGGCTCTAGCTAATCACTATTTTCAAATAGGCAATAATTTCAGGTTTGAGTCTTATTGTTCTTGAAATGCAGATGAACACATGCCATTGCCTCCCCCTCCCGCCTCCTCTCAGACCCAAAACTGGTATCAAAACTGGTATCAAAACTGGCAACTGCCTTTACATCTTTCTTTCGTTCTTCATTCATGAACACTGATAACAGTGAGAGAGAAAAGATGTGAAGACAATAAATATCACACTTCATTAGATGAACCCCTCTCTACTTTCATATTTTAAAGTATTCTGGACCAGTTTCATTAGAATACTTGAGCCCAGAGACCAAAAGATAACTCACTCCCCACTCACTCAATCCCCATCCACTGAGGAGAGGCACTGCAGATGCTGAGGCTGCAGGGTCCCCAGGAGTGGCCCCCCAAGCTCTGTGCCATCCCAAATGGGGCCCACCTGCCATGGCAGTCAGCTCTCCTGGGCCATGCTCAGCTCCATCCAACTGGGGAGGAAGCTGGCATTGCAGCAGCTTGGGCAGAAGTGCTCATGCTTCTCATGGCACCATCCAGGACACCCAAATGCCACACACTCTGCTTTCCAGGGAAGCTCAGTGAGGCAAGGAACACATCACCTCCTAAAGAAACTTACATCAGGCTCTGGCAGACTCTCTTGTGAAGAGAGCTGCAAAGTGGAGGCCAGGCAGACAGGACCATTCTGATCCGGTGCCTTGTCCTCATGCTGGCAGCAGGAGTGCCTTGGCCATGTTGGCTTCTGCATAGGGTCACAGAGCATCTCAGATTGCCGGCATCCTAAACCATTCAAGGCTGGCTCTTTCCCTCTCACACAGTAACTAGATTGATAGATTGAGATTTAATTAAAAATGATCAGCTACTGCAAGGACAGGCTTTTTCTTTTTTTTTTTTTCCCTTTCCCCAGGCACTTGGTTTGCATGTTTACTGTGCTAAAAACAGTTACGAGCAATCTGGATAGCCCTCTGTTAGCTGTGATGAAAACATTCTCCTGTATATCTGACAGTGCCTGCCACTGAAGAAGCCCAAGAAATACTTCAGCTCCATGGGGAGTGATCCTGGCTTTCTACAAACAACACACTGAAGACCTGATGCTGCCTTTCACCTGGGGCCAGTGCTGTGGCATCATTCCTGCTGGGGATTTGGGCTTGATCACGGTTCTGACATCCAGGACACAGGTATTGATGCTTGTGGGCTGAAGTGGGATACAGCCTGTGCTCATCTTCCCTCTGCCATGCCACGTTAATCACAGAACTGTGGTGGACATAAATGTGGGTGGCAAGGAGCTTGCTGTCGGGCCTGATGCTCTTGGATGTGACTGACACATTCAGCAGGGAAAACAACAAAACTCTTTACAGTCCCTGGACTCTGGTGAGCTCGGGCACCAAAAAACAAGCTCATATCCAAAATCTTTGCAGAAATATGAGCCCAACAGAAGACTGGGATAGGACACAGTAGCAGCTCAGAATTCTCAAGCCAGATGTACCCTCTGCCTTGGAAACACCTGACCATTGCATCCCCTTATGGGACATAGCTGAGGACCACTGCCCATTCAGCAGCAATATGGTGCTCTGGCCATGACCAGCTCTCCTTCATCTCATTGCAGTCTACTTTGTGTCTTCTTTTTCCAGAAGCAGTTTTACAAGCCCTTTCCCTGGCTGCAAAGCTGTTTCCTGCTCTTGCATGCCATTGTTCATTCCCATGGTCATCCTGCAGTTCACTGCCCTCCCTGTTGTGCCAGTGTGGGGCCATCTGTGTTAAGAAATCCTCAGTACAGAGTTGCACTGAGCTCAATTGTCAAGTGGGACAAGCAGTCCTGCAAGCAGAACTGGCAAAATACGGGGAAAATTCATCTCTCCTTTTTAGTGATAAGGACTCCATTCATTACCAATTCAGTGCTCCCAAAAGTCCTTCTGGTTTCCTTGCAGACCTCTACTGATAATGCAAAAATTGTTCTTCCTTCCCAACTCACACACAAACACAAACATTTGGGTAATCTCATGGTTAGGATTATTATTTTTGTAGGTGCCAGTGAGCTGTAGCGAGTCAAAGCATTCCCAAAGCAAAGCTGCTTTATTACCAATTTTGAAAATGCCTCTGTCCATCATTATCAAATATCCTAAATACCCATGTTCAGCAGCATTCTGCTGGTACTTAGATTATGAGTCACTGGGTAATTTAGCCCTGTGAGTGAGATTGTAAACTGTTCTCCCCCTGCCTTTTCCGAGAGGAGATGCCAGTGGGGGACCTTCATTAATATGCACTGTAACATACATCTTTTAGCCCCCTCAGCCACTGCATGAAAATACACAAGGAGAGGGGGAAGAGCAGAGGGAGAGCTTCAAAATGTTTGTAGCTAAGGCAGGAGGCAGGGATGCATCCTGAGCTGTGTCTGTCAGTCTGACAAGGACAGCAAGCATTTGGCATCTCTATGAGCCATTCTTTGTGGCTTTACAAGCACTGAGGCATTAGAAGTAAGAAAGGCACTGGCTCTGGCTGAGGAATAATAGCAGAGCTCAGGTTGGTAATGCTACTCAACAGCTCAGTGTTAGGGCTGGATCTTGGATGTGGATGCAAGTGACCCACTTAAGGTTTTTTGTTGCTGTTGTTCAAAAAACCTCACTGTCTACCTTCTGTCCCATTGAGACTCAGCTATGACAGAGTCATACTTCATATTCATCTATAGGAACATCTGGCCCATGTCTAACATTTAATTTCCACACCATTAGAGTCAAACAATACGTGTACATCAGTAGATAATGTAATGCATTATCACGCAAGGCAGAGAGCAGCAATTTATTAGCCTAATTTAAAATAGCCTTCAGCAAAAAATAGTGCATCTTAATTCATGTATCTGAAAGGAATGCCATATTTTCCTGTAAAATGCAAAGGTATGAACAGAGACATGCTTTTCCACTGTGGTGCATATATTATTTCTTTTTCTTGTAAATCTTTTAAAAGATGAAATATCAGTTCTCTGTCCAAAAAGAAGAAAAAAAGAAAAAAGAGAAAAAAAAAGAGAAAAAAGGAAAAGTTCAAAATCAAGGTACATCCATAATAATACAAAAGGAGAGATCTTAGCAAGGGGACAAAAGAGAAAAAGCTGCCCCAGAATACAAGCAAAAGTGACCTTTCTTTTACAGTGAAGTTGTGATCTGAATGTGAAGATCACTCAGACTTTCCAAGCTCATATTTCAACAAATCCGGGCACCTCAAGTGTACATCAAGCATTTCCTCCTCTTTTTTTATCTGTTTCTTTAATCTGTCTTTTCCAATAAGAGACATTCTCTGGATAGGACCAAAACTATCAAAACAAATTAGAAACCTTTGCCGACCTAGCAAAATGAGTCACTTTTCACAAGCCTTTGATTAAAGGCCGTAACTTCCTTCTAGGGGGAAATTAACTTCCCAAATGGCAGAGCAACACTGGGCTTATATGACGCCCAAAGTTCACTTCAGTTCTCTGAAGCGGGAGAAATTTTCTCACTTTTGGTTAATGAATACATCACAGGCTCTGACAATACTGCTCAGCTCCAATCTCTAATGTACCCAAGGTTTACAGCTGTCTAAAGCTGAGATTTGTATTTGGCAGCTTTTCTGGCTATCTTTTTTTTTTATTTGACATCAAAATGTCATTGAAAAACTACATAGCCTTGGAGAAAAGTCTAACCCAGTAAATCCCGCATTGTTTTTCCCACAGTGGAACAACTGTGCTAGGAGAACCAGAGGGTTGCTGTGCCCCACCTGGGATACAGCCTGGAGGTGGGAGAGTGCCCACTCCACAACAGCTTAAAGAAAGCAGATTATGAGGACATGTGTCAGGTATTTTAAGAGCTTCTTGGAAGACTTATGTACAATAACCCATAATTCTAGATCTGATCAGCTGGAGCCCTGCCAAAATGGAAATTGTGCAGCAATCAAAGCAGAACTTTTAGATGACTGGGAAACCTTTAGGATAAAAAAAAAAAATGCTTATCTCAAATATCTGCATCAGTGCCACCCTTGTTTGGCAGCACCTGAATGGGGATTACCAAAATCTCGGCCTTGGACTTTGCCATATAAATGTATAAATGAAAATCCCAAACATTCTTTTGGCATTAAAGACAATGATCTCCTTTTCATCCCTATGAAGTGCTCTTTTCAGTAGGCTTGCATGGAATAGCATAGGGATGATTGGTCATAGGGGGTTATAAAAACACAGAGAAGAAACAAATGGCAGCAATCCCAGGTTCTTGTGGAAGCTCTTCTGGTCAGCCAGGGGCAGGACCTGCTTGCAGACCATCTACAATATCACAACTGCACTGAGGCCAAGGGGCTGGGCTGGGAGGAAAAGGGTGAGGATGTAGGAGCACACTTCACTTCACATGACAAGGGATGTTGAAACTGGAGATACAGCCCCATGCAGAGAATCCCACAGCAAAACTGTGACAAGGCATGCTTATCAGCAGTGGCAAGGGGAATTCTGGAGATGAAGCTGAAAAACTGGTATGTTTGACCAAATTGAACAAGTATTCAACCAGAGAGACAGTTTCCCTGCTTGGAGAAGGACTGGTATTCATGTGCGTAGAAAAATACTCTGCTACTGACTTAAAACATGAAGAGAGGCAAGAACAGAGAGGATCCAAAATGCAGGCAGGTGACCCAGCTCAGCATTCAAATAGATCACTGATCTTCTGAAAAGTACAGTAAAAGAAGAAGGTCTCAGAGGTTTAGAAAGAGTCACACCCGACCCATATCAACTTGGCACATGTCAACAGAAAGAGAAAACCAGTAAATCTTACACCAAACAAAATTCCTCTCATCCAAATGACTGGTGTACTGAAAGGCTTCATCTGGATGCTTTGCTGCCTGGCTGCAATACAGCACCATGCCTTGGGGTGGGGTGGGGGGTGTGCAGTATGTGAAAGAAGTGAATGATGACATGTTAGCAAAAGATTTTGGCTTTTCCATCTCAGCTGGAAAAGAAAGAGAGAGTCTCCTGTCTACCATACCCCATGAAAAAGCGACCTGGAATAAAACTGGTATATCTTACCTGACCTTCTGTTCACCAGCCCCTTAATAAAGGGGATGGGAACATATTCTCCTGGCACAGTTATTACCCTTGTAAGGATGCAGCTTATTCTGAGGTACCTGTGTCTCTCTAGGAAGGAAATAAGACAAAGAAAAGGTGCTTGCATTAATGCTGCCTCAGGGCACCAGCAAGTTACGGGTTGGTGGGTTTTACAAGACTACTTACTATGCTATTCAATTAAAAAAAAAGAGCAGTTACCATAGCAACACCCACATCTAATGGCTCTTATGCTACCTCTGAGATACAAAGCACCTTCTTACAGAGATACATTGACCAATACAGCATGTCGTGGGAAGTTTTATGCGTCAAGCAATGGTTTAAGGGGGAGAGTGTGTGTTCCAATAACCAGACATATTTATATCCCCAGGTTGTAATATTAATTTATAACAAATTGTTTTCATTCCTTGATATCTCTTTTCTTTCCATTACTGTTTCTTTACTAATAGCACTTCCATTTTTTTCTTTTCCTCGCTTCCCCAGATGGATGATATTTGATTAAGTACAGGACGAGATTTGTATATGAGAGCTCTGGGATATGTCCCACTGTTAGGTGGGTCATATCTGTCTGTAGATCTCGTATCTAGGAAATGCTACCACCTTATCATAGCTGAGCACTTGTGGTGGCCAAAGGAAAGCCGGGGCGAGTAGGTGTTTGTGGAATGCAGTCTGGCACTATTGGTGGTAAAAGATGGGTTTGCTGTCCTGAAAAGGGATGAAGGGCAGCAATTTTTATTTCCTTTGCCCAGTAGGATTAAATGGGAAGGTGAGGTGGTGGTGCATCTTCCCCAGAGGTGTAGAGGGGAGTGCATGAGTCTCCTTCCTGTCCTTTGTTACAGGCATGGTTGAATGGGAGAGAAGTTGCACGACCTCTTGAACATGGCGAGAGCAAAGTTAACACCCTCCCAGACATGCTGGAGCTGGAGAGCCACAGTCAGAAATGTGAGGAAGAGAGAAGGCACAGCTGGGCCTCAGGATGTCCTCCTCACTCCTTTGCCCTCTCTACAGACATTCTATTTCTCTGCAACAAGTCACAGAGCCAGAGCAAGATGCTGCAGGATTCTGCATCCTCTGTCCCCAACTGATGCTTTAAATATACCCCTACCAAGTGGCATTGCTGAGCCACAGTCACTTGGACAGGAAGGACTGACTTCCCTGGGGACATTGGAGGGATGAGGGACAAATGCAAGAGTCCCAGAGCTGCTTACCTTTCCCTGGGCAAAGCCCAGCTTGGGCACTCTGGCTCTCACAGCTTGTGTGCCACTTGAGCTCCCACTGTGCCTCTGAAATATGGGGTCAAAGCTGACAATTAGTTTCCAGAAACAAAAAAGAGAAAGTGAATCTTCAATAACCTCTGATTTTGAGTCTTCTAATTATCTAGCCAGCTCAGTAGGAGAGGAACAACATGTTTGTCCTTCCTACACCAAATATTGCTTGCAAATCTAAACAAAAAAATTCCAGAAAAACCCATTAGTGATTTAAAGAAAAAGGGATACCAATTAATCACAGTAATTATTATTTAGATATAGATTATCTTCAGAAACACAGGACACTGCTATTTTGTTGTTGCAGCATCACTGAAAAATGTCGTTCATTCAAATTGCAAGCTTGAGCATAAATTCCATGTTATTTTTCTGTGAGCACAGGGCTCCATGTATTATTTGTGATGTTCCTAATTTTTAATTACCCCAAATTAAAACAATGGAATGATATATGATGAATGAAACCAAGCATATGTTAAAAACATCTAAACAGTTTTACCTGGCAAAATGAACAGAAATATAAATTGCTTGTAGTGCATATTTAAAAATTCAATAGCAAGCTAAAATTATCATTTGCATTAATGTATTCTGAAATATGAATTATTAAGTGATTCACATTGGTGCAACAAAAGCCAGTTTGGAGAACCTAGCTTTAGCCTGCAGCATTCCTCAGCAGCCTTATCTTCCCAGTCCCCTCTAAATAGTGCTAAATATATAAAGGAGATTCTTCTAATTGGAAAAATGTATAGAGAACACCTGTATAAAAAAAAAGAAAGCCCTTTACAATTCCAAGCAGCCTTTAAAAAACCCCTCTCAAACAAAAGAAATTCAAATATTCAATGCTATTCAAGTCTCCTATCTCTTTTTCTCTTTCCTTTTTTAACCCTCTTTGTACTTTGCACTCCTGTAATTTTTTTCTTTGCTTCAATCACTGCCATCATGTAGCTTTTCTTTTATTTTTCTCCTTTTTTTCTTTTTTTTTTTTCCTTTTTTTTTGTCCCTCCGTTCTTTGCATAAAGTTTCATTGTTTAGAAGTCAAGGTAACGACCTGCCGGAGGGAAGCGTGGCAGGCGCCTCTGCCTGTGATGGTGGAGGAGCTGGGGACAGCTGTGACAGCATCCCAGAGGAGCACTGGGTGGTGGGACAAGGAGGCTTCACCACCTGTGGGGCAGCAGGGCTGCTTTTCTTCTCTAGGCAATGTCAGGGGTAAACCAAGGATTGTGCAGGATGAGAAGTCAGACTGACACATTAACCGGTACTTCATCCAGTGAAATCTTAGTTCACTGAGTAATACCTCCTCCTCTGCATTGTATAAAAAGGGAGAAACCTGTCAGTGAGGTCTTCTGGGTCTGGGGCTTGGGCTTCATAATTCAGGATCCTTTTGTAGGACATTTTTTCCCCTGCCTTTTTATTTTTGGCTGAAGAAATGAGATCCTGATCCATAGCAAGAAAAACAAGTGCTAGTTAAAGAAAGACAGCCCAATGATGGAAAAGCAGTCCCAGGTCACTCTTGGACTCCTGTCCTTCTTCTGTTGTGCTGAAGGTCAAGCAACAAGTTTGTGAAAGAGCCAAAGTTTTCAGCCTCTATTCCCAGCACTATGCTTTCACTGTACAAACTTGATTTCCCAGGTCACTTCCTGAGCCCCATCTAACTTCAGTGACAGGACAGTTGCAAAATGTCTTTGTTGACACACGGCTGAGATGCTGCTGCTTCTCAAAACAGTTTACCAGTCATGAATGCCAGATCTGTGATGTGCATTGCACAGCCCAAGTTTATAGATTTCCTTCTGTACTGAGACACAAAGCTCAACACTTTGGAAATTGAATTTCTCTTCGTGCCATGTGATTAGAGATATGTTCTGACTCACTATTTCCATTTCTCATATGTATTAGTAAAGAGGAAAAAATGGTTGGTAAAAATTACCTCTGTAGCATTATTTCTATAAAAATTCATTTAATATGCAAAGTGTTAGTCTGCTCTGGGAAAAGTGACACCAAAGGACTTAGGTGTAATTATTTCTATGTGTTGTGCATATACAAACACACACACACATACACAGAGCGCCTGATGAGCTGTGCTAATAAAGAAACAAAAAGAGGATGCGACATTTACCCAATACAATAAACATAGGTCAAAAAATAAATTGCCACAGGATCATTAGGAGCACAGTTATGCATGAATAGCTTTACATGGCCAGCAGTCTTGCTGCTACAGCATCTTGTCATCACACAAGCATCTTTAGGAATCCTTGTTCCCCTTGTAATATTTTAGTCCTGGTCTCCACTCATTAGAAATGGGTATAAACCTTGAAGATGAAGTGTTTTTTCTGCTTTTGTAAAATTTATTAACCTGGCTGGATATTTTTGTTATATCATTACATTTCAGGCCCTTGAAAAAGATTCTGCTATGTTCTTGGCCCCTGTGATTTCCTGGAGCAGAGAAGAGATTCATTACATGCATGCAGGCAGAAATAATCTGCCTTGCATTAGATTTGAATTTTTTCTGTTTTCTACATCTTTTTGAATTTCCCCATGTTCTGGTACCAGAATTCATCATGCTCACTGGGATAGGAGCAGGGAGGGCAGGACCTGCAGAGCAAGCTCCTGCTCATACAAAGCTCCCATATTTTTGCCCGAGAGATCCCAGGCCAGAGTGCATCCCTTGAGCTTGCCCAGGGGGTCCATGCTGTTTGCATGACCTGTGTTGGAAGACTGAGAATCCTTCGGAGTTTGTGGGGATGAATGTATGTGGAGATATGCTCCACATGAACTTCCAGGTGGTCAGGACATGCTGACAGATGAACTGCAAGAGGAGTGTCTACTCTGGCCCATTTTGCACTTACTTACTTCAGACATCCTGAAGTCTCACACTTTGCTGCTCTTCATGGGATGTGGTCCCTAGTCGGAAGCAAACATGGGTAAAGTGACTGGGCTCCACCTACCCCTGAAGATGCATTTCCAGGGAAACCCTGGCTCCTGCAGGAATACTTCCAGCCCTTGGTGGTCTAGAGGAGCCAGATCCCTCCCAGTTCTCCACATGGGACAGAGCTGAGGCCAACAGTTCCCCCATGTCATCCTGTGCCTCGTTGTTACCCAGATTAAACCATGTCTGGGGAAGGGGGCATCTCTCCAGCCTGCTTTACATTCCTTCTTGGCAAGATTTCTAATCTCTTACTGGCCCAGTGAGCGTGGGGTGGGAAGAGTTCCTTTTGGGCACCTCATAGCTGGGTTCCAGGAACTCTCCCCTTGTGTCTATCTGCTGAACCTCATGAACTGAGGCAGCAATTACTGCTTGGGCCCCTTCTTGGAGACAGCTTGCTCCCACCTGCCGAGCTTAGCCGGGCAGTGGTGAGTCAGGGGCCATGCTTGCCCATTTCTCCACATTGTTTCACGTTCAGTTAAAAACAAAGCTGTCAGTAATTAACAAAACATGAGATATTTGAGAAACCAGATTTGCCAAGCTGCTATTTTAGCAAATCATAACGGTGTCGCTGCCAAAATCATCACTTCTCTTCTCCCCTCTGCCCGCCCTCCTCCAGAATCAGTTTTGTGCTGTGAAATTGAAAAACTCTGTGTGAAGGAGGAAAGTGAGGTTCAAAGAGAGCTGTGGTTTTTCAGTTTGTTACACTACCAATGCAAAACATGCCATAAACAAAATTAATGGCACTGTCTAAAAAATTCTCGCTTCTTTGAATTTTTCTTGCTGTCTGAGTAATAATTAGCGAGCTGGTCCTAATCAAACAAAACAATCACCTACCATAGAGCTTTGTGAAACAAAATTAGCATTTTCTCCCTCTAAACAGAGGGAAATTCAGGCTGGCAGAGTTGTAGTAATTCATACAATGTGGTTTGCAGGCCAGGAGTGAAGTATGCAGCTGCAAGGGCCCAGTCCAGCACTTTGACTGCTGAACTGCAGTGGTGTCCCCTCCTCTTGCAGCATGGGCTCCCAACATCAGGAGCAATTACAGGCCCCATTCTGCACCACTCTTACTTGGTGTTTTAAGATGAGCTTGATGCTTATATCACACAAACTTTAACTGGAACAGATAGCTCTCATTCTCTCACCAGAATTCTCTCCCTTTGACTGCTGAACTGCAGTGGTGTCCCCTCCTGTTGCAGGATGGGCTCCCAACATCAGGACCTATTCCAGGCCCCATTCTGCACCACTCTTACTTGGTGTTTTAAGATGAGCATGATGCTTATATCGCACAAACTTTAACTGGAACAGATAGCTCTCATTCTTTCACCAGAATTGTTTAGTATTAGCCAAAATCTAATGTATAGCATAATCTAAAAAAAATTTATTGCTTGAGAGTGTATTATTTTAAAGAATCACAATATTCACCATCCTTTAGACTTTGTTCTTAGTTCAACCATGCTAGCAAACTACCTTGACATTTCTAAGAAATCAGGCACAAATCAGGTACCAGACAGAATGAGATTTCCTAGGATTTTTGTTACAGGAACAAAGCTGTATGAGATCAGGCATTAAATAGGGTGGAAAAAGCCATATTAAAAGCCTGATACAGGACCTGCATGGGTCATCAGAAATTTTCTGTCTGACTTCTGTGGACTCTGGATGAGGCTGTGAAAGAACATTATGATTTCACATGTCAGTATTCAAACTTCAGGATGTCAGAGTCAGGATATTTACACTGCCCCTAGGCAGTTGGATTTGGTAGCACTATTTTTCATATAATCCAGTCTTATAGGAGACAACTTCTTTTAGAAACCATATAATAAATGTTGAAGGATAATTTAATACTGGGATGCTAATGTTAAACTCACTGATGTAATTGATTAGTGCATCTTTGTTGACTCATGGTGACATTTTCTGAAGTGCTTAAACAGCTGAAGAATACAAACTAATTAAAATGAATTTACGTCCCTTTGAAAAAAAGGAGGCATTTTCAAAGTTGTCCAATTAGGATACCCTTTTCCCACTACAAGTGAGAGAGACTTGAGTGCCAACTTTCTAAAACTAGCTTTGAAAATCTCACCTTTAATTCTTTCTCTGAACCACATTTTAGTATTTTTCCATCCCAATACATTTATGTAAGCACTGTCACTCCATCTTGCTCTTCTAACAGGTATTTTCACCAAAGACAGCAATACTGAAATACTCATGTAACCAAGATAACTCCTCCAGTACTGCACCATCACACTTCTCAACATGTGAGACAATGTCTATCCAGGGATTCGATGGAATTTCCTGGAGTGCTTTAGCTCCTATCTAGTTTCCCACTCTCCTCTTGCTGGTTGCCTCCTAACACAGACAGTCCCTTAAAGCTAAAATAGTCTGCCACCGGCTGTGAGTGCATATGTAGACATGAAGTTGCCTTGTTATCCCTAACAGTGACCCACCTTGACTGAGAACTTTGCTGAGGGTTTCTATTCTGTTGTGCTCCTTCTTGGGAGCTGCACTCACTCCGTGTACCTGATGTGCTGTTAATATGGGTATTAGCTTTTATGATTGCCTCGACCCGGTCCTAGAGGCATTTGCATAATTATTCCATGCTAAGTAGAACAGCTTCATGTCTCGAGGAAGCTTCATTGCCTCATTTCCAACAGTGCACGTGGGAGCACTAGGTTCTGGCATTCCTTCAAAACTGGGTCTCTCATAGCTGAAGATATCAGGCACACAATCTCTTCTCCCCTTCCCTCTTCCCAGCACTAGCCCTCAACAGGAATTTAGGTGTGCTCTGGGAGCCCCTGCTTGGCTGGGCTTTAGTACCAGCTGTTAAACATAGGGGAAACGCAGAGCTTGAGAAACCCACCAAACTTCTGAGGCGAGGTGGGTTTCTAATGAACAGCTCAACAGTTACCTGGTTTAAAGGGTTTAGTAGGTCAGCACAGGCAGAAGGAAGGCCAGTGCAGGGCTGTAGCTACCTCCACAGTCAGCAGGCAATCAGGCATTGTAAAGAGAAAGTCCATGGTGTTCCAACACTGCAGTAAGACTTCAGGTGCTCAGGGATGCTGCTTTGGCTGCTGCTGATCCACACCAAGACACTGCCTCTTCTAGCCCAGCCCGAGGCATGAATGTCGGCTACCTTGCCCACAGCACATCCAGGATGTAGTCCGACCCAGTTAAGGCAAACTGTGCTTGTTTATCCTTGACAGTGTTGACAGTAATTTTTTTTTTTTTTTGTAATTTGATCATTCTGGCCAGGCAGGGAGTGATGATTGTACTGGCAGCAGATCTGAACTCTAGGGGAGAAGGAGGCAAGTGCCTATAAAGAAGATAACTGATGAAAATGGGCTGTGTTTGATAATCTCTTAGTTCATATCAGCTGCAGCCAAAAGAGCTGGTTTACATCTGATTATAACCTTTGTCTTCTAGAGAGCTCTGAGTCCCTTGGTGGATCTTAGCAGTTTCAAGAAATTATCTTCTATCTGCATATCCTACATTGCTTAGGTATACAAGCAAGATATTCCTTACAGCCCCTCCCTCAGACACTCTGGAGACACGAGACAGATGATTCCAGTCTGGATCCATTCCACTACAATTATCCACTGTTTTTTGGTAACATTTTTTTTATTTAAATAAATCAAGAGGTTTCATTTAGCACATTGCGTTTGTCTTGGCATACACTTCACACATGCAGAAACTCTATATTAAGGCTTTCATACAGCCGTTAGCAAAAGAATCAGCCAAATGCATCCCTGGTGTGCAACTGTACTGACTTCAGTGAAGTTTCACCAGCGTATCTCTCTGCTGTTGATTTGTCCCCCTCGTTCTCATTCCAAAAGACAAAACAGAGGAAAATGTATGTTTGTATTTAGTTAATGCAACGTATTCCCCATATGAGATGCATGTAATCCCCTGTACTTCATTGTCTTCTGCATTGCTTGCTGCTTTATAGAACTGATTTTCACATTTATCTATCATTCTGGTTTTATGACAGCTGCCATAACAACATGGAAGAACAAGCAGTAGGAAGTCAGGAAGCATTAAAGTCACCATTTGCCCATAAACATAAGCTAGCAACCTTAAAGTGAGCCTGTTGGCACCAGCAAACACAAGAGCAGCAGGAGTCACTAAGTTTTGAATGCCAGTCACCAAGGATCGGTTCTTAACTCTATTTCAGTCTAAGGGTTCGAGGAGCAGCATCAAAAAGGTAAGAAGAACCAGATCCAGATGGGCTGGTCTGGTCTGAGAGATGGGCAGGACATCACCTGGCTTGCATTGCAGTGTCATGGCTCCAGGTTTGCTTCAGCTGGTATCAAGGTAAGCTACTCTGAGAGTCCATCCAGAAAAGTCAAAGCAAAGTGACACCTGTCAAGGAGGTGAGACTTGGGTTGAGCTACCCTAAAAATTAATTTTTGTCACTTTGCTATCAAACACTTTTATCAACTACATGAATAGAAACCTAACTGCTTTACAGACTGTCATAGAATCACAGAGTCATTACACTTGGAAAAGAACTCTATGATGATAAAATGCTACAGGCCTGGGGACAGTGGCTGGAAAGCTGCCCAGTGGAAAAAGACCTGGGGGTGCTGGTTGACACCTGGCTGAACATGAGCCAGTGTGTGCCCAGGTGGCCAAAAGCCAGTGGCATCCTGGCCTGTATCAGCAATAGTGTGGCCAACAGGACCAGGGCAGTGATTTTCCCCCTATACGCAGCACTGGTGAGACCACACCTCAAATCCTGTGTTCAGTTTTGGGCCCCTCACCACAAGAAAGACATTGAAGGGCTGGAGTGTGTCCAGAGAATGGAAATAGAGCTGGGGAAGGGTCTGGAGCACAAGTCCTGTGAGGAGCAGCTGAGGGAGGTGGAGGTGTTTGGCCTGGAGAAAAGGAGGCTCAGGGGTGACCTTCTCACTCACTACAACTGCCTGAAAGGAAGCTGGGGGTCAATCTCTTCTCACAGGTAAAAAGTGACAGGATGAAATGGCTTTAAGTTGTGCCAGGAGAGGCTCAGTTTAAATATTACAATTTTTTTTTTTTTTTGTGGGAAAAGATGCAA
This sequence comes from Agelaius phoeniceus, assembly GCF_051311805.1. NCBI lineage: Eukaryota > Metazoa > Chordata > Aves > Passeriformes > Icteridae > Agelaius > Agelaius phoeniceus. The sequence continues at coordinate 63,579,472 of NC_135265.1, read as the reverse complement.
AGCAATGGAACAGGCTGCCCAGGGAAGTGGTTGTAGTCACCATCCCCGAAAGTGTAAAAAAAGCAAGCTTGTAGGGCATTTGAGGACATGGTTTAATGGTGAACATGGTGTTGATGCTGGGTTAACAGCTGGATGTGATGATCCCACAAGTCTTTTCCAACCTTAATTGTTCCATGACTCCATGGACAGGAATCACTGTTTCTCCTGCTGCTCATGCATCTTCCCTGTGTTTTGTAGTGGCATGATCTCTGCAATACTGTGTTTCTGGGTGTTGAAGCACTGATGAGCATTCAGAAAGTATCCATTCAGGATCATGATGAGCTTGGGGCACATGGCTTGGGTACAGACTGAAAGGCACAGTGTGGTTAGCATGTCAAGGAGAAGGCAAAAGACTTATTTAATCACCATTCAAACAGGGTGCAGAAACCTGATAATATGTGGTGTTTTCAACTTAGCAGATACGTAACAACATTCTATGGCTGGAAGTTGAAACCAGTCAAAATCAGAATAAAACTGACACACATATTTTTAACATTCAGGATAATGAAAGTGGAATTATTTCCCAAGGGCTACAATAGGGTATACACCACTGTAAAACTTTTCAATCAAAAGAGAATAAGGCTGGATTTTTGTTTTCCAAACAGATATGCTCTAAATCAAGGAGGAATTAATTGAGGCCAGTACTGCAGTCTGCACAATAAAGCAGGATCACATTAAATGTAACCCTTGATGTTTTGAGCATCTTGTACTGGCATAGAGGCCCAAAAGCAGGACTGTCCATATATAAAAATAGTCTTATTTATAGCTAACACACACAGCAATAGGCCAGGACTAACATTATTAGGCTAAGCATTCATATGCTCAGTATCCATGGGGCAGCCACCTTGTGAGTCTCTGCTGGCCAAGGTACTGTCAATCAAGCAGAGAAGTGTCAACCTTTGTTTCTCCTTAGAACATGCAGATGCTCAGTCCTGTTGATGCACTGCCTGCCTCTTCTCTGCGTCCTCTCATAATGTTTTCAGAGCTTGACAAGTCAGTGATGGTTTTCTGCTTTTTCCCCCTGCTGAATCTCTGATGATTTTACTTCTCTGCTTCCAACCAGCACTATTACTGACCTTACAAGCTCACCTCTGTGGTCCCTCTTTGTTTCTGCCTTCTTGCCTATCAAAATCTCCCGCCTCCTTCTTTAAATGGGAGTGACAGCAACAGCTCATCTCTGTTAAAACTGAACCCTGAGTCACAGAAATGGTTCCAGTGGTACCGTTTTTTTTCACAGTCAACAAACACACAAGGGCCCATATCTGCTCCAAGGCTTCCCCTCATGGTTTGCATCCCATGTGGACATATCTCCTAATGAAAAATATCTGCTCAGCCTTCTTATGCATGAGGGCTGCAAGCTCATCCAAAGAGAGAGAGGGAATGGTTCCCACCTTCCTTACCCCCCATGTAATGTGAGCCACGGCTATGCAAAGCTGGAAAATCAGCAATTAAAAAATAAATTCTGCCTTTGCACAAATACTGAGGGTTATGTATGATTAGGGTTATGAGGGTTACAGAGGGTTTTGTGATTAGGATCTCATAGAGATAGGTGAAACTGTTGGTTAAATAGTGCTAGGTACTGCTGTACTCTTATATATCACATTTCAAATCTCTCTTGATGACTTTAACTATGCAGAAAACCCAAAGTCATGACTGTGGTTGGGGATAATGTATCTGCCAAAGTTCAAAGAGCTACACCAATTCTCTAAGGTTTTAAAACTGCCTAAGAAACATAACAGAAAGAGTGCAATTTCTCCTCTTCCCCCACCCCCTCCACCCCATTTTCTAAATTCAAATCTTAACTATAAAACAAAATTCAGCAACTTCACCCTGGGTCCTTCAAGAAATATGTAATAATTTGGATAAAATGTCAACAGAATTATGAAAAATTCTGCAAAAACCCTGTAAAATGAAAGTATTTTACTTATGGGGAATAGAAAGCAAAGGATTCTCTAGCAGTGTAACAAGTGGTACCATAGTCCTTAGTATCCTGCTTCACAGGCCTCTGTAGTGTACCACTGTCCTGTGAGCTACACAAAACCTGTGCATGCATCCCTCTCAGCATTGGTGTGGCAAGCAGAGGGGAAAAAAACTTCCTCCAGCTTTAGTGCAAAGACTTCCTTGGTGAACAGACAAGTAATGTTTGTTCTGGCTGTAGCATCTCTTTTAAAGGTTATGTATTGCTGTGCCTGGAAACTCTACTTAATGGCTCTCTGTGTGTGTATGTGTGTGTGTGAAACTCTGACAGGTGGATTATAGAGATTCATTACACTGGACATTTTTGTATACTTATAAACTGATAAAAAATATTTCATTTTTATGTCCATAGATACTTTGAGGAGAAAAATAACAGCAACCCCCCACCTCTCCCCAGCCAAACAACCCCCCAAACCCACAACACCCTGGCCCCAAACAACAAAAGCAAAACACTAGCAGAGATGCAAAAGAGTATGAGAGGACAATGACATTATTTATACAAGCACCTACCTCACCTCAAAATAAGACTCAAGTGAGTTGCACCACTAACAGCTCTCCAAATCCTCTCCATGTGAAAGTTCTGCAGGACAATGTGACATGCTTTCAGTCTCGCCAGGAAGGGAGAGCCCACCTGATGAATGTGGCTAAAGGTAAAACTCATGAACTGAATGCCACTTCACATCTCTGTGCTTATCTCTTTTTCCTCCAGCTTGTGGGAAAGAAATGCAACTCATCTCTTCTTACCTGTTTCCTCACTCAAGGAGAATCAGCATCAGCAAGGTTCTCAGAAAATTATATGCATTGTTTTTCTTCCTTTTATAAAGAGTCAGGAAGATTACAGGGTAACTGTTCTCCAAGCATTAGGGCACTTCAGCTTCTAACAGGAAAAAAACCCCAAACAAACAGAGCAGGTCCCTGAAAACAATTCCTTGCTTCTGTTTTAAATTAAAACCCTTCCATTCTCAGAGGGACTGTTTTGATCTGAATATTGAAGCAACATTTTTGTTGTTTCTTATTTAAAAGTGCTCATCCATACTCAGTCACAGCAGAGACTGAGCACAGCATTACTTAGGTGTCTGCCTGGGGTGTCTATGTGTGTATGGATGTGTCCTATTTTTGAGCTATTTTAACTTATGCTTCATATTCTAGTGCTTTCTGATAAGTAGAGTTTATGTCAGAATAATTGGCCTGAGGATTTTTCTTTCCAGTCCAGTACATTTCTGAGGTACAGCTACATGGGAGATAATGGAAATGCCTCTGGAGTATCTGTCTGACAAGGGAAATGGCAAGAGTAAGGAGTGAACACAAAACAGGGACCTTGTCAAAGAGTGTGCAAGTGAATCAGTCCAATCACTCACTGTGGGTGACGTATCTGAACAAATTGAAGCTGACACAATGGTCAATTTGACTGGGGAAAGTATAATTTTGGATTAGGGTGAGCACCTTTAATCTGTCAATTGTGGCAGTCTTAAACTTGTAATTGAAAGAGCACAGCACTGCTTTACTCCAGATGTCAATCAAACCCATTCCCCCTCCTCTGATCACTGATCAGTTTGCAGTCTCTTCTGCATTTACTGATTAGGCTCCTAAGTATGTCCTATTTTAGACAAGATTCTTTGCTCCACCTAAAGAAAATATCAATCTAATAAGAGCAGCCCTTCAGAATAACACTTTGGTTCACCTGATTTTCAAGCAGATGGTATTCAGGGCCCAGGAAACAACAAAACAGAGCATCGCCATGTGTTTAATTTTAGCTCTTGCTCCCTGAATTGCTGTTTGAGCTATAAGACACTATCTTACTTTTAGTGTGCTTGTGTGCCTTACCATTCCAGAATTGAAGTCATGCCTCTCTAGTGCAATTCAGAATAGGGAGCACCACTCCCAGAAGACGGTTGAGTTTCTGGCCCACCTTACTTGTCCCACCTGTTCCAGTCTGGGACAGGTAAGTGAATGATTTCTGTAGGCATCTTACCCTCTCAAAACTGTGAAATTACAGACCAAGGATACTGACTCATGAGAAGTAAGCACATATTAACAGCTTCAGGAGAAGAATTACTCCATCCCTGCCCACTTGCATGCAGATGGTTCTATGATTTATCAAGAGAAATGGTCCATATGCTGCTCACAGTCTCCTGAGACTTTTACCCTAACATCACCTCTTCCAATGTTTAGATTAAAGCAATATGAAATGGAGAATAAAATTAGCCTGACCTTGCAGTAAGCAAGGAGGTATCAGACTGACTTGCTATATGAGAGGCTCTCCACTTCTTTGCAGCATCTCAGGGCAATTCAAGATCAGAATCATGGAATTTTCTGAGTTGGAAAAGACCCACAAGGATCATCGAGTCAGAAGTTTCCTTATCTTAGCTCATGCTGCAGGTGAGCCATACCCCACACTAATATCCTTCTCTGAATACTGAACCTGACATTCTCCACAGTTTGAATTTTTGAATTCTAGCCTCTTTAATTTTATGGTCATCACTGATACCATTGTTTTAAATGCTTGCTGCTGTTGCAGCTCTAGAGGCAAAAGGAGATAGGAACCTCTTGTCATTATTATCAGCAATGCTGTCTTTGTGAGGCAGGCCACAGGGAAGCATTGAAGAGAGAAGCAGATTCCCTTTCCTTTGCAGGAGAAAATGCAGCAAAATATTAAAGTAGCTAAGCAAACTCATTTCTTCAGCATGAGAGGTTGAAATAAACAGGCAAAGAAGCATCCCACCCTCCAGAGCTTCTCAAGAGTAAATCATCCAAACTATTAGTTATCCATGCTCTACTCTGTCATTATTCTCTGGCTGTCAGCTCCTTGTAAGGGCTGCCTGTTCCACCCCTCTTGTGTTATTATGGTTGCCATGCCCTCCTCTCACCAGCTCCTATCAGTTATAATGACACACTGAGGGGAAAAAACCCACACTCAGGCTTCCAAATTACCAGGAATTAGAGGAATAACAATAAAATTTCTTAAAAAAAAAAAATAAACCCCCACCAACCCCTCCCCCCTCCCCCCCCCCCCAACACCTCTCCCCAACAAACAGAATAAAATAACCCAAATTAGAAAATGAGAGAATTTTGCAATCTGTAGATGATTTCTGCTTCTGGGATTGCATACGTCATTAAGATTTATAGGTCAGTCCAGAGCTTAAAGAGCAGATGTTTTCTCATTATTTATCTTCCTAGCTAAGGCAGAAGATTCCTTTTTAAGGAAATCTGCGTAACACATGCAATGGAAATAGATCAGGTCCTACGATCAGCCTTTTTACCCAGCTTGTAAAGGGTGAGCTGAGACACCCATCAAAGAGCAGTTTCATTTTACCCTCCACAACAGAAAGAAATGTGCTCACTAGTGTCTGGTACTGAAAATGTCAAATAACAGAACTGAATTTTACCTCTTATCTGGCTGTCCTCTGACTATAGCTATGAACATTCGAAGAGTATCTTGAATGAACAGTCAACTGGCTAGCAGGCTTCAGCTTCTGCACTTCATCCCAAGACCTGGATTTTTGAGCTTTAATCAAAAGATTACTTTGGTCAAAGTACTATTCTGAATAATATCACTGCTATACATGCTCTCTGTGAAGCACAACCTGTTAGTGCTGTGCCGCAGTTCCCCAGACTGATCAGAGCGATGTCACTTTGATGGGCACCTGTCCTCAGCAGAGCCCTGCTGGACTTTTTACTTAAGTAGCCACAGAAATAAAGCAGCTTTCAGGGACCCAGTTTTCTAACCATTGCACCCCTTTGGAGGTCAATCACTGGGCACTTTGGAGGCAATTTGCACAGGTCATCTTCTGTTATGAAGGTGGAAAGGAAAAATCAAAAATACAAAATATTCAAACAAAATATTCCAACAACTTGGATTCTGCATTTTCTTCTTGCATCCCTTCCATCAGAAATACCTGATTCAGAGCTACAGAATATCCTTTCCATCTTGCAAATTCTTCCAAAATATATGAGTTCTACACATTTATAACCGCCATAAATCTTTGCATAGACTCTTTGGTCTTATTTCTCAGTGGAATTGATCTGAATAGGAATCTCACATATTCCCAGTGCAGCTGAGGCTGTGTCTGACCTTTGAAGTGTTTCTAACTTCAGGATCACAGAGTGGTTTGTACGTGAAGATTCTTTTTCTGACTGCTCTTCCCTTGAAGAGATGCCTCTTGCTCCAGGCCTTAAAAGCACTGCTGAGATGGCTCATGCCTGAAGAGCCCATTCAAGGCCGCATACCTCCAGGGTGATAGATTCACTTTTGAATCAAAAGTAATTAAGAGAAAAAGGAATGCAGGCTTGCACAGTAGCCTCACTATCAAACAACATCATCAATAAAGCTCCCCAAGTAAATCATCAAAAGCCTTCATAATCTTCTGCAGAGCCAATGCCCTCTTCTTGTGACTGTATGGGATCTCCTTTCCTCTGCAGATGTTAAGGCAGAGGAAATAAAAGAAGCCTTGTCCCTTTTCCTGAGATCCCAATTTCTTATAGCAGCCACCCTGCTTCTCAGCATCTTCAGGCAATTAAAGCTTAAACCCCATTGCTGATGGACGGGAACAACCAGTTCCCTGGAGCCTGCCTGCCCCCTTTAGCAAATCTTTTGCTCTGAGAAACACCACCACTGACCCCCACAGCAGCTGTGATGGTGAGGCGCTATGTGAGATTTTAACCATAAGCAGGGATTTGGCCAAGCTGGATCAACAGGCCAAGGCCAATTTTATGAGGTTCAACAAGGAGAATGCACTTTGGCCATAACAACCTGTTGGGTTCAAATTAGACAGGACCAAGAATAGGAGTGAAAAAAACCCCACAAATCATCCTTCATGGTATGAGAGAGCCATGAAAACAAGCCACTTACAGCATAGGTCTGAGGTCTGCATAGATCTGAGAAAGCTCCAGGGTGAGCGTTAGACACAGGCACACCTGTTTGTTTCCTACTGTGTTTAGCATTGGTGTGGCCTCACCTTGAGCACTGTGTGCAGTTCTGAGCCCCACAATGTAAGACAGATGTGAAGCTCCTTGAATGTGCCCAGAGGAGGCACCACAGCTGGAGAAGGGGCTGAAAGGCATATCCTGTGAGGTGTGGCTGAGGACTTTGTGCTTGTCTAGTTTTGAGAGAAGGAGTTTGAGGGGAAACCTCACTGCTCCCTACAGCTTCCTGAGGAGGGGAAGTGTAGATGGAGGTGCTGAGCTCTTCTCCCTGGGATCTAGGGTCAGACATGCGGGAACATTATAAAGCTGCATCAGGGCAAGTTTGGACTTGACATTATGAAGCAGTTATTTACCAAGAGGATGGTCAAACCCTGGAACAGCCTTTCTAGAGAGATGGTTGATGCCCTGAGCCTGTCACTGTTTAAGAGGCATTTGGACAGTGCCCCTAGTAGAATATTTTGACTTTTGGTCAGCCCTGAAGTGGTCAGGCAGTTGGAATCAGTGACCACTGTATGTCTCTTCCATTCCACTCTACCAACAACACAGCTCAAACAAAGATGGAGGCCCAGGCCTGAGCTGAGATGGGGCTCTTGGGCCCATGGGAAGAGGTGTGAGTGGATGCCACAAGTTAGGCTGATCATGAGCATTAAGGATCATTAGTGCCCTCAGGGCTCTGGCATCTCTCATGGGACACTGATCTGTCTACTTTAGGTGATGCAGTGAGGTACCTGAACCAGCCTGACCTCTCAATATCACCCATGGCAGACATTTGGATTTTTACAATATAGTTGGAATTTGCTTAGACTAGCTGGATGGTGTGACTGCCCACTGCAGATCTCACCACCTGTCTCTGTCTGGGGAAGTATGATAATAGTTGTGTACTTGTGACTCTCATGCTCTGCTGGATTTTCCTCTAGGTAGACTGCACCCTTTCCTTAGTCCTACAAATTCCAAAGTTTTCCTCAGAGATTCTCAGAGCAAATTACCCTCTGATTCTTGTCTTTAACCTTTTTCCTATGTATTTACACAGTGGCTCAATGAGCCATCTGTAGTGCCAGTCTATCCATGCTCTGCTCTACTATGTCATGAGGAGGTAAAGAAAACACATTAAAAAGCTGTAGTCAGTGCTGTGTGCCAGCTGCTAGTGTCCCTTGGAAAATATTTGCACTGTTTGTTACTGACATGAAAGTTCTCTTGGTAATTGGAGTGCTGCTTATAGTTCTTCAGGATTCCTTCCCTCTTTGGCTACCCCAGAGAAATGTGCTGTATGGGCCAATATGAGCATTCAGCTGAGCTGATCCAGTCCAGTACTTTTCTGTATTAGGCAAAAATGTTGTTTTCATTACCAATCTTTAACTCTTAAAAAAAAAAAAATTAAAAAAATCCCTGTAACTGTTTCTCATAAAGTCCACATTGCATAAACAGTTGCCCCAGGTCCTGGGAACAACAGCCCATTCACACATGGACTGCACCACAAAAGCAATAGCTCACAGTGGTCAGGCCAGGGCAGAACAAGGACATGCTCTCTGTAAGGGACAGATGGTATCTATTTAGCTAAACATTCTTCCACTAAGGCTGTTTTAACGCCCAGATAATTTTTATCAGCTTCTTATCACATTTGGGAGCCCAGCATGCTTCTGATAGAGGCTGTGTAAGTGCTTCCCAGAGAGTGCTGTAGTTTCAGGGTTCAAGGCAGCATATCAGCATGAAGAGGAGGTGTGTGGATGTGGAGGGGTGGAATAGAAACAACCCCATGCCATGTTTGCTGATTTTGAAATGTTCTTGGATGATTTTCCAGGTAGAATATAGATGCAAGAACGTGGGAGGCCTCTTTCATCCATACTCAGTTTTGCTGTACATTCAGGACCAGACTGTGAGCCTTTAACTCATCTGTGTCTGTGTGCTGTTTTTTACGCTGACACGAAGGAGGCCTGCCAGTGCTCTGAGCAACTCAGAGATGCCTCACTGGCATCTGTAGCATGGTATTAAGCCCAAGCTATCCTGGCTCACATCTGACTGCAAAATTCAGTGTAGACATGCAACTTAGTCTGGCACCCACTCCTAGGAATGCCTCCCTTCCCAGATACTTCTGCTGTGAGGACAAGGTGTTACTCATCCTCACTACGCATATCACTGGGTGCCTTACTCTTAGAGTGTCAGGCAGAGCTGTCATCTGAGAGCCCCAGTGCAGTGAGGCGGTGCAGCCCTGTGTCAGCCCTCTTGAACTGTGACAGTGCCGCATGCGACACGAGGAGCGCGACATCTGCACAGTGTAGCACTCACCAGAGCACCCCGATGTAAAGAGTGGTTGGCTGTTCAGAGAGAGCAGAGAGGAAAGTATGGGACACTTATGAAAGGCAAAGAAAACTCTCTCTCTCCCTCTCTCTCTCTCTCTCTCTCTCTCTCTCCTTTTCTTTCTCCACCAGGGAACTGGCTCACACAGTACTACAATAACAAGAACTGGCAGGCTGCCCAGCATCGCTGTACTTTGGTTGTAAGTGAACTATGAGGCTCAAGCAATCTTCTGGGAAAAGTTCACACCAAATGTATTGTATGTTATGTTTTCCCCTCATTGTATTTTTTTCCAAAACAGTCTATTATATTCCTTCCCTGTTGCACTGTGGATTTCTTTAAGATCCCCAGGAGCTGCCCTTTTTAAAACCAAACATTTGGGTAATCGAACAGATCTGTTTTTTGAAGTAACAGAGATAAACTAGTAATCCTCCTCTTAGAGCCAGCCTTCAGAATAGAATCAGAGCACAATTCATTGAATGGTGAGGGTTTCTGTTGTTAGAAATTCATTTGCTGGGGTTTTTTTCTCAGTTAAAGCCAATAAGTTAAATAAGAGAAAGAAGTGTGCCATTAAAATACTATAATTCTCTATATGATGTACATCTTCCATGGAGTAGAAGCCAAAGCAGGGGGGACTTTGCAATAGTAGTGTAGTAAAAAAAAAAATGTTCCAAAAGGTATGTTCTCTGTTTTACTTGGAGCTTCAAAAAAAAGTCTGATGTGGTTTTACAAGATAGTCCTGAACACCTCAGAGATGACAGCTGTAACTTCCATTGTAAGATGCCTTCATTTATTTTTTCCTGTTTCTCAATATGGTTTTTGCAGGAGCATAAAAAGACACATTTTTTAAGCTCACAGAAACTATGAATACATTGAACACAATTCGTCTGACAAATCAGACCATGGACAGTCAGTTGGAAACTGGGTAACAAAAGTATGCCAGCCCAAGTACATATTCTCCATTGCCCTGCAAATACAGATGCTGTGAATTTATAATTTACTGTTGTTTTTACTAATTAATTTTACTGTATTATTGCCTAGAGGCATTGGTGAAGCTCTGCATTGCATTGTGTGAGGTGTTGCACCTATGCATGGGAAGTTTCTTCCTCAGAAGATTTAGGAGTTTAGCTTAGGGTCGTTTTGCAGATGTGTTGGCACGGTACAAAAAGTAAACTCGCAGCAAACGTGAAACAGTTAATTCAGCTTAAATTAACAGTGGTATCAAGTACCTGTAATTCCAGGAAGCCTTGGTAGGAGTTTTGGGTGTTCAGCACTTTTGAAAGCCAAACTGAAGTTCCTTGCTGTGCTTCTCACAAAAAGTCCTTAGAAATTAAAGACAGAAAAGAATTATTAGGTTATCAGTCCAAATTCATCCCAGAAGAAAACCCATTGAAGTCAATGAAATTTCACTAGGGATGGATTTGCCATAGCAAGATTGATCCCTATAGTATATTTAGAAGTGCTTTGTCCTATACAGTTTTAATTAGCTTCACATTAGTCAAGGTACTGTACCATTGTTTTAATCAGCTACCCTAGCAGAGAACTGTCTCCCACTATCCTTGTCCACATTTGCCCTCCCACCCCCACTCCTTGCTGCCTCCTTCTCACCCCCTCATTATTTTATCTCTAATTTCGCTAATGAATTTCTCAGACAGAGCCTTCTTTCATGTTTGAGAAGGACCTTGCCTGTATTGAGGCTAATGGAAAAAAAACCAAACCACACCAAAGGAAAAAAAAAGGACCAGAAAGAAAAAACAAATTCATCTACTGAGAAAAGCAAAACTGTCTATGAAGCTTTAAGCTGTTCTTTGTCACTCCATCAAATTATATATGGCTAGGTCACAGTTTTTCACCCCATATTCTGCATTAAGGTGAACATGACTTTAGTCTTGACTTCCAGTTTCAACACAGACTCACTGCATTGTCAGAGCAAGTGGTTCTTGTTTCAAACCTCTGCTTTACCAGAGTTACAACAGCCATGATCATTCACATGTACATGTAAGAATTTCTTATGTTGCTTCACAGAAATCAGGAAAGCCTTTTAAGTTCTCTAGTGGAAAAGTACATGTAATACAAGGCAAATTACTGTTGACATCAGTAGTACTGTCTTTTTTTTTAATCATTCTAACGCAAGCATAAATCTTTTCTCTGAGTTTGCCAATTATTTTTTTTACCTTCTTTAATGAAAGTTCTAACAAGATTATAGGGAATTTGTAGTCTCTGTATGCTTTCAGTCATATAATTACAACTAAAACAACTGTGTTCAGAATAACTGCAGAAACTGTGGGTTTAGTGCTGCCTTCTGCCAAAGAAAAAAATGTCCACAACTAAGGAAAAAACCTCCAAAACCACATTGGACAAGTTACTAAATCCCATCTACGTAAACACGTGTGTGTTCATTTCTGAGTCACTGTATCATTTGACCATGCAAGAAACAAGACAGTTTGCTTGAAGAATGTCAGGAAGACCAGAATATAATTTTTAAAAATGCCATGTTTTCAGTTTTCTTAATGCTCTTCTAAAACAGGCACACACTCACTTTAAATTTAACCACAGAGCTTAATTAAGCTTCTTCTGATTGTGCTGGGAGGGTTCCATGTTGTCTTCCTGTGGTCATTTCATCAGCCAGGGCTTTTCATGTAAGAATGTGCTGCATCCATGTCACAGCATGGGGTCTCATCACAGACACCTGCTCTCAGCCTGTGAACACAGATTTTAATCCCCTTCCCTGCAAAAATGGTGACAGAAGGACATGTTATTTAATTACTCATGCATGCTCTCCAAGACAAGGTCCACAGCTCCACTTGTTTCATATGGCTTGTGCTATTTTTGGGGGGGTGATCAAATAGGATAGTTGTTAAAAAAGGAGAAGGCTTCATAATAGATTTCTCTTTGCTATTTGATGAGAACAATAAATGAAAAGATTGGCAGGATAAGAACAGAGTGCGAACTGAAGAAAATCTAGGTATGGGAAATATGGCCATAAAATTATTTGTGACCTCTTTTCTCACTGTGAAGATATGTAAGGCAAGATGTACTGTGTAACTTCACTCTCCTCCACTACAAGATTATGGGTCCAGCAAAAATTAACTGTGATAACCATGTCTAACATACTGAAGAATATGAAACCAACTGAAATTTACTGAAGTCTTTATCTAAGTAAGATCTGCAGTAGTAGGTATGTTTCCTTCAGGTGCTAGAAGAGGAAAAAACAGGAGGAGGATTAAACAGGAAGTAAAATTTTTAGTTGTGCTTAAACAACACATTTGCTAAATCACTCCAGTCAAAATCATTCAGCAATCCCTACAAAATCCTACCATGGAGCAAAGCAAAGCACAGCTAAATGAAACGTTATATATTGTATCCGGCAAGCAATCACTGTACTCGCATTCTCATTGCCCTCAGCAGCACCTGCATTCTTTGATCACAGTCCTTTTATGTGCTGCACTGTATACAAAAGACTGAGCCAGCAATTAGCCATTCTAGCACTGGGTCCTGAAATCTCTGCAAATGCTTCAGCTCTTTAATGAATTTCTAAATAGAAGGAAGTTGCAAACAAAGTTCAGCTTGTGTATTTTATGCCAGGTTCCCACAGCACTGTAGGTTTTTAGAGCTTAATTAATGACACTTGCATCCTGTATGCCTTCCAGAGTTTTAGTGGGACTTTTACTGGTCACTTCAAACTTTGACATCTTTTGGACAATTGTCCTCAGAATATTGGGCAACCTCCCCAGTCTTTGGAAGGAAAAAACAAGACATTGCTGCCAATCATGACTCATCTGTATTAACTGGATGAACAAAAACTGGAGGGACAAAACGTGCATCATTTCAAGTAAACTACTCATCAGAAATCCTATGCATTGTATAAGAACCAAAACGGGTGATGAAAATTAAAACCACAGCCTAATATACCAGCATTTGGGAACTCTGCCAATGCCCCTAATTAAAATTTTGAACTAATCTCTTCAGGGAATCCAAGAAATTCTTTTAGAAAATGGAACATTCTTCTATGCATATCCAACTACTTATCCTGTAAGAGGGAATATAAAGGAGATTGTATACGATCAGACAGAGGTCAGTCGAGTGGAAAGGACAGTGTGAAAGCTACAGGAAATGAGCCATCTATAAATGAAAATACTGGAATTCCTTTTTGAACTCTGACTCACATAAGGTAAGATTTTTCTGGTCCTCATCAAAGGATCATTACATCAATAGAAAGTCTTCATTAATTTTAGAGTGATTTTAATCAGTTCCCAAACCAGGAGAATAAAAACATAGGTGTTTGTAACATCAAGATGTGCTAACATATACTTTCTCTTCTTTTCTACCATCATTAGAGAGCTTGGCAAGAGTGGTTTGGCATAAATAAGAAGTGTAGAGGCTGGACTGGAGAGGGCCTAAGACAGCCCCTGACATTGGCTTATAGACAATAAACAACAGATCCAATACTGTTAAAGATGCAATTAGACATGAAAGGATGAAAAGGGTCGGTAATCGGTTAGTAAGTGGAGAGGGAAAGGATGTTGATAAAAATTTCTTGGAAGGGAAAGCCCAAATCTTCTTTATTGTTAATTAAAAGAAAAAACAAAACAAAACAAAAAAAAAAACAGAGTAAGATTTTAAGAAGAAAACTATGATTATAGGCAGGTTTGGTGAAGAGGAGGGGAATAAGGTAACTAGAGGAAGTGTTCAGGGCTGGGTTAGAACCTCACACATGGAAAAAGAGACAAGATTGGAGTTACAAGGAAAAAAGTTATAAGCAGGGAAACTGCATCATACTAAGTAAGTTTTGTCTTTGGAGAAACCACTAGGGTCCTATAAAGAAAAATAAGTGAAGGCAGTAGGAGAGAACTACCAAAGATTAATCTAGGCTGGCTCTGCAATGAGTAAATCTGTTTAGGTATGCAACTGAGCCTCATAAATCAAGCAATCCTATCCTGAGCTCAAATTATTCAAATCTATGGCTTTTGTTTGGCAATGTGGAACTACAGGGTTTAATCATTGTCTTACACTTCCCTGACACTCAGGCAGACTGGCTGACTTTGGGGAAGCACAAGCCTCCCTTTGCACGGCTGTAAATGACTACATGCAAAGCAAGGCTGTGAGTACCCAGTTCTCTTGGCAAATTCTCTCAATTGAATCCAAACACAACTTTAGCTCTGATATGTTTGTCCTTTGCAGAGCTTTGCCTCTTCTCTCTGGCTTAGAAACAAGCAAAACTTCATCTCTGCTACCTTTTTCAAAAGGATCTTTCTGTGACTAAGCCATTTTTGGGTCTATATTACATGTAATTCTCTGATGCCAGATGAGATAAGAGAGATAATCCACATAAAGGATTTGTGGCATTACAGATTCTGGCTTCCTTTTGTATGTTGTATGCACTGCCTTGAAGAGGCCTTGAGTGATGCTATAGGATCTCTGTGTTCAGATTACAAGATACTTGCATTCAGCACTGCCTTATTATAGGTTTAGAAATGCCAGCAACACAACTAAGTGGCCAGCAGTTCAGATCCTACTGTTCTCTTAACCCATGCAAAGGTAAAGTGCTGTTGTGGTTAGTGGGATCCTTGCCAGGGTATCAAGATTGAAACCATTTTCCTTGTATTTGCTCAACTGCCACTTCAGTGGTAAAGTAGTAATGGTAACTAATAATAATAAAATGATTGTTTAGCAGACCGAGCAAATTATTTCAGGAAGAAGTCACCTGTGCTTCAATCATAGTTTGTTCAGGCTGGAAAGCAGAAAGGTAATTAGTTACTCTGCCTTCCATTATTATTATTATTATTATTATTATTATTATTATTAATAATAATAATAATAATAATAATAATAATAATAATAATAATAATAATAATAATATTCAAACTCCTGTTGAAACAACCAGCTGTAATCTTGACACTGGATTTTACTTATAATTTAAGGATCTACCTAAAGTTTTAAAGACTTTTGTGGACCTACTGAAAGTGCCCTCACTGGGCATCTCTCAGAAAAAAAAACTGAATAGCAGCTAAACTGCAGCTCTGGAACTCAGTTTCTCCATCAGAATTAATATGGCATTCGTTCTTCCAGGGTAATAATCACTAGGAAGGTCTTCAGTTGTGTTTCCTGCTGTGCAAGATGCTCTTCAGATGAAAGAATGGAATAATTTTGGGAAACACAAAGGAGCTATGTTCAGCAACTTCACAATATGACTCCTCTGATCCAAGGCCAACTCTGGTTTCTAAGTCTGGAAAACAATATATCCAATCTGTATGGTACTGGATGGTGTGAACTATTGACACAATGGTATATCCTGCCTAACACATGTGAGATATCTCTAGGAGGAACATGGCTGATGATATATTTACATGACATTAACACAAATGTCATTTACAGTGCTCATTTGCCTAATTAATAGTGTATTTATGTTTCTTGAACATTGCAGTGATCATTTTTTAATCTCCTCTCCGGTGAGAGCATTTAGCAGAGTGGGGGAATTTATGTGTGCTCTCCAGTGGTGGTACATTAATCTCTACGGCAAAAAATCTGCTTTTTCTAGTCTCACCTACACTGACATTTTGCCTGCTCCTGAATGGATCAGCAACATTCCACTAACAATAACCATTCTCAGTGTGGAACAGTGATTCACACCTCTTGATTTCTACTGCTCAGAAAGTAAAGTAAGTAGCATAATTCTGCTACATACAAACAGGCAAACATCTGATGGAAATACACCTTTAGCACCTTGTGTCTGTGTGATTTAGGATGTCACAGATCTCAGCTGTTTGCTGTCTTTCTGACTCCCCTGGCTGTGTTGAAATCACCACAGTGACAGCCAAGATGAAGTAGCTGACTATGTGAGCATTCCTTGTCCTTTCCAATACACAGCAAAGCTACTTAGCTTAAATCACCTCTGACGGGAACTAACTTCTTAAACAGGTTTGAACTTGATCCTTGTTGAGCACATCTGACTGTGGCCCAGATTGCCTAGTTCAGCTCCACGCCAGCACATGTACCCTATTATCAGGAGCAGCAGCTCGACATCAGTCAGCAGCTGGCAGGCAGGCCCTTGGGGACTTTTCTAGCTGAGGCTGGTGCAGCCCTATGGCTGCTTCAATATATTCCCCATGCGCAAAAGGGGACATATCTCTGTGCAAATGTTGTTATTGCACAATGGGTGTCATTGATAGTGGGAAAGAGACAATGCTTGGGAGCTGGACATGTTGTTCAAACATCATTCCAGTCTTTTTATACACTCTGATTAAGGTCCTTTACTTAGAACTGCCATCATGCTGTTGCTGGCTGCTTTGAGCGGACAGAGAATATCTGAAATCCCTTTTCAGTCTCTTTTAAAGAATCAATTGAACTGCATTTCAGTGCCTGTAATTCTACAGTTTGTGACCTCCTCTTAATGCAGATTCTGGCTTATCTATGTAAGATACACAAACAGGTACATCCATAGTACCCATCTTTTCAAGTAGTACAAATATTTCCACTATTAGACAATTCCTTTTCTCCACTGCATTTCCAGGTCATAACCCCACTGTTGTCAGCATTACTTAGCCCTTGACACCCTAGCAGTATTTCTTCAGTAGTGGCAGATAGGGCTCTTAGGCAACCAGGAAATCTAAAACAAAGAAAAACTGTTAAAGGAGAATATGGGACAGAGAGACGAGCAAGTGGAACTAACAGAATAAAGGCCCAAGGGAAAGAAATTAGGTTGAGGCTGGGAGTAAGGGCAGTAACGTTTCAGAGGATTTGGGCAGGCAGCAACAGCAACTGCTAATTCTGCCAGGGACAGTGTCAGTCTGATCAGCCAGGAATTCACCTGGTTTCAAAGTACAATACCAGCACAGGGTACAGTTATTAGCATCCAATGTTCAAAATGATACAAAACTGAGCACAGAGACAGAACATATGACTAACTGAAGGGATTAATTTTCTAAACCTAGATGTCTCTTTTCAATTCTAAGTCTCTCCCAAGGGACCTGTGATGCATCTATTATGCCTGTGCCAATGTCTCAGATCATTACATTTAGCCTACGGAATACTAACCATCATGTCCTTTTCAGGCTTGAGAAAATGAATGGGGACCAACTTCAACCAGCTTGAGGTAGAGCAGCTCTGATGGTCCAGGTGGTACCTGCAGTTTCCTGATGATCTAAGCCAGGGTAATGGGCCTGGCTCAACCACTTGGCCACCTCTGAAAGCTTACAGAACCCCCTGCTCCCTGCCACGTGTGCTGGATGCAAACTTTTAGCTGAGCACTGTCATTTCCTACAACACAGCTGTTGAACTCAGAAGAAACAGCATAAACAAGATCCAGGCATGCCCCACCACTGCACCCATGAGAAGTGGTGCTTTGCCACAACACAGCCTTTGTCCCCTGCCCATCCTGCCTGCTCTTACCTGCTCTCTCTCAGTCACTGCCATTCCCCTCTAAAGCTCTCATGTGGCTGTGACAGGAATGTCTAAGGAGGTGAGATAGAAGCACCTACAGCAAATAAATAAATGAATAAAGCACTAAAAAGACCAAGCTGGAGAACAAGGGGGACATGAGCTGTAGGAGGCTTGAAGGCCAGCCCATAGAGTCACTCAGTCTAGACTCCAGATGTGAACGCAGAGCCTCAGTGAGTGCAATACGGGACTGCGTAAATATCTCAGCCAGATGTCTCAGGGCCTGAGCTACAAATCCTCACAAATGGTGACAGAGTTGGCTGTTGCTGTTTGTACTGCTCTGCTTCCAAGAGAATCAGTGGTCATTCAGTCAGCAGCAGTTCATTTTTGCTGCCAGATGGGAGGGAAAACCAGGCTCAGAGTTGCAGTTAGTCTCATAGCAAACTCAGCAGTCGGTGGATGGGTCATGGAGCCCTCTGTGGGTACTGAGGTTGGCTCAAAATAGCAATCTGGGGAAAGAGCTGAAAAGATGATAGTAAGCATAAAGGCACATGATACTGTGCCTTTCCCAAATAGGCTAACGTAATAACAGGCTGCCATGTCAGGCATTTGAATTAAAATTTAGGTCTTCCAGACCCCTCCCATTTGGTCAACTAAGCTTACAGATGCTTAACATTATGGGATGGAATTACCTTATGTTTCAGTTGCTGGAGACATGTGATACTCTGGCTCTAAGGAGCTTGATGCTTGTATCTGCTCTTTCAAACTAAGCATTCCTCTGCCCCACATATTCATGTTCCCAGAAATTGTCTCCTAGGTGGGTGCCTCACAGAAAGCACCTGGAGGAGATCTTACCACTTTCCTGTCTATTTGCAGTTGGATCGGTCCCTGGGGAGGCTGAAGATTAGTTTCAACTCCCTCTTCTGTCTGACTTGGACCAGAGAATTGAACCTGTTTCTCCCAGGAAATTCTATCACTACTCTATACTGTATTTCAAACCAAAGCTTTTCCAGTCTCTTGGATTTCTTTCACACTCCATAAAAAAATTAAGTATTTATTGTAGCAGAGTATAGGACCTGGGGATCTGCAGTAAAAGTCCTTTTATAATCTACCCTGTCACTGACCCAATTTAGGATATATCGATTTATGAGCTAGATTCTCTTCAGCAAGTCACCAAAATTGGAACTGGCTGAATAATTTATGAGAAGATTTGTAAGCAAAATTTCTGAGTTGGGACACTGATTCATGGGGATAATATTATTTATGATTTCTTGTTCAGGCATGAACATGTTTTAGGATGGCAAACATTTGTCGCAAGATTTGAAAGAGGATGGTTTTCATTCTCCTTTTTTAGGGTACCAATAGAAAAGTGAATCATACAGTATAAAAGATGAGCTTTTGAATCAGCTCAGAAAAAACTGCCAAAGAGACATATGCCAGTTAAACAAATCTAACAGCCCAGAAAAACTTGACAAAGTTTTTCTAAACCGAGAATGTGCTACCATATGTGCTACCATATCAGTGCCCTGTCTCTCTAGGTCCAGTTACAGCCTAAAGTTCCACCTTCTGGAGGAATATTTAAGAAGGCCATTGTCCCTGTCTTCAGACCTAGGCTCACAGAGACAACTTGGAGTCAAAAAAGTTTAGGATAAATTGCAGTACTTCAGACTCAACGCAGGCTAAGGGCTCACATATGAGCAGTGGCTGATGCAGGGTGAACTCTTTTATCTTCCATGGCAAATTCTTGGGATCGTGAGCCCCAACTCACAGACACTTTTTCTCAGTCCCAAGGCCCTAATGGAGGTCATGCCAAAAGATGTTCTGAACAACACCAGGTACCCATAGTGGCACATTTCCCATAAGGGTTGCAAGGGCTAACTCTGTTTTATACCTCTGTCACTTTTGACCCTCAAACGATTTCTGGGATCCACTTAGTTCTAAAACAAATGTTTCCTGAGCTGCTACATTCAGCCCTGGGTCTAAATCAGATTTACCTGCACTGACAGGTGTATGCTTTTAGGTTTAATTAATTTCTCTCCCTGTCCTGAACAACTTTACTCCCAAACACATAGTATAGAGAGACCTGTGCCAGACATGGACATCCTTTTCCTTGTTATTCTCCACTTTCCAAAGAGAAAAGGCATTGAGTGTAATAACCTTAACTAAAAGCTAACTCCATGATATAAAACAAGTACACTGAACAATTTATTCAAGCACATCATGCTGTTCTTCCACCTCCTTGGTAATGAATGCACAGCATCACCATGGCTGAAAGTAAAAGGGGATATTTCTTCTGGCAGTGCCCTCTGGGTCTGTTAGGCTGGCTTATCCAGCAATTGTGTTGGCAGTTTGGAGTTTTTCCCAGGATCCTCTATGGCCAGGGACGCTACAGGCCACTACTTAAATGTCACTGGCCATTGCAGATTAATTTTTGCGGGGGGGGGGGGGGGGAATCAACCTTAGAATGTTTTCCTTCTGCTTCACATCAAAAATTCATCTCTTTAAAAGTCTTTTCAGAGGGGGCTTTTTCTTGTAGAATGAAAGAGTTGGAATCCTACTGACTCTTCCATGTTGGGACATAAAAAATTTTCCCCATCTTGCCTTTGAATCTGCAGTTGCAACCCCTCTTCTAGTACAGGCTCAGAACACACATCTGACTCACAAATGCCAGTTCCAGTGTATAAACAGCAAGTAGACAAAAACATGAGATAAGTGAAACCTTTCCTCTCACAGTGCAGAGGGAGGTGAAACTCATGTAGACCAGTAAAAAAGTAGGTGTTGAAATACAATGTTGGAGGAGGATGCAGAAATTCCATAATCCTTATCTCTGTCCCTGAAAAAAATCAGTCTCTCCAACCACAAACCACAGCAAGTTCCTATCTGTGGAAAATCAGATTATTTTGCCATTTATGCAAGTGCAGTTGCCATCTGAGAGCCTCAAAGCTGCATTCCTCAATGCCTGTGGCCATATCAAATTTTTGGGAAGCCATGAAGAACCATTATCAGGAAAATGGTGCTTCATTTACTCTTTGACTCTCAAAGAATGTTTTGTCTTCCTCTCTGTTTTGTGAAGTGCTGTCAACACTTACAGTGAAGTTTATTGTAAATACACAATAATAACAACTGTGCACATTCATCTCTGATTCAATTCCTATGTAAATTTATGTTAATGTGTATGCAGATTAGGCCTGCCCCCCTTGGTCCTGGAAAGTTGTCAGAATGACACATGGGCTCTGAAGAGGTTGTGTGCTACTGATCTGCACTTTTTTTATAGTGTTCAATAACTGGCAAGCCAACAACAAGAGACTGTGGATATTTGTCTTCCCTTTTGCTGGATAAATCAATGGAGTCTTCTAGAGTCTGACTGGCCTAACAAGGACTTTTCTAGAGTCTAGCTGGAATTAAAAAGAAGTCTCTAAAACCCACCTCTAAAACCATGACCTGCTATTTTTATTTCTATTTCTCAATAGAACAAATACACATTGGATCTTCTAAAAATTTGGGAAGTACAAGGGAGCCTAGTGAGTTTCAAGGTCTGATATGCCATTTATGAGACAGAAAAGCATTTTTTTCTCCCTAATATTTAGTAACCACTAAACCAATTCCTGGACTTTATGGGTATTCTTCACTTTTTTTAACTAAATCAGTACACTTTTTAAGAGAGCTTCAATAGGTAATATTTTTTATTCTTTCCTTCTTAACCTCTTTTCTCTGTTCTAACATGAAAAAACACAGGTCTTCCACCTGTTTGTGCAGCCAGAGCCATTTTGAGCACTCAGATCAGACCAATGGGGAGGCAGCTGGAGTGCTGCAGTTGGCTGTTCTCTGCTTTCCTGACAGGGGTGCTTTGGTATGACACTTTCTAAGGACCCTTTGCAATAAATAGAAACTAATCTTTAGCTCATCCCATGGCTGTGTCCCTACAAGGCTCCCAGGCACTTCTTAAATAATCACAACAGGACTTAAATTGGGACTACAAGAGATATATATGCCCATTGCATTTCTGGTAAACCAAAAGGGGTTGGAGAAATTGCTGTCAGAAACAGCAGGCATCAAAATTTTTGTCTAGGAACACATACCAGACAACAAAAGTCCAATTGCCAGAAAATATTTATACTCCTGCAGTTCACAGCTGAGGACTTGGTCCTGACCTTTGATAGACAAATTTGTTGTCAGTTGGAGACTTTGTTGTGCTTGGAGGGTAAGATTGCACCCAGAGCTGATAAAGGTGGGAGCTGAGTCATCATTTCAGAATGTGGCAGCAGTCTCCTGACCATAATCACCTCCATCCTAATAATGCTTCATGGACTGAGGTGACCAGTGATTTTTGGGGGAAAAAACAAAAGAAACCAAGAAATCAGAAAACAACAAATTAGAACAGAACTGTACCTCATAGACTGATGAGTGACTTCAGTCACCATTTATTTCTGGCCTTTCAGCTGATTTAAAGACTGATGCTGAGGAAATCTCTCCTTCAAGTTCTTCTCACTTGAATCTGGTTTAGAGTATTATTTCACTCTACTTTTTTAATCTCATTTTATTGAAGGCAATGTTAGCCCCAAGAGCAAACCAAGCAAAACTAAAAACAATTAGAGCCTGGAAGGAATCTGTATTTTTCCTTTGAAATAGAGCCCCATGTCAGACAGCTTTCCACATACCTTGTTCAGCGTAGGTTCCATTATAGCATCCCATCAGGCCCATTCAAACCAGGTTGCAAAGTTATTGTGGCTGGGATCCAACACTGCTTTCCCTGCCCATGGTAGCTGTTGGTGCTGATTTCATCTTTATCATTTTCTCTCTTTCCACCTCTCATGCAGCTGCCTTCCTGTCTTGATAGGACCAAAGTGCAGCTCATGGAATCTATATGATAATCACAAAAATAGCTATATCTGTTGAAAAATGGATTTAATTCCCCCTCTAAACCTTTGTGTATTGCCAACTGGGGGTGTGAAACCAGCTGGCAAAAGATGCGTTCAGTTCGATTTCATGACTTTCATATACTGCAGCTTCCCGACTTTAAATGGTTCCTCCCCTGTCTAATGAGAGCATCAAGGCCTTGATTAACAGCCCTCACTTTAAACAAAGTTTTGGAGTTTCTTTTCATGGAAACTTCTCTGAGGATGTCTGACAGCCTGCTCAATCCTGGGCAGCTGAATGCCTCTTCTTTCACAGCATGAGCATTTGTCAGAGGCACTAGGAGTCAGGCTTGGTGAGGATTTGTGTCCCTGAGTAGTCTGCAAGTAACTTGCACAACAGCGTGGGAAGCAAGCTTAAAAGTAGTGCTGGTAAAACTGTGAAAAACTAATATAATCAATGTTTTCAAAATGTAAAGGCTTGGAATGGTCGATGTTTTACTTTTTTTAACTCTTTTATCCCTATTCTTATAAAAATACATTTTTTATTTACTGAAAAGCTTGTCTTCAGCACATTGTTTGCAATTTTCCTTTTAATCTAAACAGGATTTCAGAGAGATGACAAGGCAGTGTGAGAGAAAAGCCTGGTATGTTTTTTCACTGTTGATCACAGAGAAGGGAAAGGCTATTTCTTGGGAAAGATTCCTTCAAGACAGGTAGAACCATCCAGATCAGAGCCTCGAATCTGGACTTAGAGGGCATGACTGAGCCATCTTGGATTTTTGTTTAACATTTAGATGAAGTTTTGTTTTGGCTATGCTTGACAGTCAGAAAGTTACACTTTCAGCCAAAGCATGAAAGGAAATACTGGGGTCTTGGGGGATGGACGGAAAATGTAGAGAGGGGGTAAATCAACTCTAAGTAAAAAGCTCCCATGAAGTTGGTAGCATAACCAGACAAGCAAAGCAGCAATAAAGAGAGTGAAAAATTTCAGTCACAGAAGTCAAAAGCTGCAACTTTCTTACAGGGAAGGAATACATTGCATCTCGTTTCTGCTCTGCCTACTGATACCATCTACAGAAAATCTATCAGCAGTTGAAAGAGGGTTACATTCCTTGTCAACACATTCCACCACACTGGTGTCTTGACTTTCAAGAGTTCATTAAATGCACAGTCATGAAATTTTCTTTGAAACAGAAAGCTCCTTTATTTTGGCCTCATAGAACCATTAATAACTCAATTTCTTTATATATTAATTTCCCTCCATTTCTTACTTCAGCTATCAGCAGCACAATAAATTTACCTAGAAGCAAATTGTGGCATCTCTTTCTCTATATATTCCCCCTATCCATGTATATGTATCACCCCCACACAAATACACATATACATAAACATAAAACCTGACAGTGAATAGCAGAATTTACTGGAAGGCAAGAAAAAAACTAGCATATTCAGAAACAGGAGAAAATTAACACTGAATTATAAATTATACAGGCTAGCTATTAGACATATTTTACATTTTGTTCTTCTGTTGTTATTCTGTTTCTATGATTATGACATTTTATTTTTGCATACCTATCTTTTAGGAAGATAGCCCCTCTGGAAGGTCCCATTGAACTAGGATAATCACAGAGCAAGACTAGATTGTTTAGAGGGAAAGAACAAAACTGGACTCAAGAGACTGAAAAGAGCGTGCTAAGAATACAGGACAGTCAGTGGAGAGTGGTAACAGCTATGGGGCCTTTGTCTTTGGGCAGAAGCTGAAAAGCACAATTTGATTCAAGTTAACAGTGCCAGAATAGCAGCTCAGTGAAGTCATTGTACATGTTCCCACCAACTACAAAGATCTTTGGTCCAACATTAGGACTTGTTCCTGTGCTGTACTTTCTTCCCATGCAATACCTGCCTCCACAAATATTTGTTTCTAGTAGTGATGTGGATGCAAACTTCACTCAAGGGAGACATAGGACTGGGAGAGCAGAGCATGCTTGAAATGTGACTTAACAAGAGCTACCAGACTTGGTGTCAGCTCTTCTGTCCCTAAGACTTAGAAAAACTAGGTTTCTGATCTTAGAAAACTGTTCTGTCTTTATTACAATTTAGAAATATCTACAAGAGTTGTAACAATACAGCCTAATTCTCACCCAGGCAGTTCCAAGCACAATGAATGAAGAATGAAGAATGAAGTCACCTGCAAGTAATTGCTGTACCTCATAAGCAGAGCTCAGAATTGTTAGTCTCATTAAAGGTGATAAAAGCAGGACTCTTCATCTGGAGAACCTGTGAAATCGCTGCTTGTGAAATATCATTTAGTCCTTATCCTCAGCCAAAAATGATGGGAAGCAAAGCTGCTCTGCTCTACCTCTTCACTGAATTCAGAGCTTTCAGCCATTAATACAACCCACGAGCAGAGTCAGCACTGCACCAATGGACTTTGCTACTGGCAGGAATGGCATGAAGTGCCTGTCTGGATCAATACAGCCTTGTAGAACATTGTTGGTGCACTGTTGGTGGGAATGCTAGAATCTCAAGCTCCAGACCCAAGGCTGTACATACTTAGCACTTCATGATGTGCAAGAGACAACTGTTATATAAACCAGTAAAGATGTACATATCCCAACCCAGACAACAACGAAGACATGCAAGTCCCACATGTAATTCAGATTTAAACACTACCCAATGTGGCAGACATCCCAGTGTCCTAACTCATAAAATGAGCATTTTCAGAACTTTCACCAGGAAACAAAAAATAAAAAAAGGAAAATAAATTCTACCTCAACATCTTGAAAGAAGGCAGTTACCTCTCCAGGGTTTCTTCCTAAGTTAGGCAGGGCTCCTTGCCTTGGTTAGATAACAAATACACATTCATAAGTCCATGTGTGCTCAGACTTTTGTAACACAACACCATTTATGCCACAGCTAAAAGACATTGTTCCTTTCCCTGAGTAGTGAGGCGTCAGCTCAAGCTGGTGTAATTCACCTTTTGTCCATCAGTAGACAATTCTAATATAACAATGGAGGCAAATATAACTGCATATAATTGGTGGGAAAAAAGAGAATTAAGTTTACATTCATCACTTCTATAACACTTCAGAGAATCTGAATAAAACAGTGTTTTATTCCTGTGTTGGTGGAACTGTCTCCCCAAAAAATCAGACTCTCTTGCACTGAAAATAAACTTGATTGCCGTGTCCTAAGTAGAACACCATAAAAGTGATACAACATAGGATCCTTCTCAGAAACATCATTTTGTTTCAGAGAATCTCTGAACCTAAACATTTCCTTTCAGGCACTTTATTCCCAGAGGAGCCTGGCTTTCTGCAAGAGCCCTTTGTAGTCCAGCTGGATGTCATTACATAATTAAGCCTGTGAGCCAGGAGGTAGTCTTAAGTATGGCAATATTACAATGTAAGATCAAAATGTTATTCTTTCTTTCAAAAGACCTGGTGCCATTTGTTGTAGTGCCTTTATGCAAGGGATCAAATACAGTATTGATTATTCATTATTACCTTTAAAGAGGTCAGGAAGCTTCTGGAATTCAGAAGATTTCTGGGGATCTGAAGTGATATGAGGCCTCAGGGCTTGATGACTCTTCTTGACCTGAAGCTTTGAAATATCACCTGCTGTCTCGATTGTTCCTATTTGCTGCCTGGGATTTCAAAGTCTCTCTGTCTCCCTTTTTTCCCCCCAATGTCTTTCAGACATTGCCAGATCAAGAGAAGGAAAGAATGCAAAAGAAAGTGAAAGTGTGAGACCAGGAGTTGCAAGCCCAGCTGGCATAGATCTGCTTTGCTAAGCTTGAATTGAAAATGAGTATCATTATTCTTGTTCTGCTGCATCCTACTGTGTTTGGTTATTGCATCACACAGAAGAGGCAATGGGCATGTCCTGTGGCTAGCTCCATTGCCTTCAACATGAGTTAACCAAATGTCCAATATCCCAACATAGGGAGTTTTTAAACCTTTCTCTGGTGAGAGGAATGTTTAGAGGAGACTAGGAGTGTTTTTATATGTAGACCCTGACAAAATTTAAGACACTGTCTTCACCAGCAAAAAAAATCAATGTCATAATAATCTAAACACTATATTAAAAGTTTCCATTTTCAACAACAGTGCCTTTATGTTGTGGAATAAACCTCCAAGAGTGCTTTTTGGCAGATGGTTAAATATTGAAATAGTTGGCCACAGATTTTTAAAAATTGAGATAATTAGAATACTTGAAGCAGTTAATATTTATTAGTCATGAAGAGTTTGACAGATTAGATGTTTTCCTACCCACACATTCTCTGTCAGAAAAAAAAACCCAACAACCAACAAATCCAAAAAAAGCCATAACAAAAAAACCAAAAAAAAAAAAAACCAAGCAAAAAAAAACCCAAGCCCCCTTATCTTTCATTCTATGGGCAACAAACTTTGATATGAAGCAGAAGCCATGGTCTTCCCAGTCTACTCAGTGTAAGACACTGAGAGTAGTTGCTGTCACTTAATTCAAGAAAAGGCCAGGAAAAAAATGATGGGAACAAGATCTCTGTGGAAATGCAGAGAGTTGACCCTGGAAAGTGCCCAGGATTAAAACCTGAAGACTGAATCTTCTGCACCACTTTAACTTTCACTATAAATTACAGTGTCCCTAGCAAGGTTGCAGGGCTACTCCAGTCACTGGGGATCATGAGACAACCCATTCCCTATTAACCTTTTTCTTTCTGTTGGCCTTCCTTACAAGAGAGGAGATGTATGGAACAAAGGCAGACCAGTTCTGGGGCACTCCAGAACTACACCAGAGAAGACACCAAGACACAGTGGAGTCTTGACCTCCTGTCCTTAAAATGGGAGACAGGAGGCCATGAACTGACAGATTACTGAGGATGCTCTAGGGGCTGGTTTCACCAAACATGTCCTCTTTTATGTGTCCAGAAATCTGGCTGAAAATAAGGATTGCTGGCTGTCCCACAGACTGTCAATAGCTGTAAATGTTCGAACAGTGTCTGGGCTCAGAGAAAGCCTGCTTTTGCGTGGAATGCATATGTTACTAATGTATGATAGAGCAGCCTCATGAAACTCCTTGTCACCAATACATGCAAAACATGAAAGTACCACCAGTTTTAGACAATGTAGCTGGCTGGCTGGAAATACACCCACCTTGATTCTATCTTACCTCTCATTTTTTAATAGCACCACTGGGTGGTCACTATGTGCCCCTGTATGAAGTCTCTTGGGCCCCTTTGCACTCACAGGCAATAAGGCACCTCAGTAATGACATTTGCATGTATCCACATGCAGTGTTAAAAGGAGTGAATGCATAGGATTAACTGTGGCAAGCAGGGGGATGAGTGGGAAGGATTTTCATTGCTGTCTACGCAGCAAGGTCACAAGGGCAGACAGGAGTAGATCATACAACTGCTCTTACCTGGTACAAACCAGACTGCCCTGGCAGGCTGAACACAGGCCTGATCTGGAGTCACCCCAGCACTGCCCTCAAGGAAATCAAGAGACAGACTGGAAAGTAACCTTGGATACCACCCTGTGCTGGTGCCAGTTTGCTCTCTTAAGGGGATGGTAGCTGGAGCAGAGCGATCTCTCAGCTATACCCTCCCTTTCTGTGATCAGCAGAGATGAAGTGCTGAAATCACTGAGGAGATTTTTCTTTGTCTTACAAAAATCTTTAAGGGCCATCCCTGTCA
Organism: Agelaius phoeniceus; assembly: GCF_051311805.1. Lineage (NCBI taxonomy): Eukaryota > Metazoa > Chordata > Aves > Passeriformes > Icteridae > Agelaius > Agelaius phoeniceus. The sequence continues at coordinate 63,551,332 of NC_135265.1, read as the reverse complement.
TAGATAAAAGGATAGGGTATTTTTCTCAACTTTTTTACTTTCATTAAAATGATTTTAGAGGTATTTTTCCAGTGTATTCCAGCTATTTCCTTGTCTGACAATAGCAATTCATGCTTTAATTATCTCATTGGCATAGTGAGACTGTAGAAAAACTGGTAGATTATGAACTACAAGGGAAGAAAAACGTGGTTTAGATGAGCAAACACTCAGAATTTTCCAGCTCTCATAATTGCTAAAAAAGCATGTTGGAGAAAATCTGTTAAAGTTTCAGTATCCTTCCTCTTCAAGGGAAATCCACAATTCTTAAACCTTAAGAGTACCATCAAGACTCATTGCAAACCAGAAGACAAGACAAGAATAGAAACCCAGCAATAAAAAAGAAGTCACAACCTTTTAAAAAACAAGCGGGATCCCAGAATCCTATTACTCATCATACAGACAAAAAAAAAAAACCAAAAAACCCCCACGGAAATGAACCCACATTGTTTCGTCTTGAAGTACCCAGAAGAAAAATCTGCACCTTAAAAAGGTTTGACCTCAATATAGGCCATAATGTAGAAATGTGAGGATCTTGGAAACTTGTGCTTTTCCTGGATTGAGGCCCAGATTTTGTAATATATCTTGCCTGTTACTATTTTTCTTGCTTCTTCCAAAGTAGAAAAGGTTCTTTTGAAGAAATGTGTTTTCTAGACACTTTGATACACCAGAATTGGGGTCTGTTTAAATACTTCAAATTTGACATATATACACATGTAGTTATAACATTTTGTGAATGTGAGCCAACGTTGCCTTCTCTGGACCCAGTCCTTCCTAACAATATGTTGTAAGACACTAGACAGAGCAGTGTCTACCCTAACAGGCAGAGTATGCACTAGGCCAGACAAATAACAGTAAAACACTCAACTTTCTGTGCCTTCACCTTCTTCACCACAGTTTTAATGAACAGCACCTGAAAGAATTTATGCCCATGTTGAAATTGGAGTTCCAGGACACAGTGCTGGCACATCACATTTGCTTGGAAAAGGAACCTTTTCTTCCCCTCAGCCTTACTTCACACAAGGAAATCTATCAATAGTTTGATCCAGTCACTATCAGCAGTATGAGTATTCCCTCAGAGGCCATTTTCCTACCTTGGCCACAATGTGCTCTTGCATGTTGTCCTGCTATTTGGTTCCCAATGCTTTCCAGGCTGAATTGAAACTGTGGCTACAAGACATTAACCCTACCCTAAGGTTCTCACACATATCCCTCTTTTTTGCTGTCTAGAGAGTATGGATGCAAATGCTTTCCTGTGCGTTATCTCATACCAGTTGACTGAGGGCACCAGAGAACTGAGAGACCACGTCTGATCAATATTTTTCCTCCAGCTACACCTTGAAATCCGGCTAGAAGGGGGCCAGCCATACAATATTTCACGATTACTAGCCCCACTAAAATTAATTCCTGCCATATCTTATCAAACAATCAGCCATGAGAGAAAGTTTTCCCTACTGGAACATGCATAAGTCACTCCAACTTTTGTGGCTGTGAACTGAAAGCAATTCTTTCTCCACCTTTCAATGTTTGCTCAGGTGCAGCTTGGTTTCCACGTGGACTGATGGAGGAGAACCTGCCTCAACCAGTGAGCTAACAGGAGCCACCAACCAACTGGCACAGACTGCAAACAAAGTCTTCATCCCTAAAGAGTCTGTTACATAAAAGTGCACAACATAAAACCATCTTTGTGTTTGTGACTTACTGTAAGTCCTTAGGAGGTTTGCCTTTAAGGATGACTACATTTTTAATCAATCAGCAAGGCATGCAGTATGTAAAGTTCATGCTAGCTTGAGCGGCAGCACACTGTGTTTTTCCCCTGGTGAGCAACCCCCTCTCAGCCCCTGAGCTTTAGCTGGTGAGGTTATGCAGCCTTGCCTATTAGGACTGCTCTCAGCCACATGCCTCACTGCACTCTCAAGTCTCAGGGCCAAGAGTAAACTTTGAAGGAACCCTGCCAATTAAATGTAAGCAGAAAACAAAGTCTTCATTTTTCAGCAAAGCTAATGTGGTCAGAAATGTTCTCATGCTGCTGCTACTGATAATTATTATTTTGCATTCAGTAACGATGGCTGTTAACTCAATTTGAATATTAAATTCTGTCATGAAAATGAATGTATTAAAAATGAGAGTTGATCAGATTGTCATTGGCAAATAGACTAAATACATTTTACTACTGGTGAAAAGTGAGCCCTTCTGTGACAAATGTTTTACAGTCTTGTTCTGGGGACCTTACAGGAAAAAAAACCAAAACTTAGATGGCATGCATTATCTACAATAGGCAAAGACAAAACATTGCAGAAAGGTTAGGCCAGATGAATTCCAGTAAACCCTTTATATAATTTCATAGTCCAAGTAGATTACAGCAGGTTGCAGAAAACATATTTGAGGAATGACATGCAGAATTTAATAGAATATACTTGGATTAGTTCTTGTACTTTCTCTATTTAAATATAATTGTTTCAGTCTTCAGTTCAAATACAATAATGTTGCAGTTTCAGTGTTTAATTGTTCTACTGGATTGTGACCCTGCCTGCAATGAATCTAACAGCACAGACAGTCTCCAAAGAGGTCTTGTCTTAAAAATTACAACATTTTCAGTCCCTTTATCTTTTTTTTTTTCAACATTAGAAGCAAGTGATGTACATACAACAAGAAAACTTCAGTGCTTGAAGGATCTTGATTGTAATCTTGCTACCCTATGAGACAGCTAAAAGCTATGGCAGGGGAGATGGCCATCTGACTGTCAGAGCTGGCCCAGAGCTTCTAGTGCAGTCTGGGCACCAGGAAAAGCAAGGTGGTCATAAAAAATTTCAGAATGTCCCAGACAGATGCTTGGTTGCCTGCTGCACTGCATCAATGGATTTCTTGTGGGAATATATTGGATTCATTTCTCTTGGGGCCTCCTAACACCATGAAGGTCTCAGGTAGGTGCAAACAGAAGGGAGAACAAAGAATTTTGCTTCAAAAAGCCCTTCAAAAAAGATCAGATGCACTTCAGCTTAAAAGAGAAGTAAGAATATGACCATTCCAAGGGGATGCTTGTAATTTCTTCCATGATTTCCATAATTCAATACCTTACAATTATGCATTTCAAAGTCATCTGAAAGTACCAATAAAGACAGATTGATTACTTTATTTGTATACATTGCTATGAGACATTATCATTCGATGCTGCCAAAGTCAGTTCTATGCCAGCCCTTGATCTAAAATTAGAATAAGGACAAGGAAGTGTTCTTTCCTCTACAATGATCACCTAAACCCAAATGAGCCAAGAGAGGCTGAGAGACCATAAAGCAGTCAGTACCAATGAGTGTTTGCTCATGGAAAACCACAGGACCTCCAAACAGGCCCTTTGGAACTTTATTGAGAACATAGGCAAATTTCAGCACCCAGTCAGCAAAGTGCTCAAAATATCCACTAGGAATAGGGCTTGAAATTTACCCAGAAAAGGTAACTAGGCAGGAGAGACACACTGTGCAGCAATGTGAAGGACTCAGAGCGGTTTTAGTTTCCCAAAAAATATCATCGGCCATAGCAGCTGTAGAAGGTATTGTGCATTAAGTTCTGCTCCCTGCAGCTGCCCCTCTGAGAGCAACAGAGATCTCACAGTGTCCATCCCTGCAGCTCTTCCCTGCCTCGGCAGTGCAGAAAAATCTCAGCCCTGAGCCTGTGCAGTGCCATTTCACAGATACTGAGTAGAGGGTCAAGGATATAACTTTTGGCTCTTATTTCCAAAGGCAGGTTTGGCACTTCTTCACACCCACCTAACTGCTCTTGAATTCAAGCCCTTGGCTAAAGCAGGGAATCTGTTTGTTGCTCTCTGGAAGACAATGCCTTCCATATAACCCTGACCCTGAGAGCTCAACCTGCACCACAGCCTCTCCATCCAGGACCACCTATGAAGAGGGTTTACTCAAAGGATTGTCCACATCTAACTCCACAAGTGCTCAGCCTGCTTTCACCTTAAGACACAGGATGGGTTTGTACATGTGTACCTCAAGTTATTTCTGTGCACCCTTCATGTGGGCATTGGCCCAGATCCATGAGTGTGTGCACATGCAGATAGATAAACAGATAATCTGGAACTGTTTCAAAGCAAGGGAAACATTTCTCTTTCTTTCTTTTTGTCTTTCTTTCTTTCTAGCCATTTTGCAACAACTTGGCCTTGGGATCTTCCAGGGAGCTGTGTGTATATATGAGTGACACACTTGCCTGTTTTCACTGCTCCTGCCTTATGTCAATTTAAGCATCTTTCCTACACCTGGAGGAGTTCAACAAACATCAGCTCACAGGTGTCACACTCCATTGGCTGAAGGCTGGCTCCAGAGAGTCTAGCCAATATCTGCTTTGGCTATTAACAGCCTTGGAGAGGCCAAGCTCAGTGTGTGTGGGGAAGCAGGGGGAGGAAAAGGTGGAAGGAAAAGGAAGGGGGGGTAACATGTATGTGCATGTGCATTTGCTGCTGCTTTAACTTTCCATCCATTTAAGAGTTTAAATACTACTCAAGCACTTAAAAAAACATTAGGACACATTCCAGCTTTCTCTGCCAGTCAGAGGGAAAAAATGTTTGAAACCCTGCATCTCAGCACCCCGAGGGCTTTATGATTTGTTAGGTTTAGTAGTTCAGAGGATTAAAAAGACAGAAATATTAGTAGAAAAAGAAGAGGAAAAAGTCAATGTATTCACTGAAGCAAATCTAATGGGTTGCTGGGCCAGAGAAGAAAAGGTTCTACTACCTGACTGAATCTTATTTATATTTCTTGCTCCACAATAAAAAATAATTTTCTAGACATTCCCCCCCCCCCCTTTTTTTTTTGCTATGCTAGTCACATTTCCTAAATCCTTTATCAACGACTGCTCTGCATATGAATGGGCTGTAATTGAACTGTCACATTCATGAAGGTCAGTAACCTTTCATTAGGAAGAATGTGTCTTTCTTGATAAATTGCAAAGTCCCTGAGGATTTGAAAGCATTTTTTTTATTTCATTCTTTCAAATATACCTTAAAAATCTAACACAGATCTTTCTTTCTTTTCACAGTACTCTGACAAACCCCTCGTCTTTCTCTTTGTCATAGGCAGTTCCATGCAAAATATTCAATCACAAGCTTTCACTGTGACCTTCTTAAAAACAAAATGGGAAGCATAAGCCCCCCACCCTCAACCCCTCACTTTGAATTGCAGATTGCTAATACTTCTGCTTAAAAATCCCCAAAAGTCAAAACCGTGAGATTAGAAGCTTTGCCATGTCCTTGCTTCTTCAGACTGGTTTGAGTTTCTATTGTAATGCAACCTAAGTCACACTCTGTTGGTGCCAGTACATCAGTCCATCTTCTTGGTGTGTCCATTCCTGTGCAGAGATGGACAGACAAATGCACCAAGTAGTGACAGACAGAAAAACAAATTGGGGGAGAGAATGGGGAAGAAGAACAAATTGGGGGAGAGAAAAAAACTTATCTAGTACTGCAGACAGTTTTCAATCCCTTGCCACAGGTTAGCTGCATGCAATTCATTCTTCCCTATCTTAGGAAAATAAGCTTTTCAGAGGATTGGTTTTGCACCTTGATCTGCACCCTGACACAGCAGGGTCCTTAAACTGACTGGCTGCCAAGTTCATAACTCCTTCCAGAAGTTCAATTCCTCCTCCAGATTCTGATCAGAAAGCGTGCAGCAGGATGCATGGAAATGTGTTAAGCTTCCCACCCTTACCAGTGCAAAGGTGCCTTCAGAAGTGTTAAAATACTACTGAGGCTGCTGGGGCGGAAGCCATCTGTTCCTGTGCCGTGTTCAGCTAGCTAAGCCTAGTGCCCATCTTCAGCCACTTGACTGGCTGGGGATTGACTGTCAAGGGGTCAGAAAAAAAGACAACTTGGTGGAAAGTCAGATAGATAGATAGATAGATAGATAGATATCAAGATAGAAACACCACAACATGAAGAAGGTGAGACTTGATAAATGGAGGCAAGCATCTGGCCTTCTGTGTTAGCTATTCAAATGCTTCAAAAAGTAACATGAATTACAGGTTCTTGAGAGACTATCCTTTTATTGTCAGCACTCATAAAATTGTGGTGATTTAAGGTACACCCCATAAGATGGAATATAGACGAAAGAGGAACAAGGCATAATTTCTAAGCAGTTGAAATACTTTGATGGTACAGGCCACATTGGAAGCTTCTTATCTGGAAGGAAAAAAGAAGCAAACATTTATTTTGATTTTTTTCAGGAATGATTGAAGAATTAATACTTTAATTAGGCTTAATTCACTTTTCTGAAGACTTCTCTCAACTAGTGAGTTCTGTTGGGTCCATATGCCCAGCTTTGAATGGGAATCATTTACTGCAGTACCACAGAATGGATCTTCTCCCACCAGTAACAGAAGTCATAGAAAAAAGACTCTCACAAAGCAAAACAATATAGGTTCTGCCTGACTTCCATATGAACATCCTCCTTCAGCAGCAAGAGTTAGTTTGAATTCACATGGAGAAGGTCTTTATTTAAAAGCTAGAGGTCCTGTTATGCTCCAATTCTGCAATAGTTCTGTTAGATAGAGATAATTCATGCTATAGAAGTAGATATATATCTGTGTATAAAATATTGAAAAGATCCAAAGTTACGTTTCTGACCACTCTGGCTGGGAAAAGAGTTCTATTCTTATTTAACCAGTTCCCGGACAGCGGTAGGATAATATCAGGTCTGTTACCGTATGAATGGAATAGTCCCTGGCTGTTATGGGGGATTTCTTCCGACATTCCGGGAGATAGCATCTGGACTTTCCTGGAATGGAATGTCTCAAGGAGCTCACAAGACATACACCTGGACATTACTTCATCGTGGTACTCAGAAACTAGTACATGTGAATGGATCTTCTGCCTGGACACTCAGACATTCGTCTGCATCTCTGAGCAAGCCTTTGTCGGTTTCTACATCTGTATGGATTCAACTACACATGAGAAGGAACATAAAGAAATATGTGGTCATCCCTGCCCCAGGCAGAATAAACTGTATGTAAGCTGGTCACTGGAAACACTCGGGGTGAACCTTAGGGGGAACACTGTCACTCTGTCAGCAGGAACCCAAGAGCACCCAGCGGCTGCACCCGGGGCTGACGCTGTCTTGGCTGTGGTGGGATTTCGAAATTCTCTATTTTTTGTTATTCGATCTAATAAATCTCTGTTAAATTTTTATAAATTTGGCTACAGATTTGATCATTTAGAACAGTTCTCTAAACACAGAGTTCATGGTGAAGGGTAGCCAGGGGTGCCCAGAAGCATAAATGAGCCTAGACAATTAATCATCTGAATTCTCTCCGCCACTTGTGAAGTGAGGTACTTCCAATAACACTGTAAAGAAAAAGACCAGGCTTCATCAGTGGCCAAAGGGATGTGGCAAACACCATCTAGGACTTTAAAACAACAGAAAGGCCTTCACAGACCATCACTTTCAGAGCCATCACATTCAGGCTGCTCAGTGTAAGAGTCTGATGTAGAAACCCCCACTACAGTGGCATCTAAGGTCAATAAGCAAAGAGTGATTCAGACTTCTAGTGAGCAGGGGCCACTAGATGCATCAAGCAGGCAGGACTGACTTGTCTACATGCCTGACTGGGGTACCAAGACGACTTTTGTTTCTGCTGACTGCACAGGAATCCAAGGTCTAGCAACTTGGCAAGGTGTGCAGAATTGCTCACCAGTCTCTTGACCTGACACACTGTCCTTGCTCCTGTTTCATACTGGGCAACAGGAATACAGCTCCAGTTTCTAGCACCCAGTGTCATTGCTGCTCTGTGTGGAATATATTAATACAGTCTTGTGTGGGACTTTTCAACTGTACATCAGGAGATGCCTTTGTAGGAACTCCCATTTTGGAGGCAAGATGCTGACTGCTTTACTAGAGAGAGTAAGCAAAGAAGAAAAAACAAGTTATATTTTAATGTGGGACCACTTAATGTTGTCCAAGTTATGGACCAGTTTTCCCAAGTGTTAATTTGGAGACTACAGATGATTTAATCTCTTGCCATGTATTTGGGTGTGCTAGTGATCTGGAGAATGTTTTCATGCAAGTGCCCAATCATCCAGACACTTCCAGTTGCTAAAAAAATGCCAGAATTAACTGACAGTCAAAGTAATTCAAATGGAAGACTACAATCTTGGGAAAGAACTTACATCAAAATAAATATTTTCGCAGATATTTTCTAGCATGCCTGCCCTAAAATGCCCTATGGGCAATAATTCCTAAGGTGTACTGTTATTTTTCTTCTCAGATAAAATGTTAATAGCCAAGTGAATATGAGGTTGCTATTTACAAATCTCTGTAGAATTGATGTTTTGATTCATGCACTTTGGTCCTCTGTCCAGAGTACACGAATTTTTTTCCTCACTTGGAAGTAGGTAGTTTCCTACATCGCAGTACTCGGATTCATACACAGCTAAATTGGGAATTCAGCTGCAATCAGGGAATTCAGATTCCAAGATCTCTGTTGATAACTGCTTATGGAAAAACAGCAGAACAGTATATCACCTCATTGTATATATCCAGACCAAAACAATGAGACCTCTCAAGCACTCCACACTGTGTATAAAATAAAAGTCATTAAAGAATTTGTTTTGAAGTGTGTTAAGCATTTTCCAGGCAGGCGGTGAATAAATCCACTTTACCACTTCATGGCTTTACAAAGAAGCCCATCCATTAACATGGGAACCCTCTTGTTTGCATTTCTTAACAGCTGACATTTGTACCTTTCTAAGGAAAGTGAAGGGCATCTCATTGCCTCATTGTTTAAATCAGTGTGAAAATAATGGGGATGATAGGGAATTGGAGCTAATTTCCTTTGTCTCCTATTCAGCAGATAATGGTGGTATGTGTGGGATGCTAAAGGCCAGGCAGAGGAGGTGACCTGAAGATGACTTCATTCTTATGAGGTTTATCAAAGGCTCCTGTCAGTCAAATGCATGCTGAGAGATTGGGGACTGGCCATCTGGTCCAAAGTTAATCAAAGAGGAAAAAGGAAAGTGAGGAGGTGAAAAATCTCCCTGTCAGCTTTGTGGAAGGTGGAGGGAGAGGCAGACAGAAGAGGAAACTCGGGTGCTCCAGTAGCCCAGTACTCAGACTCGGTGGCTGCAGAGGAGGCATGGAGTGGAGTGGGGTGGAGGAGAAGCAGGGAAAAGGAAAAATATCGTTGTTTTGAAATTTCCCTGGGATGATCCCACACCAGCTTTAAGTGGCAAGCCTGAAGGTCACTGCTGCTGTTAGCCATGCACAGCAGAAGCAGAATTGTTTCACTTGTCCTCAGAAAAAAAAGGGGGAATGACTGACTCACAGTAGGGAACCAGTGCAATATAAAGCACAGGGTTTTCTGTCACAGAGCCAGACTTCCTTCCTCTGAGCTCTGCTTCTTGCAAGCAGGAACAAGAGGTACAGCCATGCCACCTTTGTGTCCTGCAGATTCAACCATACTCAACTCCTCACCTTCTACCCCCCCCTCCACCCACTGGGCTCAAAAACAGATGTCCTGCAAGCACTACCCACAGCCAAGAGGTTGGCATAGTTTGCCCATAATCACTTTTCTGTCAGTGCTGACCCACATACATTTTTGCACTGTGCGTAAGCTAAGAGGGGTATAGAGCAGGGATTTATCAGCAAATGACTTGGATTTTGCTGGGCATCACACAATGCTTGTACGTGAAAGTGAAGGCGCCAATCAGATAACTAAAATACTATTTAAACGTGTGTGCATGTATTATGCAAAAATGCATTTCTTCACCAAAGATGCATTCTGAAGTAAAACACCAGAGTGTGACAGCCTGATTTCCATAACTAGCCCTGTTCAGCTGCTCAAATCAGCTAAATAGAGACATATTTTTAAAACTACAAACGTCCAGATTGTGAATCCCTCCTTCATGCTGGCAAGTAGTCATGCTAATGAGTAGTCTCCTTGACTCCAGGGGAAAAACTCTTGCCAGCAAAGGTTTCACAATCCCAGCCCTAAACATTTCTAAAATGATTTACCAATATGAACTAACTTAAAACAAAACAGAAAAAATGAAAAAAAAATTTTAAAGGGAAAAATAAGGAAATAGTGGAAGGTGGTTTTTTGAGGGCTGCAGATTAAGGCTGAGCGTTAAATGTATTCATGGAATTAGCAGAGCAAGGGATGAATGTGCTTCCTGTAATACACACACACAGAGGCTCCTCCCCCCAGGACAGAAACATCCTAAACCAAAGAGAATGAGAACTAAAGAGTTTGGCTGCCTCATATTCCTGGGGGTGGGACTTGCTTCTCCATTAAGTTTCCATTCCGCATCTTCCTCAGGTTGAGGTCCAGTCAGGCCCCCATAGAGAGGAACATATGGAAAACAGTGGCAACGAGCTCTGCTCTACCTGCAGCTTTGCTGAGCTGAGTCTTCTCCAATGCCCTGTTTGGGAGCATCACTTTGCATGGCCAAGTGCTGCAAAATAGAGCTGAGAATAGTGAGAATAGCATCAGACAGGACTTTTAAACCAAACCTTTACAAAGCACCTAACCCAGGGAATCTCTGCTTAACAGAGGATTTCAGTTCAGGATATACAGCTCTGTCTGTACATACAAAATACAAACATAACTATAGACTCACTGCTTGCTGTCCTCTTACTTTTATTGAGTTTTTAAAATGGCAAGCAGCCTGCTACACTAGGCAGCCTGAAACAGGCACAGCCAAAAATGAGCAAGGGTGGATAGATATTGGGACATCTAGAATTTTCTTGCTGCTAATGTTTGATGTGACCCTTTGGAACAGCAATAAAAGTCAGTGAACAATCTCAGGTACCAAACATGCGCTCTGCTTTTACACATCATAACTTGCATTTACGTTCTGCTGAACTACTTTACCTGAACTGTGATGACTTCAGAAGGAAGAGAGTTAATAGCATTAAGAGTTCTTTTTTGGTTTTGTTTTTATCTGCACAGCTCTAAATCTCAGAGAAATATGACTAAGAAAATGATCTTTCCCAACCCCTGGAAACAAAATGCAGCCATTTGGATCCCAACATAAAAACAAGCATCAGCATGTCTGAAATTCTCTGCCGGCTATAATTAAAACTCATGAGTGACTACGACACAACTGTTTCTGTCTTTATGACATGAAACATGCAGAGATTTAGAAATGGACTGACAGAAAATTCAGCAAGGAAATTTCACCAGAAAACTTCTATCTCCTGAAAAAATTAGGTATTTTTATCAGGCAGCAAGCCATTATCATAATATTTATGATTCCCCTTGCCCAGTTTCTGCTGGATCTCACAGAAGGAAAAAGCTTTAGGCTTACCTGTGTCTGGCATGGATCCCTAGTCTAACACATTGGTTGAATACACAGGCCTGAACATGCTGTCATCAGCATATCCTCCTTCTTCTTGTGAGCCTGAAATAATTCAATATGCTAAATTAGACAATGCCCTAAATCAATCAGTAGCTCCATTTTCGTCAGTAGCTCAGAGTATTTCCATAAGCAGGTGGGTGATTTAGCTACCTAACCCTAACCTGATGGACAATAAGAGACCACATCCCCTTGAAGACATTGAGAACATTGAACTGTGCTTTTTTCCCCACACTTCTCACAGCTCCCTTATTTCTAGTTAGAAATCACATAATTGCAAATTTCACATTGTTAAGTAATTTCTGAAGGACTTTTTCAACTTCTCTGCTATACTTCATGGTCAACAGCATGCATGCTGAACACATTCTTTAATGATAGCCACAGTAGTAATTCACTCAGAAACAGTTTTCTTTCAAACACTTCAGAATAGTAAAGAGTTGGGGGAGGGAAGTTATCAGCACTAATACAATTTATTAGACAAACCCTATGTGGATGCCATGGCAGGTCTGCTATCAAAGGCAAAAACCTTCAGGCTTTTTACATCCCATAATCCCAATGAAAGCCTGCTTTTGCAGATACCCTGCAGTTCATGAATCACTGGCTGTAGCATACAAAATCCCCTTTTTAAGTAATTACTGTACAATAGACAAATCTGCATAGTGGCTGATGTTATATAAAATATTCCAAGGCAGTCTCAAAACCACAATATATTAGAAAAAAATCTCAACTGGAAACAAGTGTCTTTCAGTAAGTATATGTTGTCAAATAGGGGATGCTGTGATCTAATCATACTAGGTCTGTCCTGAGGACTGGAAATGGTCTGGCAATGGAGGAACCCAAGCCAGTCATGGACACTGAATGGCTCCTATCTCTAGACATTCTTTTCTATTTGTTTCACTTGGGCTTCAATACACCCTCAAGCTCCTGATTTTTACATAATTGGATGGTTCTGTTATTGCCAACTTAGTTTTCAAACATCAAAGAACACAGAATCATCTCAAATCCATGCATTGCCTGAATAACGGGCCTGGCTTCCTATGTTCCATTTATTCAGCAGAATGAACAAAAAGCCCTCTATTTTTAGGAAAATGCCAAACCTAAACCGCGATCTTGTCCATGCATTGCCTTGGTAATGGAGCTGGCTTCCACATCTTCATCAGAATGAAACAAAAGCCTAGTATGTTAGAAAGACAACAAAATTTCACCAGGATCATATCTCTGTACTTGGCTCTCATTTATCCTCACACCTGAAAAGTTCAGCTTCTACATTCAGCAACAAGGAAGATAGGTTTTCTTTCATGAGAAGCCCTTATTTGCCTAACTTTGGTTTCATCTGTGGACGAATTACTTCACCAAAACTTGTACCCTTCAGCTAGTCTGTAAATCAGACTTGGAGTGACAAGTGAGTGGCATTTTGCCAAGTCACTTCCAGAACAGACCAGCAATGCTCAGTCATACCCACATAATCAGAAAACAAACAAAAAATGATAAAGAAGGGCAGAACTGTGTTACAATTTACAGAGCATGATGAATATGTTCAATTTGGACTAATTGTAAAATATGTTCTATTCATCTACTTGCAATTTAAGATCTGGCTAATGGCACAGCAGAAAAAAAATCTGAACTGGAAAATTAGGACCACTTTAATTGCAAGACTACGGACTTTCCTCTTTCTTTCAAAGGAAGCACACAGAACTTCTTCAGTGGATGCCATGGCTTTAGAAATGCTCTCTGAATCAGACTTAGCATTTTCAGAAATCTCCTGTACCTCCCACAATGTCCAAGGTTTATTACACACTTTATTTTCTTGTTCTTGGTGCAAGAAATCTGCAGGACAATTGGAACTTGGTTTGCAAAAAGAAAAATTATAGTGCGCCACAAAACAGAAGGTCAATCAACATTTTGGAAGTGCTTTATGAACTGGAAATCTTTCTCCAAAGTATTTCACTACAGCCCAATGAAACATTACATGCTGGTGGAATTTTGTCCTTTTAAAGTTGGCAGTGCTTTCTTTGACAAAGAGTAAGTTTTGTTCAGGGTTAATTTGCTTTTAGTGCTCCTCCCAAAATCAATATAATCACTGCAGTGCAGTTTGACAGGTTCCTGAGATAGTGTAAATTAAGTGACCCACAGCAACCAAGGCACAAATACCAACTACACAGTGAAAACATGGAGGGACAGCAATTACCATTAAAAAGGCAAAATCTGGCAAAGGCTGTCTGTATTAGGTTTGTGTGGAGCTCCCTGGCAGGCTGCTAAAACATAAGTTTTTGTTTGAAGGAAGGCAGAGCTAAGATTCAGAAGACTTTTCTGGGTTAGGTCTGCCTTTTTGCTACAAGCATCAGTCACCAAGAGTGCAAGTGGTTTAAAACACAGTGAAGAGTTTGGCAGAAATTTGGACTGCTCTGTATGTGGGATGTTGTGATTCCTCCAGCTGCAATTCCCTAGGATGCATTTCACCTAGCCAACACCTGACAGGAAATATTTAGGAGGTTATAAGTCTTCTTTAGAAGAAAGTTACAGCAGGAAGGGGTCCAATATAACAACTAAAACATGAAAAAAAGCTTTCTCACAGTTTGTGTTCTAGGTGCTGGCTGAAATCCTGGCTCCATAAAAAGTCTTTTACTGTGCACTTCCAGGATGCCAGGTTTGTCAACATCTAGCTAGCTTTCATATATATTTGACCTATTGTGTTGCCTGGCATCATGGTCAAAGAATAGCAGATTCAGTCTCAGTGTGAAGAAGAAACACAGCACACAGTGAGATGGTTTGCACAGCCCTACCTCAGGAGGCAGCCATTTCATACACAAAGAAGGTGTCCCCATCCTTGTCATTTATTGGATTTATTTGACAGAGGCAGGGAGGGAGAACTTTGAGAGCATTTTTTGACACAGCTGATGTGTTGATACTGATCTTATTTTTTCTCTAAAGAGTTTTATTGACTCAATAGATTACCAAGATTTTAAATTCAGGGATCACATTGCTGCCGCAATGACAACTGATTTGTCTGCTGTAACAGAGACACAGTTGTACCACAACTATTCCACAGTATCTAATCAACCTTTTTCATACACATATAGGTTACCTGGAGGCTTTAATTTAAAGAACAGAACAAAATACCCAGCCTTATGAAAAAGGGTAGTTGTGGCTGTCATACAGATGTTTTGCTGAAAAAAGCCCTAACTCACAAAGAAAATCAGAGAGGTGGGAAAGAATGGGTGCAGCCTACCACTGCTGCTCCTTCACTCCTACCATTTCTTGGGAGTTTAACAAACCCATTGCTGTCAAATTGCAGGAGTATCAAAAGACAAGATGGTCAGTGTCATCTTCTCATCTTCTCATCATCTAAGCCCAAGAAACAGAAACAAAAGTTTTAAAAGCTCTTTTTTTTTTTTTTTTTTTTTTTTTTTTTTTTTTTTTTTTTTTCCTGAAGCACTTCTAATGCCTAATATCAGCCTTTTTACCCATTTTCCTGGTCAAACTATCAATGTGAATGAGCACTGGAGTGTGTGTCCATCCTGGCAGGGTATATGAGCTCACAGAACCATAACTCAGATTAGAACATAGCTTCCAGAAAAAAAAAACAGGCATTGATCTGTGCCTTTTTTCTTGTACTTCCTGTTAGCCCACACCCTTCCAAAATACAGAAAATGAAAAGATCATCAGAAGTATCATAAAATGAAAGAAAAAATCCCCATGGTTCTGATAATAATTTGGAATATTCTATATGGCCACTAAACTCAAGCAAGGATCTTTGATCTATTGTGCTGCATTATGTAACTTCAAGAAAATGAGATGGGAAGGTAAATATACAAAGTAGGATTTAGTAAGATGCTGGGTGAAGAGGGACAAAACCCCTTTTTATGGTTGTCAGGAAAAAGGAGGGTGACATTCTTGCAGAGTTAGAAGGAGGTCAATAAATCATCATCCTTATCTTGCAAACAGTGCCTGTGACTTCAAAAATTAGCTCATTTATTCTGCACAATTAAATTTATTGAAGTGTGACAGAAAAAGTTTAGCAGTCGCTGATGCAGAAAGGCAGCAACAACGGAGGCAGGCAACTGACTGAATGACACAATTAGTTGATTTTCATTTTATTTATCAATATAATTATTGAATTGTATTCATCTTATTTCACAGATTTTTACCATTATTAGAGCCCAGGCCTCAAGGGAAAGAATTAGTTCAAATTTTCAGTCTAACTTAATGTGATTATCGAGCTGGTAATAAAAGAAAAGTTCTATAAAATGCTACACAATCTTGTATTCAATGTCACCCCACCATCCAGCTCTGAAATCCAGAAACCTTTCACGTAAAAGCAGTAAATTGAATGTGAATTGTGAACATCCTACATTCCCTAGGTGGCAACTGAACCTTTGTTTGCAGGATCCCACCTTGATGTGACCTTAAAGGAGCCAAGATTTTACCTGAATTTTAAACTCAGGTATATGTTTCTTTCTAAAAAATACTCCAAACAAACAAACCCCCAACTAAATGAAAACCAACCAACCAGAAAAAAAATCCTCTAAAAAAACCTCATTGCATCTTTTTTGACCCCACCCCTATGACAAGGTTCAGTAAACTTATCTGTGTAAATGCTGTGAAAACAGTGCAGGAATACTAGAGAAAGACTGCCATGCCAGAGGAACAGAGCATGAGTATGGTTCATATGCAAAATTACCACACTGGCCATTTTGATACACACTGAAAAAATATCATTCCAAAACTTTTGACAAGTTTTTTAAACAAAATACAATGTAAACTATTTACAAATTAGAGAGTTTAGCAAAAGTTATTTTTCTTCCTGTCTAGTCCAGTCTAGAAGCATTTAGATTACTCTAAGTTGCTCTGGCTCACTTCTTGGCATGCCTTTCTGTCAATCACATGGTCTGCTTTGGTTTTAAACTTGTAAGAGACAGAATGAGAAAGGCTGGACCTGACTCACGCACGTATTCCACCCTTGCTTTCTACATACATAAGGAATCAGGCATATGTTCAGCAGTAAGCTATATAATAATTCATGTCCTTTCTCACAGGTTCAGGAAATTAGACCACATGCTATTGCAAGTGTCTAACTTTTCCAATGTTTTGAAAGATTATTTCCATTGCAACTAGCTTATTCAGTTCTACCCTCCACTTACTATTCCATAAAAATTAATTTATTTGCTCTGAGAAAAAGATATACGGGCCTTTCTTTTTCTAAATGTTGGTCAAAGTGTCATGGAGCACTGGCTAAAGCATTAAAAAATTGAAAGGGTCCAATATAATTCTATAGCCATAATTAATAATAATGAATATTATTACTTATGATCAATGAGTGATTTTGGGTGTGAAAAGACTTCCAGAATTCCCACTGACTTAAACAATATGTTCCAGTTACTAGGATCTTGATGTCTGTGTAGGCTCAGACTATATTTTGGGAATTTAGTGTACTGACTTCTTCAGAAATGAGCAGGAAGAGAAGTTTATGTCTGTAAAACATATAAATTATTAGTGCTAAAAAAGTGGATCTCACTGGGACTACTCGACTTAAATTTGATGTACATTATCTAAAGAAAAAGGGATCAAAAGAAAGAGAACTGTATATTGCACATTTTCCTTTGTGTCTTTCTTTGGGGCAAAGCCTGGAAGGTTGCCTTTCCATTTATGAAGAATTATGCACCCCACTGGGACCTGGAGTTGATGGAAACCATTCCATAGCAGCACCATGCAGTGAGCTACCCACCTCCAGACAATCAGGAGCAGCAAATGAGCCTTCTCTTCAGCACTACAAAAGATATAATAAAGGGACAGGTGGGTACAAATAGGGATCAAAGGATAGAAGAAAATTTTAATGGTTTAAATAAGTGAGGATGTTTCCATTGCAGTCAAGATAAGCAGAATCTTCACAATGCAGTTGTGCAGATTCTTTTGCTTGTACTTGGCTTAAATGGAGGAGAAGAGAATACCTTCAAGGATTAACTTCCTATAATCTCTGCAAAATTCAGCAAGGCTCTCATCAGCTGGGAGGAGCAGCATATGAGCACAGGAAATGGGCTTCTAGACCTGAGGGAGTATTCAGCAGTTCAATAACTACTATGTCAGACTTCTGTGGTAGTTTTCATTCCAATAACCTCAAATCATCTTGCAATGAAGAGCTTTCTTGTGTTATGAGATCCCAATCCAGCAGGTAAACCTCCCTTATTTAAAGCCCCTCAAAAGAAAGGCTTTTGAATAAAAAACAACTGGATTTTAAAAGAATATAAATGAGAAGTCTTAATTTCTCCCAGAATTATCAGGGCTGGAAGACACTTTGAATGTCATTTAGTCCAACTGTCAACCCAGCACTGACACAGTTACCCCTAAACCAGATCCCCACCTGCCACAAGTCTCTCCAACACTTCCAAAGATGTGACTCCACCATGTACCTGGGCAGCTTTATTCAAGGCTTAATCACTCTTTCAATGATTTTTTTATTTCTGATATCTAGCTGGAACCTTCCCTGGTGCGACTTAAGGCTGTCTCCTCTTGTCCTTTCACTTGATACACAGCAGAAGAGATGATCCCCACCTCACTACAACCACCTTCTAGGCAGTGGTAGAGAGCAATGAGATCCCTGAGCCTCCTTTTCTCCAGGCTCCCTCACCCAGTCTTCAAAAAACAGGTTTTCTAGACCCTTCACCAGCTTCATTGCCCTGCTTCGTATATGCTCCAGACCCTCAATGACCTTTTTGAAGTGAGGTGCCCAGAACTGAACACAGATTTTGAGACATCACCAGTGATGAGTACAGGGGGACAATCCCTGCCCAGGTCCTGCTGGCCACACTATTGCTGCTACAGGCCAGGATGCCATTTGCCATCTTGGCCACCCAGGCACACCCTGGTTCATTTTAAGTGGCTGTCAGCCTGCTCTCTCAGAGTGACAGCTCTCAAGCCACTCTGCCCAAAGCCTGACTTGGGTTCTTGTGAGTCAGGTGCAGGACCCGGCACTTTGCCTTATTGATCCAGGTGGCCCCAGCCCATTAATCCAGTCCATGGAGACCTCTCTGTACAGCCTTCCTGCCCTCCAGCAAACCAACAGTCCCACCTAACCTGATGTGTCTGCGAATGAACCAGAGATGTAGTCAGTCCCCTTGTCCAAATCATCAATAAATATGTTAAACAGGACCAGAAGATGAGCCCTGTGGAACACCACTGGTGACCTGCTGCCAAATGGATTTAGTTTCACTCTCTGGGCCAGAGACCAGCCAGCCAGTTTTCCCACAAATTGGACTGACTAGGTCAAACATAACCAGCATAAAATGGATGACATAAATCCATTTTCCCCTGCCCACTGCATCCTTGAAGGGATGCCTGCTATCCTGGTTTCATTCAGCTCAGTCAATCTTTGGACCAGAGCCCATGCATAACCAGCCCCCTCTTCCCATCCAAAGACACTTCATTGTGAATCTGCTTCTTGCTTTTATCTATTATGTCTCAGCCTGCCCACTGGAAGCCTCTTTTAGTAAGCAGTTGCTCCTTCCTGTCTGCTGTACCCTTCCTCTTCTAGGAAGTCACCTTTTCCTTGACACTTCATGGAAAAAAAGGGTAGAAGGAACCATCTTCCTCTCACAAGGGCTGCAATTGAGTCAACTGTATCTTATTACTACAAAATCTAAACTCTGAACTGAGGATAAGTAAAACAGACACTGTCCATTGAACCTTGACGTTATCCTAATTTTTCAGTTGGGAAACAAGAGCCAGGAAAAGGAAACATCTAAGATAATAAAGATTAGTGTGGGGCCACTGACTTCCTAGGTGCCTTGCCCAATTCTCCAACTCGGCTGACTTATATGGCATGCCATAAAAATTTAGATGAGTGCATTTTAAAGTCTCCCATGTCCTGGAAATGCTCAGAGAACTTACCCACTCACCACTCACAAGAATGTTGCTCTTGTGCATATTTAGAGCATTGGGTTTAATTAATCTGATGTACAACATTGCATCTTAAAAATGTCAAAAGCCTGAAGGATGCTTTTCTCCACCCATAGCAATCAACAGTGCTTTGTTTTTCTCTCTAGTTTTCAAAATAAAAACTTCACCAGGCCAGTTTTGTTCAGGGATTAATTTGATTTTTGCCTGATTTCACAACCTTCCCAGATTAACCCTGTGGACTGCTGTATAACCATCAGGCCTTTGAGCTGACTTTTCATTCCAAATCAATGTTTTCTAAATAATTATTTACCCATGAACAGGTCATAGAGGCCCTATGGCAATGTTTTCCTCTGCCTTCCATATGCAGAATCATTACTCAAAAGGGCAATGTGCCTCAGGTTTCCAGACTGCTCACCAATTCATCTTTTCTTTAAGCCACATTATGCATAAGCATTAATGTGCAGCACCAAATCTGGACAAAGCCTGTCCAATTCGTCAGTGGAAACAAATTAATTGAATGCTATCAGTGAGAACAAAGTGTAGAGGCACCCTGGGTGTGTGAAGTTCCTGAACCCCTCCTAAGCTTTTCAACTAACAGGGGCTCAGGCAACAGTAAACTGCATTTCTGAAAAGCACATGGGTCAGTGCCATGAAATTTCATTTTTCTATATACAAGTTTTCTTATCCAAAAAATGAAGATTTACCAGCTAGCCCGAAACATTCAGCATTCTGGTGTAAAGGAGGCTGCCAACAGGAATTGTTCAGAGCTGAAACTGGGCAAGCAGGAGGAAAGAGAGAGGATCACAGAGGCGAGTCCATGGCATGAAGAAGTGTAGTCAGAGTGGCACAGTGTTTTAGAGTGAAGGAACCCACTCTTCCACATGGTTTCCGCTGGATTGAGTAACACCTCCACTCGGACCTGCCCTGAATTCAAACACAAAACAAAATTCCCTTACAATAAAGTTCAAGTGCTACAAAAGATGGCTCAGTTCTGTCAACTCCATCTTCCCCACCAGTGTTCTGCCCACCAAGTTCTTTGCAGTGTCTCTCAAATTATAAATAATTCGTCATGACAGATCTGACCTTCACCTAGGTTGACTTTAGTAGGTATAGGGGCAGGTTGCTGCTCCTTCAAAGCTGGTAACCTGGACATGGAGGTGTGCTGCATGTGTAAGGGACAGTAATTAGAGCTGACACATGTTAGAGTGAACAGGTAGCAGAGCCAAGAGCTCAGTTCATGGCTCTTCTCCTTGGCTCTGATGAGACTGCAGAGTAGGATGTGCTCAGGGCTTGTGCCACCACTTACACAAAGTTTCACAATGAATAAGACGGATGATGATGGCTAAAAGTCAGATCCAGAAGGAAATGGGGAAAATGGAATGCTAAAATTCTCTGGGGGAAGTGGTGTTTTGTCCTGTGCCTAACTGAAAACAACATAAATCATCAGAGATCAAATAAAATGTTCCTTCTCCCTAGCTCTCAAAACCTTTGAACAGTAGGAGTCCTACCAGTCTAAAGCTAAACAAAAAAAAAATGAAAGGAGTAATTAGAGTGAGGGAGTAGATCGGTACACAAACTTTGGAAGAGAAAATGCTGTATTTAACAGCCATTACTTGCCTTTATACCATGTAAGATGTCAGAACATTGGGGCTTCCTCTTTGTGTCTCTGTCAGCAAAAGTGGGGGGTCAGCAGAGCACCCTGTTGCTGTGCAAAGAGATCAGCAAAAAGAGAAGAGTCAAACTCTCCATAGCAGTGTGTGGTGGGAAGGCAAGGCGTAAGTGGAAAGCAGTTCAGACTGGTTATAAGGATATTTATTTTCCCCTGGGGACAACCAGAGTTACCCAGAGATTGTGCAGCCTCCTTGGAGGTTTTCAAGGCCCACTTAGATAAAGCTTTGAGCAGCATGGTCTCATGGCAATCCTGTCTAGTGCATGGTGTTGGACTGGAGACCTCCTGAGATATTTTCCACCCTAATTATCGTGTGGTGATACTTTCTCTGATAGTGTTTGCATATTAACTGATCCTGTATCAGAAAAGAAAACAGCTCTATAATTGGTAGCAAGGACTCAGTGTTAGAATATTTGGGTTCTTCAGCCTTTTGTAATGGCCAATTAAATACCAGTACAATTACATTACAATTGAGATTACACCTAGATGTCTAACACCTCTATTTAAATATCCAGTTTTGACTTCAGTGTGTCAACAAGCCAGTACTTTTCAGCACAGAAAATTTGCATGCTGTATGTACTACATATAGTATGGTATTTTGATATAGTGACCCATAATAGGAAAAAATACACACTCACAGGAAATTAATCTTCATCTCCTGGAACTGTTCAAATGTCCAAGGTTCCATCAGACTCTTCCAGCTTAGCGCCATCTTCCTTTGCATTTCTAGGGGATGAGAACATAAGGAAATGCCATTCCTTTTACAGCTAAATCATGCTATTACTCCAACTACTTCTGAGAGATTGGTACTGTTTGTTCTCCTAGCAGCAACTTTGAGATACTCAAATAGTCACATATTGCTCAGAGAAAATATAGAAGAAAACAAGCTGAAATTTTGGTGGAGACCTTAATTATGAGCACATAAGGATAAGCGCATTTTTCTTCATTAAGTCCAGAATGTCCAGCCTGTACAACACAGAAAGAATTTTTAACCCAAGTAATGTCATTGATGCCAGATATTTAGTGCAATGATTTCAGCAGTGAATGTCAAATATCTCTCAAATATTTGCATGCTTCTTAGCTCCTAAACTGACAAGCTTTAATTTAAGCAGATATAAGTGAAATCTGCCACAGCACATGTTGGCTAAGATATTTAAATTATACAGTCCACAATGAGAAAGATACAGAGCAAATGCAATCCTCATTAGAATCAGTGTGGCAGGGGCTCTTCTCATTACAGTTATTTAAACAATAAATTAATTAAAAACTCCTCAAAAAGCCGAAGCACAAAACTATTCAAGATGTGTGGGAAAAATGCCACAGTCTTGCAATCTGCTCTTTCTGGAAAAAAATGGAAGTCCTCTCTTTTCATCTTTATTTCTCTTTTTCCTACAGATCTCATATGGAGTATATAATACATAACCAGGCAAATGGGGTAACATAAAGCATGAGGACATTAATTCCTGCATCACACCTTTGTGCAAGCTCAACAGACCCCAGCAGTGCAGGTAGTGGCAAAATGAACTGGAGGGCTCCTCAAGTTGCTAAAAGAATTACCTGCCCTTTCCAACATGAGTCCTTAATGTGTCATACCTCCTTCAGTACATTCTCTTGTCTTTAGCCCATCCCTTAGGGATATAGGGATTTTCATAGGACAGACACTACACCCTTTTAATTTTACTTTTCTCAGGAAAGCACTACGTGCTGGTCTGTATCTATCCATCTATCTATCTATTTATCTATCTATCTATCTATCTATCTATCTATCTATCTATCTATCTATCTATGTATTTTCTCCCCCCCACCCCAGCCTTTTGAGCCTGTTGGCACATATCAAGCCAGCCACTAGAGGACTAGAAGGTAAAAGATGAAATCCCACAAATCATGTGAAAGTAAGAAGGGAGAAAATAATTGTAGTTCGTTAAACAAAAGAGACCTTTAAGAGCTCTTTCACTGTATTTTTAGTCACCAAAGAACCCCCAGAGAAAAGAACTTTGAGGAGTTTCCCAGCTGCAGGCAAACCTTGGAATAGAGCTCATACCTTCTTAGACACAGGTTAATCCAGTCACAAGATCCAAAGCTTCTCATGGGCCACTCATTAATTATAGCAATCAGACCCTAAGTTTTAGGCCCACTTTTGGATAGAACAAATTGTTATCTCTACCTATCTGTTGAAGTCCATGGAGGACAAAGGACTGGATCTAAACCTGCAGCTACGTGCTCACAGTGCCACTTGGATAGGTGGACAGGCCTGATAGCAAGCGATCTTCTGTCCCTCCTCTAACCACTCAGTTCTCCTCCAGAGCAGTTACTCAGGCACCTTTAATTCATCAGCTGAGCATGTCCAGAAATAGAAATGTTTTGGCTACATTGAGCCAAACATCTTGGAGCCATCCTACCCAAGAAAGCATTTGGGACTTATGAACTAGGTCCTCTAGTGCTGACATTCACTCAACACATGGCTGTAGAGAGGAGAAAGTCCTATTGAATCTTTCTTGTTAGACAGCCAGCAGCAGCTGAGTTCCCAGGGTTGAGCAAGAGTGCACAGTGGGAGCTCTCCTTTTGGGATCTGGTCACTTTCTGCCCCAGGTGCTTCCATCCCAGGTAGGGTTCAGAATTATTCTCTCAGTCTGAAGCCAAGGGAACTGGGAATAACAGATGATGATGATGATGATGATGACTAACCACAGACATTCTGTTAATGCCCTGCTGAGATGATCAGCCAATGAATTTCCATGCAAAGATAAGTGCCTAAGAAAATGGAACATGCCAACCACTCTCCACTGATGGAAGGTAAACCATTAAACTTCTCTCTCTTACACAGATACCTTTACAGTCTGTCCTTCAGACCCCCAAATATACTATTCAATTCTTTAAACTTGTGACAATTTTATTTTTAATAAATAATCCAGAAAAAAATTGTTCAATTCAGTTGGGGTACGTTTCAGACTCTATAAATAATGTTCAAATATTTACATTATAAATTTAGCGCAGAATTTCAAGTCTTACTTTTTAGATGCCAAATACTTTTAGTAGAAAGCTTTTTAGATAACAGGATCTTTCTTGTATTATGCATTCATAAATTTCCTTCAGTGATAGGGGTGAGTTGAAAGATCAGTTCAACACTGCTGATTAGTTCCTTAATTAAGTTATTGTGTTCAAAGAGGGATAAATAAATACTGGTCACAATTTAAAGGGAAGTAAAAGTGGGTCACAGAACTTGAAAAGGCTGCCCAGTGAAATAAAAACAACAAAATGTTGCATTTTTCACTCTTGAGAAGTGCTTTTGCAAGTGGCTGGTGCTGTTTTTCTTCCTCTCAAGAAGTGGACAGGAAATGCTGCATTGAGCTATCATGAAAAAGGGGTCAATCAGGGGTGTTTTGTAAGGTGGGGAATGAGATTTACAGCAACATAATCAGTTGGCCAGTTCATCATTACAGGCTACACATGTCCTAAATTAGGAGAGCATGAAGCGGGTGGATACGTTATGCTGTTTCACGGGAAGCAATTTGAGCGAGTTGTTCTTGTTCCAGTTCTTTGAGACTCAACAACACATCTCCCAGGAATCTGTAAATCATCAGCAGGTGATATTGTTGGCTGTCATAGCACAGACAGGCAGAGCCAGTTACAGCTTTTACCAGGCTTTTTTTCTGTTCTGGTTCTTAAAATTCTCCTTTCCAGGAAGCTGCAAAACAAACCACAAAGCAATCAGTAAAGCAGGACAGCACGAAACAAAATTCCAGAGATAAGAGATATGCTGATAATATAGTCTTTGACATCTGTTTGGGGGCACTGCTGAGTTAAATATCAGTCCTTTACCAGATTAATATATGTATGCCTGATTTCTCTCTCTCTCTCTTCACCTATGTAGCCTCTGTCAATGCAGTATCTGAATGCCCTGGGAAACACGAATGAATGTACCCCCCGAGCACTCTTTTGGAGTATCAAAATATAGAAATTACAGACTTCTCTGAGGACAGATGTAAAATATATGTCAGAGAAAGGCCCCCAGAATTCTGATTCCACATAACCACAGCAGAAGCATATATGTTACAGGGTCCCCCATCTATCTGGTACATAAAAGGTTGTTACTGATTGCTTCTGTGGCCACTGAGGAGGGAACAAGATTTACATCAAAGACAGCTGTGTTGGACATGAGGGGAATCTTCCAACTGCAGAAAAATGAGATACTGGGACAGGATATTCACAGAAACACTGGTGACTTGTCCTTTAAATAGGTTTTTGAAAAAGGGCTGATAAGTAATCCTCAGGAATGGGTCTTTTGAAAGATGGAATTGCCCTGCTGTGTTCTATGCTGTGGACACGACAGCCCAGGGTATTACCTAGTTTGTTTTGCTGTCTTTAGCTTTGCAGTGCATATCAGGACTTGAGTGGCAGACAAGTAGTGGTGGCATTTATTATCACCATGCTAAAAGAGAAATGGGTTTAAGTCTACTGTGTCACAAGATATACAACATTATATAGCTCATGAAGTTATTAGAATAAACCAAGAAGCCACAAAGGGCTAAGGACAGGGTGTCTCAGCAATGCTGAAGCATGGTCAATGGGGTAAGGGGGAACATCTCCATATAAAGAGACTAGGGCTCTGACATGAACTATGGGGAGTATGTAAGGTGTGCTGAAAAATAAAGTAACCTTTAGGAATTCTCTCAGCAGCTGGTCGGTCAAGAATCTATGAGATGGAAAAGCAAAAGAAACAGCTACATCTGTATGGAAGATGAGATCTTATGGCTCCAACCCCTTTTTTAATTCAACAGAGCACTTCCATCTGACTTCAGAAGCTTTGACTTGGCTTCACCCTTACGAAAAGTGACCCAAACTTCGTATTTTATAAGGGGCTGAATTCCTAGGGAATGCCAAGAAATTTAGCACCCTCCAATGGAGTCTCTTGTTACAGCATACTTGTGTGGGATTTCTGAACATCTGGAAGCCCATCCTGACCCACAGTCACGGACAAATAGTGACTGCACAAATGCACTCAGAGGGCTCTCAACTTTCTTTATGTGCACTCAGCGACTCACAGTGCCCAAGCATTAAAACACAGGTATCACATTTCTGAGCTGGTTTTTCCAGTCAAAAATATATCAGTGCATGACCCCAGCCATCATTTTACAGTGCATCTTCCTCCCCATGCTTGTTTGAATGGGGTTTGCCTCTGCCCTCTTTATAGAGATAAAATAATTGAAACAGTTGACATAAAGCATGTGTTCTGAATTATTTATGTTTTCTATGGGATTAAAAAAAAAAAAAGAAAAAAAGAACCAAAATACCAAGCATACCTGCCTATGTATGCAGCAGAAATGGGGAGGATCTGGGAACAAATACAGCCCAGTTCAAAACCATGTTTGCATGCTGTGAGGAAAATACCTGTTACATCATGTATAGGTATGTGAGTTTTCTATGGATTAAGCAAACATCACCATATGCTGCAGGTCAAAAAAAGATAAAACCCTGTGTATGTGTAGAGATACAGATATCTGTCTCCTTCTGCCATTTCTAACAGCATGCAGAGCTAGAGTTCATAGCAGGATCTGGCACTGAGGAACCAACATGTGCATCTGAATGTGGCCCTGCAGAGATAGATACATTTGTTTGTATGCTTATACTGCATCAGGGGTGGAATATGCAGCTCATTTCTTCTCTTTTGTCTAAGCTGGAGAAGGCTCAAGTCATGAAACCCTGGCAGCATACCACCCAACAGGGCATTCCCAACATAAACCTCAAAATCCTCTGAGTAGCCAAGCTGTAGGTATATACCTGAGAGTTTCCACAGCCCAGCTCACCATGTTACAGGATCACAGCTGTGATAACTTGATCTTCACTACACTCTAGGGAAATATCTAAGTCAAAAGCTTTTCAGAACTATAGGCCTCACTTTTCTGTTCATGAGAAAAACCATTTTTATGTGGCCATGGTATGTTGTGTTTATCTGAAGATTATGTTCAGCTGTTGTCTTTGTAAACCTTTTGATACAGTGCCTGTAAGATGTTCACTAGCCTATCAAGGATAAAATGAATACAGGGGAATCTTGGAAAGACATCAAGCAGAGAGGAACCTAGATCACAAAAACATGATATTAAGTATAGATAACGATCCAAACTTATCTAGGGCCTGGGGTTTATCTGGACCCTTTCTGTCCACAACATCGATGCTTACAAAAAAACCTCTGAAATTTTACACATGCAACTTCTGTGACATCGGCCATTGAGGAACTCATGCTGGTTTTGGTAAGTGCTGGGAAAACTGGCCTAGAGCTATTTTGGCATAGAGCTATTGCTTTTGCCTCTGGGAAGCAAAGAAAATAAAAATAGATCAGTAACTACAGCTCAAGAGACAGATTTACATGGACCATGTAAATAAAAAACTTGGCCAGGGTTCTTTTATTTCCAATTGTTTCATCTTTATAATATCTTTTCAGCTTTACATTAAAGATGGCTCTTATCACAGAAATCAGCCTCAAATCCAAGGCTCTATGTGGAATATCCTTTACCTAGACCAGCCCTTTTTAACCCCATGTCTGCCCTTTACAGGGCTTAAGCTCTGGTTCGGAACCAGACACAGTTTCCAAGCTGTCCTCTTTTAACAAAAATTTAATCTTTTTTTAAGTTTGCTGGCCATAAAGCATTTCTCAGTATCGAAATAGCCTGGCTTCCCACATGTGTCCTAGTGTCACTTCTAGAGAACCTACCCTAAAAGTTGGTATACGCTGTTCAGGAAACAAAGGCAAATATTAGTTTACTAGTGTGACATAACCTTATAAGCCTCTTGCAAGCCCTTGCCCTTCTCCCACCTTGCCCTCCTCCCTCTAAGGCCAGAAACCTGTTGCTAGAGATTTTTGATACTCCAGGCTGAAATCAGGCATCAGAGTGATGAGGGGAACACGCAACAACACAACTGCTCTCTGCTTACATGGTGAGTGCTGCAGGGGAGTCTGCCAGGCATCCCTGTCCCTGCCTTGACAAACATTGCTGCCTGGTTATTGAAACCACTTGCAGATCTCCCTTCTACTCACATGATGAGCAAATCCAGACCACTGACCCTCTATGCCCTAGGATCCCCTTTCTTCCTGTTTTAACAAGGACAATTTCAAAATATGGTAGCTAAAAAACTCCCAGAGTTCATCACAAATTGTTTTAAATCCCAGTGGAAAACAGATTCTTCTGTTTCAATAACAGAGTTTGCTTAGAGAGCTGGCAATTCAGAGGAGACTGAACCACAGCTCCTGCCAAGCCTTGGCTGCACACCACAGCAGCCGGGGCAATGAGTATTTATTTTTTCCCACAGCGTTGGAATTGAGATATCACTCATGTAAATATGTTTCCCATGTTTTAAATGATGGCTGCTAAAGGGTGTCTCCCACACTTCAAGAAGCTGAGTGTACATCTTTGTCTAGTCACCTGCTCTGGAGTACTTGGATCAGGTCATGTACCTCCAACAATGTCTTAGATTGGAAACCCCTGCTGGCCTTTAAAACACAAAACATTCTCCTAAGGTGATGGAAAGGAGAACCTGAGTAAAACACTATAGATGGCAGAACACTTATTGTCCTTCAATTAGCACCTGGCAACCTCCTCACTGCATGGATCATCAATCGTCCTCACACATAAGCCCACACTTACAGCCATCCATCCTTGTCTCCAAGACCTTCTCCGCAGCCTGCTGGGGGCTTATGTTAAATACTGATCTGGTCTCAGTCCCATCAAATCAGCAATACCTTTAACACTTTGCTGACTGGCAAAATGCAGGAGAAGTGGGATTATTCTTTGTCACCCTCAGCCTAGTAAACATCATCCTTCTTAGTCACTCAAGTGCAATGCCATACAATGTCTCAGATCTTCCTTAGAGGCAGTGCTTGCTGTTGCAGCCCTAGAGGAACCAAATGTATTCCCTTTCTTCTCAGGGGAAAATGCCAGCACCATGATAAGCCTGCCTCCCCAAAATACTCAGGAGTCAGCACAGTAATCAGCAAGAGCCAGAAGTTTTCTACAGAGCCCCAGATCCAGGACTGCCACTAGGATTTAACAGCATCCAACACAGGCAGATGTGGCCAAAGAAATCCAGCTGCTGCCAAATTGGTTGCAGTTTCAACTCCATCTGAAGCTGGCCAGCACTCTAAGGTGGCCTTCTCACACCTTTTCCTTAATGTGAGCAGCCCAAGCATGCCAAGGGGTTAGGATCTGCACAGATGTGAGTTCAGGCAACTGCAAACAAGGAGAACACAAAACTTGGAACAGAAAAAAACCCAACAGTCCTCACCATTCCTTCCCCACCTCATCTTCCCATCTGTTATGTATTCACATGCTAAGGAGCTCCCAAACCTTCCCTAAGTCCAGCAATTTTCAATTATCAGCTCCAAGTCCTGGACCATTCCTGCTGGCTCCCAGGAGATGCTCTATGAGGGCAAAGTGGGGATGTCATGGCCCAGTTCCATGCTTGGGAGTTTCCCAAGAGCTCTGCTCCAGTTTTGGATGTGTGTATCAGGTAAATAGGATGTCCCACACTGCCCTCTGTAAAAGCTCTCCTTCCCTCCCAAAAACCTCCTGAGAAGGGGGTGTTTTCCCCTCTCTTCAGAACTGAAGTAGGCAGAATAAAACACCTCACTGTTCACCCACAGCTTTCCTAACACAACAGAGTATGCACTAGCAGAAAAACAAAATAGCTACCTCCTTTTACAGCAAATTACACAGCTTTGTCAGGCATATTTTTCTACTCTAAAATCATCCCAAGAGTGAAAGCAGTCAGTGGGCACCTTCAGAGGTCTGGGAACAGGTATCAGAACAAGTTCCACCATAAAGCATTGTGTATCCACAGATACACATGCAATGATGAGGACACGGAAAAGCTCATAAGGGAATCAACCATTTTCTCATCAGAGAAGGAGCTGAATGTTGTCCCATCAATAAGGCTCGTGGCCACACAGTGAGCAGTAAGGAGAAAACTAAATATTGAGTTGCTGCTCAGTAATTAAGCACAGCCCGTGCTGTGCACGAAATAAGGCAGAGATGAAAGGGAGGAAAAGAGCAGAAGTGTGTGTAATTAAATTCTATGACAGAAAAACATTCCCACAGGGACTAACAGAAGATACCAGGAGTATCTGGAATTTTGGCACTTGCTGACTTGGAATTATCAAACATGTGCATGTATGAGGGTGTCTGTATGTGTGTATTCAGGCCATGCACATGGGATTGTTCCATGCACAGGTGACCTACATAAAATCAGTAGTCCAGTCCCTTGAGAGAATGCTGGAGGGATGGGAACTGAGGTTAGAAGGACAAGTGTCAGAGGTCTATCAACAAAAAGCTGTGCAGAAGAACAGAGTGATTTCTTATACAGATACATAAATCTCACTACTGAGAAATTTGTGTGAGTAGCAGGACAATTAGAGTCAATTTTCAGTTTACCTACTAGAAAACAACAGCCTTGCCTTTGCAACTCTGAGGGCATCCTTCGATTAGTTTCTTTTTTAATGTACCTGCATTCAGTTTCAGCATGAGCAATGGCTGGAGTAGGAGAACTTTATGATACCTCTCTTCTAGTAAAGGAAGTAGGAAGCTAGGCACCTACCCACCATGTAGACCTCTCTCCAGAATGCTGTTTGCCTGCAAATCACTGATCAAATGATAGGTTTTGACTGTAGATCAAAAAGCCATTGTTCCAATTCTGGGACAGGCCAGAGAGTGAGGCAAGGCCTGGGTGGAGCTGGAAAAAATGACAGCAGGCAGCAGATGGGAAGAGGTGGCCTGGGGAGGAGAGGAGAGGCAGTGGAGAGCTGTCTTAGTAGGTAGCAGCTGGAATGAGAGGGGAAGTGGTCAGTTTAAGGGAAGAAGAAAAGACAGAGCTGTAATGCTGTTACACACTTAGGTCAGTCCTGCAAATTATGAAAAGGAGCATGGAAAAGGAAAATCAGAAGGCAGCCTTTAACTTCTCTGGTTTCTGGCAACCTGGGAAGCCTTGTTCTAATCATTAAAATAATGACCAGTCTACAGAACAGCAAGAGAGGAGGGTGCCAGTCACCTCTCTTCCAAAACTGACCAAATCTGCCAGAAATTTTCCCACTGGTTTGGGCCTAGGAGTGCCAGTAAGCTGATTGCTAATCTCTAACACATGCCTGATCTCAGCAGTCACAGTGGGGTGAGGCACAAGGGTTTTAATTTCTGCTTTACATCCTTCCCGCTAACGCCCAGCATGCCTCTCCCTTCACCACATGGCTGTGCGACCTCTGCTTCTACTATTTTCCACCTTCTTTTTCCAAAATTCAGCCTCAGGGCCAGGGAAGGTGCTGAAGTACTGTGCAGGAGCAAAACCCAAACATGGCTACTTAAAGCAAATATTATTTTTCAACTGAAAGACTTTTAAATTCCCCCCCCCCCCCCCCCAGTTTATTTTTAGAACAATGGTAAAACATACAAATCCTGGAGGCCTCAAGCACTTTCCTGCTGTGCTATTGACTTAATTTATTTCTTTAATTTGTTAAAACCTCACCAAAAAAAATGTTATTCTTTGGAGACTTTGCTAGCCCAAGTTTTGCATATATTATTTGCTGCAAAAGATTAATGAGGTAGCAGAGGCATTTTTAATGGATTCCCTTGGTTTTCTCTCACTCTCCATCACTTTTTTTCTTTTTTTTCACTTCACACGGCAGTGCAGGTCCACAAGTCTGCTGAGAGCTCTCCACAGACAGGATACGGGGCATGGGAAGAAAGTAATGAAATTAAAAAGTCTCTTTCACAACTCCTGCCCTTCTCTCTCCCCACTCAGAGATACCGTGCTAGCCAGAGCTCTGCACCAGTGGATCCAAGGCCTCCAGAGCCCCATGTTTTGCAAGGCTCCGAGGGAGTGGATGGGTCTGAACACCCCGAGTTGGATCCAAGGCCTCCAGAGATCCAGAACCCCGTGCCTTGTGAGGCTCTGAGGGAGTGGATGAGGCTGAACACCCTGGGTTGGATCCAAGGCCTCCAGAGTCCCGTGCTTTGTGAGGCTCCGAGGGAGTGGACGGGGCCGAACCCCCCGGCTTTACAGGAAGGCTGTGCGTGTGACAGCAGCTAATCCTACGCATAGTTCCGAGGTGCCGTCAGCCAGCCCGGCCAGGCACAGAGGCCCTTCTCTTGGCTCACTGAGGAATCTGCTGACACTCCCAGAGACTCTTAGGGAGCACTTTGGATGCTGGCCCCAGAAACCTTCCCATCGACCTGCTCCTCCTACGGGAACTGAACAATGCCTGAAGTGTGGCAGCAGCACCACACTTAGTGGTGGCTGAGAATCAGATCTGTTTCTCTTTCTTCATCCAGAATAACCAGGCTATTTGTCAAGAAGACACACTATGCTTAGAGGTGTCTAAATACTTTCTCTCCTCTCAGCCCATGCTCAGCCTCTATTCCACAGATTTTGCCTAACAGGAGGTGAAATGGAGAGAGAGAAGAGGAAAACAAAAAGTGAGGGAGCACAGGGGGAGTGCGTTAAGATACTGGGGTCAGGGCAGAGAGATAGAACCAGTTCTTTGTGATAGCTTCAGAGGCAGGGTAGGTCGGTGATGGGGCAAGGGTATGTAAAAGGGAAGTCACAACAACCTGCTGCAGAAGTGACGAGAAGAAAGGTGAAAATCTCTTGAAAAGCAGCCAACAGAGACCTCCTCTCTTTCTTCACATGCAAAGCTGATTTTAGCCTGAATGGATCAAAAGGAAATGGCAAGCAGCCACTCTTCTAGCTTGCCTCCCTGCCTGTTGGGAAGTCTGCCCATTGCTTTAGGGCTGGAGACTCCTATATGCTGAAGAACTGAAAACAAATGCACTTCAGCATGACTGCAGCCAGCCCACTCAGCACATCACTGCACTCAAACCACTTGGAACAGTTTGGAACTCTGTCCAACTTGACCCATCAGAGAGAATTCACGACAGGAACTGAGTTGGGGATACTAACCACGGTATGACTTCATTTAGGGGGATCAGCTAGTGGTCCAAGGGCCATGTACACTCTATGGGGCAAATCCATGCAGCTCAGTATCTTTTTTTGTCATAGTCTTAACTCTAACATTGTCAGGACCATTGCCAAAAATTTCTGAGTATGCCACTGCTGCAGCACTGAGCCCAATAATCTGCACTTTTGCCTGAATCAGTGTGTCAGACACGATCAGCCAGATTTCTACTGGCTCTATTATGCACCCTCAACTGCCCTGCTTCGGGTGCTGGTGCCACACAGGCACAAATGTTCTGTAAGAAATCCGGCTCCTGTAGTGTGCCATTCAGGCAAACACCACCAGCACATTTTTCTCACCCTGTCTTCTTTTTCCACACAGAAAGAGCAAGGCAGAACGACACTGCAGGAATAAGGAAATGACACGAAGGTACCTGTCTGGAACAGCCAACTCAAAGGTAGTGACACACAATAAATAAGCCTGAATACTGAAAAATGGGGCTGCCATTCTCTGTCATGCCAGAAATTACATAAACCACAAAAGAGACTTGTCAATCCTTTGAGGCACCCCCCAGAAAAATTTTTATGGCACTGTATTTCATAACTTCTTTTGCTACCTAGAGGGCCCAATTTCCTAATCTGTGTCTGCCTCTGCCTCCCCAGTTCAGTCTCCACTGCTGCAGGGGCATTCAAGTCACTGACTACCCACCCCCAGAGGCACCTAGGGCCCTCCAGTGCACATAAAACACAGCTTCATGCAACATGCTTAATGCTGACATCCAAGGGAAGGACTGCTGAGGGAGGCAAACCAAAATAATAGCTCAGTTATGATTCAGACTAAGGAATAAGATCAGCTGAGAGGAAGTTTCTCTTGTGTATTTATCAAGTTTCAGAAGCAAGACTTCTTTCCACATTGAATTCAGTGCTATTGGACAAAGTAGCTTAGAGCTACTTTGGTCATTTCTAGATGAGTTGCAAGCACATCCCTACACCCTCTCAGGTAACTCTGAAAACATATGGTGGTTTAGTGGTTAAGTTCAAAAAATATGGTGCTTTAGTGGTTTAGTGGTGGTTTAGTTCAACCAACAGAATTTTAAGTGTGCAGATGTAGCCCTAACATCTTTGAATATCACTGACTGGACTGCTCAATATATTATGTTGATCAAAAACTTGACAGGATTCCCCTTCTGGATCTTCTTTGATTTGGTTTGGTTTTTTGGTGGTGGTTTGTTTTTTGGTTTTTGGTTTTTTTTTAATGGTATGACACATGGTAAACAATATCACACAGATATGGTAATAGCACTTAATCCCATACATAGCAAAGATTCTTACATACATTCATTTAAAGCAGGCCTGAGGCAAGCCAAATATACAAACAATTAGAGATCTGTAGGCATGCCAAGAAATATTCATGCAGCATATAGGCCCAAGAGAAAATATAGTGAAGATTAAGAATATTATTAAGACATATCCAGAGATAACAGTATTTGATGAATTTCTCTATGAGTATCTCTGTGATCCTGGCAATTCCCATAAAAAGGACTGGACTGACATTTTCCACATTTACCTACAACAGTCCAATCTATAGTTCTGCAGTAGAGGTTAGTATCTGCAATTTAAATGTCTCCTAAACCAACTTCCTTTGTTTTGTTACAGAGTAATTAGATCCACCTCCTTCACTCAGCTCCTGACCAACATTTCTGTTTCACTCACATCCCAAGGCAACTTCTGTTGCCCTTTTCTTTAATTTTTTTCCACAGAAAAGCTTTTTTTTTCCCATCCCGAAACCCATAAGCTTTTTGTTCCCATTACAATCTTTGGCACGCAAAGCAGGTGGTATCAGAAAGTGCAAATGCTTCCATATTCTTTGAATTACTACAAACTGCTGGATGGTTTTGCTCATCTTAAGTACCCAGTCTTTTGATATCTCAGCCAGTCCGTTCCATGCTCACAAGTTAATAAGACTAGAGGCAGGGAGAGACATGAGAAAGGCCACCCAATTAAAGTGAGAAAATGAAGATCAAAGCAGGCTGCTGTGCTGTCATATGGTCAGGTACTGAACTGTGCCTGGTGCAGTCACTGATAACAGGCTAGATATTGCTGCACGTGTCACTTTGCTGTGACCTTCACTTGTCACCTGGCTCGAGCCTTATGAGAGCTGACTAACTTTTAAGTTAAAAAGGCTTAAATTAAAATTACTAGTAACCCTGGAAATCTTCAAATAGCTTCACTGAAACAAGAGGAATGACTTTGAAATTACAAGCCCTGTGGAAAGGACTCTACATAATTTGGTAATGGACGCAGATCACTTTCTTCTCCTTGAAACCAGCAGGAACTGAGCACTGAAAGTCCGTGCCTACTGGAGGGATAGGGGACTAACCCATGTGGCATCTAAGCATGAGGTTACCCAGTGTCTAGGTCAATCCTTGCATCTGCTCAGGTACAAGCTGCTCCATACAGCATATACTATTCTCTTGATCATGCATCCAGAAATCACAGCATAAACATTGCATCAATGCTATGGAGTTCCCAAACTTAATGCTCCTGCTCCTGAATGCACTGAGAAGGAAGTGAGGAGCAGAAAACTCACTTTTAAGCAGAGACATAAGCCTTCATTTAAACATCATGATGAATATCACCTACATTTCAGAGAACTCTCACACCTGAAAATTGCTAGGAAAAATAGGACACATCTAATTTTCAAAATAATAATAAAAACCACTTCAATGGATTCTAGGAGTATTTAAAAAAGGGTTGCCTCTTCCTGCAAATGGATGGAGTTGAGAAGGGCTCACCACACTCTGTACCAAATGAAACTCTTACTAGAAACAGAACGCATGCCACAGGAATTATTTGCTGGTGTGTTCTACTGATTTTGATCAAAATTCTTGTGAATTCAGCTGCCATCAGAATAACCAGTGAAAAAGAAGAAGAGGGAGTCTAAAAGACTAAAAGTCTGTCAGTGCTACAGGACATCCCAGCTTGCAAAGAAGGCTGACCAGTTTACCTCCTGTGAACTTGGTATTTTACACAATGACCTGTAAGAAGTCCACCTTAAATAAAATAACTAGGAAAACCCAAAAAACTGGAAGGAGATTACAGGTATGATTTTGTTACCTAAGACATCAAACAGTTTCACAACTGGTCTCTTAAAAACAAAGGAAAAAACCCCATCAAAATGCTGAATTTGGCTTCCACAGTGCAAAGAACAGCTGGAGCATTTCTGCATGACTTATTTTAATGCAGCAAGATTGGAATTTTTAAGTTCCCAAGGAAAAAAAAAAACAGCACAGTTGCTTTTCACTTTCTGCTATCTGTACCAGTTACCACCTGGATCCAAGTATTTGCCACTTAGGATCCAACTATTCAAAAATCCAGAAAATTAATTGGTATCAAAGCAAAGGTCTGTGAAACATCTGCATTCAAGGAGTGACCTTTGGATGAGAGAAGACCATTCCTTCACTCCCCAAGTCCTACAGTTCAAACTTGCTGCTTGAAAAACTGTTTTTCAGCTCCAAGTCCCAAGTCCAGCAGTGAAGTGCAGGTGAGATATAAACAAACACAGGAGAAAGGAAGAGATTTCTGAGGCATTATTGTAGGCTCAGCAGGTTTCATTAATTTGCCTGTTCTGGGGAAATTCAGACCCCTTTTCCATTTCTTTTCTGATACTTTCCTGAAACCTACACAACACAGCAAGCAGTGCATTAGGCAGCACAGCTTTTGTGCCACCACAGTCTCAAGGGTGGGCACAGATCTCACCCCAGCAAGGACCTCAAACAGTCATAAGGCAAGAACTGGGCAATGACATGGGAGCTATGCACCACATCTGCTGGAGGTCTCTATGGGATCAGAAGAGCAAGGGAACTAGAGACCTACTTGCCCCAGATTTGCCCCCAGATTCCATTTATCTTCCCTTGGAGTCCTCTGACACACCCAGACATGGGTACAGGTACAATGCGTGTTCCTGGATGCTATTCTCTCACACACAAAGTCATACTGCTCTTCATGCCAGGCACTGGCACTTGTTCTTAATCTTACAGGGCTGTTTCACCTAATGGCTCCAAACCTGGCTTCCTGAAAACAGCAGGGGACAGCTGCTGAAACACCATCAATCCAGACAAAGTCAACATGACCTGTGGATGTGGTCCAGCTCTGCCAGGAAGGGCCCAACAGTGAGGGTGGCTGAGGAAATATTATTGCAGCCAGGAGGCTTTCTCATGCAGAATTCTATTCTGGTGCACCATTTTTTGTTGCTTGAGCATTCCCCAGACATTTTGGAAACTCCAGACGCAATAACACTGAGTTCTAGGTCACAATGTTTTTATTGATAAAGATTTCACCATCCTGATGTGGGTGTGATTGCTTGCGAATGCTGCAGGATTATACAGGGAATAATCACTCACCGTAGCCCACAGCATATAACATGCCCACCAAAAAGCACAGTAAATTAAATAACAGTGTTTCCTGCCAGTCCAAACAAATGTTTTCCCCTTCCTAGCAGAGCAGAAGAGTACTAATCCACAGAACTGCAGTGTTTTGGAACTTCATGTAATAGTGGCAAGAAAAAAGTCGTGCTGCTATGAAGTGACACAGAAACATCCGTAACACATTTTTGTCATCAACACAGCAGCAGTGGTTACACACAAGGAAATGTTTATGTGATCTGTTTGCTAACATATAAAGCTTGTTCTAAAACGATTTCATAATATGCATTCTCAAGCAATGACCCAATTTGAGGTGAGCTATTTGAGGTGATCACTGCATGTTTTGAGGCAAGACAGACATCTGAGTAACAACTATACCTTCTTTGTCCACAGACTGCAGAGTGTGCAGCAGGAAGAGACCTGCAATGAAAATAAATTAACTTATTTTACTTGAATCATTTAATTATTTTCACTTGGCAAAAAATAAGAATGAAACTGTGACTTAGTCAATGGGAAATCCTTAAGGACTTGGATAAAGTTGTCATGTGTATCCACTTGCTCTAACCTTTGGCCTTTTGTCTAAGTACAAGGCGCATATCAGTTAAATATATGATGTCTTCTCTCTGGGAAACTCAGAGAGTTAATAAGTAATTTTAAACTATTATAATTTTGATGCATGGAAAAAAAACAGCTTGGCATTCCTCAGACAGTACAGCTGGGTAAGTACAGAATTTCCCGGCACTGTTTAAGACTGGGTGGGGTGGGAAAAAGAAGAAGGAAAAAGAGAAACAAATGAAGTTACTAAAGAAGGGGGGAAAAAATGTGCAGAAATCCTGCCAGAAGTTCAGGAAATCTTTTCTTCCTTGTTTTGCTTATGGAGATCAAAAAATCCAAATTAAATATGAATCCCCCTGCAAAATGCTGATGACTTTGCTCAAACTAGGGCAGCTAAGGTGCTGAGAAGCCATGAAGCTCAGCTGTAGTCCTTCAGATAAATCATAAAAGCAAGTAGCTTAAGTGATAGGTCTCCTGTCTGCAGGATCAGCACAACAGTTCTAATCCTTAAGGAGGAACTGACTCCCAGGTATGCCACCAGCCCAAACCAGTTCTGTTCCAGTCCTCCAGGCACCTCCACAGTACAAGGAGAAAATAGCAGATGCAGAGAAGAGCACATGACCACAGCAAAGCCACTGCCATGTTTCAGGGAGATCCCAGCCCACAATGGAGGAACACACAGGGAATTGCAAGTGTCTTTTCCAACCTGTTGCACAGCAGAGTGAAATGCCACTAGCCAGCATGTATATGGGATTTTACAGTGCCAGTGGATGGGACTGTGCTCACAGGTATGCCTGGCCTTCAGGTGGGAGGACAGAATTCCAGACTCAAGAAAGGCCCTTCTTATTCCCTGTTAACTCGGTCTTTTGTCAGCCTGTAGCAATACTCTCAAATCAAATCTGCAATTTCATTGCACCAAATCACTTATTTTTCACCTAAGTACCTCAAAAACAAGCACTGAAAAGTCTACATATCACACTACATGTCTCCACTTAAAAAA
Organism: Agelaius phoeniceus; assembly: GCF_051311805.1. Taxonomy (NCBI): domain Eukaryota; kingdom Metazoa; phylum Chordata; class Aves; order Passeriformes; family Icteridae; genus Agelaius; species Agelaius phoeniceus. The sequence continues at coordinate 63,512,477 of NC_135265.1, read as the reverse complement.
AGACAAGCATTGCACAAGCTATGAGGGTGCATGATGGAAATTAGACCCACCTTATGAGTCCCATTCATGAAATGTTCAGTCTTCTCTCACTTTCCCCATGGCTTCCCTAAGCAACAAGATTTCTCTATCTAGCATTTTTAAAAGACAAAAGTATCCTTTAATATGTGCAGGAACAAATTCAGGACCATGCATCCACAAAATAGGTGTTTATCAATATTTGATCTACGTATTGATCTTACCAATGTCAGTGACTCCCCTGACTGGTTTCCTGTGGCCAAACAAGAGCAAATAATTTTTTTAAGAAAAATCTGAAGCTAGGAAAATACAACTTGCAGATGTATGTGAGCCAGTACCTCCCTCTCACCCACAAGTTTGGCAGACAGATCTTTCAGAAACAGCTTGCAGGACATGGCCCTGTAAGCAGGAAGGCTTTTAAAGCAGTGCACAGGTACAGGGATGATTTTCATGTCAAGAAAATAATGTTAAGTCCATTAAAAAAACTGCTTTCTGCAGTGATTCAGGGACCTGTGAAATTGTGAGAGACCATTGGAATCCCACCCAATGCAAAACACAGCCCAGGGGATTTCATCCATTCGTTTCTGCAGTTGTCTTGCACATCCCACTTCATTAAGCCCCTAAATTTTGACTAACCTCAAACCTGTAATTAATTACAGAATTAAAATTAACTTAAAAGTCACTGTCTTCAGGGCCATGTCAACACTGCCTTGTGTAAAACAGACCTGGGGGCAGGCCACTAAAATATGACGATGCAACTGTATTGTTGAGAACCTTCTGCTCAACTTCCTCCATATCCCATGGAGCATCCGTGTCATACAGTAGGAACCTTTCCAGGAAAGAACTTGGCCCACCCACCTGTCAGGGAGCATTTCCTCATCTTTCACAGGACAGGCATTGGCAGACTCAAGTCATCATGGGTGTATCTCAAGAAATGCCCTATCCTGAACCCAGCCCATCCATAGTGCAAGGAGTGTTCATTTTGGATGCAAGATGAACTGGAGAATGACCCCAGACTTGGAACTGTGCTCAAAAGGCAGCCCAGCCATAGCCTACATGCCAGAAAACCCATGATCACTCCTTTGATCATGCTCCCATCATCTGAAGTGCTCTCATCAAAAAGCAAATGCATGAAATCTCTCCTCACACAGAGCATAATTCTGCAGGTTCAAGAAGTGGTCTGCATTATGCTGTTTGGGAGGAAGGGGTACAGTTATGCAGTGCAGCACTATTAAAATCAGCCATATAAACTGGTTGCTCATCTAATCCATCGCACTGTTTGGCCCACTTGCTCTTTTGAGTTTCTATCTTGTTCTCCAGCTGCAGCTGCCTTGCAACTCCCACTCCCTCTTCTTCACTGTCTTCATGTAAATCAAAAATCCATCAAACCTCACTTCTTCATTAATAAATCAATTCTTTGGATTACTCAACTATAAAACCATGACTCTGTAGCTGCAAAGGCAGACTATGTTTGAGCACCTGGATGACAGCAAGCAACAGAGAAAAAGAAGTATTTTAATAATACTTAGGGCTCACAGAGGACCTTTTCTTCTTGGCACATCTGAGCTTGCCAGAAGGGTTGTACTATACTAAAAGAAATTCTCATTTCTCACTTGATAGTCACACCCCCAACCCAAAAGATTAAAAAAAAAAAAGAAAAAAAAAGACCAATGTTCCTATCCTTTTCTGTGCTATTTCCTCTGTTTGAGTGCTATATTCATGGCTTTCTTTCCTGAATATGGGCGAGTACAAATATCAGATGCAGACTAGAAATGCTGGGGCACACACAATGCATTCTTGGTTTCTTCTAAACATCAGACATATCACCAATTAAAAAAGAAAGAAGGAAAAAAAAAAAAGAACACACAGCCTCCATTTACCTGCTTTCAAGCAAAGGTAAGGAAATATCTCAAACTTTCCACAAAGCCTGATATTAGCTCCCATCAAAGCCAGGAGAATCCATCCTATTGTTTCCCTTGCTAGCGCTGCATCGCTGCATTCCTACAGAGCTGCTGAATTTGTTCAGAGCTTGTTGATGTTGTTGTTGTTATTGTAAAAGCTAAGTGTTACACAAGACAGAGAGCTTGACAGCTTTCCCACAATCCTCAGCATGTGGGAATAGCGAGTAACAAAGTGTTAACACCTGCCAACTGGTGGTTAGGTGTACATGTCTCTGTTAACAACAAACACTGCTGCTAGCAGTCATCAGAGCAAAGCAGCAAATCTGTTCCCTTCTCCAGCGTGGAAAACACCAAACAATGACAAAAAAAGGCACCTAATTGCTTGATTAAGATGTATCAGTGTTGGAAACTGCTGATCTAGAACATTGAATCTCTGACATTTACTTCACTCTTGATTAAACAGAAATGTTTAAAACCAGTTATTGTGCAGGCAGAAGCTCAGAGCACTGTGTAACATCCAGGGAATTGTGGCAGTGAAACTTTTTGCAAAGAAACACAATCAGAACTACCTCCTCTCTGCTGTTTCATAAAGGCATCAGATGCTGAGACTCTCTGGCTCTTAGGAAAAAGGGATGGAAGGGCACAAATGATGGACTAGGAGTCAGGTAACTCCTTGGAACTTCCAGAGGAACCTTGTGGAAAAGTCCAGCTACTGCTCTGAAAAATGTTACTAGACATGGAAGTCAGGACTGTTTCTTTATGTTGAGGGGGATTAGCTGTGTACTTTTAAAAATCATGCTTTCATTTGGTGATTTCCTAGGCAGCTTTGTGAGCCAGGTGGCACTGATTTATCATCACCAATTTGCATGTGACTAATGTCCTAACCTGAGGCTAAAAGCCTGCTTGCTCTGGATATACCCTCAGTAGCCAGCTTGCTTGTTTTATTGCTCTTTCCCCATGACAAAAATGTAAGGGAGAAGTGAGTCAACTCACTCATCTCAAGTAAACTAGAGATTGCTAAGTCAAAAGGAAGGAAACTTCATTAATGTAACAGTACTCACAAAAGCTCACTGCTGTCCAAATCTCCCTAACTGTACACACAGAAACTCCAGCTCAGCTGGGGAGAGACATTAATCCTGATTTTCATCAGAATGTATTTCTTCAGTAATTGCTATAAGGAGAAGAAATTATCCCATTCTTTAGCAGTGGGGCAGGGGGTGGGGGGTGGAATTTCATATTTATGTCTTTCTCCTAAACATATTATCTGAAATAATTCAAACAACTATGATTGTACATGATTAATCAGATGATGGCCAGGACAAAAGATAGTTTTAACCTACACCAGTTCCTGAATCTAAGTCACATGGGAGGACGAGGGTGAGTGGAAGGCATGAGTAAATTCTTTTGATGGTTCTACCAATTTCTGCCAGCACTAATGTTGCATGAAATAAAGATTTCCAGTAGTCAGCACCTTGAAACAGAGGGCACTCATTCTTCTTATTTCATGACACATCAAGTATTTGAAAATCCTATAAGTAGTAGACAGTTAATGTTTATAAGTTGACTTACAAAGGCTGGCAGAACACTGTTCTGACTTGAAGCAACATCATTTACTAAATTGCTATGGTGAAGGCTCAAACAACCTTCCATATAAAGCTCCCTGCAGAAGGTTCTATGGATAAAAATGGACAATTTTAGTCAGCCAAAAGTGGCTTTCTCCACAAGGAATGGAGAAATAAGGTAATATTGTTGCCTGCCAACATGAATATTGACCAATTTAGTAAGATAGATATTTCCAAATAGCAGTTGGAAAGCTTTTTTGGTATAGGAGGTTTAGGATCACCTGCACTAGAATAGTATTAGAGGAAAATTTCTAAGCTTTGTGTGAATATTCAAGCCCCTTAGCAGATGAATTTAGAATCTCAGTCACATGGTTTCTGTGACTCAGCCATTTGTTAGTCATCCTCTGCCCATTATATCTCAGGAAAGTTACAGATACCCATAATTAGAAAGGCAATCCCCCTCCTTCTGTCTTTTCTGCCTGTTCTCTAGATATCATGTCCTCTCACTCCCTTACTTGCCAGAGGTCCTGTGTTATTTATTCCCATTCCTCTCCCAGCTAGATTTATTTCCTTACGGTCTCACCCATTTTATGCCCTCCCCCTGGTCTCTAGATCCTACCCCATGTTCGGAATGGTCCAAATCAACAGCTGCCCTTGCAGCTCTCTTCAATCCTCCCTTTTCTGAACACAGCAGCTCTGCCTGGGTCCTCATCTCTCTCTCAACGGGTTTTTATCAACAATTGCCTTCTGTGTTCCCATGGGCCTTATTCAATTCAGCGCTATTCTTGCACACTCTGGGAGCATAATGCAAGAGAACTGGGTTGCTTCTGTCTAAACGTCTCCTGGGCTAGTTTTTTAATCTGTCTGAGTTGTTGATCTGTCAAGCTGGCACTTCTGTTTTTCCTCCAAGTAACATTGCTACCTGATGTGTTATTTCTGCTCTTGGATGCTACTCCCTCCATGCATCATTCCACCAGTTCTCCCTCATTTGCTGCATCAAACAGCTTTCTTGGGTTTGCCTTGCAACCCACTATCTTCTCTTCTTGCTGTTCAATCAACTCCCACCATCCCTCTGCCAGGGGTAACTGCCTTGGTCAGAAGCAAGTCCAGTTTTCCCAATACTCCATGATTTTTTTTGTATTTTCTATTTGGTAAAGAGCAGAGATCCCTGAACTACCAAAGCCAGAGGGCCAACTGTCATTCAGCCTGAGACAGTGTAGCTCACGAGGACAAACACACAGAAAATGCTGTAGTGAATTATCAGTGTCTGATCTGCTGTAGGCAAAGGGGCATGCATCACTTAAATCTCAGATTTATGGCCCAGGTAGTGGGAAGCAAGAGAACTCTGGGAAGGACAGGTACATACATGCCCTTATCACACTCAGCACACTCTGAATGCGAGGATGAGTCTCACAGAAAACTCTGTCCATTTAAAAATACTGTGTAATCTTCCCATCAGAAAAAAAACCTTGGTGGAAAATTTCAGACCTATACTAAACTCTCACACCCTTAATGCCATAAACATCTCACACTGACATCTGTAATAGCTCTGCCAATTTACAAATTCTTACTGAGCTACTCTTTCTTTGGTGACAGAAGACATTAGGTCTATTATTGGCTCATAATCCCACACTAGTCCCAAACACACGGCACGTGTATTTCATCTGAGGATAACCCTGCCTTCTTCAGGACAAGACATCCCATGGCAATCCCTTTTCCAGCAGCACTCCTTCCCCTCAGAGTGTTTGCTGGGCATTGCCAGGCTGCCAGGCAGACAGGTGCACACCAGAGCAGCGAGGCTCACTTAGACCCTATTGGTCTGAACTTTATCCATTGTGTTTCTTTCTGAAGGAACCATCTTCAAGGCAGGTTGGTTCTTTGTTCAGACACCTTGTAACACCTGAGACCACAATACTAGAACACTCCAGCAGCAGAAGAACTAAATCTAAATGCAGAAAAAACCCAGCATAGTCTGGTATTTAATGCACAGAGCTGATGATCTTGAATGAGCACACAAACTCAGACTCCATCCATGATTCTACAAGGTGGTGAGGGGTCTGGCAAACTGTGATTTGGCATAGTGAGGTCACATGCTTTCCCTACTGACACGTGCACATTCTGTCTTCAGTTTTAACATGAACAGGTTAAAGTCCTCCTCTACTACACTACTACATTCAGATGATGGCTGAAAGCTGCATCTTCATAGTGTTTTCCCATTAGGTCAATATCAGCCAACAAAGGAGCATTTGCTTCTTGTTCTTTAGCTGAATAGGAGAAAACAGTTGGTACAATATTAGCCCAAAGAGGGAGGAATATAGAGCACCTGAAATGCACTGCCAACAAAGCAATTAGCAGGAGCACTGGGGGTGGGCACTGATTGCTTGCCCTGTTCATCCACCTCACAGAGGGACTCAGTTCCTGGGTATCCAATAGAATTCATCAGAGCTAACATGCAAAGTTGTGCATACAACTATCTTGGAAATGAAGTACTCTTCCTGTGTTGCAGGAAATCGATCTGTTTCTTGGTAGTCTTTGAACAAAGGAATGAGTTGTCCATTCTGTTCCACACTAATCTTAATAGTTTACATTACAGGCTACACTACATTGCTTACAACTGGTCTGTTTGAAGAGCACTGGGAAGGAAATAGTTCTGGTGGTGGTGATGTGGGTGACTCAAAAGTTCAAACAATGTAAGGACAAAACAGGCACGCGAAAAACACTTCAACACCTACCTCCTGGTAAATTCCAGGGTACTGATCAGTTTAGATCAGTTTTTTTGGAGAGTAATGTCTCAGGACTTGCCAGGCAAGTCTTGTTTCCGTTCCTGTAGCTCAAGGCTCCAGCATTGCACTTTTGATATCCAGTAAGGCATGGTTCCAAGAGTCCATGGTTCCATCCAGGGTTCCAACAGTCCAGTTTGTCTTTCATCCCTCACCAATGATGTGCAGCCTTTTCGCCATTGAAAATCAGATAAGCAGATAATCAGAGTCTTAATAAAAAGGAATATTTTGGTGTGATTCTAAAATTCCTTCAAGTGAAAGACACATAGGCTTACTCTCTGGACTAACTGCAAGACCTCTCCAGCATAGAGCAACTGAAGTAATCTTGCTAGTGCTTGTCAGGGCCTGAGCATTGGAGTTGTCCTGATCATAAGCACTATAATCCTGTCAAGAGGCAAATACGTAATGACATATCACCAGTCCTTTAGTCTATACAGTTAGCTAAAGACCCTGCATCTGTGTGATCAGATCCTCTGGAAGGAAAGGATAGCATCAAAACAGTAACCTCTGATTTCCAGTTCCTGTTTTGGTTTCTACTCTTCAGCAAACAAAAGATGCCTGTCTTACCCAAGGCTGCCTCAGCATTAGACAGATTGTGTTTCCAGTCGCTTTCTCTCCTTTTGTCCCATGTTTTAGTTTTTTGCCTGTAAGAACAAAGCCAAGGGTCTTGGGGCTATTTGCATCTTTGGGGGATTTGGATGCACTGCAGGGCGAGGCTGGGCCTCATTTTAAGAATAGGCTCCAGCCCACGCTAGTGCCAAGAGGCTGACTAATGCAATTATTTCCTTGCAGAGCAGCATTTTTCAAAGTGCTGATTCTTATTAAGAAAAAGGAACGGATTTGGAGCTCATATTTTGATCTGGTGCCCAGGATTATTTGGAAATTCTTTTTCCTGGAACGAGACTTTTTATTCCAAATTTCTCCATGGTGGGGAGAGAGGGTTTCCTGGGCAGAATTAGGATAATGATTACAGCCTGCATACAATCAGTTTTAACCGCTGTGGAACTCCAAAAATGAATGTTATTGCTCAGTGGCTTCATTGAAAACAGAAGTATTATTTAACCAGAAGGATGGCAACACATGGAAATAGCTCATTATCATATTTTCTCCCTATTTGAAATGTCACATTGAGTATGTATCTTTCATGTCCACTACACTTTAATTAATTTGGACTGTGTTTAAATATATTACACAGCATGCTTTATTACAAAATTCTGACACATTCCCATTGATGAAGCAGGGCTTTCCTTCAAACACATGTAAAAGGCAACAGGAGCTACTCTGCTAAATATTGTTTTAAATACAATAAGAATACCACATAATCTCTGTGTCTGCCCGTGTTTTTCTGTGGCACGGAACATACAGAGCAAAAACAACATTACATCCAAAACTTGCTTGCTGTTTACTGAAGGGACAATGATGTTAACATTATTATTCTAGATCTAAATCTTAACCACTTACCTTATTTACATAATTGCAAGACAAACATATATTTTCCTCAATGGCTGGAAAAGATTCCAGCAGTGTGATTGCCTAGAAATTAAAAAGTAGAATTGCAGGGTGTATGTGTGAGATGAAAATGGCTTGTTTTAACACAGCTGGTGTATCTCATCTTCTATGCACTTTCAAACATAGCACTTACCAGAATGATTGTCCTCCTCCACCCAGGTCTCCAACGAAGTAGAGGATTTATTTCATTTGCTAACCTTCCTCTGGAATGCAATCACTCCAAAAGTTAGTCCTGATTTATACTTGTTTAAGCAACTGCGAGAATCAAACCAGTTTTTAAAATAATGTAAAAACGAGAGTTCATTCAACTTTTAGATTTCCTTGGACTGAAATCTTCTATTACTTAGAATTCTATGCTGAATGGGATCAGGAATTTTGTAGAAGGTGTGACTAGTATCTGATGGATAAGATGTCATCTCTGCACTACTGCTTCTGTTGAGGCACTGATGTATTAGCTGCTGAACTACTGTAAAACCATTTTAGTTTGAACCATCTTGGGAAAAACAAACAGCTGAGGACTTGCCTCCTCAGGGCAGTTCCATGACACCCTATTATCCCACCCACTAGATGCCACCAAGAGCTGATTGTGCCTGTATCAGGAAGGAATCTCTTTCCTCACTACCCACACCCCCTTCAGGAGTCATTTGGAGCCAAGGCTGGTGAAGGAGATCTGATTCCTTCCCTGGGAGCCAACTGAGTGGTATACTTCACACAACAAGCCTCTGCATGACATTACAGTCAATCCCAACAGCTTGTTCTAAAACATATTCCAGGGACGGCTCCTTGGACCGCTGCTTCCTCATCCATCCTCCTAAGAGAGCAGTAATCAAAGTTTTATTATCTGAATCATGGATTCATATTTTTTTATTATTATTTTCCCTAGCAGATGGCCTTTTTCCAAAATAATTTCACAAGCAGAGATTCTTATCATGAGGAAGGTAATACTGTTCTGAAGCAAACTCCCAGATGGGACCACGTGGAATAAATGTGTTGTTCCTTAGATAAAGAGAAGGCGTTAGACTGCTGATCACTGTGTGGATGCTGCCATGGAGGAATAGCACGGCCCTGCTCTGTGCTATTAAATACTCTACTACTTATTCTTCTGCCCTGAGTGTTCAGTCCTCACCCTACATAACCCTTTCCTCAGAAAACATTGACACTGAGAAGAAAAATGTTTTTCAGCATTTGAAAAAGAACAAAAAAGTTGTGTTTAACTACAACACATGTCTGTCTTTAAAAATCTGGATTGGTTTTATATTTAATTCATTGACTGAATTGTAATAAATGAATAAACCTAATTTGGAGGATAATAAAAAATATGAACTGTGTTGCTGATGCCAAAAGCAATAACTACAACTTGGTTTTTCCCAATTCTTTGCTCCTTCAGACCCAAGCATTACTGTTGTAATTTTTTCCTGTATTTTAAGTGTTTTGTTTATTTGATTTCTGCATTAAAGGAGCACTCCAGTGTAATATAAAAGGATACTATAATCACGATGTCTAATTACAAAGAAAAGCTAAGCGTCTAATATAAAAACATGCAATAAAAAAAGAATTACTACCAGATCAAAAGCCACTGACACAGAAATCAGATGAAGCAGGCTAGGAAGCACCACTCAGCTCTCCCCCTTACAGGGTATGGGGAACAGAAAAATTTGCTGTGTGAGAAGATTGAACAGGGTAATGGATAATGTCATCTAGGCTCCCTCTTCCATGAAAGCCTGGACAAAAGGACCTTCCAAGACCCCTTTTGTGATTCCATAAAATTGGAAGATCTCAATGATGCATGGCTCTCATATTAACTGCAGCTTTTCCTCCTTGGTTTATTCCTAATTTCAAGAGCTTGTTCTTACTTGTTTTGTTGGGTTTGGGGTTTGTTTGTTTGGGGTTTTTTGGTTTGTTTGTTTTTCCCCTGATTTCCAAGAGTAACAAATGTGAAATGGTATCCTTTTGGCTGCTAGTGGGCAGGATCTTGTGTTCTTCACACATTTAGATTTTCCATCAAAATCATCAGGAATGTATTAAAACAAGCAGGCTAGTTTCCATCTCTTGGCACGAGTCAATGAAGCATTTAGATGTACATGAAACACAAGACTGACTTTGCAACTGGCAGCTTCTAAAAAGGAGTAGATGATTTAAATATGTTCCTGAAGCAGCAATGTTTCTTTACCTGGCCACAACCAGCCCTACTAAAAGAAACAGTAAAATTGCAGACAGCCTTGCTATCCACAGCTTCCCTCAAATTAACAAGCAATTTAGGTTTGTTTTGTAGACCTTAAAAAGTCTGAAGACCACCTTGTATTAAAGGCAGCTCATTACTCTTGCCCATATGCAAGTGGACAGGAGTCTAATGTGCCAAATTCCAAGCCTGAAAGACTGTTTAACCATAAATCCCCTCACAAAACAGAAGCATGAGTGACTTATGGATTTGAAGATAGAAGGGACAAAGGAACAAAGTAGAGCCATCAGAAGGATTTTTCAGATTCTCAACACCATTGACCCAGAGCAACAACTTTACTGAATCAGCAGAAATTATCCTACAGAAAACAAAACAACAACAACAAAAAAACCACCAAAAAACACCTCAACCCACAAAAGCAATCCAAATTCCCAAAAACCTTTAAATACTTTTTTGCATCTCATGTGTAGGACTTCATGTTTCTCTGTAACTTGGCAGTGGAGCAACTTTTAGCGAGGATACCAACAGAAGATTCATCAGCAACCATAGTGACATCTGAAGAGGCATATGCTCACAAGAAGTATTTTGCCTGTTTGCTTTAACCTGATAATTAAACCCACAAAGTATAGATATGCCTTGGATAATGTCATTTACCTTGTGCACAGGTGTGTGTTCATGATTTTAAGATTATTTCAGCACTGCAAAAACATTTTATAAAATCCAGATAATGATACTATAATTGTGAGACCAACAAATATAAACATTTTAGAGAGCATTGCTTGTTATTGTTATTTCTGTTTCACTTATAAAGAAATTTCATGTAGGCCGTTTGGCTTTTTCTAGCTGAGGAGAACAGTCATGAGACAAACGATACTTCTTAGAAAAGCATTCTCTATAGATCAGTTCCTTCTAACTCATTCTTCCACTGGCAGACCTCATTCATTTTCCATGTTGGTTTTGATAAAATTAAATAGCTTTAAGAACAATAGAATTACAAGAGTTTTGAGGAAGGATGAAGCCTTAAACAGATAAAATCTTTTTTTTTCAGAAGAGGTCTGTTACAATCAATTGTTTACAAAGATGATGTAAACAGTCGGATTCCCCTGCAATTTCAAATATGTTTATTTAACTAAGATTTAAGCAACTTAAGTGAATTGTTCAGGATAAATTCTAGTCCAGAAGAATTCTGACTACATTTGCCAGGCAATGATTACCTCCATTATTTGCAACAGTGTTCATTCCTTTGCTCTAGTGTTCCCTTTCTGCATGCAACTTCCATTGATTTTATCATTGCTGCAATTAATTGACCTAAATCTAAAACAGTACTGGAAACAGAATTTAACTTGGTCAAATCACACTAAATTTGAAAGAGATTCACTGCAATGTAATCTCTGCTGAAATGTTTACAAGTTGCCTGCGGAGGAGAACTAAAAGCCAAAAGGGATTTCAGAAGGAAGCTTGTGGAAAGGCGAAATGTACCTAACTACATACACCATGTCACACCACAGTCATGTTCTCCTCTCTCCAGGATCTTCAGTCCTACCAAGAATTATATCATTTCAGTTCAGTTCTATACACTACTCCTTCCACTCAAAAGACCAAAAAGAGTGGATTAATCTGCTATAAAATGGTAGGCATGCAAAATCTAATTGCTGTCAGCATCCTGATGCAAACCACTGTGTAAATCTAAAATCTTTATAATTTCTTTCAATGAGCTTTATAACCAAGATTTGTTTGCACTTCAGGTTTTACCTTCAATGCCCTCTTAACTGCACGTTCCACCTGCATGTCTCTGAGACAACACAAGTCTCCCCATGATTTTCTGTGGCGTAGACTAACCCAAAGAGGAAGAAATACAGATTTAGCTTAAATTTAGTCAGTGGGCATGTTCCTCATGATACAACTTTCAGAAGCAGAAATCCTTGCTGTTACTAAATGAAATGAGAAATGTTGCTGTTTCTAGAGATATCAGAAAAAATTTCCACCTTTTCTTGCCTCCTCTTTGCCAAAAAAGATAAGTGAAAAGTATAAACAAGGCTTCCACATTATTAACCTGACAGAACAAGTTGCTTTTAGGCTCCAAGTAAGAGATTGAGCTATTACAGTTTTTATTTCTGGATGGCTCTAGAAAATTCATCGAAAAGGGAGTCTGTGATGATGGGCTCTGATTGTAGAGAAAAGCTACTCATGAGATTGGAGAACATTCTAATAATTCTGGGATTCAGTAGGCTCACGAAATAGAGACAACATTGCCAGGCACAATGTCCTATCTAATATGAATAAATACTAATAAAATCTTTAAAAGCATGAAAATGTAAATATATTCTCTTAGTGAAAGATATGTCTTAAAACCACCAGTACACACACACTTTTACAAACATAATAAAGTCTTTCTCCCCAAAAACTTGTGCTTTTTTTTTTTTAATTAGTGTTATTTTAATATAGAACAAACAGCACAGAACTTCAGTGTTCTGAGAATTAGGAGGACATGGACAGATTATTTTTCAGTAGAATTCATAATCTATTTATAAATTGAATTGATTTCTTCCTTAATGGCCTCTGTACCACCAAAAACCAGCAAAAATGCCAAGTAATGCTACTAATGGCTCGTCAGTCTCTATGTATGAGAAGAGTTTGTACCTCTGTACCTGCTTGTACAGAGAATCAGCATGATTACTTGCAGGCACAAATGGGTCATCCAATTAAAGACTCCATTTGGCATCCTAAAAGCTGCGTCTGGCTTTTTGAAATTCTGAGGGTTCATTCTGGGGGAATAAAACAATTATAAGGCATTTTAAAGAGACTATGAAATATAAACTATATAGCTATATTAAAAATATATATAAATTGTAAATTAAAATATATGATAGATGCATCCAGAGTTAGAAAAAATGGAAGAGGAGAGGAGTGATAGACTGGGAGAACAGAGAATATGTCCAAGGTAGGCAGATATGATCTAGGTTACTCTTCACCTTATAGATGAATCATAACAATTCTGAGTACAAGAAGATGACAAACAACCTTAATGAGAGGGAGTGCACAAAACTCAATAAACACATGGGTCTTAGAAACCCATTCATTGATTTAATCTGGCATCTTGAATCCACTAAAGCTTGAAAACAGAGGTGCTGGAAGCCATTTAAGAAGAATGTTGTGAAAACCAATGTATGAAGCAATTTGAGATGCTCACTGATGACAGCATATGAGCATGTAAGAGAGACCTCCACCCAAATAATATGTTCCATTTTTACATCTTGAGTCTGGATGGAATAAGGAGGTGGTTAAGAGCTGAGCACTGGTATGCAGACAGAAAGATCCATAATTCTGAAGAACGCTGGGAAATAATAAAGGAAGTGGTAATTAAATTAAGGCATCCTAGAGAACAAAGGGAATTTGGGGCTAAGTAGTGGGGAAAATGTAAGGAGCGAAGAAGGAAGTTAAAGTCTGAATAAGATGACAGAATTTGGTGCCTAAAGGTATCCAATTTCTCAGCATCTCAGGAATGCAACAAGGTTGTGAGAAAACACTGTTGAAACCTCGATCATTGCTTTTGCCACTGAGCTCATGTCCCAGTAGTGCTTTCTGCTTGAATCAGACTCTAATGTAGGACATTTTAATTGTGATTGCCGGCCCAGCAGAAAATGGTGAGGCTAATGGGCTGGTTATATTTAACATTGCAGAGAGAGAATATGCAGTGAAAGGTGGAACATCAAAAAGAAGAAGTGACAGAGTAAAGAGTTACCTGGAGTCAAAGCGGAGGGAAGAAGATGGTATAAGTAGGGGAAATGTGTTGGAGAAAGGAGGATAACTTCCTACTTTTGGGTTGCTGCATTTCTTTACATATATTTTCCCAAGTCTGCTGGTGGTGTTGTGACCTCAGCTATCTCACTTTAAGATCAGGCTGTTTTTTCATGGTTGTTTCAGTTTAATTTCCTCATAAAAGCATGCATCTGCCAGAGTCTACAATCAAATTTACCTTAAGTAGACAACAGTGCAAAAATGAGGGATTCATGGAACTGCTGAGGTGTGAAGGGGCCTCTGGAGATTGTCTAATACAACATCTGTGTCCAAAGCAGGGACAACTAGAGAGATTGGTCCAGTAAGGTTTTGAGTAACTCAAAGGATGGAGGCTCCTCAATCTCTCTAGGGAGCTTGTTCCAGTATTCAACCAGTTTTATACAAAAAAAAAGTTGTCTTTCAAGTTTACACAGAGTTTCCTGTGTTTCAGTTTGTGCTCATTACCCCTTGTTCTTACACTGGGCATTATCGAGAAGAGTTTGGTTTTCTCTTCTTTACCACTGCCTCATCACATATTTTTGCACATTGAAAAGACCTGCCCCTTGAGACTCTCACTTGTCCAGAGTAAAAAGTTTCAGCTCTCTCATCCTCTCCCAATATCATATACTCCAGTACTTTAATCATCTTCATGACCCTTTGCTTAACACTGGGGAGCCCAGAGCAGAATCCAGAACTCCAGAGCAGGATCCAGAACTCCAGGCTCTGGAGGAACCCAGATTGAGAAGAGGGAAGGGAAGGATCATCTCCCTTGACCCACCTGTTCTGCAGTATGGCAAATAAGACAGAATTATTGCAGGGAATTAGCAAAGGAAGACTCAACTTATTACATTTTGCAGAGAAAACTATGAGAAAAGCAGGGTGACCGCTTGTGTCAACAGTCCAACCTGGTTACACCAAAATATCTCATGGGATTCCTCTGGTATATACCTTTCTCTCAAGTATCTTTCTCTCAGACTATGGCAAAGACTCAACACCAAAAATCCAACTCCCAAGTAAATTTCCAAAAAATCCTTCATATTTTTCAGGATTGTTTATCAGAGTTGCTCACTACCTGTTACAAGACCTAGATCTGTAAAGAAACAGCAGAAGAACAGCTAGCATTATATAACACAACTACAACAAAGAAACCTTTTTCCACATTACTTATCCTGGCTGATGAGAAGTAAATGCACTACTTGTCAGAAACTAAAAGAAATCACTACCAACATATTAAAAATTATCAAAAATTCTAGAAAAATCTTCACAATTTTCCAGGGCCAAGTTTACAAGCATGCACAAACTGAGATGAACACTTATAGTCCTCCTTTTCCTCTCTCATTACAGTGCACACTCTCCTGCCTGTGAACAAAAAATCTCTGTAAGGTATGAGTCACAACAGGTGGTAAACACTGCAACATTTGAGGGCTTGTTTAGATGGTAAATGAAACCAATCCAATTAAATCAGCTGTAAATCACACTCTTTAACATTTCATCAGTAGTTAACATGAGACAGAGATTTCAGGGCCATTTTAGTACAGCTAAATGTGATTTCTTTTTTCAGCTTAAATTACATCAAAACTAGGGTTTACAAATAGACCTTAATCAAAATATTATTAATTAGAATGCAGTTATTTCCTTTGGTTCTTGTTACCACATAGATGAATCCTAAGACTTTGTAAACATATGCATACACACACAGAACACTCACTGGTTCAGTGGGAAGACAGATTACAAATTACTCAGCGCTGCCAATTAGTGAACAAGCAGGGCAAAAAAAATCTGCAAATACAGGCAAAGCAGAATGCTTCACAAAATGTATGCTGCTTCTTTTACTTGAAAAATGTCATAACTGATACTGTGAAACATCTTACCAAGAGAACCAGGGAATATCCTGTAACAGTAGATATCAGAAAATATATGAGAATATATAACACATAGGAAAGAAATTCTCATTACAGCCCTGGGTTAAATATTTAGCAAATATTCTCAGAAGAGATGCATGTCAGCTTGAGATACATATCAGCAAATGTCAAGGGAAGCTTTTATGCTGATGTATTGACATAATTGTTCAGGAATACTGCAAGTAATTTTCTGTAGGATGCCCTAAAACAAATTAGTGCTACTATATACACAACCCCCCGTTAAGCTTTCCACCAGCATTTCTGTGGTCATGTTATACCAGTGCAAATGTGCAAGAGCCAGCAAATCTTTAACTCTGCATATTCTGCAAAAAGTTTTCAAATAACTTCCTGTGAGGATTCAACAGAAAATTTTGACCTGCTAAGCTCATTCACTCAGGGAAGAAAAACTGTGCCACATGACCAATAACAAACAGGTTGTACAGCTTAAATTACCAATATTGAACACCTCCACAAACCACAGAATAATTTACAACATATCTGTCAGCTGCAAAGACTTCTGAGGAAACAGCAGCCAACTGGGAGGTGTTGCGTAAAGAGGCGAGATTCAAATAAGCAAATGAGGCAGCTTTAATACTTACATAAGTCAATGCAGCATCTACATTACTTTCACTCTCGTGTCAGCAAGTGGGACTGTTTTCCATGGATCATGTAGAGCCTGTGCCCTTACATGGAGCTGCTTTCTGTGTCAGGGAATCCAAGGCAATGCTATGCAGGAGGGATATGGCCAATAAATAAATAGATCTTCGCAAAATTAGCATCGCTGGTGTTCAGTCCCTAAGGGACAAAATGATGCAGTCAGAGTCAGGATGACTCCAGACAAATGCCATATCCACTGTGTGGATTAAACATGAATGTCTGGGTGAGTTTTTGCCACCCTATAATGACATTAAATTTTCAGATTCTGGCTCAGTGTCAAAAGACATGAAAAGGGATGTGATTACTCTCTGCAAACATACCAAGGACAAAGTGTATGATAGGAGGAAAGAGGAATGTAAAAACAATGTTGGCACAGCAATAGGGAGAAGTCAGCCAGAAACATGTTTAGATATTAGAAAAAAAGATCATAAGCTTCAGGGAAAAAAGTGACCCTGGGGCAGATATTGCATAAATATAACAAGGGAAGAAATCCTTTCCTCATTTTTAAGATGGTTGATGCTAAACATAATACAATGCAGTTACTTGTTGCAGGAAGGGACACTCTACTCCTATCAAAATTTATATACATAGAAGGAGCGACAGACATAGAAAAAGGTTGGCTGTACATAGCAAGGTGAGCCTCAAAACAATATGAACAAAAGCAAATTTATTTCCTCAAGGAAAAAAGAAACCAAAACCCAGCAGTAAGTAGCTAACATTAGCAACCATGTTATAACTTTGGATGTTGTTTTTTTCAAAATATTGGCATATTTTTGTCATGCAGCTATTATGAAGAAATCACACTGTGAAGCAAGAAGCCTTCCTGCAAACCAGGATGAGGAGCACAGAATCAGCTGCAGTTTTTTCACTACAGGGGTTTCTCTAAAGGAAAAAAATAATAATACGATCATTGGTTTTGTGCACACACACTAAGAAAAATTCAGTTTGCAAACAATGAACATCCTTTGTGTTCAGCATTGGCAAAGCAATTGATTCTAGTTTGAGATTGGACTTGTGCCACTGCAAAAGCAGTTTGTCTTTTCTGTTCTGAAAAGTACTGTAATGAAGAGCTTCAACAGAGAGGATTTTTATCATTAGACTCTGGCTATATTTTCTTTCAATTTCTCTCACTTCACCAAAAAAAGTATGGAATTCATCATTCCAGCATATTGAGAAATGAAGAAACTCTGAAATGCTGCAGAAAATGTTAGAACTAATTATATAACAAAAAAAAAAAAAAAAAAACCAACAACCCACAAAAAACACAGACAAACACAACAAAACAAACAAAACAACACCTTCCCCCCCAAGCATTAAATTTCCAATATACTGTTATCCTCCTCCTTCACAGGATTTTCTCTGCTTTCTTCATCAGAATTCAGGAGCACACGAGGATGTTACTTGCCATAGGTCCTGCAGGTCTTAGTATGCATGCTACACACATGATGGAGTAACAGAGAAAACCCCATAATTATCAGGTGAGAAATAGAGTCACATAAATAGAAAAGATTCCTAGAGTGCCAGAGAGCTTTTCTTTTGTACCCTTATGTGTTCAAGAATTCACATTTCCTCTCAAAGGAGATGCCTTTGTATATCCAAGCAAGCAGAATTAGTCTGCTTGAAAAAAAAAATCTGTCCTTCCAACAGCACCTTTATAATAAAATATGAGTAATCCCCTATAAAAATTGGGACCTTACTACAGGTTTCTGGGCCCAAAAGCTTCTTTATTCTTCACTGTGTCAGTATGTCCAATAAAAGATTTCACTTCTCCCTGTGAGTGCTGTACCTCTCATATCCTCAGACCATCTTGGGTAAAACAACCCTGCTGCATTAAGACTCGCAGCCTTAAAACTTGACAGACGTTTCTTTTTAACACCTTTTTATACAAAAGCAATAACAGCAGGTAGTAAACTAGCACTGCTGCACAGCATGGTATAGGAAGGAAGTGCTATAAAACCTATCACAATTATTTCAGTGAAAGACACGGCCATCATTAGTACTGTATTGATCAACCTCCTCCTCCCATCTCCACTGTTGGAAAATTCATTCAACATTATTATTGCTGCCTCAGACAGTATTATTATGACAGACCTGCATTATACAATAAGAGGCTTTGGTATAATTGACATCTGAAGCACCAGGGAGCTCAAATGTTTGCTGCTGGTTAGAATGAGGTCTCCAGAGGGACACTTTCTTCCTTGCAAAAAGGGCTATCACATAGTCTTTGCAGTGTGTAAATCAAATCCTCAGTGACTGCTGTTTTTTCATTACTTGTCTGTGACCTGGAACCAGATCCTTACAACACTGTGCTGCTGATTATCCACCTCTGGAACTCACAACAATACACTGCAATGATGAACCAAGACTTGGAAATTGGGCAAAGCTAATGACCTATCTGGGTTAAAACAACAGAAACTTGTTTATTTTTTTGCCTAGTTAAGTAGGAAATTGGATATATAATCCCACTGTTTGGTGCTGTGGAAAATCTCTGGCTCCCATGCATAGCTGGGCACAGGCCAGACACAGGAAGCACAGGTAGATTTAAAGCAGCCATTCCTCCCACCCTCAACCAAATTAAGCTTTTGCCAGAGGTGGTCATTAAAAGACGCACATGTTGCACATTAAAGGCCATGTGGAAATCAAAGCCAGCAATTTACATAGGGTTTCTGCTAGTGTGAAAGCCCAGGCACGCCTGGGACCTCCATCTGGCAGGAGGCTGAACACAGGAGCTGATGCAGGCAAGCACACACTGAGTCCAACTGAGCCCTGTCCCCCACTGGCAGCTGCACTTCGAACAAAGCACACGCGCAGAATCGGCCCCCAGACAACACATTAGAAAGGCTGATTTTTAATGTCTGACCATAGCCAGCTCAAGCTAGTGGTAATGATTTATAAGGGGGATTTGAGCCCACAGAAAGCACTCTACATCTGCCACAGCATGGGGAAATTCTCCTGCATACCCCAAAGTCAACATAATTTATAAAGTTCATACCCCACATCAGCTGGCCTGAGGAAGAATTCCACACACACACAGCATTTGCATGGATTCACAAGCCCAAAGGCCTCCAGATCACTCAGTTAAATTGTGACTCCCTGGGTAATTGCCAGCTCCCCACTCTGCCCATACCAGCTAGGTGGGGCACAGCCAAAGAACCATATGTAGCTTCCTTCCCTGTGCCATCATAGCTTCAAGGAAACACTAGAAGCTGGCACGGGTCACAACCACTTATTCTTAAGCCAGGACCTGAAACTGCACTGCCAATACCAGAACCAAGGAAGCAGTGGGCAATGGGGAAGGTTGAGAAAACAAGAGCAGTTTTCTTAGGGGAGCAAACCCTCAAATCCAATAGGATTGCTCAGGACACCTGAAGGAGTGTCAGGTCTGCCACCCTCACCTGAGCCACTTCCAGCATGGTGGCATTCCTGAGGTCATGTGGCAGGAGAAAGAGCACACTACTGTGTACACAGCCTGCTCCCCTCCCCAAAAAGACTACTTTCACCCTTTCCTCAGTTAGGCAGAAATTAAACAGTTTTGCAGTATGGACCAGTGCCTGTTCCCCATGCCAATCTGGATTCAAAGCCTGACACCATGCTAGTGGTTGGTTGCTGCTTGGCTTTGATTTACTGGGCTGGTGTGGGTGGGGAAGCAGGAGGAGAAACTGCTTGACATGATACAGAATGTGTATCCTTACAGTCAAATGAAACCCTGATGTTTTGTGAGTAATGAGTCAGGCAAAGGCAGGAGGGGGCTGTTTGCCACCCTATTAGGGGTGGATATCTCTGGTTAAACAAGCTGGGAACAAGGGGTGCTGGAATAGAGGCCAAATGCAGGAGAAGTGGGATAAGTTTGCTGCTTGCATGGAAGAAGAGCACGTGGATCTAATTCTACCCAGGATCCAACAGTGACACCACCACTCCGGCATTAAGAAGAGGAAAGGTGACTAATGGAGTTTGCTTAGGAGGAGGTGAGAGACCCAAAGCCCTGTCTGCCACAAAGAAGGCTCTAGGCTCTTTTGCCAGTCACTGCCAATGCCCTTGGCTCCCTCTGGCACCAGCAGAAGACACAGGCATAGGCTGAACTGAGTAGATGATCCAGCAGCCCCCCCACACTAAGGCTACAGTGCCAACATTTGTTTTCAATATTCAGGAAAGCCAAGGAAATAAGTCTCAGCAGTTATACTGAGAGAAAACAACAGAAGTCATGGCCCTGAAACCTCAGTGGCACTCTCCTGCAATTATTTCAAAAAAAGACCCATCTTACTCTCCTGTATTTGCACTCAGCAGGGGGAGGTGAACTTATCTGCTGCCTGGCTTAAGAGCTCTGCTTAGGATACCATCATAATTCTTGTCTTTCTTTTTGCTAATGGTTGCATACCTTTGATTAAAACCTGCATGGTGCATTAAAGGCTAAAACAGATGATGAATGCCATGTAGTATGTTGCGTTAGATCAGAGTTGATTAGAGTTTTTGATGATCCAGCAGCTAGAAAAGGAAACTGCATGAGCAGTGAAAATATTCAGCTGTTACTGTTGTAGGAGGCAGCGTCTTTTGTTTGACACAAGATACAAAACAGTAACTAAATGGACAATGTACTCTCTTGGTCAATGAATAGCTTTATAGCACAATAGAGCTCTGTAAAGAAAAGCTGGTGAATTAATCAGTCCAAATATTTGTAAGACTTCTTGCTTGTTTTCAAGTGGGTAACCCTCCCCCCACAACAGTTTTGGAGCCCGATGCTAGTTAGCTTATTTTTCATGATTGCAAATTTAACAATCAAGTATTTTAAAGAAACAAACTAACAACAAAGCCATGTAGTAAAAGTTAAAGATGCTGACCCAAGTGCCCATCACATCAGCATCCAGACAGATACCTTCAGCAATCTGTGCCAACACACCAGTTAAGCAAAACACTACTGCTGAAAAGATTCAGTTAAACAGGATAGACCTGTTGCAGAGGAGGAAGCTGCCTGATTAAACATAATGATGTCAGAAAACTGGCAGTATGAGCAAACCCAATGGCCATGGTGGGAGGTTCACTTTCTAAGGTCATCCAAAATATGAAGGAAGAGTGCATAGAGCAAGTGTACTGAATAGGAACAAAAGGAAAGAGCCAGAAATGAGTAAGGAGAGATGGAAGAGAGAAAAGAAATGAAAAAAAAGGACGAACTGTTTTTATAGTACTGACTCCAAACAAGGAAAATGGATTTTATGTTCTCCTTGGTGATCTTGGTGATCAGGATTTTTTTTTATATGTAGCTTTTAAAGATCTCTTCCTCCATAAGACAATTTTTGAAGAAAGACACTTATTGCATCATTTTGCAAGATAGGGCACAAGGTATTGGCTCACTAGTTGTAAAAATGTTGCTAAATACTGTCATTTACCTTTCTAGTCAAACTGAGTTTCCAGATTGGTACACTGATAGTTGTAATGGTTTGTCAGTTAATGCCCCACATGTGCACTTCTAAACTGGATCATGGCACTCTGATCAATGGATGGCTGAGGTTACAGAGCTGAAGGGAAGTTAAATCCAAGGCCTCTCTCTTCTAAAACTACAGTTTTAGAGCTGAGTCAGAAGTAGGAACACATGTTTTGAACAAGTATTGATATCTTCAGGTTCACAGGCCATTCCAGTGTTCAAGTTAGAGCTGCTTTTCAAATCAGTTAGAGATACATATACACACACACACAAATCTGGAATAAACTGCCAAATCTCCTCTTAGATTTAATAAAGGACAGTTGGGTAGAAGGCATACTTTGAGAAGCCCAGAAGTAGTAAGGGAAAGACACAAAAGCCACAGAAATGAAAACACTTCTATTGGTATCACATACAAAACCACTTCCACAACTGCAAGGAAGCTGTAACTTGCTTTTGCTCCAGGCTTCCCCAGAATGTGGGGTTCAGAGATCTGGATCCTGGATCCTCCTGGGCAAATGCTCTGTTCACCATGCAGAGAGATACAAGTTCTTTCTCAAGCAAGCTGTTGTTTGAATCCCATACATAGGATTTTGACCTCTCTTGCATGTACATTACCCATTCCTGCCTGGATGATTCTCTCTGAAAAATTTTCTGTGCTTTCTGTCCATGAAGATATGAGTGCCCAAGGTAGAAGGAAGTTGTCACAAGGCCTACTTAGTTTAAATATTCATTCAGCCGGTTACAGGATATTCTGCCCTGTCTAGGCCAGTGTGAGCTTTGTCCCATCAAAGTGCACCATTACTGCTATCCAGACTTGTTTTTCCTAAAGTAGGCTGCTGGAATCAGAGAAAAAAGAAAAAAAAAATCACAACAAATCAGAGCAAATCAGCATTTCTAGCTGCAAAGCATACCTAGTGCCTTTTTCCAATTTTTGCTACCCACTACTCCGTTGCAGCAGATTATGTGTTTAAGATGCACAAGTGAAAAAGAATCATCCTAGAAAGAGGGTGAAACAAAAGCAAAGTACTGCACAGACAGCTTCAAACAAAACTAGCATGACAAGCCAAAGAAGTAACTAAGTAATCTCTTCTCTTATAGTGATAATGGGTTTTGATTCCCAAAAACTGTATCAAATTTTTTATGCATTTTCACTCTGCTCTGGTTACATGCTCTTTCTCCTTCATGTTTAAAAGGGAACATACTCCAAAGGCACGCCAGCTAGATTACATGGGCACATTATAAGTTTCACAATCTTGAGAGCATTCTACTTTGATCTCAGAAGTTGATTGTTGGAATCCCACAGAGCAAAGAGATAGCACAGGAGGGTCTTTTCACTGATATACACATAAGGAAAAATCTGTGAGATTTCTGTGAAATTTCTCTGGTTTAAAATTTTCTCAAGTGTTTCATTTCAACTATAAATAGAAAACAATCTCATGACAAAGATGTAGTTGACATAGTGTGCAATTTATCATCTGTGAACACATTTCAGAGTGCTTGTCTCAAAGCTGACATGCTGTGTGGACTCTGCAATATGACTACTTTAATATATTCCATGACAAATGCAAGTAAAAGTAGCTGAGATACAAACAAAACACAAATAAAATTTTCCATTGCCTCTCCTGATCTGGACTTCTTTCTGCTAACAGATAACCTTGGGGGAGACAAAAATCTTGCAGCATAAATGGAAAAACCATTGTTTCTCTCGATTACTTCCTACCATGCTTTTGCCATGGGTTGCAAAGACCTATTCCTATGGAAGCACACAAATAGATTTGACTTTTTCTCCATCTATAAAAATACCACAGACATGCAAATGATCCATAATATATATGCAGACAGCCACTGAAGTCAACGAACCAACATAAACAGAAACTGCAGTATCTGATTCCTGGACTGTCACTTCTTTCCAGAATATTTTTCTCCTCAGAACCATTTCTACCAAGAATGAAATAGTAATGTTTTACAGTATAATGCTCTTATTCTCCCACATCTCAGACAGCAGATCCACAGCTGTAAATATAGGTTGACTGTACTAGTACCAGCACAACTGAAGGAAGCAGATGACCTCATCTGCTAGAATCCAGTGTAAGGTCTCAAGGGCTGGAAGTGATTTAAGGCTGTGGCACCTGGAGGTGAGGTGCCCAGTCTCAGAGTCCAGATGGTGACTATTACAGAAGAAGTTCTAGATTCAGCCTGCTTGAATATTGGCTTCAGAGACCATACAGTACTAAAGACACTTGGATAATCACTGAGAATTTTCTTTTCTTTCTTGTGTCTGAAGAGTCTACCTATGTGCTGCAAGGGCAAACTTGTAACTTTGCTATTGTAATAGTCAAATAGTTTAAAGGTTTCCCTGTCTTTTCAAGCCACTTTCCAACTTTTTTTGCACAGGTATAAATCCAGACTGCTGAGTCTGGCTCCAGCAGAAGTCTGGATTTGCACAGGGATAACTGGTAGCAGACTTTAGCCCACTGTTCTTCTTTTACAACTCTTGCAGTAAACTAAAGCAACAGCAGACAACAATTCCTAAAAAATAAGGCCTTGACTGATACTTGCTGGATTTTTCTTCATTTCCTGTAGCACCTGCTTCTCTTACACCAGTAGCACAGACTCCTGCAACTGGGCCCAGCAACAGCCTCCCGCTCTGGTGGACATGCCACCAGAGGGCAATGAAACACATACACTGCGTCAGCATCTTGCAGGTGGAGATTTTTGGCCCCAAGTCTGGCAGGTGAAAGCTCCTGTGACAGCCATAAACACACTTAGCAGCTCTGATGAAGAGATCTGGATCCATGTAAAAACCACATCCACTCTGCACTTCCACCCAGCATAAGGCTCAGGCTGCAACTTCTCTTGTACTGGTCAGACCCTGGAAAGCCAAAAATTTCCACAGTCCTAACAGACAAAAATTTACTGGTGACCTTAGTGTCTGAGGCAAGTACTTCCACTCAAGAAACCTTACCCAATGCTGTCAACATATCATTGGCTTCCTGCTCATTCACACTGTTGCACCTCTGTGCAGCTCAGGAAAGGGGGAAATCCAAGTTCTGAGTAATGGCTCATTTAGATGAATTTGATTTCTCTTCGGCAGAAATTACAATGTTCTTTGGCACATGGCAAGCTGCCATTGAGTAGCTTCCACTATTCAGGGGTGGATTTCACTTTTTGAGATCTATTACTTGCAAATGCCATTTTTGAAGTCCAGAAACTAAGAATTGGTCATGCATTTTGTAGTGCTAGATTATCTATAGAGATATATATATTGTGTACCTCTGGTTTCAAGTCAACTACCAATACTTGGCTATTTTGCAGAGCAATACATGACCATGGATAAAGTACAGAATCAAAACTGAATTTTGCATTTGGTGGGTGACTAATTTTCTAATATCACAATTTAATCATCTTGCTTTAGCACCAGAAACTACTACATGATATTTTAAGCACCAGATACAGGATTTGGTTATCCTAGGTAAATTCAAATTGGCCTAATACAGAAGGTGGCTACTACCATTTGTACGATGAGAGCTCTTTGAATCAGCTGCCTATTTTGGCAGAAGGTACTTGAGTAGAATAGCTGGCTGATGTCTTTTCAGCTCTGATGGTCTCAGCTCTGGATTACTTCTGAACAAGTTCAGGTATTGATGGTACTCAGAGCAGGGTCCCTATATCCAGGTATCGACAATGTCTTCCCTGTTTTCCTTGCCCCTAATCTGGGGTTTGATCAAGGAAGCTGCTGAAATCCATGGGAGCCAAAGTGATTTCACAGATTTGGAGAATCAGCATCTTAATCACATTAAAAATATTTAATTAATACAAAGCCAAGGAATGAAGGCAAATCTTTATTATAAGTAATTGAAGCCTTAAAAAGCAGGTATGCTGTCTGCTAGACAGCACCAACCAGAGTAACTTCTCTCTTCCAGGCATGAGTCAGAAGGTTAGATTAACTTTCAACACTACAATACTGGCATAGCTATTGATATCTAAAAGACTGATACCATGGTGAGATTTGCATACTCACCAGTGAAGGTGGAGATCAACTCCAACAGGTACAAAAATACAATTCAAAAAGTCTAAGAGAATAAAGAGTTCAAGAAGTCTGAGACTGATTTGCTCTTAATAGAGGGCTAGGATAAGTCTTCAGTAAAAAGAAGTAAAGTAGTCGGTGCATGTAAAAGATGAAGAGATTTAAAATGTAGGGTGGGAGGGGAAGGAAAGGAGAAATGAGACTGGGATTTGGAACAAGCTTCTGTAAATGTTGCTTTAAGTATTAATTGAAGAGTAAACATCCTATTAAATTCTTATGGAATGTGTGCATGAAAAGTAGTAGCACAAGTCAGAACTGCCCCATGTGGATGTTGTTTATGAAGCAGCCTCCTTGGAAGTGTTCCTCAGACTTTTGACAAATGAACTTTCTGTAGGTTGTACATTTGAACACGGAATGCCTATTGTTTCCATCTGCCTTTGGCTTGTACAGTTCCTTGGGGGCTTAATAGAGAGACAGACATTTAGTAGAAAGAGGGCTTTATGGAGTGGCAAAAGCACATTCTGGGAGAATGCACTTGGAAGAAAAAAAGAAAACACAACAAAAACAACTCACAACCAACCACTGTTTTTTTACAGAAATTAAACCATTGCAGAATAAAAATTCTTTTCAAAAAAGCACATACATTTTTCATGGAGTGAGCCTAAAGCACTTATTTATATTTCATCTCTGTATGACACAGTTTTGCTCATCTAATTCCATTTAGAACATTACAATTTTTGTTTCAAATGTCTCTGTGCTGAAACATATTCTCTAAAGTGCCCTGGAGCTGCTGGTATTGGGAATGTTATCTAAATGAGTCATTCAAATTTTTAAGGACAACTCAGCTTAGAAATACAGTATTCTGGTTTTCAGTTATTTTTATTTGAATGTTTTTAATTTGGGGTGGAGAGAAGAAAGATGCAGAACAACAGACAGCACTTGAACAGTCACACAATTGCTGCTGTTTTCCACTTTACAGGATGAAGCCAAACACGAGCAAGTGGCACTGTTTCTCCTGATATGCACAGAGTGAATCTTGATTACTTATGGTGTTTCTGCAAAGGCCTCTTCAAAAAAAAAACCTCTGAAATATCTCTGGTTTTGATCATAATGTGAAAGACAGCTATCAAACACCACTGTTTATATGATGTCTGTTTCTGTGGTGCTGCTGCATATTTCACAAATCGCAGAACTTCGACTTAACATTTCATGCATGCGTTGGTTTTGCACACCTGTATATACCTGTATGTTGAAATTCTAGCTCCAGTGAAGCAAAAGTTTTCCTAAAATACACATCATATTACAATCCTATGCACATAAACATTTACAAATACTTGCTTGAATATAGAGAAGGTCAGGTTCTGTGTCACATATATCACAGGGCCCCTGAGGCTGTAAAGTCTGTATTTTGAAGGTAGGATTTCTTATTTTGCTGAAGTAGACAGACTTAAGGGCTAAATGCTTTCTGAAAAAAGAATTCAAACTCAGGAACACCTGAGTTTAACTTCACCGAAATGAAAAAAGTCACTGTAGAAAGGATGATCCTCTGGTACCAGCACATAACTAGGCAGGAATCCACTGGATGTTGAGCTACTTTAACTACCAGAACACCACATAACAGAAGTTACCTTTACTTTTGCACTGGTAGTTTCCACACAGAGTCAGAAAGCTCATTGAAGAGGATATTCTTTCAGGCAGTACAGACATTCAGTTGAGCTCAGTCTATAGAATTGCGTGGTTTTTACACATGGAAATGCACCATTTGACTGTTTATGTTCACTGTTGTTTGAAATGAAACTAAAGCAAGCTGGACTTCTGCTCCATAGAGGGTGAGATTTTCTCAGGCTGTCAGAACAAGACCTCTAAGGGAGTCAGGCCATTTTTCAGAATAGAAAAGAGGCCTTTCCTAAATAACCACCCCAGCCTTAACCAATCAGACAGCATATATAGATATCATTTCCTAAAAGTTAAGGCCAAAAAGGATACCAGATGCACCTACTGTGTATTCACAGACCATTAATTTTAACCAAAACATCTAGTTGATGCTCAAAGACTTTAGTGAGGGAAAAGCATTTCTCTGCTTAGAAAACTATCTGCTACAGGCACAGGGTTGGCAAGACCTGAGGAAGCCACGCAATGGCAAGGAATTAATCATCTGAGATGTACACAAATGATCCTAGCAGACGAGCCACACCTCATGCTATATGAGGTGAAAGATCCACAGAGCCTGCCAACCTGACCCAGGGAAAATTCCCTCCCAAACCAGCTAAGGCAATCCATAATCACTCTCTATGCCACCTACAAAGAGGTATCCTGCTCTGGCCAATCTCTTGTCCTGCAGGGGAAAGCAGTTCATAACAAAGAAAAGAAGCTGCATACAGAAACCTTCGCTTCTTGCGCAAGGGAGGAGATGAAAAGAAATCTGCCCTGATCATCTTCAGAGAAATTCAGGTCTGTTAATTGTCTTAATGTGGAGTTGCTGTCTATGAGCTTTTGAGTTGAATGCTTTCCCATTAAGGAAAAGGATGAGAAAGGCAAGCTGTCCAGGCCAGGCTTGAGCTCTCGTTATCCTCACAGAGATAGAGACCTCACAGCCAGAAGGCAGCTTCTTATTTCAACACTGAGCGAGCTGAACTTCAGCTTCTGTCAGCCAGGTGGAAATGCCTCTGCTGTCAGGTGTCTTCTTCAGACTGACCTCTCGCCCTGCTCTTAAATTACCTGAATACTCTGAATTCTTGACACCCCTCATCCTGATGTTTGTTTTCCAGTCCTTAACCCACATTATAGCCCAGCTTGGACAGAACAGGACACATCACCTGATGAAGAAGCCTACAAACAGTAGTAAATGTTTCTCTTTTTCATGGATCACACTATCCCTTTTTTGCCACAACACAGGAGGAAAAATTAAAATTAAAGAAATTATCAGTGATGCCACCTAAGTCCATCCATAAACCATTATTTTCCAAAATGTGATTTACTCTGTTCTCCAAGCCAATATATACCAGTCCAGGCTTGATTGTATTAAAAAACACCTTTTCGTTGCAACAGAAATCTTAAATCTTAAGGAATCTTAAGATCTTAAAAGGAGAGAAATTTTATAGGTGATTACTCTTTACTTGGCCATATTGTTTATTTTCTTGCTAACCTTTTCCTCAGACTTGATGTTATACATCAGCAGATGCCATACATTACTGACTATAGGACTGATTAAGGTTTGTCTGGCCCACTCCCCCAGTGTACGGAGTAAAACTACTGTAAAAGTACTTGAACAAGCTGAATTAATTTGGAGGAGAGGAGGCTTCCCATAGAAACTTTCACAACAGGAGGGAGAGAAAGATTATTGAATATTTTAGGCAGTAGGTAAGCTATAAAGCTGAAGAATATTTCTTTACTTGCACAGAACAGAAAACAAAAAGTAGAGGAGACATTTTGCTCAGGGGACAGCAACTGCATTGCTGATTGAGGTGGAAAATCTGTGAAGGAGCCTCTTGTTAGAACTGTTGGCAGTGTATCATCCAGAGCAGTACATGCTTTCTCTTCACCAGACAGGGATTCTTCATTTCATCTATCATTCAGAACGTGTTGTAACACTTCCAAAAGTCACATTACATTGTCATACACTTCCATTAACAAAGACTTACTCTTAGTGAAGTAATTGGCTGCTGTGGAAGATGGGCATGGGGAGCAGGTGCTACAGGTGGCCTTTTCACATTGAGATGCTCCATCAATGCACTCAGCCAGAAAAGCTGCATTTCTCCTGAAGATTAATTGCATCTCCCAGCTTCCTGCACAACACTTTGTACCTGGCTGTTCTGAATATTTCTAAAATCCTTCTCCACCACCATGCCAATTATACTACTACAACAATGTCAACCAAATTAAACACAAGAGTTGCTTCCACCAAATAACAACATTTCTGAGACCTACGGAAAGCCCAGCAACATCTGAAACTATTGGCTACAATCCTCTTCCCTAAAGAGAGGAAGGACAGGCCATATCATACCATATTTTCTTCATAAGGAGAAGATCACTTTTCTCCTCAACAAGAACACTACAATAAGCCATGTCAGAAGTAGTAGCAAAAGTTGTATTTTCAGTGGTCAGGAATGAAAACACACTGGTGTTTCAAAGTGCCATTCTAGAGAAGAGAATGAAACAAACATAAGTCAGACCATGATTTTTAAATTTCCATATCTTTGAGTCAGTGTGATAATCATCTTTCAATGTCAAAGGATAAAGAAGGCAAAATTTATTATGATCATTATTTTCCTTTAAGCTTTGCAGTTTCCACATGTCTGAACTTATCAGGGTACAAAAGTATTGCCTCACTGCAGAGGCAGGAGTGATCAAGGAAGCTACATGAACTTTGGATATGCTTTTTGGACTACAAAGAAGAAAAGTCTCATAGATAAAGGGCCAGTTTAGCAACATAAATTATGTAGCTTGTTACATACACCACCACCACTACCCCCCAGAAAATGCAGGTATTTAACAAGGTTAGTAATTTGGTACAATGGGATGGTATCCAGCACTGGATCAACATTTACACATACAGTAAATTAATTTTAAGCATTTGATGTTAAGAGAAATTGCATAACTGCATACACTGTCTGGATTTCTGTTTATATATGTCCTGCTTAATGTCTTTGTTGATAGTCTGGATGAGGGGATTGATTGTACTTTTAGCAGATTTGCAGGTATCACCAGGATGGGTGGGAGTGTTGATCTGTTGCAAGGTAGGAGGGCCCTGCAGGGGGATCTGGACAGGCCGGTTGCATGGGCTGGGACCAAAAGTATGAGATTCAACAAGACCAAGTAGCAGGTTGTACACTTTGTCCACAATAGCCTCATGCAATACTACAGGAGACAGTGGCTGGAAAGCTGCCTGGCAGAAAAGGACCTGGGGGTGCTGGTTGAAAGTGGCTGAACATGAGCCAAAGTGTGCTCAGGTGGCCAAAAGGCCAACAGCATCCTGGCCTGTGTCAGCAATAGCGTGGCCAGCAGGGCCAGGGAAGTCATTCTTCCCCTGTGCTCGGCTCTGGTGAGGCCACACCTCAAGTGCTGTGTTCAATTCTGAGTCCCCCACCACAAGAAAGATGTTGAGGGGCTGGAGCATGTCCAGAGAAGGGCAACAAAGATGCGGAAGGCTCTGGGGCACAAGTCAGATGAGGAGTGTCAGAGGGAGCTGGGGGTGTTTAGTCTGGAGAAAAGGGGGCTCAGGAGGACTTTATAACTCTCTACAACTGCCTGAAAGGAGGCTGTAGCCAGATGGGGTCAGGATCTTCTACCAGGCAATCAGTGACAGGACAAGAGGACACAGAATTAAGGTGTGCCATGGGAGGTTTAGATTGGACATTAGGAAGAATTTCTTCACAGAAAAGGTGATTAGACTTTGGAATGTACTGCCCAGGGAGGTGGCAGTCATCATTCCTGGAGGTGTTTTAGGAAAGGCTGGCTGTGGTACTCAGTGCCAGGGTCTAGTTAACATGGTGGTGTTCGGTCATAGGTTGGACTCTATCGAGAATCTCAGAGGCCTTTTCCAACATAAGTGATTCTGTAATTCTGTAGTATTTAATTACAACCCACAGATAAATATTACAGCTTTAAATAGTAGTATCAAATATCACTGCTTGCTAACTGATTTTTTAACTTCATGTGCAGTCCCTGCAATCCTAAACCCACCTATTGCTGTTCATCTCATTAAGTACTGTGTTCAAAAATAGCTTTAACAGCAAACTGTAAACAGACGGACACACATATGTCAATGAAGCCTAAGGAGCTAAAGAGAAAAGTACAGCAAAGTTATATCACTCTGAGCCTTCATGGCCTGACTACTAGAAATTCTTGGGTCTTTACCTTAGTTCTAGGTCAGTTGACTGAGTCACTTAAAAGCTGCAAAGTTCAGGATTATAGTTATTGTCTGGGCCAACCCAGTCATAGCCAGCATTGGTAACCGAGTAATATTAAACACTAATTCCATTGGCATAAGGTGGCCCAACACTAAGATAGTCAAGCCCTTTCTAAAAGGTTTCAAGTCATTTGAATGGGCAAAGTCATCCTGATTCTGCTGTTTTACTCAGACTTGTTGTCTTTTAGTTTAGTAATAAATTTCCTTGAAAGATTATAGCAGGATTTGTACCTCTACAAACTCATTTATACCATTGTCTATTCTTTCAGGATAAACAACTCTTGATGTTATTAATCACAACTAACAAAAGAAAAGGAAGGGGGGAACAGATTATCTAAAGATCATGTTCTATATGGAGATACAATGGTTTGCATGTGCTTTCATTCCCAGTTTTAGAAAGAGTCCACTATGAAATGGATTTAAATTTGCACAAGCAGCTCAGAAATATCAACTTAATTCAAGACATAACCAACAACGTTTGATGCACTTTTTATCCCCCAGTTGGTGTGGCTGTTTTCTTCAGATATTTTCTGTTGGAAATTTGTGCTGTTACCAGCTGAGAGGGGTGGCTATGATTCCAGAAGCAGTGGTAGCATTTAATTCCCCCAAAATTCTTATGTAGTACTGTCCATGCTCTGGATGTTCACAGATTACAAGAAAGGTCTTAGGGGAAAAGAAATAAAAATTCTCATAAGCAGAAAGACAATTTCAAGAGAAAAATGTTAAATCATTAAAAGAAACCCTTCACCTTCACAATGGACAGATTTTAAAAAATTTCTTTTCAAAAATTCTTGTTCTATTTACTCTTTGACAATATACTAAAAATGTCT
This sequence comes from Agelaius phoeniceus, assembly GCF_051311805.1. Classification (NCBI taxonomy): domain Eukaryota; kingdom Metazoa; phylum Chordata; class Aves; order Passeriformes; family Icteridae; genus Agelaius; species Agelaius phoeniceus. Next base: position 63,480,015 of record NC_135265.1, on the reverse strand, counting down.
TAAAGCCACAGACCTATTCAGAAACTTCAAGAGCTGAGGGTTGATGGCATGCTGCACTTGCTGTTTTGATGAGTTTACACTCCATGAAGAGGAAGGAAACATCCCCCTGCACAGCATATGGCAGCACTACAGGAGATAGCAACAAGAAACGACCTTCAAGGGACCATCTGCCAGTTCTGCTCCAGTCACACCTCCTCCTTGCCCACACCATGACCCTTATACCAAGGAGACCAGCAAAGGATGCACACGGGAAACATCCTAAACAGTTAAAGCTCATGCTAGGCTTGCATCATTCATTTCACCTTTGCTAGAGTTTTCCCAATCAAATGCCAAGAGCATTTAACCTTTAACACTGTTGTGCAGAAGCATCTGAACACACCACTGAAACCATGGCCCAGAGGTGGTTATCCATTCCTCACTGCCTCCACATCTTCAGATATTCTTTCAAAGAATAACAAAGGGAGAAAACTGCTAAGACAAAAATGTGATCTTTATGGCAGATGGTACCACAGGATAAATGGCTGTCGGTCTGCTGTAAATAATTCATCATTGTCAAGTGTGGTGCTCCAGTCATCTCAACAACAGAAGTATGTGATTCTAAGAAAAATGTAACATTTGTCACTGAAGTACCACAGACATCATGGGGCTTTCTTTTTAACCCAAGTTAGGCACAAGAATGTGATTGACAGAGCCAAGCAAGGCTTTAAAGATGCGCAGGAGCAACCTTCCTTACACACACACACCCACCTCTGCAAGTGGTGTGACCCCCATAACCAGAGACAAGTAAGCTGAGTGCCACTGACTTTCCATTCACTTGTGAGAAGGTGATCAGAGAGTGAGAGGAATGGGCAGGAGCTTTGTTCTGTTTCTCTCCTGAGCCCCCAGCGTGTCAGCCAGTGCATGTCACATTCCCTGCACATTTAGGGCACCAGCAATTCATAACACGTGCTAGAGAAAAAGTGAACTAGAGGGTCAGCTGGGGGCTCACAAGATACCATTCAGCCTCACAGCTCTTAGCACAAAGCCTGGGACAGTCCAGCTCATGCCACACCACTTGACAACAGGTTTCAACCCTCTGTTTCAGGGATGATGTGGGAACAGGTGGGCAAACAGGCAGCCACCAAGTGGAAGACATTCCTGAATACTGCCCTTATAATGCAGCATTTCTCTTAGACAGCTCCAGAGAGTCCAGAGCTACAAGAACTATTCTTCCCAAATTACAGGGAAGGCCAGCAAAAAAAGGAACAGCATTAGCTGATGCACAAGAAAAAATCCAGGTAAAGAACTGTAAACACAGAGTTATGCTGATCTCCCCAGTAACTGCACAGAGATTATATGCTTGACCTCAAAGGGAGAGTGGAGTCACCTATTATTCTCCTTCCAGAAGAGGTTCCCATATCCATCTTAGGTGCTCAATAGCAGCATTGAATTCATCCTTAGGGTTCTCCCTCATCTACACCTCTTATATACATGGTTATTACAAGTCCCAGCTTGAGCATGCAGTTATTTAGCTCAAGAGAAATTTTTTTTAATCCCCTGCATTTCTAGCTGATGCTTGTGCATTCCAAGCAAAAGTGAGAAAGGCTTCCCTAATAGCCATGATGGATGGGGCATGGGACCAGCCCAAAAGATCTTCAGTGCCTGCCCCTGGGCAGACACATTTCCCCAAACAGCAGGCAAGGATGGGCTGTTAGTGCTGTTGCAACCCATAGAAATAGCAGGTAGACCTGAGATGTAGGATAAATATAGTTTTCATTTAAATAAGATATGTTCATGAAAAAGTGTCAACACCTCTCCTCTTTTTTTTCTCCCCTCTTGTCACTTCTCTCTCATTTCTGCTCATTTTATCCACATTACAGCTGTAGCTGTATAAATGACAGGCTGTGGCCTAGCATCATGTGATAGATCATCCTACATCAGCTCTGAAAAATGGAGATGCTGTCAACTGTCTGGTTCTCCTCACATTGGCTGTCAGCATCAGTGCATTCAGGCAGCATGTCACAGCCATCTGAACAAGATGAATACAGCACTGTGAACATCAGCTTGGGAACCAAGTCAATCAAATATGTGACCACAAGCACACAATCATTTGTGCTGAGAAGCTGCCACAGAGAAAGAGTTCCTAGTGCCCTACTATACCAGTACTGCCACTGGTAGTTTTTAATTGAAATATCTACTTGATCTGGTTGAAAAACAAAGTGAGATTTTTGTGATGAGGCTTTCCACACAGTAGATTGTAAAGAAAATCTCAGCAGCCCCTGGGGTTGAAAGCAACCCTGGTGTGAACTACAGCTGTCAGGGTCCAGTCTTGCTGTTCCTAATCTCACTGGACTAATCTCACTGACAGGCTCCCACTGTGAAGCAAGGGGATTGAGTCTCCTGTGCTACCCAGGCACCTCTAATGGAGGGTCAGAGGAGAGAATTTTGCATCCTTTTGTCTACCTAGTCTGATAGAAGGTGTCACTGCTCATGGCAGGGGGTTGGAATAGGATGATCTTTAAGATTTCTTCCAACCCAAGCCATTCTGTGACTCTATAACTGTTCAGTCCAGCTAATCTGGAAAGGAGATGAAATTAAAGGGACCAAAGACAAGACTGCTGCCATTTAGTTCTCATTTTTAAAAGCAGGAATAGCAATGAGGAATTCAATGGTTCAGTGCTACTCTGTTCATAGTACAACATGGGTGTGCACTGCCTTCTTTCCTATTGCCCCCTCCTCAAGGCCCTGAACTCTGTATCCCAGCTGAGTGCACTGAAACTTGGGCACCCCTTTTGAAGGCACCTTGAAACAGAAGCCTTTCCCATATAACAAGAAGCTGCACAGTGAAAAATTGTGGAGTGCATGAAATGGGAAAATGAATGTTAATCCTGTTCCATTGTATTTCATCAGACAACATCCATAGTTTTTCTGTTTTCCTGTCTCTTTCCTCTCTCTGTCTCCTAGAATGCTCCTCTCATAAATGTGAACAAATCTTTATGTGTCTCTCTTATAAAATGTCTGTATTCTGTTGCCTGCTACAGGTTGGTCTCACAACCTGGACAAACAATCAATCATTACACAAACAAGCAGGAAAATGTTAACCCATTGTGCCTGTGCTCAAATTGGTTTCAAACATCAACAAACTAAAGCAATGGTCTGGAAAAGCACCAGAAATGCCTTTAGCAATTCAGTGATAAAAAGCAGCATTCACTCAGTTAAAGTGGCATTTATGGGAAAATTTTTGAGCACTGTCCCAGAATGAAAAATGGGCAGTATGTTAAAACAAGTATCATAAAAACACCAGGAAAAATGCCAAAACAGCAAGGACTTTGCAACAGTCAGAGAACAGTCACATTCAAAGAGAACAGGATTTCAGCTCAGATAAAAGATAACTCTTTCAGCTGTGTTGGGAGGTTCTCCATCCAGAAGATCCATTTGAATTGTTAGTGGAAGCCTGGACTCTTTCTGGCTGCTAATACAAATGTTGACTCTCTTTTTGTGGTGGCAGAACCTGTGCTACGTGGCTGTATATGAATGGCACAGCTCAGTTGTAGGGGAAGAGGAACTCCATTTCAGTTACAGAAGCACTTCTGATTTTACCTTCATAACAGAAGGAGATGGGCTAAACTGTGAAGGAAAAGCTGCATAACATGCCATTAAAACATCCTCCTAATTTCTGGGACTGCATCTCTCAGCCTTGCTTGAATCACCATCTCATTTGGTACCTGAATGAGAGCAATGTCTCATTCAGTTGTATCTGAAAATGAAAATATGCAGCAACTTAGAAATTTAGAGTAATTCTATGAGAATTCCTCCATGACTTCTGCTCCTCATGTGGCTCTTTACAAAAGGAAAATATTCTTGCCTTTTTGACGTAGAATGCTCATGGAGCTGAGCTAGGCAATTTATCTGCTGACACCCATTATTAGAAATAGCAAAAATCAAGACAGTTTACTTAAATAAGTAAAAATATTCCCCAAGTTCCAAAAGACAACCACTGTAGTTCTAGCAGATTCTCTACTGTGCTTGTCTCAGTCAGCAGGGACAATCATATAGAGATGTTCATGTGCTACTGTGGATATAAATCAAATGAACACACTACTTCTGAAATATACACCAAACTCTACAGGCTACTTCTGTCCTGTGATTTGCCTAAACAAAGAGATGGATTTATCTAAATAGCTCCCTGCACTGAATACGACCTTAAAACAGCCCAGTATCAGCAGATAAGATCTAGAAAGTGAAATTAGTTCATAGCCAGGGGAACACATAAATTGTGGAAAGTTTCTTCAATTTTATATCACAGCCTGTGCTCCTGCCATACACACATGAAAAAATAAGCAGTGAGGCCAGGCTGAGACCATATTTGATTCTGCTAATATTCAGAACTAGTCCATTTGGGAGATAAAAAAATTCTATTATAGTTCACAAAAGATAGAACAAAACTGAATTTTTCCTTTCTACCAATAGTAGAACAAAAATTCTATAGAAATTACAGAACAATCTGTGTTAAAAAAATTAATTCTTCATGACCTAGCAAATTGGACTTTTATTTGCCATGAGGTACAGTTACCTGACAAACTGTTGAGTTGATGGATATTTTTAAAGTTAGATCTCATTCTAAAATGCAGGCTGTCTGCTGCCAGCACTTGAGTAATGTGCTGGCTCATTAACAGATCTTTCTGTACGAGAAGAGGTAGAAGATTATCCCCAAGCTCATGTCTTCTAGCCAAACAGACACATTATTCTTGTGGTGCTCAAAGTTCTGAATGGTCATTTACAGTAAAGGCAACAGCTTTCACTGGAAAACAAGTGACTTGCCAAGAAATGATGAATTAAAAAAAAAAAAAAAAGAAAGCATAAAGAGAAGCAGATCTATTGCAAATTTCCAAAAGATGAAGCTTTGACAAGGAACAAACTTGAGAAATGCTGTAACTTGATCATTTATCTCATACCTCAACAGGTCTGGATTCTACCGAGAGAAATACGGAAATGTGACAGAAATGTAGGTGTCAGAAGACAATCTAACTGGGGGCAGGGATTGAAGAGGCAAAGAAAGCTATGAAATGTGATATAGGTATAGTGCCAAGTAATGCAGCTTTAAGACAAGCTGACATTACTAGAACAGATATAATTCCTGGCCTTACTTGATGGAGCTTATTCACTGTGTTCATCACTTCTTATCCAAGCTGTCAGGAACATTGCAGCACTTATCATACACAGTATTAACAAAAAACACACCTTTGAAAACTGTGTTAAACAAACTGAGATAATTCATGACAGATTTGCTAAACTCACAGGAAACGGGTTTGTTTTCTGACCACTGAGCCAAAATCTTGAAGACTTTTCATGACAGGCACTTCTCATATAACCATTGCTTACGTTTTTCTCACCAAGAAGGTTTCTAAAATCTCAGTCTTGTGGGGTAACTGCCAAGAAAGTAGACAACTTCAAATTCTTCAACTCTCAAGTGCTAACTGGTGGGTCAAATAGAATCTGGTGGGTCATCCGTGTGCCATGTCAGCACTTTAGTCAATAAGAACTAATACCTAACAGAACAAAACCCTTTGGGATATTTGTTCATGTTCTTTTAAATTAACATTGCATGTAAACTAGTCTGCATAACTGAGCTCTGGGATAACACTGTGATATTAGGGCAAGATTTGAGCCAGTCTCACCTGTCATTACTGCACTAGAGGAGCATAAATGCAATATCCAGTATGGAGTGTGGTCACACTCGTTTGTCAGTCGCATGCAGAGAACATGCTTCTCATCATTTACATCTCTGATCAGGGAATTAGACTTCTGTCAGCACCAGTGGAGTCAGTGAGAGAGAAAAGAGTACCAATCTGCATTCCGTACTAGTTGGATAAAGTAAGTAGATCTGGTCAAACAGTGAACTAATTCAGAACTAGGTCATTAAACAAGTTAGGTCTGATATTATTCACCAAGTTGCATTATTCATTGTGTACAGATAATTGCCAGGTCATTTGCAAAATATTTCTGGCTCATGATTATTTCACAAATATTCATTTCTTCAAGAAAAGTTTCAGTCACACAATGAGAAAATGGGCAAAGAATGTATATGAACTGGATAATCTATTATATATCACAAGCATTGTCTTGCTGAAGTGAACCCGTCATGAATAATCCATAGACCAAAACAGATGCACCTATTGCTTACAACCAACACAGAGATGACAGGCATGGTCTGCAAACAATAGAAAGTAGGTTGTTTATTGTATAATTCATTTGCAACAAATAATTCAGGGTGCTGATTTCTTTCCCAGCACACATTTACAATAGCATCTATTTTGAAAGTAGTAAAAACATAAAGTTAAATAACACAAATTAATTAGATTAATTAATTCTACGAACCTGAAGGTTGACTTCAGAGCCAACAAGGAAAAACAGTAAGATGAACAAAAGGAAAAGCCTACTTATAGATTATATAATGCTCCTTCTTCTGGATGATAGAGAAGTGATATTTAACAGTGTCAGTAAACTCATAAATTTACTGAGATCACTATCACCATTACTAAAAAAAGTATCCCACCACTCTCTATCAGCCTCAGACATGATTGGGTACTTTGCTACATGCACAAGACCACCTCAGTACCACCTTCAGCAAGTTAGTTTCAGTAGTCAACGTATTATCAAGAGGCAGTATCAGGGAAAAGTCAGTAGTGAAAAACCTGAATTACTTCATCTAATAATGCTTCACCACTATGAATAAATAGGTCTTCGCTGTTTTAAAGACATTATTTTGCTGCCTCCAGTTGTAACCTTCCCAAAGGCCAAAGCCTAATAAGAATGAAGTGCTATTTGGCCTTGAAGGGGAGACTCCTTGTGAGAAGAGAGCTTAAAGAACACAGGGAAAACTATTCAGACATTGGACATCTTTTTTTTCCATGGAATTCTTATTACCCTTTGAAATTTTCCTCTTGAACTTCCAAATCTGGATATTCCTTTAGTGAATCAGATGTCTAGGAAATGACCACAGTTTGCTTATTTTCATCTCTTTTATCATTAAGTACCTCCTAAAAAAGATTTCCTAATTTTTTTATAGAATTAGAATTCATAGGATTGCTGGAGATAGAACCTCCAGATTTGCCATCACAGAAAAACAAAACAAAACAAAACAAAACAAACAAACAAAAAAAAAATGACCCACTTTAAAACCTATAATATGGCTGAGCTTCAGGTTCCACAACAACACTTTTCCTTAATAAAGGAGTGGGAAAATGTGGTGAAAATATATTCTACATCAGACACTCTAATCTGCCTCTTTCTTGTTTTATTAGTATCTCAATTTACAAATTTTGTAGACTTCATGCCTGAAACTCACAGGCAGTTCGAGATAACCACTAAAGGGAGCTGTACAAAACTTTAAAAAAAAGCAGCTGCAAATGTTAGGAGTGGACTAAAGACTTAATCCTGCAACATCCTACTCAGGTAAGTGGGTCTTAATAATGTGAGTATCTGAACTTTGTGTAAAATTGGACACAAGGAACAGCTTGGAGACTTTGTGCATATTTTGCAGTACTGTGGAATGTTTTCTGATGAAAAACAGGTTTTCAAGTTGTTTTTTGAGTGTTACCATGGTAGTTGATATAAGGAAATAATTTTGAAAAGCATAAATGTCAACTGCCTGATGCCCAACGATCATCTTCAAAATACTTGAGGGACGACAGCAGGGCTATTTACCCACTGTTGGTAGAAGCAGGAAAGAGTGTAATCACTTTGCACTGTTTCCCTTAGGAGGCTGAGGACAAACAGGAACAAATCTGAAGTTACTGCAGGCTAACATGGCAATTACCTTACCCTCATTTTTCCCAAAAGATATCCCTTGTGCTTTTATGAGTTTTAGAGTACGCAGAAGATGCTGAACTTCCAAAACAAAGAATTACATGAAGGGTTTGCTCATATTCCACCCTCACAGTTTAAGGGACAAGGACATGCTAAACATTTCCCTGATTCAGAGACTGGATGAATAGACAAATCTTCAGACTTTATTCAAGTATCTAATTACTCTGTTCAATTTCAGATTTTCTGTTTGTAAATACCTCTTTTACTTTCATCCTAGCTTTTTCTGTTAACTTTTTTACAGTTTCAGAAGAATTGAGGAAAATATGCTCATGTTCTGCATTTATTTTATTTATTTAGGATTCATATTTTTCATATTTACCTCCATTTTATGTCCTCTTGGAATACATGAGTCATGTCCATAGCAATTAATGGCCATAAATAATGCAATGTCATGTAACAACATGAAATTAAAAAGCCACACCTTGGAAAACCAGACTGCTGAACATCCATGTTGTAGTCCAAAACTCTCAATAATCTCAAATATCTACCTAATTCAGATTGGTAGTTTTACAAGGAATATGAAATTTTTGTCTAAATCTCCTTTAATGCTTTTTGGACCTAAGCATAATAACCTCTTCTCAGATATTGTTTTGGTTTCAGACCCATATAGAGTGCTTTTTACATACAGGGAGAAATAAAACACAAAGGGAGAGAAGAAGAGAACAATTAATATGATTTATTAATATGAAATATGCATTAATCATTAGCCTGCCAGCCATTCTATATTCACCACTTACAGGAATGGTCATCATTTAAACCATTTTTGGTGCCAATGTTAATTGCCTGATCATGGGGATGATCTTCCTTCCCACTGAAATCAACAACACAACAACTTTCACTGTCTTTTACAAGTATGCATTTTTCCCCTTCATGGCAGTCAAAGAGCTACCTCCTTGTCTTTCCTCCTTTTACAAATAAAATGCCTCCTAGGCACTTTTTGTCTTAATTTTCCTTCAAGATGACATCTATACACTCGTAATTGTAGCAACTCTTCGAACCTACCACAATAGCTTCATCACTGAAGCTGCTGAGAACATCACAAGGCTTTCTCTGTAAATCACGTCACTCTTTGCTCCTATGTTTTACTTTTACATGTACAGCCAGTACAAATATAACACCTGACCTGAATATTTGTGACCTGAATAATGCTCACCTGCCACTGAGGACATTACTTGGAATATCACCATGGGGCAAAACCAGCACACATTCCTATCAGGAAGGCTGCTTGGTAGGAGGATGGTACATCGTATGCAACACATAAAGTAAATCACCTGTCATAGCAGATGACATTTGCTATGTCATATCTTTATGTAAGAGAATATCTTGTTTTGCTTTACCCGTCAGACAACTGATTGCAGTGGCTGAAAATCTTCTGGTGCTCATACCATACTTCTGGATTAAGTGTCAACCCCTTTTTACCTCCCTCAACAGAAACCAGCACGTACAGGAAAGGTCTTGTGGGAAATTGCAAATCTGCAAGGATGTTCATCCAACCCAAACATGAAGTTCATATAAGTCTGGGATTCTTTGCAATCCAGAGCTTGCACGTGAGCTCCTTGTTCAGCATAGTGGCTTAGATAGGCTTAGAAAACCACTGTACAACATGCAGCTAGATCAGTTTAACTCAGATATATAATAATACATCTCTGAAGGCATTATGCTGCATGCACCAGCAAGCACAGCAATCACACAACTCAACTCTGCATCACAGAGAAGATTTTCCCTCCCCACACACCCAATACACATTTGTCTTTTAAATAGTCCCTACACCATTTTTGTCACTGAAACAGCATTACTGGAAAATTGTCACTAATTCGTTTTTCATCTTTCACAAGAAATGTTTCCCCATTATTTTATTTTACATGTTCACATCATTTTGAAGCAATTTTCAAAATCACTGACATTTTTATTTCATTAGAAGCAGTCTTTTCTTAGCCTTCACTAAAAAATAATGTAACCCCTACTGTTTTCTGTGAATTGGCATTTTCAAAAGTTGTTTTTAAAATTATTCAAAAATTATTTGGAGTCTAGCTTTTAGTGTGTCACAGCATAAAAAAAATTAATTGGAAATAGACCCATTTCAAATGGTGTGTATTATATTGTTTTTTAAAAAATCTGTACTTTCTGGTTGTCTAGATAATTTCTATCAAGAGCCCTGAATGTGCTAATGGACTCCAATTCCCTTGAATTCAATGGAAGTGACACACTTTAGCATCTCATAAGGAGGTAACTACAACAACATGACTGGATTTTCAAAGGACAGTTTCTCAAACTACCTTTGTCTTGAAAGAATTCAATTTAGTCAGCCCCAAAGCCTGTCTCAGTCATACATGTTTACAATCCAGCTATTTCTCCCATTGTCCACTGCACAACTTTCAAAAACAGCTATAAAATGGCTGCCTCCTTGGCCCCCAATCTCTTTAATTTGCAAAACTGCTCATCCCTTTATTCAAATATCACCAGAGGACTTGACCATTGTCTGTTAGGGAGCCTATCTAAAGTCATAAGAGCAAACAAACAAAAATTCAGGTTTCTGAAAAAAAAAAAAAAAATGTTTATTGGTTGCACAAGAGGCTTGAAGAATTTAAGCCAAGTTAGAAGGTTCTGGATTTGAAGCAATGACAACAAGAATAAAAATCACAGAAATGAATTGACTAAATCAATTTTCTTGTAAAAGTGTCACAGTTGCAGATGGTAACAATCTAGAAATAGCTGCAAAGAGAAAATAATTACAAAGGGATGAAAATGTATTAATGCTCAACCGTACTGGGTGTGTGGGAAAGTATACTCTGATGTATTCCGGCTGTCCTTAATTCATCACCCCACTGTACTAAGCGCCCACTTTTACAAACAAAAACATTGTCTCACTTGTTGAAATTCTCTATTTAGTAATCTGTGTAGGCTGAAATGTTGAAAATGGTTTCTAAATGCCTGGATTCTCAATCCATCTTCAAAGTTGTCTTTGCCTGTATTATCATACAGCTGCAGGCTTTAATCAAAGGTCATTAGATTTACCAATTTCTGTCAAACATCCTGACATCATTCCTTCAAAGGAAATTACTACTATTTTAGAACTTGCAGGGAAATTTCACTTAATCCAAAATTGTTCCAAAATAAAATCTCACACTAAGGGTGAGAGGCAAGAAGAGAGAAACTTTGGAGCATTCTTCAAAGTTGGCGATTAGTATGGTTTGTGAAGCTGCAAAATTGCAGAGAAGATTTAGACAAAATCCAAAAGTGAACAGACTTTAGGCATACATGATACTCATGCCATTTTTTAGCACCCGCAAACAAACACTGCTCCATGAAATATTGCACCTGTCAAAAATCACCCAGGTTTTCATTACCCTCTGCCCCACGTGCTCACAATTGCCAACATGGTCTAGAAATGAACCCCAAGGTATTTGAAAAGTCCAGTCCAGCAGGTGTGCTAAAGCATCCTTTGTGGATCAGGCACATGGTAAGTGGAGCACCATGCCTCAGAAGCGCCATGCCCTTGCCAGGAAGCAGACAGCAGCGCTTCATGCAGGTACTTGTGCAGGCAGTCTCCAGGTAACTCCAAAAGTTACTGTATCATATTCCCTCCCTCAAAATGGATCTGCAATTCTATACAGAATTAAATGCAGCCTTGGAAATAGTATGAAGTAATGACAAATTATGTATTTTCCCTCATTTATAAATCACAAGTGGCTGGTATGATACATAGAAAGGTGCCCATAAGTGCAGGGAGGACATGCACAATACTCTCTCTTGTGTAATCCCATTGAGGTAGTAGGCTCAAATAAATCCCTGATGCTTAGGACATTTGAGAGCTGCCAGTAGAAATAGAACAGGAAGAAGGAGGACACATGTTGATAGGATGCCCCACTTGACAAGAATGAACAATTGTAGTTTCTCAAAGGGTGAAACAGCTCCTTAATGTCACTTGCCGAGACAATGACTTTTACCTCCAGCAAGCCTTGAACAAGGATTAGAAAAAGCTTTCCAGAAATGGAATCATACTAATTATATTTGGGCTACTTAATATCTGCTTCTAGAGATGACCAGAGCATAGTGCACAAAGTAACATCCTACTGCCTGGCCAGGCAAAAGCAAACAGTACCACTGTATAGATCTGTCTCTCTACACATGAAAACAAAACATGCACAAACACTTTATAACGTTTTTATTTTTTATCAACTTCTGACAGTGACCCAAAGAGACTAGATATTTTATGGACTCATCAAGAATAACCTGCTCCCTTGAGCTCAGACATAAAACTAGGATCCACAGTAGACATGTTCCTTGCCCATCCTTAGTGCTGTTTACTGCTCCAAATATCATCAAAAAAATAAACAATGGAACAAAACTGAGTACAATATCCAAGTGGCATGGTCAAAGAAAAGCAATTCCACCCTTCATAAGTGGTACAATTTGAGTTTTGTGAAGAGGTACATTAAGGGATGAAGCTTGAACACACACAGCCATCCAGGCATCACAGGACTAAGAGATATTTATACATGAAGAAGCACAGCTTTCTTTCCAAGCAATGTACATTCAGAAGACCTGCTAAACACTGGATGTCTTTATGCCACTGCCAAGCAGTCGTAATGAATAAAGCACTTCTCAATCCCAGCTAAGATCAAAACATTATTGGTGAAGAAGAAAGGTCCTTCTGTATTAAACAAACCAAAGCTTCTGTACTGCCAAACAGTCCTTTGGGAGTTCAAGTGGAGCCTGAGAGGGACATGATAGAGAACACAATAGTCCCTCTTCTACAGAAGCAAAAGAAGAGTGCTTTCCTTCTTTCCAGGCCCACAAAAGCAGTGTTACTCTCAGCTCCCACCTTGTCTCAGCTGGTGCTATAAAAGGTTCCATCTGCTCCAGCCACACACTCAGTTATCTGTGATGCTTACTCTATGCAGGCACTCACACTATTACTGAAGATTCGTGTTCATTTCTGAAACTCTGTTCAAAGCAAAAACTAATATTTTATTCAGGAAAGGATCCCAGCGGATACATATCCCCACCCTCACCATTGCTTAAGTTTTTCCTCCATATTATTTTGAGAAGATGAGACCATACAGATAGACTCATCCTGATAGTCTAACTGAACTGAGATATAGCTTTCTGAAAAACAGCAAACCGGGTTGCAAGCACAATTTTATTTGCAACCAATGGCATTGGTAGCATGTTTGCTAATTTTCTGTAGGGTTTATGCTCAAGTGTATGCACTACTGTACAGAATACACACAACTTTGGTTACACTCAGTTTATCTATAAAAGTGTTTGTTTTGTTTGCATTAGACAAAAGAACTTCATTGTCAGAAGAAAGTTAAAGTTTCTGTTATTGTTGCTTGGGCAAAAACCGGTGTGTGGGTTAATGGATCTGCCCACAAAAGCTAAATAGCTTTAGCCACTTCAAAACAAACTGTGGAGCTTTTATATCCTAAATTGTAGCCACAAAACGTCCTTGGCATAGCTGGCCTAAACTGGGAAGCATCTTAGCTATGTAAACTACTTCTGAAGGAGATTAACACATAGATAACAAATCCTTGTCCTGATGGGCTCATAAATGGAGTAGGGTTTTGGTTTTGTTTTCCTGGGGGTTTTTGGTTTTGTTTTGGGGGTTTTTTGTGTTTTTATTGTTGTTTTGCTGTTTGGTTTTGGTTGTTTTGTTTTGGGGTTTTGTTTTGTTTAGGGGTTTGTTTTGGTTTGAGTTTTTGGGTTTTTTTTATTTGTTTGTTTTTTAAAAGGGCATCTGAACACTAGCTTCAGCAGAACGAACTGTAGCTTAGGTTCCTGCTGCTATTTCCCAACTGGTTTCTCAGAACAGTAATCCATCATAACTCTCTGATATATTTTTACTCTGTTTATGTATTTCCATTCATTTCAGTTTGATCAAGAAATAATTGAAAAATTTACTCTTGCTACTAATGAAAAAAAAGGACATTAAATAAAAGGTCAGCAATTGACACAATTACCTAAGGAATTTATTTGTTAACATAAAATGAACATTAAGTTTCCCCTCTCCTTAAGGAAAGCTTAGATTGGACATTTCTGCTAGGCTTGATAATACCTGTGAAGCATCCTCCTGACATCAATAGCAATAAACATGCTAAAGTTCTACAGGTCAAGTCCTGTGGTCTCTTAAGTGGGTGAATTGATTAAGTCCCCTTTCAAGTAACTTCCAACTTCAAAGTCACACCTGAAACACTCCTCACTTCCAGGCCCAAAAAATGCAAATGTGAAACTTTCTTGGTTTTTCCCCATGTAACCTTCCTCAGTCATTAAGGTTCACAAGAGATACTACAAATATGGAAGGGTTTTTGAACTGAAGTAAAAGAAAATATTTAGAGAAAAGTAAATAACGACATAAGATAACACTTTCTCATTTAAGCAGCATGATGGGTGACTAAAGCTATGGAACAACAAGGTCACCTCTTTTTAAAAACTGCAGTGATGCCAAACTGGTGAAGCAATTTCAGCAACCATAGAAAAATGTACAGTGAAACTAAGTCCAATGAAAAACCTAATCTCTTACACATACAGGCTAATTCACCAGAGCAGGTTTTCCCCAGTTGCAGCTGCTCAGAATCAATTCTTACCTTCCCCACAAGCTGCCTCTCCAGAACAAGGCCTCTTGACCAGCAGAAACACTCACCCTGCCTGTCTAACCTTGTTTTCTCAAACCCTTACTAACACAAACACATTGACGGTAAATCCAGGCTATCCAGCATTCTGCTGAGCATCTCTTTCATGGCTGAAGCAAAAGAAGTTGCTACCTTTTCCTAAAATCAGAGCACAAAGGAAGGTTACACAACACACCATACACCACTCCATGAGACAAAGCTCAGATAAGATGCTGCATCATATGCATGCTGAATAGAAATAACACTGTATGTATATATTGTATAAAAATGAAGATTGCCAGCAGTTGGCTGTTGCCTTTTCTTCTTCAGGAAGCAGAGAGCCTTCTTGACATCTATCTTTTCTTACTTAGAGCTGACAGAATGAAAAAATGGGAGGTGGCCTGTTCAGGTCCTTTTTCTTACAGAAACTCATTTCCCCAGGCCAGCTACTGCCAAAAGGTGTGTTCTGTGAGTAGTCTTGCTTTTAGTACATTTGAAAAGTCTAATGCAGCTAATGACAATACAGAATCCTTGAGCACAGTTCGAAATGCTTGCCTAATTTTGAGTGAATTTTACAGAGTTATGACTACTGCTATTTGGAAGGAGGCTAGCTGGCACAGAATCAAGCAATGCACCAACAGTTTCAATTATGGAGCAAGGCATTAACTTGTCCAAGAGTTTGGTTGCAACCTCCCAGCAGTAGCTATCTTTTAAGAGATACATTTGAAGAAGAGGAAAATAAAAGTACTTTTACAAATACTGCTATACTTTTAACTACTGTTAGTACTTTTAAAAACTTTAAAAGAAGACTTAAAAGTACAACTAAGCTTATATCTGTTTTGTTTTAAACAAATAGAGAAATATAATTTGCATATTAAAAAAAATGAAAAAAAACCAGCTCTGCCTGCTGAATGGACAAAGTCAATTTAACCAAGCAAGATATAGGCAGCATTTTCTCTCCATAAAAAATGTAAAAACTTTACCTCTAACAGTCATTAAATCATATGTAGACATTAAAATCCCTGGATTCCACGTGCTACAAAGTAAACTTTTACTGTCATGCAAGAAGTCATACTCATACTAACAGGTGCTGCCTACTGAGTTATCTTCCACTTGAGAAGCAAAGTTTGGCTTGAACTTTCATCATCCTCAAGACCTTTTATTCTTTTTAAAGATTACTGTCAATCACCATTTGTGCCAAAAAACCCCCAACTTTCCTCTGCTCATGGTTCCTTAATTGCTTACATATTACCTTAAGATAATCTTAAAACATTCATAATCTTCTTTAAAGCAAAACCCTTTGGGTATAGGAACATAGAGAGATCCAGAGCAAGTTTTTCTTCTCAATCTATTTGTACCTGTCTTGCTAAGTACAATGCGTCAGCCAAGCCCACATCCGGGATTTAAATTTATAATGCTCTGTTCACCAGAGGGATTTACCTTTGCAGGGAGGAAAGAGGCCTGTTCAGATGCATCTTAATGCCTGAATCATTTTCAGAAAAACTGATTATGCAAATGAACATGAATAGCATTAAAAAACATATCTTGGTATTTTGAGTTGTATTAGGAGAAGGTTGTTTTGCTATGCTTCCCTTTATCTATAGCTGATCTGTACCAGATGCCATGGGCTGGTCTGCAGTGACCATTCAGCACAACAGGGCAGACCCTGCTATAGATGTTAGAGCAATTCTATAGTTCCTTCCTCTTCCCTTCCTCTTCTCTAGCCTCTAAAACACCTAAGAAAGGTTAGCATTTGTTGGATTTGGATTATACCCATAGTCTAACATTTTAATCTTCTGGACGCTAAGCACCATCCACAGGAAAATGTGACGTGTCCTCAAGAAGCTGTTTACCATGCACAGCCTCATTGAGGCAACATAATTAATGAATATTAATCCAGACAATAACTCAGCAAACAGACAGGAATGCAGTGTCAGCACCCAGCAAGATGAAAATGGGATGCCTTTCTGTGTGCAAAGAAGGCAAACACTTTCATATTAAAGGAATTTCAGGAAATGAAAACAGAAGGGGTTGGAGAGTTCAGTTGGAGGTAGATTTGGGCACTGTCAGGTGGAACAAGTTTTTACCTTTTTGGTTTTAACATGAGAACTATGAGAAGCTCATTGGTGTCCCAGTAAGTCTTAAAAAGTAGTAAAATTCATCTTCCTAGATTTTTTGGTCAGGCAGCAAGAAGTGATTAAACTCCATATTGCTCAAATTAGCAGTAGGTAACTGTAATTTCAGTTACAGCACTGGAAGGAATACTGGGAGAACAATCCATATTTTTATATCTCTGTGCTGGCTATGCCAAATCACAGGAGGGGACTAGAGACTGGATTGCTTGCCATGCAGCCTCTCCAGTTCTTGCAATCTTATCCCTGGTCTCAGGGTATTTGTTGCGTATTCAAAAACCTGCTCTTTGGATCTACTTCTTGGAGGTGATGCTTGGTTTTATTTGAGGAGTTGCAGTTGACTCTTCTCAGGGAAGGGAAGAAGCAAGTCCCTGGTTAATGGAAACCTGCTGTGAAGTTCCATATGTATCTCTGCTCAGTATGGAATTACACTGTGATAATTAAAACCAATCCAGATTTTTTTCACTATACTCATTTTACAGAGGAAAAATAAATTATATTTTTCATTAAAATTATCCAGGTTTTTTTTCAGCTAAACTGAATTTCTTTAGGGTGCAATTAGTCTGGAAACTCATATATATTGTGTCTTCACGTAGGGCGCTATATAGCTCTTTTGAGGACAAACACAAAAAACTTCCTCAGAAAACATGAGCTAAAGATATAAATATATTTTAAATACAGTGCTAATTTTTCCAGATCTATGCAGACATAAAAACAATAATTTGCTGAATAGATGGTTATGGGATCTGTTGACACATTGTTCATAGTAACTCTCAGCAGCACAAAAGTTCCTTGAGAAGCAAAACTAATGAAAACTGGTTGGTTTCCTATCAATCAGGATTCCACAGACACTCTGTCTAATACTGTCTATGCTCAAGGCACAGATTTTCCTCTGCTTTTAGGACATTCATAACATCACCCTACTCTGCCCAGCAACACAGTTAAGTTGCTGCCTGGTTGTCAATATGGACATGAACAATATATCTCCTCTACTTACTTCCATGAGTCATGCAGCTTTATAGGCTCAGAAGAACTAATTATCTTTAGAAGTTCTGTCAAATTTGGTTAAAAACAGTGAAAGTACTGAGGAGAGTAACAGGAGATGTGTGCAGATGTGCAGACAAGCATAGAGCATGATCTCTTAAGCCATGCTTCCTGAGGAAAATCTGCTAAAAAAGGAGCATGGCAGTAGTTTTTTCAAGGCTCGTTCAAATAAGGAGATACATTGTATATCCTGTTCTGCATGCCTTTTTTAAACTATTGGAATGCAGTTGAATTCATAAACAGCTATAAATACATCCCATAGAAACAACATATAGCTGCTCTTTCTCCCTGCTCCCAGCCAAACCTCATCTCTCCAAATCTAAGACAAGAGCCTATTTTGGAAACTGAACTTCTGCAATGTATGTATTTGTGCTATTTGGAAAAGGACAAGATTTTTTGAGAAACGAAACCAACATAAAATGCTCTTGAATCATTAGTTTTACAGTTTTCCTTCACAGCTAAAAAGAGCAATAATTTTAACCTTGCAGACTTTAGGATGCAGAAGCTATCCCCCATATAAATGACTTGTCAAAGAGGTGCTTTTTTGTCACCCTAAAATAAAGCAAATTCAACATCTCATTTGTTGAATGAGAACATTTGTTGAATACACCTCACAGAAAAATGAGAGCAGCTTGCTTTCATAGTGTTTGTATCTGGAAGAAGTTGATCCATGCCTCTGGCATATCAAAAATACTTTTCTATAACATCAGGGAAGGTTTTGGGAATTGGGGCATGTGACAGCACAAACTCACAAGGGTGCTCAATCCACTTTCTGAAGAAATCATTGATTTGAGGAGATTTTTGTCCCTGAGTGGCAAGCTTGCCATTGCAAGGGAAGACACAGGCTTAGCCATGTGATTCCACATTTTCTGTACAAGTAGCAAGAGCAGTCCAGGATCTACTCCACCAGCACAACTCACTAGGATAAGGTCAGCAGTATGGAGCAGTGGCTTTCAGCTTTATATTCACACAGAAGCTCAGAGCACCTGGTAGTGCCAAGTACTCATAAAATCACTTTGCTCTTTTCCAGCCCTCCCTGATCTCCAATTCTGAGTTTAGGAGGCTGACGTTAAATTGCATCAATTAAGTTTAGATGCATACATTTGAGGCAGGGACAACCAAACTGTATCCACAGCTCCTGCAAGCACTTTAATGTGCCCTCAACACCACGGGCTAGAACTACCACTGTAAGCAAAATAAGCCATGGGCAATGCCTGTCCAACAGCCTTAGGCAGGGAGAGGAACCTGTCATCACTAACTGTGAGAAGCCCAGTTAAAGAATACAAGTGGCGCAACCCTGTTGACAAAGGCCCTGATTTCCTGCACTTCCACAACTGGCAAGAGAAGCTAAAAATCCCTCCAAAAACTGAAGACAGCACAGCTCTTCTCACAAGAACATTCCTATGACTAAAAAGTCTTGATCAGAGCTTCTGACCAAGGCCGCTCTTCTGTATAGCAGAGCATTTGGTTTTAAGGCAATTTCTGTTGGATCAAATCCATAAGCAAAGTGCTGAGCTATGGCAAACTCATTCCACGTAAGCATGTTCTAAAAGAAAAAAAAGAAAAACTTAAAAACTGAGGGGGCGTCTCATTTCTAACATACTTATGCCAGATTAAGCATTGTCTTTTCTCCCACAGCTGGCACAATCCCAGCATAAATTCCACTCTGTTCTGCTTAATTTGACACTTGATCCAGATTGTATTTGTGCTGCTTAGTGACTTGGTATTAAGGAATAAGAATCAGATTTAGGAAGATCTTTTCCATCCTAAGGTCAATCAGGGTAATTATGATAACTTAGTTTTTTATTCCTGCATTACAAAGATAATGTCTGCTAAAACAATGGAGATCTAAAAATTTTAAAATGCTTAACAGCCATAATTCATCCTAGTATTCTTCAGAGATTATTGAATCCCAAAAATTACAGAAACCATAGCATCAGAACTATGTGTTTTGTGAGTTATTTTCTCCTTAGTTTGTCACTTCACCTAATGGGGATACCCAAGCAAACACGGTTGAGGGAAAATAGCAGCTCTATAAAAATAATGACTGTAACCAAGTTCAGAGTGCTTATTCATTTATATGCCACTGATAACTTGCATCAATGCTGTGTGGAAAAGGCTTCTGCTCATTTTCCTCTTACAGGGTCTCCTGTTACTGCTACTGTCTCCTCTGGGAGTTGTGCACGTGTGCATAGACTGGCAGGTTACTCTTCCCCAGTCAGGGTCATTCTCAGAAATCCATGCATCCCAAATGAAGGGTAACTTGTTCCAGCTCATTGCTTGCTCTTCAGATCTATCCTTGGCCCAGCCCTAAACTGGGTGGTGCCTTCCCTTCCAACAATTTCCTCTGACAACAAATCCCAGACTTGCAGAATCACAAGACAGGAGGAATTGTCCTTTTGAGACACACAATAGGTCAGGAATTTCATACATACATACATATCTGTTCCTATGCAAGACTTCAATCAAATGGTTTAATCAAAGCAGTTCAATCAAATACAAATACTTCAAAATAAGGCATCTATTCTTTAACATAGGAAGAACACCATCACCAGGTTTGAAGTTCTCACCTTGGCTAAATTAGCACTGACTTCTACTCAGTAGGCTTGATCTGTCATGTTTGTCTGTAACAAATATAGGGCTGAACTGCATTTTTATAATCTTAGATCTCAACTTGTAAGGTGGAGTTGGATGTAAGTTATTAATCCACTGATCTGCAAGAGCTAGCAATCACCCGTAACCTTTTCACTATAGCAACTAGAAGATTTATATAACCAAGAGTAGTACATCAAGTCTGATGGGTTTATGATTGTATTGAGCTATTCATCAAGATAGTTTCTCAGAGATCTAGACTTGTTCTATTTTTGTTTAGAGTTGATTTCAGATATGGTAAGGCAGATATAAGCAACGTTTACAGTTTGTCTTCATGGCAGAAAAATAATTGAAATATTCATTTCTCATGTGCCACCTGCATATCTGTAAAGAAGAATTTTAAAAGCAGCTTCACCAAAGCCAAAAGAGCTGAACACAGCATGGATGAACACACTGTGCTTACTAAACCAATGAACCACAATGATCACAAACAACTTGCACACATCTCCAAGACAGCCACTGAATTTATTTATTACTGTAAATCCCTAACATTGCAGGTCAGTTTTTTGTGATGAGATGTTCTATTAAGAAGCTATCTATTAACCATGATATCCAGTGAGTATAGTATGGGGCGGGGTTATTTATTTACATGAGGAGATGCATCAATGATGTACTTAAATGTGCAAGTAAAACAAATGCAAAAAAACCCAAACAAATGACCGTGTTCCCCTGCCAACTTATTCTGTTTGTTTTCTTCCAAAAATCTTTGGTCACTTTTGGCAATGTTCTCAGCTACTGTATAGCACTGCTTCTAAACAGGCAGGGCTTTCAGCACAGAACTGACTGAGTTTTCATGCACCATGCTCTACTGCAGGCATCTGAGGATTGTGGCAAGAACTTCAGTTGTGCTCCTACCACTTCAACACAGTTTGAGAAACAAACTTTTTTTTGACAGGCCACCATCAAAACTGAGAATGAAATAATAAAGTTGACTGCAAAGCACCCAGAGCAATGTAGCCAGCTCCCTTGAGCCTGTATTTCCTGAAGGAAGATGCATTAGGTAGTAAGAGAGAGAGAAATTGCTGGATAGTGAATTTCCCAGCCTTCCTGTGGATCCAAGAACATCAGTGTTCATGGTCTCCACCCCACAATACGTGGCAGTGATAGAAGTTGACGGAAAACCTCAGGACTATTTCACTCCTTGGGACCAGACTACTTACCAAAGGGAAGTGCTACAATCACCAGAAGGCTGTACAGACATACTGAAAAGCAAGTAAACCTACATGAGGAAGGCTAATTAGGTGCTGGTTTACCTAGTGGTTTTTTGTTTAACTCCTATCTTCAGTTTCACTCCCCACACTGTAGTTAAAAAAACTTTATGTAAAAAAGACACTGCACACAGGATAATTGCCCTCAGGTGGCTAGTTTATATCAGAACTAATGTACCTAAACCATACGTTGAGCTGCAGTCCTGTAAGGCAGCAGCAGCCAAACTTCTGCTGAAGGCTAACACAAAAAAACTCAGTAAACCATCACATAAACTTGTCAGATTTCCAGCCATGACTTACTGCTAAACAAAGGTAAATAATGCCTTTTATTCAATGCACCAACTGCATTGTAACAGGAAATCATGCCTCTTCAATCTGGATGCACTGTCTTTGTTAAACACCCAAGACATATGTCCATACAAATGCACATATAAGAACAAAAAGATGTAAACGTGCCCTCCAAGTACACACAACGACTGGAGAAATTCCTCCCTTGGAAGGCCAGAGCACCATCTGAGTGTTTCTAACCTCACAGCCTCCATAACACACAGTGCTGATTTTCACCCATGCACATCATATTCCTAATTTTAAAGTGTTGTACATAGCTATATGGCACCAATCCACTCCAGATGTTCTCTCAGCTAATGCAGCATTGCCTAAGTGCCAGAGAAAGGTGTGTGTCTTTTGACACCATACCAAAGATGTATGTGCAGTGTGGCATGGCTTCATGGTGCTCCTTGCTGGTAACAAGTGATGTTACAGGGGAAAAAAAAATCTACAATATGGGGGCATCAGCACAGCTATGACATTTTCTGAGAATTATTTTAGTAATAAGCACCTGGGATTCTCCTCCAAGAACAGTTTGCTTCTGGCTCCCTTCCTCTTTTCCACACTCTTTTCAGGTTTACAGGATATTACAATAATGTTTAGGAAACACAGGTAAAGAGAAAGCCTTGTGTTTCAAGCACTGTCCAGCCTCAGAACTAAAACTGCCCCAGGAAGTTTATCCACACCAATCTTCCCATCATTTTCAGAAAAAAACAGAAAAATCCTTCTCTACAGACCAGGCAGACACAGCCCTCTTCCCTTAAACTCCCTGTGCTTCAGTCTCAACTCCTTCCCTTGTTCTCTCTGTTCATTCTGACCAAGCAGTTCTGCATTTGGAGCTGGCATCTCCTGGGCATTTTTGGACACAGGAGCCAGACTGAAAGACAGCCACCCATGGGCAAACTGCTATCCAGTTAATGAATATCAGCATAGCTCTGCCCTCAGATTTCCCATGCACAAAGAAAGCCCTTTGTGACAGTATTCCTGATTGACTTCAGCTGATGGAAAAGTCCCCTAGTGCCAAAAGAGACTGTCTCCCCAGATTTCCCAGGGAACCACATTTGCCTTCAAAAACACAAATCTTATTAAGGATTTTAAATACTGGAAAGTGAAAGAGTTCTCATGATATTTAATGGGGGAGTCAAACAGAATAGTAGTCCCAAGGTGTACAGGTCTCAGAAAATGGACTAGAACAAGGCCTTCAAAGCTGCAACAGAGCAGAAATTCCCAGAAGGCTCTTCTGCTGGTAAAAGATTTCTGCACACTTAGAATTAATGTAAAACTTAATTAGAATCTCTGTGGAAAAAAAAAATCCATTTGGAGGTAATTATAAAAAGGAGGCAGTTATAACAATTATTTATCATCTCTATTTTTGGAAGAGAAATCAAGGACCTCATTTTTGGAGGCATTCAACAGAAGTAACGAGCAGTCAGGTCCTGCTGGCCAGCACAGACAGATTCTGAAGGGTTTCCACCTGCTCCCATCACCTCCACTCAGCCAGCATTATTGATGTATAACCAGCTGAGTTATTCCACAACACAACTGTTATTTCAGGATCTCGACCTATTGCCTCACTTGTGGGCCACTCTTCCTCACCACCATCCCTGTGTCACCAGGAAATCTGACTTCTCCCCATACAGCATGAGGCAATATGTTGCCTTGTGGCCACAGGTCATCACTACTAGCCTGCAGACAGATGTCCTGGTGCTGTGCAAATTTCAGCTGATGCGTCATGTAGCACAGGAGGCTGGCTATCGGTGCGCCAAAATCCTGCTTCATGTGCGTTGGGAAATAGCCTATAGACAATGCTCTTGGGAGCCATCTACTGGCATTGAGGAATTAACCATTTGCATGTCCACAGAGACATTAAAGAGCCACTTTTATCTCTACAACCTCAGTGTGCCTCCTAAACTCCTGCATTCATCACTTGAATCTTTTGTGGGATCACCTGTAAGCTGGTTATTTAACCACAGCTAAGCATTATGGACCTATTTATTAGTTATTCCTAGCAGCTCATGCTCAGTGTGCTACCTAAATGTTACCATCTTTCCTAACATGCTTGGACCCCAAAACATGGAAAGCATTGTACAAACCATGTTATTTTGATGCTAAATGCAAAGTCCTACTAGGCAAACTTGGGAAAAGTAGGAGAAAATTCCAGGCCACACAGGAAACTCAAATACCATCACTTGAAGACTCAATTCCATGACTGGAAACATGGTAAAGAAGGCAAATAAATTTCCAGGATCTAGGTGGAAAGAGGGTAGAGGGTAGCTTCAAGCTGCAGTGGAACATCACCACTGGGACAAGAACATGAGAAGCATGTGGACTTGTCCTTGAGTCTGGAAGAGCTGGTCTTCCCCTACCACAGCCTAACAGTGTGAACACAGACCCTTGGGCTACTGCAGCTACATTGCAGGTGTCAAATTGGGAGAGAGCAGATGCTGATTATGCTACATCTCATGCTTGGATGGTTTAAATTGCTTCCCTACTAAGTGCAGGTCCAAAGGCAAGGAAAGACTCCCAGCAGTATTGTTGTAAGGGCTGAGGGTAATTAGAGGGGGAAAAGGTACATGTTCAGAAAAAGTGGTTACCTTTCCAGGAGAGAAGAATTTTCTGGCACAGGGATGCGCTCACAACACACATCAGTTCCCAAGCCTGAGGGCATGACCCAGCTACATTTATGTTGTACAGAGGAAAGACCTGCCATCAACCATTGTTCACCCAAAATGCAGGGAAGAGTGTGGCCAGCACGTGCAGGTCCCCTGCCCTCAATGCCCAGGATTTCAGGTGGAGGCAGAACATGTGCTTCACATGGCAGCCCTGGCACCTACCAGCTGATGCACTGTGTGGTTAACCAGCAGATTAAGAAAAAAGTCTGGGGCAGTCTCCCAGGACAAAGAGTACAGCCAGACCAAAACTGATTCAGTTTCTTCCAGGAAGGTTTCAAAACTAGTGCCTGGGGACTAACAACAAAGTACCAGGAAACCAGCAAAGAGGAAGTGATTCATGTTTATCCTACTAGATTTTGCATGGCAGAAGGTTTCCAGGGCATTCCAAGAGCCTAGCAGACACAACACAGGTGGGTACCAAAGTAGAAAAAGAGATAACCCCATAGTTATCCTGTGGGGATATTGTGTTGTAAATTCACCAACCAAAGAACAAAGGTGAAAGCCCATGAAGTAATGTCATTGCAACACACATGTGCAATATTTATTAACCAAAAAGACATTAAGTTTGTTTATATATACATAGATTAAAAGGATCTCACTTATCACACCAAAGGAGAAGGAGAAGATGGCAACTTAAATATGTATATCCAATTCCCATTGTGTTTTGTACTTGGGCTTAGATTTAAAGCTATGTTATTTCAAAATTAAAAGCCCTGCTCATATATCACCTCTACATCAATGCTCAGTTTTTTGTCAGTCATCATTAAAGCACCAATACTGCATTAAGACCTAAAATGCTGCCAATTTTCTGTGTCCTTTGTCAAGGTCCAGTAAATTTCTTGGTGTGAAGTGGTGCTGTTTCCCAGTCCAATAGTAGTAATGCTCCACGTATTTGGGTTTTTCCCCCCTCCTCTCTCTTCATGTCATTTTCTGTGCCAACTTGTTTTAGTGAGGCTGTCTGGCATACTTTCCATTCCTTTTAATGTTTTAAAAGAAAACATTTTTCATCAAATGGAAGCACTTTGAACATAAACTATTATGAAGAAGAGAAAAATATTTTTTTCTCCTTTTGAATGTCAGTTTTGTAGGGCACTAAACTAATTTTTTGAGGTGCTTAATATTGCTAAATTTAGAAAGTCAAGTAATAGTAGTCCTACATGGGCCAAAGGATGATCTAAGGATGAGGAAAGCAATATATCTTTTTAATAATTGAAAGAGTTGGGAATGTTCCCACAGTGAGAACAGACTTAGCAAATTTCTCTGCAAGCAGGACACTTAGATGCATGGAATATTTCAGCTACAGTAGTAATCCTGCAATGTTCTGTGCTGGAAATGGATGTCAGCCTTAAGGGAATTATATTAGACATACAGTCAGACAAGGCAGGCACCCCAGGGAATAGCTCCTTGCATAAATACAAACACACCACCTGCATGCATATCATTGCTTCCATGATGCCACACCTACCCTTTCTCTTCTCTCCACCTGCCTTTTAGAAAAGCAGAATTTGATGCCATGCTATTTTGAAATATCCACAGCTTTCCTTTCTGTGCAAATGTCATCCCACATGCAAGTAAACATGAAGCCGTCAGGACAACCATTTCCAAAACAATCCACAGTGGCACAACCAGACTGTTGATGCCCAGGTCTGCATTCAGGACTGTGTTGTCTAGCCCTGTGACACTGGAACTCCACATCAGATATTCTCAAAGAATATAAAATATTTTAGGTTCTCAAGAGACAGGGCATTTTTGTCTGACAGGTGATTTGATGTCAAAGCCTGATTTACTGCTTCTCACCACAGTCCATAGAGAACTCCCCCAAGTGTGATCACCCATCTTGGATGACTCAGGTTCAACGCTGTAAGCCCCTCCCCTACCCAGCAGCAAGTGGTTCACCCACAGAGCTCTGAACAGACCAGCTCAGGACTTAAGACGGAAAATTCTCTTTGCAGGGCCCAGCTGTTTTGGTACAACAACCACAGCTTTTAAAAAGCCACAAAGGCAACCTGAGCAGCTTTTTGGAGAGTCCACTCGAAGCTGTTAGTCTCCATCCTGGAGACATGTGCAAGGCCAGCTGAGTTCCTGAGGGAGAGAAACACCATGGCCAAGTCCAGACTGGAGCTCGTTCTGGGTTTTTTTCCATTCACAGCAGAATGGCAACATACTTGAAAAAGCAGCTCGAAGCAGACGTTGTTCAGGGATTCAGGGAGCACCACACACACATACCTCGTTTTGGGTCCTCTCCCAACACAAACTCTTATATTACGAAATCGAACCACAATTACTCTTTTATAAAATACTGCAGTGTCAAGATCGTGCTGAGTCCCCAGTCTGAAATTTTAAAAAAAGAACATTTACAACTAGCCTTGCTCATTTGGAGCTCAACCACAGAGACCTGATTTACAGAAACCAAGGAGTTGTTACAGCTAGAATAATTCCAGACTGATGAAGGACCTCAGCTGCAAATTACTACTGTTTTGTCCACTCTCTTAAAAACTGCTAGTTTCCCAAAATGTAGCTCTTGTAGAGACAGCTTGGGTTGGGGAAACAGCATTTCTTGTTCTTATATATATTCTTAGTGTGATTTAATATGCATAAACAAACCGAGCTTAGTTTTCAAAACATATCCCAACAAGTTACCTTTTTTTTTCCCTGGTAACATTGGACAGTGAACACCAGAAATTTAACAACAGCTCATTGACTGTATGCTTACTACTTTTTTACTATTTTTTTGTTTAAGTTACAACACATTTGTTGTATATATTACTACAAAAACAATTAGTACAATAGCTGAAGGTGGAGCCTGGACACTTGCAGCCTGTTGTTGGCTGTGTGCAGATATGCTTGTCTTACCTTGGGTGAGGTAACCTGTTGCCCTCAGCTGAGCTACTTCTATAATAGATGCACTAGGTACCTGTTTCAGAGGATGCTGTGAACAAGGTCTCCAACTGCTTTGAGATCCTGCAAAGGATGGCGACATTCCAAGTATAAAGTATTTAATAACTGGGAACAAGAAACAGAAGGGCGAACCAGTTGCAAGGGTTGCACAGATATTTATTTTTTTGAGAGAGGACAAGCAGGAAATACAAAAAGAGAGCTTGGGCTTACCAAGCTCAATGCTGCTTGGTGATCTGTACCTCTGAACATCTAAGCCAGCAGTTTCAGTTCCAGGATGAACAGCAGTTTGCCTGCAAACTGCAATGAGGTACAGCTGTTCATCAGGCTGAGAAATCCAAAGGAGGATTCTCGCCAGGGATCTTGGGGTTTTATGAGGCACTGAGTGGTGACAGCATCTCTGGGCACTGGGAACACATGGAAACCTGCAGGCACATGACTGCACTGAATAAAAGAAAGATGGTTTCACTTCTGAACTCCTCAAGCCTCCAGAAAAAAGGCCCTGCAAATGTTCCAGCAAGATATCCCGGACCAAACACATTCATTTCACTGGAACAGACAGTAAAATTTTAAGTTACTTTCACAGAATGTACCTAATTATGTCATCACAAACTATAAAGGCTGTAAGAACACATGCTGGAGCCAATATCTTGACATCATGCACACATGCTTAATGTCTTACTAAATCTTACAAGAGCGAGAATAACATCTTTGTTTAACAACAAAGAAGCAATGCTGGGTTTACTTGTCTTAATCACCTTATGTATAAGATTATTTTTTCTAGAAATCCCTGCTCATACGAATGAATGTTTGCTGCAATGTCACTACAACAGTGCTGTTTTCCACTTGCTGTTTAATTTTCCTTCTTCTGAAGGAAGATTCTCAATGTGCTTCACAGACACTAGATCAGGTATAATTTCTGCTTCCTTTTTTTCTACTTATTCATGTAAAAATAGGACTATGATTAAATGAAACAGTGTAATATACCCAAAATAACTACAGCAGTAACAACTAGCTAATACTTTCAGCTGCTTCTGTGAAGAGTTAACCTAGCAAAGCCAGTAAGCAGGAACAATCTGAATGTTAGGAAATGTTTGTGGAAATCAAATTTGAGACTTGAAGTTTTAAGTATCTGCACCCAAATCCTGATTCAATGCAATCAAAGTAACCAACACAAATTTTTTATCCCATGTAGTCATAACAAACTGCTTGAGAACAATCTACAGATCAAGACAGTTTCAGTGTTGAAAAAATCATGAAAACCCTACACTGTTCAGAAATCATTTAAACACAGGAAAATTAGGCTTAAAAGCATCAAATGTACTATATTTTAAAGTACCTTTGAAGAAAACACACATGTTAATAAAAAATTCTATAAAATACTTGAAAGATATAAGCATAAGAAACATAGTCAATATAAACAATGTTCCAATATGCACATTCACCTCCTATATTACCATCTCTATGTCTTACCAGACCTCTAATTCATTGGAAGCAGTCATCCATTTCCATCTTTTTACAAATATGACTTTTAGACAAACTTCAGATATTCAGTTATTAGTTAAATTATAATATCTGCTGCGTATATGGTTGAAACAGCAAAAACCAAAAATTATCATGGTATTAGTATTTAAATCCATCATTTCTGCAAAGCTCCTCATATGTATCAGCTTCGTGACTAATGGATGGGTGGTACAAATAGGAGGGACCAGAGGTAAATCCCCCACTTAGATATGTTCCTTGGGAACTAAAAAGTAATAAATAAGGTATTGATGTGAAGAAATACTTGGAGAGCAGTGTTTCAGGGCCACATCTGGACAATGACCGAGAAATGAAGAAGAATAATTGAAGAGGAGTATTTATGGCAAACACAGGCAAGAGCCAAAACACAAGGTATCCCTCAGAGTATAGGGCCCCAAAAGAAAGAACAAATTTAATTTTCAGCCTCCAACTTGTCCTGGCCCACCAAGCTATCACTTAAGACATGCTATAAAGTGGTGTGTCTCTGTTGCAGACTTCTGTAAGGCAGATAAAGCAAAAAAATAAAGCCTGTGTCTGAGGCACAGACCTGCACAAGGAGACATGCCCCAAGGGCTGCAGCAACACCAAAATTCTCTCTTCTTGAATCCCCAGCTGTCCAGCCTCCAGGCACTCACCTCTACAACCTTTAGGCACACCAACAAATGGAAGGTGACAGCTACACTCCTTTTCATTCCCTTCCTCTAGCACTGGGAGCATGGGCAAGAGAGGAGCCAAAGCAGCAGTCACTGTGGATGAACACTGCCATTCTCTTGGATCTCAAATGGCAAGTTTACCCTGTCTGTGGCTATGTGCTTCCTCTCTGCTTCCTAACATGCTCAATTTGCCCCCACTCTTCACTGCCTGTCTTGCCTGGCAGTCAGGTATCAGGTTTTTATCCTTTTTTGCCCCTACTTAGTTGACACAGTGTTCTGACCTCAGCCCAGCCAACAACTCTGCCTTGGCCAAGAAGTTCAGAAGATAAGTTCTCACAGCAATTATTTTGTCAGCTTTCTTAACCACCTCAAGCAGTGAGTTCTGATGACTTTCTGGCTAAACACATCCTTCCTCCTCTTCATTTTTCACTCTCTAGATTAGAGATCACAGTAACATAGGGATGTTGGAAAGCACATTATGCCCCTAGCAGGTTCTCAGGGAAACATGACAGCAGCAAGTTCCCAGTTTCCCTAATTATACTCCCATGAATTTGCATATTAATGGAAGAAGAATCAATTACAAGTTTCTATTTATCTTCATAAAGGACAGATCATGAAAAGGAGGGTTTTGGAAACCTTAAACAAAAAAGTCTATTTTGAACTGGCTTAACATAACAGAAAATTTAATATATCACAAACTAAAGAAATACACATGCATTGTTTTTATTTCAAGTAACTAAATATTAGTCTGGTTATAATTACTACTTCCAATCTTTCAAAGACTTAATTCAGTTTTTATGTGTCTTAGTCCCAACATAATTTAACTAAGATATTTTTAATTGGAACACACCACCACAACTATGGGTCCAGCTCCAGAGTTCCTGTTCTATCACTGATGGTATCCCACACAGGTATGTGAGGGAGTCTCACTTAGCAAGAGTGGTCAAATACATCGTAGTTGTGCATATATTTTCAGAATTTCAGCAGAGAAAAGAAAACAACTGATACCAGTTCTTACACCTTGAAATAAAATACCAGTTACAGTGTTCTGTCTGAAGCACAGTGATATCCAGAGAACTCCAATGCTGTAACACAAGGCTCATGAAAATTGGCTGGCAATTTTAGCATCATAAACTACCAGAGAACCTACCTGCTTATGTATTCAATCAAGCAGGAACTTTTTTTACTTATTATATAATCTGAGTTGTGGTTATAAATGCATAAAATTACCCATTGTACTTTATATCATTTTCTATCATAAAAGAGAGGTTGGCCTTTTGGCAACACTGCACAGGAAAGAGCAGTAAAGAGATCCTTGTGGATAAATGAGTTCTGAAACTGGAATAGTGACAGCCAGGTCTCATTGAGACACACCTGCACTAGACAGGCCAATTCATGCAAGAGAAAGGCCTAAGGAGCTGCTGCTCTCACTTTTAGCTGACTGCATCACCTCACCAGAGGTGTGCTCCGGGACATCATGTCACATCAGCATGACCTGGATCCAGCAAATGAAGGCCTTGGCAGAGTTCTCATAGACACTTCTGGATGAGAGGATGAAAAAGGTTTTCAGAAAGCTACAGCCTGTGAAATCTGAAATGAATGTGAAAGTGGGGATGGACAATAGCAAAAGTGACAAAAGATGACTCATGCATTAGAGTCAAACTGTCCAATTAGGAAACTATTTGTACCCTTTTATTGGCTAACATCCCTCCACAAGCAACACAGAAAACTAGATAATGTGCACAAAATGTGCTCCAGCTAGAATCCTACTAGCCTTGTTCACATATGAAAAAGAAATCAACTCTTGATTTCCTACTTCAGAAGTAGTTCAACTGGACTGAAGAAACTGCCCACTTGGGAGTAATCTTTCAGCGACTAATTCCAGCATCATTTTGCAAGTGGGACACTCCCCTTACTTCCAGTAATGGTGTTAGCTGGGAGGCCTGGATCCATTAATGCATGTGCACAAAAGAAAAATGTTTCCATTATTTGCCATTTTTACTAGAAGAAGCATCTTCGAGAAAAAAAAGGCTGAAATCAAGGCAAAATAGCTTTTCATGTGAGGAACAGAACAAAGTCATTAGCTATCCCAGAGGGTACATTTGTGTGCTGTCCCACAGGGTTTAAAATTCCTGACCTGTAAAAGAAGGGAAGTCTGGATTCCCTTCTCATTCCTGTCATCTTTATCTGCTCTGTCTGCATAAGTAGGTATGCTTAAAAAGAGTCACTTTAAAGGAAATACGCTTAGATCTCAATGGATGTCCCTTTTGGCACTGAAGATATATTTTAATGTATAGTAGTACACACTGTGGTAAAATAAAGAAAGAAAAAAATAAAAACCTTGCTCAAGTTCCCCAAGCCTTTTTTGTGAGCCAGAATAGATTAAGGAATTACAATAAAGAGAAGGTTTTGCTTTGAAGTATTTTATCTGAGTGTCGCTTAACTATGTCGTGGACAGCTAGCCAGACATCTCAGAGGACAAAAGGAAAAGAAAGGAACATGACATCTGCAGTTGTGGTGTAGCAGAACAATCTGCAGCCTAACTCATCTTCCTGATCTTACAGGCAGGTAGAACTCTTGCATATGCATTTAAAC
This sequence comes from Agelaius phoeniceus, assembly GCF_051311805.1. Classification (NCBI taxonomy): domain Eukaryota; kingdom Metazoa; phylum Chordata; class Aves; order Passeriformes; family Icteridae; genus Agelaius; species Agelaius phoeniceus. Next base: position 63,447,857 of record NC_135265.1, on the reverse strand, counting down.
ACTGCAGCAATCTTACTTACTCTTTCATAAGGACAGAAGAGGAAGAAAAAATATGAAAAGAAAAAAAAAGTATGATTTCTATCTTGACAGAAGAAGCTTTGTCCAAAGCCTGCTTCTTAGCAGGAGTCTTAGCATTTCACTTGCTGAGCACTTTCCAACCCCAAAGCATCCTCCATTAAATGGAGAAATGCAGCAACTTATAGGCAGAATAAAGTTGTAACCTGCACGATAATGCCTCTGTAATTCATGCTGCTTAAATCATTAGTTATGTAGGATCTGGCAAGTCAAGTAGGATCTGGCAAGTCAACAACCCTTGCTCAAATTACAGAATCTCACTAGTTCTGCCTTATATGAATATTTTTCTACCTAGTTTGAGGACATTTGGCCCATGTTCACAGTTCAGATGCTAGAGAACAACCTCCCAAGGAACTAAATATTTAGCTGATTAAAAGCACAAAATTTGTCTGGTAAGCCTATGTGTTGGTGATATTTTTAGTACTTCCACAATGAACCCTAGCTCAGAAGATCATCAGAAACAAACAAGACATTAAGAAAAAAGTCTTGGAGCTCATGTGCATGTATGAAATCCTGAAGAACTTGGTTTTTTCCTTTTAAGGGCAGCAGGTCATTACAGGCACAGCCCTGCTAGCAGCTCCGCTTTGACACTACTCAGAACTTAGTGCTGGTCTCCAGCATTTTCTTTCCCTGTGCGTGTTCAGTTTCCCACCTATAAACTGGAAAATGGAAGATGGAAATTTTTCAGTTGGACCAAAAATATAAGAACCAGGCACCACTGACTAAAGCCCATTTGCTCTCAAAATCCATGCATTCTCTTGTTAAGCTCTTTAGGTCACAGCTACTGACCTTTATTTTACGTACTGCAAGGCTATTCCAAGCAAAGCAACATTTCTGTATGATGCTCTTTTACTAACAGGGCTGGACAGAAAAATGCCTGAGGTAACAACACTAGATGTTATTCAGGCATGGAGAACAAGTGCCTTTCCAGGGTTTCCCTCAAGAATTAGCCTCTGGAGCACACATGCACCTGGCTTTGCCAGGGAGGCGTGGTACTGTGGGTGTTTTTCATGCCTGAAAAATGAGTCATAGCTTCAGCCCACAAAAGCAAACATAATGAAAGGTGAGATTCTTTTTCCTTGCCACCCTTTGACATGTTTCTGTGAAGATGCCCAGTTATTGGAACAAGTACAGCCAGGGAACATCTGTTGTTGCTGTCCAACTATCGAGAGGAGCTCATGCCAACATATACTTTACTTACAGGCACTTCTTAGTAATGCTGGATAATGCTTTGTAAATAAATAAATGTACCAAAACCACTTAGTCTTCATGGTGAATAAGACTAGAGGAAGCCACTGGAGACAAACACCAGCACATGGAATCTTACTTGTCACATGTCTATTCTAACATCCTGCCTCTGGCCTGAGCCACGTACTCAGTGTCTTAGAAAAAGAAACAAGAAAATCTGTTAGAGGTAAGGTTTCAGATATGCCACTCCTTGGAAGGTTTTTTGCTGTGTTTGTTTGTTTTGTTTTGGTTTTTTTGTTTGTTTTTGGGTTTTTTTGTGGTAATCACTAGATATTAAACTCTAAAGCTTGAGGTAGTATTTACACCTGGAAAGTTTGTTAGCATTAACAGCTATAATTCTGGATATTCTGGTTATTGATACAAAAACTGTTCAATCCCTTGCTTAATCCTGCTAAATCCTCTGGCCCCAGCAATGCCTTATGGCAACCATTTCCACAGTGAAATCACATCCATGGTCAGGGACTTCAGAGGTTGCAGGCTTGCTGCCATGGAGCTGGTTAACACAGCAGCTCTGTGGGCCTGAGGAGGCTCAGCACTAGCTGGGACTCTGCCTACAGGACACAAAGAAATACCAAGAGCAATGCCATTCCATCAGCCCTGCTGGGAAGCAAGGTGTAAATACCAAGGCAGAGGTTGGCTTCTGGCCCCCAAATTAACTCAGAATAATTTTGCTGTCTGCATCGGATGTCTATATCAGTATAGTCCTGTCCCCATTCCTGGCACATAGAGCAGAATCCAAAGCTCTATGACATCTCTCAACACTCATGGATGATCCAGGACTTCGGGGTTCCAAAATCCTCTTTAGTTAGGATGGTTGGCAAGCAACCTACTTGAGAAACAGAGCTACTGCTGAAGCAGTAAGCTTACAGCTTGGGGTTTAAGACTTTATTTCAAAGTCAAACCAAAATAGACCAAGAGAAAGGTACTTAATTTTTGACTTGCCATAGAAAATTTAATCTTTTTTTTTTTTTCTCTCCCTCTATTTTAAATGAAGCCAAGGTTTTAACTTCTTTTCAAAATCCAAAGTTTTGCACCTGTTCCAAACATGCATTTGGAATTCATGCAGTCCTTCCTATAGTCACTGCAGGACAAGTGAAAGGTGCACACAGCTTGCCCTAAAGAAGTACAACTACAGCCAGGACTTTGTGCATGGTCCTTGGGATGCTTTCTATCAAAATAGGAGGTGAAAATTGCAAACTAGGGACCGCAGACATGATGTGACACACATAAAGGTTTATCCTTATTATGATTTGTTATCACTACTGTCCACTCTTTAGGGACAATTAAAAGTAGCAGGTTGGCTTTGATGTGCCAGTGAAAAACTTGCTGCAGAGAGCCCAATGCAGTGCATAGACACACCTCTGTTGAAAAAAGTCAGAATTCCTTTGCATTTGAATCTCCCCAGGTGGACGACTACAGACCCCTATAACCACATGCCAGTACCCCTTATAAAAAGACTCACCTGGGCAGTTTGTGAGAGGTTCTATATTCTGGCAGTATGGTGGCTGCACTAACATTATTTTAAAAAGTAAACTAAGCATAGATCAATATTACTTATAGTAGCTTAGGAACTATAGAACTCAGGCCTCTGCACAATGCCAGAGTCTCACTTGGAATCTACAGAGGCTGACTATTAAAAGTAGTCCATGAGTAAATTCATGTTGTAGATCATTCTCTCAATATATTTTAAAAAGAAACCAAAACAACACCAACAAACCCACAACAAAACAAAAAACTTGTCTTCATGAAGGAGACATTCTATATGAATTGAAGAGAGAAACAAAATAACGCTTTTGGCAAATATTTTGTGACATGACCTATTTAGAAAGTCATCAGTGTAATATCTAAGGTGAATCTCTCAGACAGAATTAAGGCACTTTAGACTATGCCAGCATAAGTATTTCTGGTAGTTTTGGTGTTCTGCAAGGTCTTAGAGAAGGCTGAAAATTGATAAATCTGGAGGAAAATAATGAAGTTTTAAAAAAGGAAATAAAACAACTTTGGATCATTTTTTAAAGTCCCGTGACATTTCGACCAATTTCAAGATATCTTGAGAGAACACAGAGAGAAAACTCACAACCATTGAATACTTGGATTTGGCTGCCATGGACAATTCCACTGGTTTTCACATCATTATGGGATTCAGATCAAAATCAATCTCCTTGTTGCAAAAATCCTTCACAGGCTTAATCTGGCCAGCCAGTGAACTGTGCCCCCTGTATTCAACAAGTACTGGCTTTCTTTCTGTCCTTTCACTCGTTCTTGCCTTTCTCTCCCATAACTCCCTGCATCTGCTTTGTGATTCACCAGTCTACCCACACAAATAAAACTCAGCAGTAGCAACAAAAAGCGAGCTCCTACTGCCACAAAGACTTTTTTTGCCACCTTATTTTCCCCTTGATTTCTCTCCCCTTCCACTACAGTTCACCATTTGCTTTGGTACCTCTGCTGATGTCCTGACTGCAAAAGACTTCTCAGATGAAGAAAGCTGAGGCACCTCACTTCCACATCCCTTACCTTAGTCAATATAATCATCTCTATACCCATACCAGATGGCATAAGCTATCCTATTTATCCCTGGAGTGATGGTGGATACTACGTGAGGGATGCTTTACAAAATAATATGTATCATACAGGCTTAATATTAGGATTGGAAAAAAAGAAAAAAAAAACAAAACAACCAAAACAAAAACCAAACACCAAAACTGACCAAAAAACCAAAAAAAGCATGATGCTAAGACTAGAGACTGCTAAGGTAGGAAAAAGTACAGTTATAAAATAGATAGATTTTAGTGCTTCCCAGAAACAGCATGGCAATATCTTCTCCCATTGACAAAACATCACCTACAGCAATATTTCTGTACGGGAACAGTAAACCCTTGGTGACTCTGCTTCAGAAAGAGCATTAGACTTTAAATCCTCTCTGAGCACATTTATGTTTAGCAGTTTAACACAGCCCTGGAACAGCACAACAAGGACTAGATGCATATCTACATATATATAACTTGCAAATAACTTGTAAACTTTATTGAATTTGGAAGGCAAGGCCAGATATTTCACATGTTTCTCAATTTAAAACATTCCATGCAAAGGTACATTTATGACAGGACTTGGGGAATGATATCTATTTATATGTGAGTTGGCAGATTTTGACTCAAAGACCTGCAACAACATCACCTCTGTAGCCACGTGGAGGATGGAAAAACCACCACACAGGTAAAAAGCTGGGACCTTTCTTTGGGCTGCTTACAGTGGGAAGCCAATAGACAGCAACTTCAGGTGCACATTCACCACATATCAGATATTTGCATCAGATGGAGAGGAAGAACATCTCTTCAAAAGATACAGGACATAATAGGCAGTGATAAGAATCCTACCCATATGTACTTAGATCCAGACCCTAAAGAAATTCAGCAGAAAAATTGCATTTCATGGAGTTATTATTTGGGTAATGAAGGAAAAGAAGAGTACCAAAACACAAGTTGCAGCAAAGGACACTGACTACTTTTTCTTGCTCCATGCAAGTTTTCTTCTACTTTTTCTTGCTCCATTCAGTTTTACTCATTTTCTCTGCTTGGTTGTAAATGCAACAGCTGAAAAATCGGACCTTTCAATGGCCCATTCTCCCCTCTGACATCACCTTTATATGGTGTGCTTTTCTGATGTTCCACTGCAAAACCTTCTCCAGTTTGTGTCACAACTCAGAGATCTTGTCCTTCAGACCAACTTCCCAAAATAAATTCTCAGCCTCAAGGAGGTAAAACCTTTCATTATGTCATCTGTGCTATTATATTACTTATATGTATATGCAAACCTTTTCGGAGTAAGCATAATAAAATACAAATATTGAATAAATATAATCATAAGGGTTATTTTGTTGCATGGAAGCACATATTGATCAAGTACCAATTATCACAAGCCTGAAAAAGATCTTCCCTATCTGTCCAACTTCTCAAGAAGGAAAAAATAACTCTGTGGTTAAGCACAGCTATGCCATGAGTTTGGTCTGTCCAAAATATCTTTTCATCATTCCAAAGTTGTGACACTACTCTCTGCATATAGTTACTAAAGAGAAAGAAGAAACTAGACATTAGGAAGCAGCAGTCCCCTCAAAAAACAAGGAAGACCAGCACTTAGTTAAGGAATTAAAATAGCAGCCAGTCCCAGAGCAAGAAAGATAGATGGCATTTTGTCCTGTAGGGAAAGTGGAGCTAAGAGGAAAACAAATAGCACCTGGTAAATGAGACAGTGGGCACAGGAGTACATTCAGGTCCACACTTGACAAAGGAACTCCATATGAGGCACTTGGCTACTATCCATAGTCAAGTCATAGCAAACTTTAGGTAGCCTCAAGGAGGCATCCCTGTACTGCCCTAACCTAGGACACAGTGGAAACACAGGGTCCTTAGAGGGCATTGTGTCCTGCATCATTTCAGGTGTGATGCTGGGATACACAACCATCTAATTTTGGAAGTCTAGGAACAGCAAAGAGATTGCTCCTTACAAAGTGAAGCTTCATCAACAGGCACAATATGAGAATGAGAAAGCAGTTCTCTTTCCATTCCCTATATTCCCCTTTCCTGCTTTGTTTTACTCCCTCTCCATCTTCTGCTTAGACATCATCCCACAGTCCAAATCTGACAGGCACTGCAGATTAATGAAAACAACCCAGAAGTAACTCAGAAATTTCCTTAAACATTTGAGGTGAAGCATCAAGAAAAGAAAAATCCCTTTTGTCCTTTGCATCTCTCCAAGAAAAGCACATCATCATTAACTACCAAACACCATGCAAGCTTTTAGCCAAAAATAGGTTGATTGATATATTATGTGTTGGCTCATCTTATCTAAACCTCATGAAACAAACTCCTTGCTGGTTTATTTTTTTCACGATTGTAATTATTTATATTATTTGCCATTCTAAAAAAAAAAAAGCTAGTACCAATACAAACAACCCAGATACACTCCCTTAAACCACCAACAAATCATTAACTGAGCACCAAGTTAATAGCTTAAGAATATAAAGTATAATATATTGTAACAGCAGTGATAGAAAGAAAAAGATTTAAAGGGCATGGAACTATTAAAACTAGTTTTGAGAGAGCTCAATGTGAAATCAACCAGAAAATGATCATTCCACAACTATAAATACAAGTACTAAAAAACAAAACAAAGTCTCTAGCTTTGTGAAAAAATCCATAAATTAAAAAAAAATGCCACCCCCTAAACCATTTTAGGGGAAAGTATTTAATGCAGCTATAAAATAAGGACTCTGTTTTCTTTATATTAAGTGTAGCTTTGATTGAGTTTGTGGAATTAAACACTAATGTTATTGTAAGTAAAACACAGGGAGCTGGAATTTGTGTTTGGCATATAATGAACTGAGTCACAAAGCCGAAGGATGTGATATGCCTTTATATGGCTTAGTTAGGGTTACTTTGATGCACTGTAAAATAAAAGTATTCTTTATGCAAAGATACAAAAATCTTTGCAAATATGCATATAAGGCACACAATCTAATATCCTGTATATATGCACTGTAACCTGTAAGTACAGATTAGTATGTATAACACATTTGGGGTTTGGAAGGATGTGTTTGATGTTCTCAATTACTTTGTACCAGACTGAAGGAATACATCATTTTAGTTTTTGGGTTCTTTACAGCTATTTTAGGTGTTATTTTAGGTGACCTACACAATTGATCATGCCTATAAAATAAACTGGCAATCAGAAATACGAGTTTTGCCAGGTCCAACAATTTCAATCAAAACTGTTACAGTCTTTGATGTTCTGGTTAAAGTTCCAGCTCCCAAATGTTAGCGGTTATGTGAGATCTAAAATTTCTCTATGAAACTAACAGTGGTGTAAAAACACCCAAAAACCAACAGAACATGAAAGAAAACACAAACAAACACAAAATTCAGAACAACACAATCACTTCAAATCATGGCCAAACTGGCACCTTCAAACTCAAAAATGCAAAAAATACTTTAAAAGAAAATATACAGCTGCTTTATCACTTGATATTTTGCTTTAGTGTCCTGCATCTCACAACATAAACCCTTTGGAGAATTTATTTAAGACCGTTTAAATACTTGAGACTGATGGCACCAGAACACAGACAACACATTGAATGACTCCATCTAGAGACCTCACCCTGCACGATTTGCATCTCTCCTCTCCCCCGTCAACAGATCCCATAGTCTTTGTAACTGAGCCACCATTTTGTACAGATATTGCTAATATAGCAGGACAACAGTAGCATCCAAATTTGAGCTTCCAGAGCCTATGGGATAGGACTAGATTAAGCTTCAAACACATAGTGGCTCTAGATGCATGCAAAGAGTCTTGTCATTTATTCAACTGTAGTGGTAAACTGAGACACTACAGTTACTGAGCTGCTCTGTAATCTCAATTCTCTCAAAGCCCTCTGCCTCAACTCTCTTCCTGTATTTCCCATCAGCAACCAACAAAGTAGACAGGACATGTGTAAGGAATCTATGTGACAGAAAACTAGTTGTAGCAGATTTCAGACTTAATAAAAAAAAATTAAAAGGGCAATGAAGCATATTTACTGGTGCCCAGCAGTCTAAACATAGGCAGTGGCAAGTAGAGGAAATTTCTCTAAATGATAAAACAGCCAGCCAGTGTATGAAAGCTCCTGCAATGCACCCACATTGCAATTAATGTAGCTAAATGTCTGATTCTGGACTCACTATGGGTTGGATGCTTGAAAAGCCAAATATAAAATGACTGGGGTTAAAATAAGGACAGCATTCACTATCAGCTGCATCAACATGACAGTGAAGACAGCAAAGAGAGAAAAGCCAAGAATCATTAAGTAACAAAGATGAAAGGAGAGCTGCAAGAGTAAACAAGCATCTTTGGTTTGTGTGGAAATGGAATGTTTCTTATGGAGACAACTTTGAACTTGATACAAATAGTGGACAAGCTGTGATGGCTCAGAAGAGCCACAGCCAATCCAACATGCAATTGTACTGTAGCTGCTCCATGTACCATTCTGAAATCTGCATTCCTTCTCCTTGCTAGCTCTCCAACAGCATTTTACTTTTCTGCAGGGAGAATCTAGTCTGCACCTGTTGTTACTAATTAGAATTTCAAATATAAAATGAAAAGGACAAGGATATATTGGTAGAAAGTCTACTGTGAAGATTTAATATCTAGTGTAGGCATATTTGTGCAAACTGACATGCACTAGTACTCCACTGCATGTTTGGTCACACTGCATGTGGGCCTTTATGAATCTAAGTGGTCCTGGAATGACTCTGTGAAATCAAATTGGTTACCCACAGGTTTCTAGAGGAGATTATACTTAAGTGGTTTCTCTTTTTGGTTTAAGGATATACAAGTGATGATATTATCACTGCAAGTAATGATATAGAGTATTCTGCAGGCAAAGAGTATTCCTACCTAGTTCATCAGCATGCCATGGTGAAAGACTGGAACAGAGGCCATTATCACATAAAGATCTGAACCTCTCACTGGGATACACCCAAATAGCCCCATACTGGGAGCTGTAACACTTGGAAAGAGTGATCAGAGAGATCACAGGAGCAGCTTTCTCCTGTGCCTTCGCATAAGGACCTGCTTTACAAAAAATCGCTAACAGCACTAATAGAGAATCAAGGACCTGCTGAGTACATTTTAACTGCTCTTCAGTGCTTTGATGCCGAGCACTTCCTGCAGACAAAAGGAGGAAGTATGCTGATAAGATGAATACATCTCACTACCCTCTGCACATAACCAAGTGGCATAAAAAAAAGAAAAGTAAAAAAAAAGAGAACCAAATTCCCTTTGGCTGAGAGGTCTGGCACATATGATCTGAACTCAATTGTGACAGCAATTAGTTTCCATGTGGGGGTTGGAAGGGAACTCTGGATATCATCTTGTCCAAACCCCCACTCAAGCAGGGTCATCTAGAGCCAGCTGCTCAGGCCCAAATCCAGATTGCTTCTAAACATCTCTAAGGAGAGAGACCCCCAGGGCAACCTGTGTGACCACTCCATGACCCTCACAGTAATAGAAGTGTTTCCAGGTGTTCAGAGGGAACCTCCCGTGTTTCCGTTTGTGCCCATTGCCTCTGGTCCTGTCACTGAGCACCACTGAAAACAGTCTGGCTCTATCCTCTTCCCTCCCTCACTTCAGGTGTTTTTATACCTGGATTGTGATCCCCAAGCCTTCCCTTTTCCAATCTAACAGACACCTCAACAATCTTTCTTAAAGGTGGGTGTAAGCCAACACAGATTTCTGCTACCTATACACATATATGTATTTGGAAGTAAACTAGGACCAATTCATTTAGTATTTTGTCCAATGGACATGATCATGACCCATACTGGGGACTTTAACTTATCTGTGAGACTCTTTGCAATTCAGACCGGGTAGCTATGGGGTTTCATTTAGTATTTTGTCCAATGGACATGATCATGACCCATACTGGGGACTTTAACTTATCTGTGAGACTCTTTGCAATTCAGACCGGGTAGCTATGGGGTTTTATGTTTAAATACTCTTAGAGGGAATGAATTCATCTGTTAGATTGCTTTCATGCAAATGTGAATATTGCCACTTCAGCTAGTTCCACTTCCTAAAATAAGCAAAATATAAACACATGTCTTTCACACAAAGTTATCCTAAAATATCTGTTAGTACATGGTATGGAAAAGGTATCCCATGATAAAGTACATACCAAAGGCCTTGACCCTGGGACCAAAATGTCTGCCTAGACACCTATGGCAAGATGGAGTTTTCCAAGTGAAAATATTTCAGCTAATACCTGAATCTAATATGTTGTTGGTGGAAGAGAAAATATAACTATATAGCCATTAAGTTGCAAAGATAATTTTCCAAATATTGGTTTCATGAATCACTGCTAATATTGCTTTCTGCCTTTGCTCAGAATTGTGCAGGCCTCTGAATCACAGATCTCAACCCCTTGTGTGCTGCTTCATAGCATTCTATCAGTGTCTTCTACAAGGTTTTAAAAATACCCCACAATTCTTCTGAAATAGTTTCTAGCTCCTTGAATGAAGAAGACTCAACCAGAAGCCTGGAAATAGTCTGCAATAATCTGGAGTTTGATTACAGTTCAATTCCAGTAAATTTACACCAATTTAATTACCAAGACAATTACAAATAAGTGATAATTCAATTATGAACAGGGACTTTTTTCACTCTACAGCACCTTGAAGCAAATTTGAACTTATACAAAAGTGACCATTCCCAAACTAAACATCCACTATCTGAATTTCAAATTTAAAGCTGATTAGAATTCAAGTAATGTCATAGTCTTATGGAAGCATAGCTTTCCTTCTACCCCTTAAACTGCACATTAGATGAATCCATTCTTCTTCATCTTTGATTCCATAAATTCAGTCAAGCTACTACTTGAATTTACAAAAGCACTTAATGTTAACAGATTTGGGTTTGTGTGTCTCACTAGGAAAATGCTGCCTCTTGAGGCAAAGACAAACAGCATGAAAGATGTCTGGAGAAGTCTAACAATGAATTTCTGTGGCAATCTACAGACAAGCTCTCTCCACTCTCCAAGCTTAGCGGAAACCTTGGCTCAATAAATCGGTCAGACTTGGACTCAGTCATTTACACTCTGGCTTCATCACCATCGATGGAGCTCTGTTTGTTCTCTGAGTATGACCTGTTGAACGCATGACTTTAAGAGTTGGCCTCACCACACTTTGAACTATGTGCTATATAGAAAGCACTAGTGTTCTCCAGGAAGCCTCAGCCTTCCCACAGGAATACCGACCCAAATCCTGCGTGGGCACCTCCTGCCTGGGAGGTGAAGGATTAGCTTATACCAGTGCAGCTGATTCCACTCAGGGCTGGTACATCATCTTACTTAGCCACAAGCACAGGAACACAGAACAGACAAGCATTTCAACACTTCTGGCTAGGGGATCTTGCCCTCAACACACATACTGATGCTTGTACATGGTCTCCTGGCTGTCTATACTCCTGTCCATCTGTTGGGATGGCATGACGCCAGCTAACAAGGTAGCACGCCAGCCTCACTAGCACAAATGTGCCAAATAAAAGATAGGTTCTGTTGAATGCACTGCTTTCAGAAGACAGCAAGAGCCACGTTCCCACTAAAGATAAATAGCAAGAAGCTTCTACATATCCCCAGCATACTAAAGTTATTTTAGATTTGATCTCCCTTTTATTTTCAATATTCAAGCACCTTAACAACATGGAAGTCTTAACAAAGTTGTTAAATTGCCAGGCAAAGCAGGCAGTATTTTAACAGACTCACTGGTAAGGCCATTGCATGCCTGCATGAGGTCCTCTCCCTGCATCTATACACCCCACTAAAATCCTTAGGAAAGAACTTTCCCTTCTAAATCTGCACATTTCTTCACTGTTTTCTTTCTAATTGATTCTACTCCTTCATATTTTAAGAGTACCTCTTTTCATCAAACAAAACTATGATTTTTCAAGCACTGATTAGCCCCTCAAATAGAGCCAGAGTTCTTGCTGTTGGGAAGTATATAAGAAAGCCTTCACATCCAGTAGTATTCATTTAACTTCAATTTTAATGGGAGCTTGAAAATTACAAAAACATCACAAGAATCCGTGATATTGTTGTATTCATAGAAGTAGAAACTTCCCTATACACTCTAATTTAGGGGTCTGGAGAAATGAACTCCCTTTGGAAGTTCACATGTGCTTGCAAACCACACAGCCTCAGTTCCCCGAGACCAGGAAGTCTGAAGAGCCACAATAGACAGGGTTTAAGAGGCCAGACAGTTTGCCAGCTCTAGCCATGACTGAGCACTCTGGAAACACTGGAAATTCTCTCCTGGAAAGTTTTACACCTAAGCTGTGTATTGGCCATATCAAAAGAGTTGGCCAAAATTTGAGCTGGGGTGACGGGAGGGGAAGAAAAGGGATTTAGGTAACAAACATTGTTAAAAAGAAATAGGGAAATGGAAAAGACTGTAAAGGCCTAAACAAAGCAAACAGAAACAACATTAACTGATCCCCCCCCCCTCAAGTTAATATTCAATCCATCATAATGATGCTCCAGCAGCCACAGAAAATGACAGAAAAGCTGGTTTTACCTTAAGAAGCAAAGCTCAGACAAAGCTGCCTGTACACCTCCAAAGGTCTTTCCTCAGGAGTTTTTTCTCTGAGCAGTACATTCTGAGTTTACTGGTGAGTAAAGGTTTAATGAATGTGGGCACCCTCTGTGGTCTCACACAAGTGCTCAGTCCATGCTCCCCAGGCACCTCACAAATGGCACCATGAAGGGACAGAATCAGAGGAAGGTGTGTCTCACAAAACACTTGACTGACACACTAAGGGTCTGGCCTGCCTCTATCTGTATCAAATCCCTGGAAATATAACATGAACAGGAGAGTGTTCATTCACCCTTTTCTGAAGTCATCACACAGGAGTGGAGCCTTTTCTTCTCAGGTCAGTTCAGCCCAGTTATTTAACTGCTCTGTCACTCAGACCCCACTGCGGGGCTGGGCTCAGGTAAAGAGCTGAGCTGCATGACTCCAAAACCAAAGAACAAGTTCCACCCCACCCTTTCCTTTCCCCTACAGACATTCTGCTCTATGAGCAAAAATAAAATATCTGGCTCTTAGCCTTTAGTGCAGTTTGTCACTAGCAGCCCTAAACAGGGATCATACTCAGCAGCATCATTTTTGACAGGAATAGAGTATGTGCTGGTGGGGGGAAACACAGGCTTTGGAGACAGGCAGATCTGGGAGAGGTGTGCAATAGTAAACACAGCCAGCATGAAGGTAACCATCTGCTGGGAGGTTATTCTGACACACAAAGTACTGAGCAAGCATGAATGAAATACAGCAAACCCCACCTGAGCACCAGACGCAATCAAATCTGACCCTCTTGAAATTTTTATTTGCATTAATGTTACCTTTTAATAACCTTTCACTGCTCTCTGCAAAGATAACAGGTGTCATTAAAACAGCTGTCACCGTGCCAATCTTCCCTGAGACACCTATTTATTTGGATCTTTCAAGAGAAACATAAATGAAATCAGTCATTCTATATTAGAGGGTTCCCAGGGACAGTAAGTTGATTGGCATATCTTACTAGTGGGCAAGTCACTGCAAGACACTTGTAGAAGACAGTGTTTTCCCTGAAGTCTTGATGCTTTAACATCTGACAGGAATGTGTATATACGTATGGATTGATTTTTTCTTTTTTCTTTTTTTCTTTTTCTTTTTTTTTTGATGAATGATATTCTGTGAAATATCAGAGAGAAAAATGTCAGACATACATTGCATAGCAATCGAGGGCTAATGAAGATCCAGGTATTAAATCAATTAAGAAGTATCAAAAGCTACCTAATCATCAAGGAACAAAATTGGCACCACAATATGTAGTGAGTATGGGAAAGCCTAATTTACTAAACATACCCTGCAGTCACATAATTGCATGTAATTTTACCAGCATAATTAACTAATTTAATTACCACTTCTCAAGTGCATCAATTATTGACATTACAGAGTTTTCAGACAGCAGAATTACTGTGTGGTACATTCAGAGAATGCAAAATGCTTTGTACGCCTATTTTCCAGTCACAGTCAACAACTGAGGGAACACAAGCAGCAAAGGAGAAGGAATTACAAGTGCACCACACAGAGCACAGTTTAGCAGTCAGGTTTAAGAGATGATCTAGACAAAACCATGCTTATGTGGGACTGAAAAGTCAAGAGCAAATAACTGGAGAGACCAAGGGGGCAAAACCTAAGAGTGGTACTAAAGCAGACAACTCTTGTTTCTGAACAGCAAGGTCTAGTTTAAATCAAAACTACCCAGGAAGGAATAAGCTCTTTGAGATTTACCAGCTACCTTTATCTCTCAACCAAGGGCTTGATCTTACAGTATTATCTGCAAGGTTGTACAGGTGCACCAAGTTCCATTGACCTCCCTAAAAAGTCATAAAAGTGTTAGGTCTGTCTGCACAAGTCTCAAAGAATCATCACAGTCCAAAAAGACTCAGACTAGGATGTGATAAGAAACAGTATATGCTTGAAAAAAGCCCAAGATGGGCTGGGGGGGGGGGGGGGGGGGGGGGGGGGGGGGTGTCTCTGTGTGTGAAAATACAAAGATGAAGTATGGATGCATTCTTATTAATTAAAATGTAGCTTTGCCATGGGGGATCATTACTCAGACTTGAAGAACTATTGATCCCCCACTTAATGTTTAGACACTTTATGTAAATCTTTGCATAAACCCCTTTTGTTTCAGCAATGAGCTTTTCAAAGTCAAGAGAGATGTCAGCATCTGCTCCCTATGGAGTCTTAAGAGTCAGTGTCAGTAAAAAATGGGCAGCGTCAGTGAAAATTATGCCCTGTGTCAGTAAATTTGTTAACAGGATGGTTGGAAACCCTGGGAGCTGTGGTGTCATTTTCTTCTCCTATTGCCCTCTTGTACTTGACCTTTGCACAGCTGTTTCACAGTATCTGGAGATGGCTGAACTGTGAAATAGTGATTACGGGAAAGGGGGCATTTTAATGAGAAAATACACCCTAGAACAAGAAGAGGGCATTCTTTCAAATGCCAACTGAGATCTTTACAGTCTTTTTTGTCTTTCAGATTCAATTGAGAACAATCATGACAACCCCCCCTTTTAAAATCTAATGCCAATATTAAGTTACCCTACTTAAGGTCATGAAAGCTTACTGGATTCATTGTGGTGATTATAACAAGCAAGCAGAGACACTTTGTTAACATAAAAGCCAAATAAATCATCAATAGCCAGAAGAACCGGGTGAGGACTGCTACTCCCACAAGTAGCTCTGCAGAGATGCTGCTACAAACCTGTTGCTGTCTGGCCCTGTGAAGGCCTTTCATGGATTCAGCTCAGGAAAAACTTATGTTTAAAGCACATGGTTAAATTTAAGCAATGACATAATTTGAGCCACTCACTTGAAATATTTCAGACAAGTACATATTGTACTAGAGATAATCAAACTGCTCTGGTGCATGTGGCAGTAATGAACCTTCCTGCATCCTCCAAAAGCACAGGAGATTCCTTGAATCTGCTTCAAAGGTTTCTATGCAACAGTAAGACACAACCTAATCCTATCTGAACTCCTCACTCAAAACCACAATGTGAAAAATCAAGACAGTGAGAAAAAGCACACGTGATCACAGGCAGCAGAAGTAAAAGAATGGAAGCAGGGGACTACAAGTTTTCCATGCTAAGAGACAAGTTTTTGTAAGCAAGCCTGATGAATGATGCCCTTCACGCTGCTTGTTCTGCAGGCTGCTCTCTGTACACTGCCACGTGGCTGCTATCAGTAAAAGCAATACCAATAATGACACTGATGTGTGAGGGGCCTGCACTTGTGAGACACTGGGCCTAAAACATTATTCATTAGAGTTTTAAGTGGGTGGTGGAACTTAACCAGTCAGCTGAATTAGTGCATATAAATGAGCATAAACAGACAGCAAAAATTGTGGATGAGTCAGTAGCATCAGGAAGGAAAAAAAGATAAAATACAAAAGTTCTCTTCATACACTGTCAGCCCTAGCTGGGATTGCCACACTACCCCAGCCTTCAAACATCCTCTGAAGTGACTGCAAAAACTGCAAAAGAGTTGTGGTTTTGTCAAACACCAACAAGAGTTACCCATCTGGGTTGTATGCATGCTACTGTATGTGCTTAGCAGTCTGAAATGCAAATTATTAATAAGGTAAGTTATGAATTACACAGACATCTGTATTTCAGATTGAAAAGGCATGTAAAGAACAAGCTACTAAAAATCATCATCCCACATACATGCCATACACCCTGCAAGTGGTGTGGCCTGTCATATGTTATTTGTGCAGTCACTGATCTCAGACTCTGTCAAGATGGGAAGGTTTGGGGTTGGTCAAAAATAGGGCTCTAACATGCTTCCCTCCCAGCTTGCAAACAGAGCAGCCTACTTTCCTTTTTCACAGAAACTAAGGAGTGAAAGTGGAATCAGACATTCATGCTCATCAGTAATGTAGCATCCCTCTACCTGAACTGGAGATCAGACAAATTGATTGGAGAGAGTAAGATGCTTCCTAAGTTGTTCTTCCCAAGACTTTACTTGAAAAGCTTTTGTCAGCCTCTCTTAAACAAATTAGTTTGGATGAACCCTTCTTGCATATTCCATTACCCTTTGTCAAAGCCTGGAAGTTTGGTGACCTCTCTAGGAGGATCTTACTGCCAGTGGTAATGGAAATCCCTAAGCCACCCAGATACTATCACCTCCAAGGTATCACCAATGTTATTTATAATCTTCAGCCCTAATTCTGAGTCTGATAATTTGGACAAAACAGTTTTTTCCTCTGCTGCATTCCCATGTTTCCTAGATGGTTCAGCACCACTTCAACATGGAATGCAGCACTACAAATACAGATGGGAACAAAGCAAGAAGGGCAGCACAGCACTGTGAAAGGTGCATGACCAAGAATAGCTAACCATCTGGCTCTCCTCACTGGCATTGGTAGGATACTGGTTTTCCCTTGCTCTTGTATAAGGAGGGAAAATAGGTTGAAACTTCTCTATTACCACATATTTGTGAACCAGTCTGCAAAAGTTGCCCCAAAGGGTTTCACATCTGGCTAGTGTCACAGTACCCTCCTAATTTTTTTAACAGAGAAAATCTGTTGTGAGCTGCTCTGGATCTCTCTTACTTAGCTGGACTTCAGTGTAATTGCCATGCATTCACCACACCAGGGTTGCTGAGGAAGCAGCAGCCTGCACACCACATCTGTTACCAACATACAGTACAAATCAAAGAGGGACAGAACTGAGCCTGACAGCTCTGACAGAGCCCTTCAACCAGCCCAAAACAACATGAATGTCCCAGCAAGATAAGCATCAATTATTAGTTAATTCTGTCTGTTTCACATTGGGGAGATGGAAAGGAAAATTATCAAAGCAAATATAACTCAGTAAATGTTAGAAGAGGGCGAAATTCTGTGTGTCCTATGGAGTACCTTCATCCCATACAACATAAGGTTTTGGCTGATGAGAAAGAACAGAAACAGAGCTAAGAACTCGTGTTCCTTACATACAAGTAAGCAGGGCTCCATCACATCTGCTACATTTGCACAGCACACAAAACCATTTACCTTTCCACTTGGTGCTCTTCTAGGGTCACCTTAAAAAGAGGTGAATGCAATTAGGCCTGAATTCACCCAGCGGGAAAAACCATAATGTGAGGGAAAGATGACAATGACTGGCAAGGGTTTAAGAATACCTTGTATTAGATACCCTAAAAGTCACTATATAATGATTTAAAATAGAAACACAGTGGTTACAGAAATGCAGCCAGGCTTTCAATGAAAATGAAAGCATCTGCAACTTTTCAAATGCCTGTAACAAATGGAAGAAAGAGAAAGGTGAAAATGATAAGTAGAAAACAGAAGTTAGGCATTGTAGAAAATGGAGAAGGGAAACAAAAAGACAATACTAATATCCAACAGAGCCAAAGGACTAGAACAAATAATTTGGAGTTCATTAGGAACAGAAGGACCTTTCAAAATGACAGTAATCCATTACTGGATGAAGAAAGTTGCCTTGTGAGCAATAATAGCAAAAAGACAAAAATCCTAAAAAACAGCCAGATGATCTAATACTGCTAAGCAAACCAAAACCAAAATCCCCAAATAAGCCCTGCATGTTAGAGAAAAATCATGGTCCTTCCACTATCTAATTAAAATCGAAGAATAAAGCAAGATTTAGCTTGTAGCATTGTAAATGGGAACTAAAATAGAAGACTTAGTAACTAAATTCAACAAAGGCAAAATATGATTGAAAGGCAAATTAAAGCTTGAAAGATGTAGAAAATGAACCTCAAATAAAACTCAGATTCTTGTTTTGAATTTTGCAAGTATCTAACCTACTGACTAGTTCACTGCTTAACAAATGCTTCAGCATTCATGTTCCCTGCTCTCATGGACTAGCATGACCCAGGGAGAGATTACAGTGCACATGCTGATTTATACTGGCAGGAAATTTGGCCCTCCGGGTTTTGAGAAGAACTGTGTTTTATTCCTATTTTTGTTCCCTTACAAAGATGAAAGAGAGGAAGAATTCAGAACCTGTTCCAAAGGTGCAGGTGCTCTTCGCAGTTCTGCTGGGGGGTGGGCAATATTGGCAGAACCTCCTCACCACTGCTACATCAATACCACACCTTGGCTCATCAACCAGTGAGACCAGCTGCAGGAGAGACAGTTAGGAAGCTTCCTTTTACACTAGTCCAGACATTTCCTTTCCACTACCAATTAACTACCCACAACACAGGAAAGCTTATCAGGAACATCAAAGAATGCATTCCTCAGTAACACACACGGTATGGCAGATAACGTCTCTGGCTGCATCAGATTTTCTAATTAAGCATGTGGGAGTGGGGAAAAGAGCGGGTGTTGGGGGGGGGAAGGGGAGAAGAGCTAAAAAAAAAAGGAAAATCAAGCAGAGCGCACTGTGTGTGTTGTTAGCAGTCACTACAGTAAACTGAAATACAGGTGCCATTAGCAATCTGCTGTCTGCTGAGCTGCACTGCTCTGGGGCCTTGCTTCCCAATGTGTCTTTTTGTCTGTCTCAGAGCAATGGAGAGAAGACGCCGTCAGTGTGGCAAGGTGAAGAAATAGCACAATGATTGAACGTTTGCTTTACATGCCTACCACCTTACAGCAAAAAAAAAAAAAAAAAAAAAAAAAAAGAGAAGGGATATGGATTTCATTAAAGGACCATGTAGCTTTAAAAAACAAAAGCCAAATGGAAGAAGAAAATAACTAAAATGCAATAGGTTGAATTGCCTATTAAAACAGTTGAACAAATAATTCACCATAAGAATTTATTAGCTTAATTCAGCTCTCCAACCTCTTGCTCTAAAATTCACTTGAAAGTATTCAATTGAGTTGAGAGGAAATCTATTTCAACACTCTGCAAGTGCAAGCATAGACAGTTCAATATTTTCTTTTTAAGCTCCATCAGAGTTAATTGAGACTATTTACACTCTTTTTTGTTTCCTGGATGAAAGAGCACACATGCACTTTCAGCACAAATAATTGTACATATAGTTTTAAAAATCAGTGTCTTTACATATTTGTACTGGCAAAACTTGGCAGCAGGAATATTTGCAGGAAGCAAACACGAAGACTTCTCTACAGATGAAGCAATTTAATTTTCAGATTGAACATTCCCAAAAACATTGTCCACTACAGACAGATCACTACACTGAAGTCTGAACTGTGAAAAATTAATGACAGAAAATATGCAGTGCCCACTTTGCAAACCTCAAATCAGGTAAATCACCTTAGGTCTTGTGGTTGCAGTAGCTGCATTAATTGCTCAAGATCTGTTTCCTAGATAAACTTCTCTGCATGGAAAACAAGTCTTTGTTTCATTATTAAATCCTAATGTGAACTGATGGTGCTATACAAAACAATCTTTTGAAATTCCAGTAGCAGCTCAGTTGAGCTCAGCTTGGAACTGGCAACCTACATTATTCTGGTTTAGATACAGGAACCTGTCACATGCTGCTTTTTGTTGCCTTTAAAAAAGAGTTAATATTTGGCTAATATGTTTATCTTTGCATAACATTACTGTCTATGTGCAGGAAAGAAAGAAAGAAACAGCTGTTGCAAACCTAACCCTTACTCATTAATCTTTCATCATCTTGGGACTTCCAGCATTGTATTCTGTATTACAGCATCAGCTTTCTATTCAGCAGTGGTATCTGAGAGCAAAAGCCTGACAAAACTGCCATTTTCACTTGCCAGGTCCACTTGGGCTGAACCCCGACACTGAGGGTCCACACACCCCGTCACCCAGCAGAGGCTGGGCTGTGAGGTAGGTGGTTTTTCTCCCTTACCAAGGCTTGCAGAATCTGTTTGCTGGCAGCTGATTGTTTCAAGGGGAACAGGAGGCCTCCCAGTGCAATATTCCCTTCTGGTAGCACAAGGAGCAATTTCAGCTCCCTTGCATCAAACTGATGTTCTGAGATCTGCTCTGACTTAACCACTTGGCAAAAATTCTGAACCTTGAAGTGCCCAGGTTACACCCAGAAACTTTCAGATTCAGCAGCAGAGGACTATCTCCTCCTCCTGTTGCAATGGTCTCATAGTTGGCTGATTTTCTTCCCAGCCTCCTTTTGGATGTATGCCCAAATCCACAGATGTGCACAGGAGGTAGATGGCACTAGAGGTGCCCTTAAGCACCTCAGCTGTTACTTCACACTGCCTCCCAGGTGTTATTAGCAGAAAACATGCATTGTAGAAACCACAGTAGGATTCTCCTTATACCATCCTTGTTTTAAATCTTTATGAATTCTCAGGAAACAGAGCCAATTGGGTATTAGGGAGTCAGAGCTCTATGGCTTTCTCTCCCACCACCCCCCCTCCTTCATTAGACCGTATTTTTATAATCATGCAGTAAAACATGTATTGGTCTTAGAAAGCTGTTTGTAGTGTGTCAACTTTATCTGCTGTAGTAAAGTCACTGCTCTGCCAGCAAACACAGCTTTGCCCATCTGACCAAGCAGCATCATGCACAGCTTGGCTCTGCCTTCTGCAGCCTGTCTTTGGGCACTCGCCACAGGCACCAGAGGGGAAAGACTGCCGTGTCTAGCCACACCTATGCTGCAGACAAACTCCATCCAGTGCCTCATGGACTGTCTTTAAGCAGCTCTGGATGGGTCTGTGCACTGACTTACGTAGGAAATAAATACAGTGAGAGTATTTAATTCCTCACATCATGTTCTCATGCTAGAAAAGGAGCTGTGGTATTACTGATTAGGTCCCTCACCACCATTACCACATATGCACACACCAGTACAAGTATAGGCTGGACCACATTTAAGGGTAGTGCAAGCTAGTCAGGGCAAGAATTATTCAGTATTTCTTCTTCTTCTCCCAGAAGAAGAAAGCCTGTAGAATTTTTGATTCTTTCTTAGTATGCTTTACAAATTATTTGTGCAAGCATACATGCAGACCCTATATATCAGCATTGTGTGTTGTGGAATTGCTAATTCATATAGCACTCATATCAACAGAATTGAGAACAAGACTGAACTCATAAAATGGATAACACAGTCCCATCCAGAGGTTAATATGTGTACTAACTTTTATTTCATTTACTCATGTCCTCCATGCCATTTTTCCTTTTGGTCATCAGCTTCATGAGAATCAAAGGTCATTCTTAGGTAGCACAGTAAATGCAAATTAATTTTCACACTAAAAAGCAAATGGAAAAAAAAGCACCAATACCTTGTTGTTATTTGTACAAGGTATGTTACTCCTGTTTACCTCGTCAGCCTTTAATAGGTTGCCTTCATACTCCCTTCACAGAGTTACAAATTCTCATGTTAAACGTGGAAGCTCCTGACAGCTCTCTCTTTCCTAGGGCAAGATTGCTCAGCTAACAATAACTAAGATACCTTTTGACAAGTGCAGCTAAGGGCCAGCAAAGCTTAGTCAATCTGCATCAGTATGTCTTGGTACCTTTTTTTCAGTTTCATATCTAAACACTGGATGCCAAAGTGTATTGCAATGATTATAGAAAACTATAAAAAGGGAAATTAATGCAAAAGCAGAAATCATATTAATCAGTTGAAGGAAAATACTTTTCCAACTACAATTGTGGCTGAAACCCATAAATTAGATGACTGGAGTAATAAGACATATGAAATGGCTTTTAAGTCCACTACCAGCACCATGCAATAAATTTCAAATGACATTCCGGCTTTTAGTGGAGGGGATGATTTATTGCAGTCTGCAGGAAGAGAGCTTTCATGGATTATCTCTAAAGTGGCAAAACTCTATTCTGAATTTTTCAAAATTAGTGCAGCTCAGTGAATGTCACTGACAAGCAAATCCTAAAGCACTTTAACAGAAAATTGTAAGAAAAATAGCAAACATACTTTAGAACATCCACAGATTTTTCTAAGGGAACTACATCTTGTCTTTTGCTAAGACAAAAAAATAAAACCCCAAACCTAACAAGAGTATAACACTTGCTGCATGTGTTGTTCATCTGGGCTTCCTACAAACAGAGGTATTTCGCAAGTGAACTTTCTAAGGCTTTTGATGCTAAAAGCCTTCAAAACAATTTGGCAAATGGGGCAAGTTTCTTCCTGAATCTATAAACCTAGATATACTCCTCCTTTGTTTAGCCATTAGGAAATGTGAGTGAAGTACTGATCACAGAAACACTCTCCAAAGGCAGCCCAGAGCCTAGAGGGTTCTGTTTCCTTTGAGCATGCAGAAGACTTATTTCCTCTCTGCTGGTAAATGGAATCAGAGAAAACGTGTCTCCACTGGGATCACGGAGTACCAGAACATCAGTGTACCGGAGCTGTGGTGCTCACTGCAGGGCTCCTGAATTGCACCTGACTACCAGAGTGTTGCACAGTGTGCTGGCTCTGCTTTCCCTGGGGTGAAGATGGCTGGTAGGAGCCCTGGGATCTTGTCACAGCCACATCCCCAGGTACACTCTCACTCAGCACTAAAAGTAATGGTGTTGAAGGAAAGGGTGTTACAGGAGACAGACACAATCCTCTTCAAGAGGCAGAGATGTACCTTGGCTAAAAGCTGTTAGACACAGTCCCCTAATTTTGATTGCTTTGCAGGCTAGTGATAGTAAATAATTCTGGTAATTCTCAATACATGGAGCACTGAATTTGCATACCAATGGCAGTTAAAACTAGGGTATGTATGTGTTAAGTAATGGAAACATTACATACGGAAAACATCTTACACTTCCCTGACACCTCTCACCCAGACTAGTTCTAAAATATTTTATGAACTAAGCAGAGATCTAATTTCACTAGCATTCAGAGTAGAAAGCAAAGATCTATGCTTTATTCAATTTCTTTATATAGAAAATGTACAGTAGAGTGATTTAGTCTCCCAGGAGAGAACACAGGACAATGCACCAAGACTAACTGCTCTGCTTTTACGTGGCTGTTAATGATGCTTTGGTTTTCATTAGAGTCTTTCTTTCTGAAGACTAACTATTAGCTTTTTTAAGCATGAATTTAGCACTGACCTGGATTAAGAGTGGTATTTCATTGACTTCACAGTACTTACAGATGTGACATTTCTCCTGTAAATCACCTATCCAAAATCTGATACTTAGTTTATGGGGTTTTCTGGAAACAATAAGGGATTCATGAAACCATTTTTTAAAATTAAGTCCATCCTAACCTGAGACATTGCCTACATTGTAACACAGCTGGACAAAATTCATTCACAACTTTACTATCCAACCCATTTTCATATACTGGTGGCGTTTTTGGACTTTGTTTGGTTTCGTTCTGGTTTTTTTGTTGGTTTGTGATTTTTTTGGTGGGAGGTAGAATATGAGCTGAACAGAGCATCTTTTATTAATCTAGTCACAGATATTATCTTAGTTTTCTAGACAGAGAGACTGAAGCACAACGCAGTGAAAGAACTGACTTAGGAGTTGCTGGCAGGCCAATGACAAAGCCAAAACCATAACCCTGGTTTTCACACAAGTGCTTTAAACAATCAGATACACTGCAGATAGCACTGATTATAAAGAATGGGGTGTTTCTGAAATTATTATGTGTATTTTAAAACCCATCCTTACCTGTGTTCAAGTAAAGCCAAACAGGTACTCTTCTTCATTCTTGGCCTAGGATATCCAGACACATACTAAATAGAAGTTTTCTCTGCACTCTATGAAACACAAAAATACACTAAAATCTTTTCGTGATGACAACTACTCTTCTTCATCAAGTACAGACAAAATTCAGAAGAAATCTCTTTTGCTGCCATCACGTAATAACCATGTAATTTCTCAAATCCTCACAGTCAGAATTATGGGACTTAGTGCATCAAAAATCAGCTTCTACCTACTTTTTTGCAGACACAAGATAGAAGGCATTTGCTCCAACTAAGCAAGTGTCATTCTGTTATGAGCCCAACTGAGCATCTAATACAAAACATCTCTTACAGGTTTTTAAGTGTTAAATTGCAAATATTCACAAGAGGAAGAAATGGACTCCATTATCAATGAACACATAAGCACACTGCTGCTGTGCACTTCAAGTATTTTAAGTAAATTACTGGCTGGGTATTCAGCACTTTCCATATTTTGAGCGTGTGTATATCCTATATCTTAGGCATGGTAGAGAAACCATGTTTCAAGTAGTGGCAAAGTGATGATAAATGACAGGGAACTTAGCAGTATTGTGGCACAAACAAAAGCTTGTCTTATTTTATGGAAAATAAATGGAGAAAAATAACTTTGATATTTTTCCCCATGTCTTTAAAAAAATCAGTATGTTTCAAGAAGAAATGGCACAAAGAAAAACAAACTTACATCAATTATTTATATATTTACATGGAAATGCAAGCAGAAGGCTTTCCTTCTGACCTGTGTATAGTCTCATTTGCAGCTATTACTTCTGTAGAATTCTACCCCTGTTTAATCCTCCAAACCAAAATCCCCTACCTATAGACTGACTTTATAGATGGGACCATGTCTGGAGAAGCATTACAGTAAGCAGATAACAGAAGGCTCTCGCCTTACATGTCTAACTCCCTTTCTCATTAGTGGGCAATGTGCCTGCACAGACAGGAAAATTTATCTCCAAGTCTGTGATAAATCAGTCAGATTTGATCTGCTCTCTGTAAAATGCACAGCCAACATTGATTAAATGAGCAGTGGAATGCTCTTCCAATAGTGCATCAATGCTTTTCAGCACATGGGCATGGACAGAGAGCTTAGAATTATAAATGAAGGAGAATCATGACTTATGCTTTCAGTCATTGGAAGAATTCACCATAAAATATGAATAAAGTGATGTGGCTTCCTTTTCCATTCCTTTTCCACATGTCCATTAACATATTTCTCTGATCATTCATATTATGTGAAACAATTTGGGGTGCAAAGAGTTTTATGCACACTGCTGTGTCATTTTGAAACACTCCATGATAGAGCTCCGACAGCAGTTCTGTACCACAACATATTTTAACAAAGTACTTTTTAAAAACACAGTTCTAATCCTCAGCCATTATCTCTCCCTCCTTCATCTCCCTCTGCCCTTCCTTCCTCACCAAGGAAAGCAAAAAGTCATCAATAAAGGCTGACCAAATACATTTTCTTAATAGACAAATCACAAAAATCAAGAATTGTCTCATTAAATCCTACAGTAGTTATCCTAGACAACCACAATTTGTATATCTGACAACCCAAACATCAGAAGCAATGCCTTTTCTCTACCAGCAAATCTACAGAGAACTTTACCTACAAGGTCTCTGGCAGATCTAATTCAGACAAGCAATTTTTCTAGCTCTCTTCTAGATTCCCTCTCAACTTGCCAGTCCCATCACAGCAATAAGTAAGTGGCACATTTGGTATAAGGAAGCTCCCATGAGCCCTCGATCAGCACAAGACGTCTCCGTTGTGGAAGCCAAGGAAAGTCCTGCAGCCTCAGCTGCAGTTCAAGACTCTGAGATTTGGGGAACTCCTCTTTCCTTGTGTTGTTGAAACTCAAGATTGGAAGGAAAGGAATCAAAGAGGGAAAATTTCAAGAAAATTTAACAGAAAAATGATGCTTTCAGAATTATTTTTAAGGTTGCACATAACAGATGAGCTCCCACACATAGCAAAACCATAGGAAAGCCTCACCAAGACAAAGATGTTCACTTGGCATGTTCAGGAAAATGTATCAGGTCCACTGCCAGCACAGAGACTTGGTGTGTACTGGGGTAGGAATGGGCTGAGAGGTTTCATAGATTTCAGAGACATTCCCCTTGTCATCCTGCTTGACACAGACACTCTGGGTATCACTTTATCCACAGATTCCCTTACTTCCTCTTTGTAAGTTTCCAAATTTGGTCTTGCAGCTCACACTGCATGAGC
Source organism: Agelaius phoeniceus (assembly GCF_051311805.1). Lineage (NCBI taxonomy): Eukaryota > Metazoa > Chordata > Aves > Passeriformes > Icteridae > Agelaius > Agelaius phoeniceus. The sequence goes on along the minus strand of NC_135265.1, from coordinate 63,421,642 downwards.
ACCTGTTCACAAACATCTCAGGTAGAGACACTACAAGAACAAACCCTTGCCAGAGTTTCAAGAGCCCCACAACAAAGAGAAAGGAATATCTGGCACCAGCCAGGCCCGTGGAAGCCTGTCTTTAATAAGAGAAACTCTTAAGTAAAATAGTCTTTTCTACTAAGAAGCAGAACATGGAAATCAATCCCAAAATCTGGAGGCAGAGAGGAATTAAAATACTGTACTTTAATTTGATATTAATTCCTCAGACTTTCCTTCTTCTTTGAGGTGATTCCACTTTCACAAGAGGATTGCAGTTGAGTGCTTCCAGAGATTCTCTGTATTGATGGTTCAGTCAAGGCACTGACTCCTGTCTCAAGATCCTGCCTGTCACAGTATCAATATCGAAAGAACCTCTCTGAAATGCCACCACAGGGGTCCAAACCACACCTAACCCTCTGTAGACTGTACTCAGACAAAACCTCCTCCTAGAAGAGAGAGATTAGTACAATTTACAGGCTTAATATGGAAGGTTGTATTCCAGAAATAATCATTACAAAATTCCAAAGGAACAAACTATAGATGATGCTTGTTATCATGTTAAAGAGAAGCAAAAGTTGGCAAACCAGCATAAGACAAGAGTTTGGATTGGAATGACTGGATTCTATTCCGAGACTACTCAAAACACAGATATTTAGCTCCTCAACAGCAAGGGGAAAACCATAAGAAAGTCAGGCAAGTGCAAAAGAAAGGAGGGAAAAAAAAGTAAGTGTAAGGAAAATGAACCATTTTGCAAAGTATGGCTGGAAGAAAAGGTGTGAAATTGAGAGGGAGAAGACTAGAATCAGGCCAAATAAACTAATGTCCTGACACTCGGGTCTATTCATTGCAGAATAATCTCTCTGAGGAACTGAAGCAAAACCTCATTACCTGTAATGCTTTTGCTCAGATACCACTGTAATGAGTTCATTAACACTAGAACATCAAAACCTAAACTGAACCAAATGCTTGATAATGTAATGCAAGTGGAAAACATTGCACAGAGAGAACAATACTTCCATTTCTATCGCTGTAACAAGCCCTGAATGACTGTGTTCATGTCCCAGTTTAGTTTACAATGTTCTGTGAGGAAGAGAAAGGAAAAAAGGGGGATGAAAATGGAAAGAAAAAGGTTTAGGTAGAAGAAATTATGTCAAGAAAGAATGAATAACCTTATTTGCCATTTGTAAATTAAAAGAGATTTATTAAACTGAAAATCTTTTGAAGCTAGCCATTGACGTGAACACCAAGTACTACTCAGCGAAGGGAGATTTTTCTTGAGTTTGTTAAATATCTGATTTCTTACAGAGCATATCCAGTTTCCAGTGAAAACAAAGGATGCTCATACATTAATTCCAATGGAAATTTGGATAAGACCCTGGAATAAACAAGGAATAAACAGTTATTTTGACAATCCTGAGATATTAGAGGGATAACTTTCAAAAACCACACCAAAAAAAAAAAACCTAAAAAAACACCACCACAAAAAACCTCAGATTGCTTTTATTTCTTTATCAAACCCTTTGCAATCCAGCAGAAAAGACACCAAACTGCACAAAGTTTTGTTCTATTCTCCTTATTCTACCTAAAGACTCTTTGACCTCCAAACCATGAACAAAAAGGATGCACCCCAAAGAAAGAAAATCCTATAGACTCATGCATGGCACTTCACAAAATAAAACTCTGTGGATACAAATAGCACTAAATTAAAGGGATAGCAAGCACCTTTACATTCCAATATTACACTTACTAGGTGATATGTGCCAGAAGATCCTATGCATTGATTCATTCAATGAAGAATGCACAGGCTTAAAGGTAAACCAGACTTGACATGTTGAATCAAACTACATCTGAAGAATGGCCTGACAGACACAGTTCTCAATGAAATTAAGGAAAACATTAGAGAAAGATTTGGCCTTAAAGGGATCTTGAAAATCATCCACTCCCAACCCCTCTGTTATGGGGAAGGACACCTTCCACTAGACCAGGTTGCTCGAAGCCCCATCCAACCTGGCCTTAAGCATTTTCAGAAATGGGACGTCTGCAGCTTCTCTGGACACCCTGTTCCAGTGTCTCACCATCCTCACAGTGAAGAGTCTCTTTCTAATATCTAATCTAAACCTTCCCTCTTTCAGTTTAAAACCATGCTTTTTGATCTGTCACTAGACCTTGGTTAATAATTCCTCTCCAAATCCCTTCTGGGCACCTGTAGGAACCAATACTGTAAGCCTGCTCTATGGTCTCCCTGGAAATTTTTCCTTCCTCTTTTTTTTTTTTATTTTCTTCTCCAGGCTGAACAGTCCCAGCTCCCTCAGTCTGTCCTCACAGGAGAGGTGTTCCAGCCCAATCTTCAGAGATGAATCGGCCTGTTTCAGCGTAACAGACCTGTTCTACACCCACAGGGCACAGAATCCTCAAGCACACAGCTGAATCGGAAGCAAGACAAAAATTAAATCCTGCCTACAGATAGACACAACAATAGTAGTGTTAATACCAGAATACACCTCATTAGCTGATCCTGCCTTCTCTTTTAGTTCTCCTTGCAAGCCACAGTCACCTGCCATTACCTGCTTTCAGCACATTCACAAGCTCTTTCACTATCAGGCAGCTGCAGTCACCAATGGTCATCCCTTAAAGCCGAATGAACACCAGGACAAACACCCACACTACAAAAGCTTAGACATTATTTTAGCTATCAAACTGCAAAGGTAATAACTATGTAGAAGTAACTGCATGGACTTCTGAAATCTTTCAGAGTCTTATTTCTCTGAAGTGCTTTGTTCAGCTGGAGTATTGTACAAACGTACAGGGGAAAAGGGAATGGAGTTTGTCCCAAAGAAGGTTCATTTTAAAGAATTGAAACAAACAAAACTCAAGTGACACGAACCTGGAAGTATGAGGGGAGAGTTCAGGACACCAGCAAACTAGCAGCTGACAAGTTGGATAGTCAATTTTAATGCTTTTGTTTCTTTGTTTGCTTAGTTTTAATGGGCATAAACAAAAAGGAAAGAATGAAGCCATGGATATATATGTACAGAACTCTTCCTAAATGGCAGAGTGTGGAAGGAAACATGGACATTTATTCAATTTTTAATGTGAAGGATGCAAAAGCTGACACCATGGGCCATAGAAAAGCATAAGTTTTATTTTAGTAGCAAATAGGAGATTGTTAAAAAACTGGCAGAAGCACCTTGGGAATGAAGATTTAACTTAGATACAACAGGAAAAGGAGAAACAGATGAAAGATGCAGAGAAAGGAAGAATTTGGACAAAAATACAGGGCAGCAAAGTGATTTTTAAAATCAACATTATGAACTTAGGTGTATTATTTTTTAGATTGTTTTCTTGCATATTATATTTATTATATATGTTCTAAATTTGTTATTGACTTATAATTACTGAATCAAACTTTTAATCTTTTAATTCAACAACCACACTGAAAAAATGAAAGCACATAGCTGCATGTATTTATGTTTCCTTTATTATAAAAAAATTTACAACCTAATTTTTGTAACTGTGTGATTTTCTATATTGAATATTTTCCATGACTGACAGAGAAATGGGAACTGAAGGAGAACAGGTGTTTCTTTTTCCAACATTCCTCCAAAATCTTCACCTATTTACATATTATAGCAAAAGTGTTCCTATCTCCATGGGAAAAAACACACTTTAAGAGCTCTTCTTGGAAATCCATGCCTGAATTTCTGTTTAAGCAACATAAGGAATGAGCAGAAGTAGCTCCAGTTTCTTTTATGAATAAGATCCTTCATTCATTCTTTTCATGGTACAATATATGGAACTTTAAAAGTTTCAGTCAATAGCTTGGTCAAGCAACCAAATCTGAACTCTGATATTAGCAATTCAGCCTTCTGAAACTAATGAGTCATATTATACCTTGCAGAAATGGTGGTTCACTTCCCCTAAAAATGTAATCTGAGGCTGGTTAATTTATTTGAAATCAAAAAGCAGAAATAAATGCATATGAGTTTTTAGAAAATAGACACTCCACAACATAACAGGCTTAGCATATTTTAGATAATTGAGCTGCTCCATGGCTACTATTGTGCCCTCACACTACACTGTGCCTGTAAACACAGTTTTGGCACCTAAGCAAAGGAACATGTGGGAGAAAAATATAGAAAAGGTAGATTGAATAACCTGTGGTCAAGTTAGAACTATTGTAACAGGAAAGTTTGTCCAGCATGTTTTGGTGCAAGTTGGAACAATCTTCATGCTTTTATACTTTACAAGTGGGATTACACACAAGTTGAGTACCAGTATTTTCATTAAAAACACTCAAATTAGGCAACAGCAAGAATTTTTACAAGCTTGTTCAAATTTCAGCAGGATGCTTTGTATTTAAAATTTTTAAAATGGGATAAAAGCTAAAAAAAAAATCAAGTCCATTATTTTTCATCCGTTTTAAATCTTACAAACACTTAAAATTTCCTGAAAAATAAATGAAAGGTTTAGCTTCTTGTCAAATAACTGTACTCAAAACATCATAGCTTCAGTCATTTTAAAGTTCAACTGACAAATATAAAACTGGTTAAATCAAGTTTAAATTCCCTCTCTGAATTTGGTAACAGACAACAAACAAACAAAATAGTTATTCAAATAGCTATGTAAGTCCAAAACATTCACAATGAACAACAGCCTTCACCAACTTTGCAGAGATCATCTCATTTACAGTATTTTCCTCTGTTTCTGAATCTGATTATCTCCATATGCTTGTATCAGATTTAAAATGGTGTAACAAACATCACAGTCAAAACAACAGTCTGACTGACTCAGCTGACTCTTTCTCTGGACTGAATGGTTTCAATGGGCTTTCTAAAATAAATAAAAAATGAGACCATATTTTCCTTCACACTACTTACATCAGACACTCCACAAGAGACAAACTGTTTTGTACCAATGGAAAAAGAGCTAAGATTAGATTTTGATAAAAATTTTAGTTAAAGTTATGTCTATTGATATATGTCGAAGAAGAGAGGGTAAGAGTGGTGACTTTTACCTTGTTCAGTTCTGCTACTATATAAGCATATTTCTTTTCTACAGGCAAGTTCTTTGTCCTGTGTCCTATTGTTTAAGAAGTTTAGCATTCAGGTGGCCAAATACTGCTGCCCTTAAGAAAGTAATTTGGGCCATAAATCACCTTGAGTACCATTTTTAGGAGCCAAATGTCCACACCACAGAAAGGGACTACATGATGGCACAGCTACTTTGAGCCAGTAGAAAGAGGTTACCAAACTGGGAGCATGCCATGGATTGTGACCCACAGGGTTTCTGGCTACACTGTTAAATGCAGCCAGTGCCAAGTCAGATTCCTTCTCCATGCACAGCACCCTACACAGGTATAGGCATTAGATCCTCTCACCAGGTAAAAAGGAGTCACCATCCAAGAGTCCTCGTTTTCTGCTTCGAGCCCCTGAAAATGGCTCTGGGCACATCCAGTATCAGTAATGGTTTCTGATGTCAAACATATGGGAATAATGCAGTCAAATCCACATCAAAAACTGAGAGGACCCAGATGTTCTGGGGTCCCCTAGGGAGCCTCAAAGTTCAGTCATTTATAAACTTCCCATACTAAGATATTTTTCACAAGAGAACTCTGTTCAGATGAAGATGCCTGAATGATTGTTTGTGGAAGGCCAGAACTACAGCTGCCACACACAGGGATAAGCGCACCAACTGCAAATAATAAAAGGGATATCTGACCCAGCAAGTGTGGTAACAGCAGATATTTAGGGTCATCAGCACTCAGCAGCACCATTCACACACAAAGCAGCTGACTTATGACATCCAAATCAATATATTCACAACTCATAACAACACGCCATTCATTCTTCTGAACTAGAGAATGATATTCAAAAAAGCTCAGATCCTTCTCCCATACTCAGTTGGAGACCATGAATTATTTAATTTCTTGGTTGCCTTTGTGTGCGTAGCAGGGGGACCTAGTTTTCTTTTGGCTTGACAGTTATATCATGTTGTATTTTTTCCTCCCAAAGCCTTCATGCAGCTTTTGATGTGAAAGCTTAGCTTTCTGTAGACAACTTCTATTTCAAATTAAAAGCTGCATGAGTTGTTGACAATATAAGACTTTATATTTAATTCTCCCTTCATAGTTCACAAAACGTCTATTTCTATCGTTCATTCCATGTTACTTCATAGAGGAGATTACTATTGCAGCACACACCCATCAAAGCCATCTTTCTCATCAACAAAACATTGTTTGTAGCAGCCACACATCAATGACATTTCTTCAAGCCTGCGACTGTTGCTTTTTCATAATTATATTTTCTAATCCCCCTTTACACACGAGAGCTCAATTCACTTCCTGGTACAATGCATTAGCATCCTCTTCAAATCCATTAGCAGTAGCACAAGACTCCCAGCATCTCTCCCTCTACATAATAGTATGTTATTAAGTTACCATACAGCAGGCTGAAGACTATGAATATTTTAAGTCCCCTGTATGTACCAAAGCAGAGAAATCTATCCTACTCTTTTACCATATTGGAAATATTCTAAGACACACTTATGGGCTTCATTAAACTCATGTTTCTGGCACAAAAATTATATGGTATATTTTAAAAAGAGATTTAATACTTAGTATGATGGCAACAGCATAATCTCTCTGGTCATTTTCAGCCCATAACACTCAATAGTGGGTGACCACAGTCTACCACACAGCTAAGCCAGGCCCAATATTCCAAATATGTTCAGTAAAGCAAAACAAATTAATTTAATGAGCTGCTCTTAGGAATATTATGTGCAAATGATATTATCAAAACAACTACTAGGATGTTTCAAAATGTTTCATAGAGTCTATAAGTGAGTTGACATACTACAGACCCTTTGGGTTTTGTTTTTTCCCATTCCCAAATAATAACATTTGTTTTGAAGCATTTGAGGCATTTTTCTGAATCAATTCTCATGTGTTTGTACTAAAACTCATTTAGCCTTTCTGAATTAATGGCAAAGTCTGCAGTTGCAATGAATGGAGCAAAAAGCATGGATTACCCCGATTTGCACCCCTTGCGAGCACAGGTCCAAAACAAGGCTGAAAATCTGATGTCTAGCACAAGGGCAGCAGATGCAGTTAATTAATTCCCAGCTCTCATAGGCTTCACCAGCAACAAATTCCACAACTTTTTCGAAGGCATCAGCAAAAAAGAGCCCTCTTCTAGATATTTTCCATGCCAGAAATCCAGGTGGGTTCACATATGGGTTTTGAAATTTCTTGGGTGGCATATGGAGCTTCTACGTTTCAATCTAAGAGCTCTGATTCAACAACAACAACAACAAAAAAATACAAACCAACAAAAAACCCCAAAAAACAAAACAAAAAAACAAAACAAAACAAAACAAAACAAAACAAAACAAAACAAAAAACCCCCCAAAAAACGCCAGCTCTTAATGCTATTCTAATACATATCCCTGCAATGATTTTGAGGCATTTTGCTTACAAGTAACCAATCTCCCAGTGCAAAGACTACTGGTGGAGCCTGAATAGGTATGTGGGCAGAAAGCAGCACAGGAACTCATGCCACAGCATAGAATTGCCCTCTCATTTTATCCTCTCCACTCCAAATCCAAGGCTTATTTCGTTTCACCAGCTTTTCCAGCATGAGCTAGCCTTTATTTTTTATTCATTCTTCTACTACTTTCACTATTTCACACGCCACCTTTTGTCATCTTCCTGCTGCACCCAGGAAATGCTTCTGAAAAGCTTAAAACAATGGTGAAGAACCCCCAACCAGTAAGTAGTTCTATACAAAAGGTTTATGCAAGATAAGTTCCACTCTCAGACACAGAAACATTTTTTCAGAGTGGTCTTTTCTTCTCAGTTTTACAGCTGACATACCTGAAGCAAAATAAGGGTGAGGAATTTGCTATCATTAGCAAATTCAGTCACATATCATGTGACTGAATTTAAACCCTTCAGATTTCCAGAAGTTTGCAATACCCATTAAGTTACAGCTATGGGTCTTGCACACCTTAGGTTCCTAGAAAACAGCAATGCTTCTGATGCAGAAGAAGACTTATCAAAACAGATGCTGATGTACCAAAATCAGCAGGAATTCCTCAACTAGAGATAGCCAAATGCTCTCTCATAGAAAAAGTGCCTTTCTTGAGCAGTCTGTATCCTTCTTTGGAGTGCAACCATGTAAAGAGCCCAAAAAATAAATAGAATCAATTATTTATTCATTCATTTTATTTAGATACTAAAGTCATCTACATCATATCTGAAATTATATCAGTAGTTGCATCTGATACAAAAGTAAGGACTTTTGTAGCACTGTGTGAAGGTTCTGTCCTATCATCAGCAAATTTGCAGACTACCAGTCAGGAAAATTAGCCACAGGCCAAAGACATAAACCACTGAACAAATAACTGGAATAGAAATATGATGTCAGGATTTAGGGGATTGAGTCACTCTTTCATTACATTTGATCCAATTTCCCCAGATTCTGAGATTACTGGATGTAAAGGGTTTCTCTTTATCACCTCTAATTTACTATTACAAATTGCACATGATTCAGTGGTGTCTGCTGAGAAAAAGAGTGCATGTGAGCCAGTAATCAGCAGTGCAGTTCCCAATAATCAGCCAGATCAGACCCCACCAGCAGTGCTGTTCCCAATAATCAGCCAGATCAGCCCCCATCAAACTACAGGAAGTAAAGCTCCTCATCAAATTCCATGCTTTCCTCCCATTTCTCTTCTGCAGGGTCTGGGTGAGACAGCAGCCAAGCATTGAGACAGTAATCTCACTAGTTAGCATTAACAATAATAAAAATGAAAAAAAAACCAAAACCTTCTTTCCTCTCTTGTCAGTATAAGGCATACAGAAATCAAAGATATTCCTGTTATTAAAGCCATAACATATTATAAAAGAGTGAAACAGGGAAAGAGTTGGAAGCAGCATGGAGCAATCCAGTGGTGACTCACAGTGGGAGTTATCAAAGCTTCTTAGTAGGTGAATCAGTCACCTGAATGGGGTAACTGAGTTTGGTGAGGAAAAAACCTCTCTTTAAATCCAGGTACTGCAAGGATTCATAAATAATTTGGTAAAGCACAGGCACTCAGTGGTATATACACTGCCTGTACAGCCCTTGTGTGTTTACTCAGCAGGCATGTTTGCTTTCACATGTAGGTATGTTTTGATCTCAGGACAGCAGTTGCTGCTTTTGTAGCTTTAAAATGTTTTGTGACTCTTACTAACAAATACAATGTGTGTTGAGCAAAAAAGATTCACTTAATGGGGTTGATTAGCTACAGACCAGCTCTACCATAATTCATAACTTGAAGTGGTTTGGTAAGAATCAAGACAATCATCCTAGAACTGAGTTTGGTCTGTAGAACTTCATGACAGTCTGTCTTTCACATTGTTGCAGTATCATGAATACTGGAGTCCTTTCCTCTGGGAACACAACCCTCTCTATTAACATTGGCTAACGAAGAATTTCTTCATTGCAATAAGACTGAGAAATAGGTCACCATTATACAAAGAGAGAAAAGTGAGGCCTGAAAGGGTCTGTCAGCATTTTAGGCATAAAAGAACAAATACTTTACACAGAAGGTCAATAGAGTGACTCTCATTTACTAAGTTTACTGAACCACCCCACTATCCCTAGAGAGATTTTTCACACCTAGCTGACCAGATGACTCTGACAGAGTACCACCATGCCTTCACTGTTCAGCTGCACTGTACCTGTATAACAAACCTCACCAGAGGACCAGCTGTTCATGTGCTTCATGCACCCAAAAAATCTGACACATTCAGGGTGTATCACATGCACTGTGTCTGTGCAACTTCAGATCCAGTTGCATCACTGGCACAACAGGCAGCCTAATTTTTTAAGTGTTCAGCATGACAGCTTCAGAATTTTCAATCTTATATGTAGAACAGCAGATTCAAAACGCAGAGAAAGTTCTGCCCTCATTTGTTCTCTCACTGTCTGGCCATTTTCATGTCTTTTACACTTGCTTCCTTCTGGTCTTTTTTTTTCTTCTATGAGCTCCATGAAATAGGAGCCACCTGTTTGTTTGGGTTCCTGTCATGCAGGCCAAGGAGCTATGGCTCATCTGAGCATTTACTGAGCAGCCTTCTGATATAAATCAATAGTAGGAATGAAGTGCAAAGCTGGCAGAAATCACTTTGCCTTGTGATCACCTGACAGGACTCAGGTGTCTGCCTCATTCTCATCACAAGTTACACAAGACACTCAAGTGCCTACATGCAGGTCTCATGGGCTGCTTCAGATGTCAAACAAAGTGATGTTTGTAGGTGTCACAGTGTCCTACCAACCTCTCCCAGACAGCACGGCCATCCCACACAGCCAGTGCTGTATTCACAGACCCAGGCAGGTGGCTCAGATACCCTTGGACATCACCCTTCATGGTTAAGCAATAGAGACTGATGGAATCTTGCCATTCAGGTACATCAGAAGAGCATGAGAGAGACCCTTCAGAATTCTTTCTAGTGGTGTGCAATAACTTACTTTCTCTTGTTTTCCTTATTTGGGATGCAAGTGAAATAGCATTTAATTAGCACTATATTGTAAATCATTATTGAAACCCTGCTTGCTGAGTCCTTTGAAGGAGAAATGAACCAGGTAAACATTAGTATCACTATTTCCTCCAGGTCTTATTTTCAGTAGGTCATGGCTTGGTAAACAAGAACTTTTGTACCTATTCTGACTCTTTCAAAACACAAAGGCAGACATTGAGGTACAGATCTTGTGAAACTATTTAGACATCCAACCACTCTGTGTTCCACTCTCTGGAAGTCTCAGGCCCCCTTGAAGTTGTGGTTATTGATCACCCATTGTGCTGACAAATGATTTGTAGACTTGTGCTGCAAGTCAGATCAGGGTTAAAAATAAACACTCCCTTTCAGAGGACAGCTTAAACCAGATCACTGAACAGATTAACAGTCCGTGGCCCAACAAATAGTTGTATCAGCACAACTGACGGTACAGGAGGCTGTGGTTTGGGGGTGGGACTCAGCAACTGCAGCTGGTATGCCTCAAGTTTCAATCTCCTCTTCAAGGTAGGTAAGCTTTGAGCATACCTGAAAAAATCTGCCTCTTGGTTCTTTACAAAAACATGCAGGCTTTTTCCAAGTGAATTAGCAAATTATGAAACCAAAGAAAACTTCTCAGAGCATAATTGCAGCAAATAGCATGAATGAATTAACATGGTATTTCCAATGAAAAGGAACACTGATTAACAGCATTCTGCATGAATCTGCATGAGTCTGGTAAAAGGGAAATTAATAAAACTAAATCTTGTGTTCTTTTCCTTCTCTCCCTCTTATTCTGTATAATTCTCTCACATCAAATATAAAAACCAAGAAGTAGGAAATACTGAAAATTAAAAAGTTAATCTTACAAAATAGGTGAAGTCTCTGAAAGTTTATCATCCTTTTGCACATACTAAAGAACATAAACTTTCAAGGAAATACAAACCGCCTTCCTGTGCCCTTTGAACTTAATTGAACTTAAATGAGTGTAACTATGAAGCTACAATATAGGAGGATTAGTTTTCCACAGGTTCATTTATTAGCAGCATGCTGCAATTATCAACAAGGTGAATCAACAAGCATGAAGTACACTGGGCTGCCTATGTCTGACTAATACAGAACAAGTTCTCTTGCACTCAGAGCCAAGGAATGCCATGCTGCCGCGCAGGGCTTCAGCTCAATGTCCTACATCAGTGCCAAAAACATCCACTCCTTGCAAAATGGATGACTTATTCAAAACCAGCCTGTTAACAGGCAAATTCCTGTGTTACAGGGGAGGGTTTTCAAAGCAGGGCTAAGAATTCCACACCTTTGCCAACAAACACTGTAGCAAGTGGGAATTTATCTCATTAATTTTGGTGGCTTTGTTTCAAGTCCTTGAAACAAATGATGAGAGGACTTACTCTATCTTCAGTTAAGATACACATCACTTTAGTCATCATGATCTAGCTAAATGGTAAGAGCAATAATGCATTAGTAGTGTAGTAGCTCACCCACTCTTTTCACAGCAGCAAGAAGAAACATTTTTACTTATCCAGAAAGCCACCACAAAATATTCTCCAGAAACTGCCATACATGCGTGATTTGATCTTAGAAGTGGTCCTAAAGGAACAATTACAGTGACATTCAATAACTACTTTGTACTTCAGAAACACACTCCAGTAATGCTTAAAACAAGGTAAATCTTGCCCAGCACCCATTTCAATATTTGTACAACCATGCACAGTCTCCTAATTTTACCACAGCTCTGGTCTTGCACATGGTATTGTAGTAAGGGATTCATCCTTGCAGTGCTTTCATTTACAGGTCTTTCACAAGCTGGAAGGCCACACCAAGACACAAACACCGCCCCCCAGCTCATGTGAGGTTTTCCTTGTAGTCCAGCTACAGTGAGGGAAGGCAGGACAGGTGCAATCATTCAGGCTCTAGGGGAAAGGCTAACCAGAAGCACAGCAGTTTTTCTCTAGAGACCACCAACAGGACACGAGGCACTGGAATGAAGCAGCACCAGAGGAAGTTTGGATCAGGCATTAGGAGGAGAAGGAGAAGATTTCTTACTGCTAGGCAGTCACTGGAACAGGACTCTCAGCAAATGGGTCATGGCATCATGCCAGAGTTCAAAGAACATCTGGATGATACTCTTAAACATGGGATCAGTCCTGTGAGGAGCAGGGTGTTGAACTCCAAGATCCTTATGTGTTCCTTCCAACTTGATATATCCTATGATTCAATTATTAATTCAGTGTCCTGATGTGACCTGTAAGTTTGCGCACTGCAGAAGACAAGATTCTTCAGGCTAAGGTTAAGCACTGACAATAGATTTAAGTACCTGATTTTCTTATTAGCCTTTGGTATATGTTAAAATGAAGGAAATAATTATTTACTCCAAAAATATTGGAAAAGAAGGCTAAAGTGTGTAATAAAATTAGTCCTTTGTTGGTTGCAGGTTGGTTTCCTCCGTCCTACTGGAAATATGTACCCCAGTCACTATATGACACAGGTCTATATATACTCCTAAAGCTAAATGTGAGCACTGTTCATTGCAGTCACAAACCATAACAAGTCACAAACATTCCCAATTTGAAAGAACTTCCTTCTTCCATAGAGCAAGTCATGTTCTGGAGTCTTCCCTAAGAGTTCATAGACAGAGGGAGCCAAACATAACCAAAAGTTGACATCATAATCTTTAAAAACGTTAGTACCAAATTGAGAAGCCAGTCAGTCCACCCCTCTCTCTCAGCTTTTATGTTATGTCCTTACATATATTTGCTGAAGCAAAATTCTCACACAGGAAGGGATATACACACATTCTTGAACCAAACCAAATCAGCAGTATCCCCAGCCTAAATAAATCAGCTGACTAAAACCAAATCTCTGAGACTCCTTATTCCTCCTCCTCACTTTTTAATATAACATCAGAAAGTGTATTAGATGTTTTGAGAAGTGTTTGGGGCATTTTATGAAAGAGGTAAATCACTGAATTTGTACCAAATGTAATTTTATAGCAGACTTCCACAGAAACCTAGCAAATATAAACTTTAACATCAGCCACTTATCATATGTCAGTTACCCTGCTCCCAGAGGATACTCTAGAGGAGGCATTGAGGCCAATTAAATATTCACTTGTTTGCAGCATTAAGTCCAAAAGCAGAAAGAGTTTTCTGGTAACATATTGGCAGTAGACCATGTTAGAGAACTGAATGGATTTTAAACTGCTGTTTCAATGCCTTTGCACTGTAGTTGCCTTACAGTAATCAATACAGAGTTTGATAAGTTTATATCATCTTAGTTATATTGCGAATTAAACAACTGGCTCTGAAGCTTCTTTTTTTTTTTATTTAATGAGCTTAGAGCATAGCCTCAAATATCAGCTAGACCATGAAAAGATGGGACAAAAAACCCCCCAAAAAACAAAAAACCACCCACAAGTGTCTTAACCAGAATATCTGTGTCAGGACTTCAGAGAAGAATATTTGGGTTATTTACACAAAGCCCATTTGAAGTGTTTGACTATTTTGGTCTCTGTTTTACTCTTCTGAAGCAGTCTTGTCTCATTGTAGTTTATCCCTTATTATTATTTTTTTGTTGTATTGCATAACTTTCCAATTTACTTGGAAAAATACAGATAAACTCCATACATTTTCAGTTTATACATTTTCATAATTCTAACTTTGATCTTTATTATATATCTAGCAAGTGAGTCACAAAAATATAAATCTGTACTAAGAAAAATTGACAATTAACAAATGGTCCTGATTTCAGTACAGATAAAAGCCAAAATTTAAAAAAAGTCAAAAGCCTGAAGAAAAATCACAATGACCAAAAATTTTGTTTTCTCATTTTAACTCTCTTTTAACCTCGGCTGAGATAATGTTTCTACAGGTAAAACTGGAGCTTTATGGTATGAAAATGTCATTTTGAGACATTTTGACAGTTCAAATCCTTCCCCTCACACACACTGAAAAATTTTCATTTTGAAAAGGCTATCCAATAAGCCTGTTCACACAGCAGTGCACAGTTTGTGAAAACAGTCATTTCTGTATGATAAAAAATTTTCTTAATCAATGTGGGGGCAAAAGGTCATATGTGCCAGGCTGTCAAGAAGAAGGGCATATAAAATGCGCTTCACTTTCAGACGAAGACAGCTCCATAATATCTCACCAAATCTAGCAGGTATTAATATCTTAAACAAATGTAATCTGGGATGGAGTGTCAATTACCAGCTGCCTGGAAATAAAGGCTTCTCACTCAGAGCCCTGTTATTCCCCATGCAATATTTGTCTCGAATTTCTGGCAATGTAAAGCTTTTCAGATACCCACAGCATCAAATATTCTAGACACAGACCTCTCTGGTTTCATTCCTTCCAGATGAGGCTCCTATTGTGTCCATCACACACCTCACTGCTTTATCTCCCCCAGCTCCAGGGCTGGCAGCACAATGCTGGGCTCTGGAATCAGGTGGATGCAGCTGTGTCTGGCACAGGGCTTCCAGGGAGAGCCAGATCCTGTACCAGGAAGCACCAGCCCCCCAGTAGCACTCTGCACATGGAGGCAGCCCTGATGAAAAGCAGACTCTGCCTGGCTGCAGCCCTTTTATGTCACATAGTCCAGTGCAGCAGAACAGGGAAGAAAAGGATGCGACAGGGCAAGATCACTTATAGCCACATAAGCTGGCATGCAGATCTTTGTGTGCCAGGCCAGGAAAAGCCTGTGAGGCCTCTGTGTGGCTCCATCAGGCACACAGAAATGTGCAGGGTAGGTGAGGAATGCTGCACCTCCCTGATGCAGATACGTGAGCAGCCAGTGTGAAACACTCCCGCAGCGTTCCACACATTCCATTTTTCCCTCTTCTTAGTGTATCCGTGCCCACCAAGCTTTACATGCAGCTTATTTGCCATTTTCTCACAGATTCTGACTGCAAAACTTACAAGTTTGGGGTTTTTTTAAGGTATGAATTTCTATGGAGAAGCTACCTCTTTAACTTTATTGTTATGGTTCAGGCCACTTCACAGACCTGACGAGAAAGTAGTCACTTTTTTAATGGATGCATTGGAATTCTATCACTGCAGTAAGCTCATAAATTGTTTTAAAGCCATGCACACAGAAGAGACCAGAACCGTTCAGAAAATCATGATCCCCTTAATGGAAATAACAAAATACAGCAACTCCAAGCAGCCACAAAGCAAAGTATATGCTCTTTACAGTTTTGCTTATACATCAAACTTACAAAAAGTTGACACCTAGATGCAAAATGTAAGGTTATTGCTACACAAGGCTTTACATAGTTATTCTTTAATCTAGCTGAGGAGTTTGCACCTATCTCCATCTACATAATCTAGGTGCATGCAACATCCTTATATAACTTAGACTGTCCCAGACTTGCAACTACCTGCAATATCCCAGGAAGAAAGACTGCAAACTATAGCTCAGCATGATCAGAAAACAATGTGAAAGGACAAACTGAGGAAAGAGATTATTTCTGCTCTGCCTGTTTAAATGTTAATAAAAGCTTGTAGTAATGACACTTTCCTGTGTGTTGTGATCATGCTTTAAAGAAATTGGAAGCACACATTCTGGTACACCAAGCCTCATCAACAGCATTGATTCTGAAAATGGAGGATAATGCAGTCTCTTCCATGTAGTCAATGTTAAAAATCATAAGCACCTTAAAATGCATGATAAACAGTATACAGCTCACACATGCTCAGACACTAGGCTGGTTAATATTTCATGGTTTATCTGATAAAGTTAACAAAAGAATTTAAGTTGGAGTGGAGGCATACACTGAATATTTCATCACCTTCTTAATTGCATAATACAGACAAGATTTTTTTTCCCCTTTGGGACAAATAAATGTTAAGTTATTACTGATGGGAATCAGTTTGGCAATTAGGTTAAATCCAACTGAAACTAACCAGAATTTGAGTGCTGAAGACATCACAGAGCTAAAACATATTCAGCCGACTCTATTAATTTACATGATGAAGCAGAAATGTTGATAGCAAAGCTTGTGTAACTCAGCAAGCTGAGGTTACATTAACACACAAGAAAACACTGCTTTGTGCTTTTTTCTTATAGTTAATTTGCAGTTTTCAGGAACTGCTATTCTTTTGCACAGCAGACAATATGATATACCTAAGGCTTTTCATTGCAACTTCTGATTTAAAGGTCTTCAGCTTGTGCTACAGACCTTAGCCTTGAAGCCAAGTGCAAATTAGCTTTAAATCAATGAAGCTGATTAAAGCTTCATTGTGACTGAGCCTTTAATAGAAGGAGAAGCGGGGGATGGTAAAGACCCACTTGAACATGGCAAAAGAGCTGCCTCTCAACTTGGAACATATGTAATGCTTTTCAGCTCCACTTTACCCTGACAAAACCATGAAGGGTTTAAGGCCATTTACCTGCTGACAGAGTAAAACCAAAGTCCCAATTCAGTGGGAAAGGCCAAGAATCAGATGTTGCTAGGCAAGCCGAAAGTAAAAGGTTGCTTTCAAAAATAGTGGCAGGGGGGAGAAAAGAGGGCAAACCCAGGAGGTAGACATCAAAATATCTCTCCACAATGGAACCAAGGAATAAATTTCCCACCTTTCTTTCTGCTGTAGCAGAATTTTTGGGGGTTTTTTTGGTTTTGTTTTGGTGTGGTTTTTTACATTTGGGTTTTATTTTTAATATACAAGTTGCTATTTAGAGAAGCAAGTTGTAGGCAAGATGTTGTGCCATGAAAGGAATTAGTTCTTTCATGGAGTTCCACACTCAAAAAAAGCCACTTGTCTCCAGGGGCTCGCTCTCTTGGAATGCAGACAACCTGCCAGATTCACCTTTAAAAAACAATGACAGTACCAAATGAGAGCACGGGAAGATCCTTACACTGCTTTGAATAACACCGTGGGAATCCACATTACACAAATGCTGGGTTTGCTTTACTTTCTTTCCTTGTCCTTTACTGCAGCACAAAAGTATGTAACTTTATCAAAAAGGTTTCTTTCTACATACATGTTTGAGAATTTTCACACAACATTAAAATATAGAAATAACACCAACACTGAAATACACTTCTCCCACCAGAGTAGATAATGCTCAGTATATTGCTATATTACACCCAGAGCACCAAGATAAATCTCATCGCACTATACTGTTTGAAATCTTAGCCTTGAAGGTGAATTTCTCCTCTGATGGCACCTCAGTCATCTCAAGTCCCTCGAGTTCTTGACTTTCACCTCCAGACATAAGAGACAACAATACTGAAATTCCTGAGACTATAAGGTGCTGCAAAGGGGAAATGAAGTTGCAGTGCACTGAAAAGTTAAAAATTATAATAGAAGTAGCAACAATCATGCTTAGAATAAAAAACCCTTAATATTAGAGAAGTGGATTAACAATACAGCCTGGTGTTTGACAAATGGTTACCTGAGAAAATGAAGATGTCATGCAAGGAAAGTGATCCTGGTTAGCTTGCTTGGTATGCAAAGTTAACCTTTTAAGTTATCCCTACTTCACTTACTCTTCCCTGACCTATTGTACAATCACTCTGAACAGATGCCAATTTAGCTCTAGCACCACACTCTACAAACTTCAAATCAGTCACAATAAATGATAGTGTGTGGTAATAAAATATTAAAAGCTTGTTACAAAGATTCACTCACCCAGAACTCTTTTTTTTGGAGAAAAAACAAATCTCACAGGTAAATTCAGACTGAATATTAAAAGTTGAAATTCTCTCAGTGCAGAGTTCAACACATGGACAGTCTACCAGTTGCAGTGTCCAATTCCCTGTTGTTAACACCTGTATTTTGTGTATAGAAGTCCTTAGGCTAGATTATTGTCCATTTTCCAGAGCTATGAAGACTATTTGGGAGCACATAAACTTTTCATTTGGCTATCACAACTCACTCATGAACCAGCTCTATTGAGTACTCTGGAGTATAAGTTGATTCCAGCAACAATGATGGAAGATCATTTGTGAGGGCACTTCATGTATTTATAACCTCCCTGTTGGGGACAGGAACACCTTCCACTAGATCAGATTGTTCAAAGCTCCATCCAACCTGGCTTTGAACACTTCCAGGGATGGGGCATCCACAGCTTCTCTGGGCAACATGTTCCAGTGCCTCACCACCCACACAGTAAAGATTTTCTGCCTAATATCCGGTCTAGACCTAGTCTCTTCCAGTTTGCATCCATTCCCCTTTGTCCTTCCACTACTCTCCAGGTACTGGAAGGCCATAATTTGGTCAACCCAAAGCCTTCTCTTCTCCAGGTTGAAGAAACCAAATTCTCTCAGCCTTTTCTCATAGAAGAGGTATTTCATCCCTCTAATTGCCTTGTTGGCCTCCTCTGGACTTGCTCCAAAAGGTCAGGGACCTTCCTGTGCTGGGACCCCAGAGCTGGACGCAGCACTGCAGGTGGGCTCTCACCAGAGCAGAGGGGCAGAAGCAACTCCCTCACCCTGCTGTCCACACTGCTTTGGATGCAGCCCAGGATACAATTGGCTTTCTGGGCTGGGAGTGCACACTGCTGGGTCTCATTCAGCCTCCCATCCACCAGCGCCCACAATTCCCCCCAGTCCTTCCTTCCTGTATTTTAGTAATAAGAGATCTACACTGCATATGGGGAAAGAAATATTTTATCATCTCTACATAGTGCTTTTCTTTGGCCAATCTACACATCATCCAGGATGAGAAGCAACTTTTCATCATTAATTGGCTGAAATAAAATATACTTGGAATGACAGCAGTGCACCTCTGACTGAATAAACAGAGTTACAGATGTTACAGAGTTACAGTTACGTAGTCACCCATCTTATACCTAAAGGTCCAACAACAAGGGATCCAGTGCAGAAGCACTCACATCATAGATCTACAATTTCAGGCTCTGGTCAGCAAGTTGGCAGTTTCAGAGGCTTAAGTGTTTTTGTTTTGGTTTGGGTTTTTTAATAATCTACTATAAAACATCAAGCTCTGAAGCAAGGGGAGTGTTTGCTGCACCAATAATGATGCTTGTTATCTCGTTTCCATATTTTGCTAGTGGACTTCTCAAATATTGCAAGTTCCATGTTGCCACAGATTTCACCAGAGCAGTGATAAAATCCTACTATAAGTGAAGAGAAATCCTCTTCAGTGGTAGGTGTTCCCCCTCCAATACATTCCACATTTTGGGTGTTTTTCTTCTTCTAACACACTAACATCAGCTGATTGTCTGTGAGCTAACATTTACCATATCCTTTAAAAACTTTTAACCATATTTGTCATCCAAATTTTCCCAATTGAAATTCACTTTGCTACTCATGGAATATATTTTGGTATTTGAACAAGTTGAATATGAGCACTGGGACTTGGGGGAAATGGGCAACTGTTCTGTGTGTGGGAAAAGGTGGGACCTGATGAGGGATTCATATTATCTGTAGCAT
This sequence comes from Agelaius phoeniceus, assembly GCF_051311805.1. NCBI lineage: Eukaryota > Metazoa > Chordata > Aves > Passeriformes > Icteridae > Agelaius > Agelaius phoeniceus. Next base: position 63,401,684 of record NC_135265.1, on the reverse strand, counting down.
TAGCTAGCTGGCAGAATATAAAGGTTTTTTGTGTAGGCACTATTCATAGCTCTATGAAAACACATTCATTTGGAAGCACACAAAGAAACAAAAGTTTACCATAGAACAGCACAGATTTTTACCCACCAAAATTGCAACAGACATCTCTCAAAGCCTTCAAGATTACTGAGCAAAAGCAACAGTTCTACCCAGTGCTGATATCCGTATGTTAGGCACCATAAATTTGCTCTCAGTGCTTCCTGTAGTAGCAAACAGGCAAATTTATTTGAGCCAGTTTTCTGATCTGTCCATAGTGGCTCTTGGCATAGGACTTGGAGACCTCATTTCACTTCTAGCTGCTCTCCACAGAAGCTTCAAAAGTCAGCACCTCTATTCCTCTATTTACAATCTTGGAACAGCCTCTGCCACGAGGCAGTAGAGCAGACAGGAGGACTGGTACAACCACAGGGCTCCAGACACAGCTTGTCAAGCTATCTGTAACAAGACAAACCTGTTATGCCACTCAGGGGCTCAGATCCAACAACTTCTGATCCCTCTGTCCCAAGCAATGTGGAATACTGCGGAACATGGCTTTTAATGACTGTATCTCAGCTGCTACAGACAAGATTTGTAGACTACTGGTTCAAGGCATTTTAGCACTAGATGTCCTAAATTCAAATAAATGTCAAGTGCCCATAATTAGACTCACAGATAATTTGAGAAATACATTAAAGTTCAAGAAAGATCAAATATTACTGGATATTACTGGATGTGGCCTCACACTTCACAACACAGGCAGATCAAATGGGGTTTCAGAGAGCCTTCAATACAGACAGCTAAAGACTCCTAAACAGTATTGACCTGCTACCAAGATAGGCACTGCCTATCCTTATACCCCAAGAGTGTTTGCTGGTATCACAGGAAATGTCGTCCAAAGACTGCAGTGTGCCAGAGAGGTCTATATGATTTATATCCATTAATCATGGAGTACATAACCGTTTCCCACTATTTTGACATTAGAAAAGATATAAAACTAAAAGCTGGCTTTAATTTCTATCATCACAAATCAAACCAAATTTTTCCATGATTACAGATAGGATTTGTCTCCAACAGCAGTTATCTTGTGAAATGTTTCCCTGCATTAGAAGAACATCTTGAAGGTCAGTTTGATAAAGCCCACCTATAGCAAGACAAGTAGGACACTTGTCCTCTTCCACCCCACCCCCTCCCCAATTTGCAGTTTATTTTAAGCTTATTAAAATAATTTTGCACTGCAAAAACTTGCTCAGATTCTTCTAAAACCAGAATCACCACTTATAACCTTAAACATACACTTCCTGGCTTTCAAAGTAAAACAAGATCAGCTCTTTGGCAAATTCAAAAATCTGACCAGACATTTCTAGATGAAGCCAAAACATGGGCCTGAGCTTGCTGTTCTCTCCCCTTTTGTTTGGTCATTAAGTAGTGACCATGAAGAGAAAAGAAGAAAAGGATCTGAGCAGGTCAAGCACATTTACCCTTGTTTAATTTTACTCAATAAACCAGGATAAGATTAGAATTTGGCTCATAATCTGAGATCAGGCAAATGTTACAGTATACAAGCTCACATTTGTATTATTTAGACAGTCCTAGAAAATACAGCCCAAGCAATATTCTCACTACAAAACCAACACCAGAAACTGAAGGTATTTAGTATGTTAAAACCAGGGAAACTAATATAAATCTAGCCTGAACAGAAGTGGATTTGCATACAGTGCATACAGCAAAAGTTATTTCTCAGGTAGCTTGGAAATGAGACAACAGTTTCATGTTGCTTTGAAAAGCACAAAATATCAATTTTAAAATTAACCAAGTCAATTGGGGTAGTCATATTTGAAGACAATAAAGAAAACAAAAGGAAGATAATCTTTCAGTTGATAATAAAATTCACCTTCCTTCCTGCAAGATGCAAAAAGAAGGAAAACCCTGAAGGGTTCAGAGCTGCTATTACTACTGACTCCAAAGGGGTGATAGTTAACACGAATTACAAGAAACATGCAACAGGCTTTCTATTTGAAATTTGTTTTTCACACAGTTAGTACAATAACAACTGCTCCTGCAAGAGAGGTCAATCTACCCACGCATTAACCCCCAATCAAGCAGCACTCTGAAAATCAAAATGTGATTGCAAATTTCTTGCATGCCAAGATGAAGGAGTTTTTCATTTCACTCTATTACTACCAGCATTTTATATTCATTATGGTCAGGGGGTGAAGTGAGAACTAGGTACTCGCTGGTTTGAATGCCAGTCTTTTCTTGATTGCACCGCCAGAGAATTAACATACAGAACCTGTATTAAAGCAGTAGAAATGGGCTTACTTATAGCCACTTTCATAGCTGAGGATTTTATAGCAGTTTTATGTTCCAAGTCAGAAGGTTAAGAGGTTAAAAAATAGCTGTATAACCTATCCATTGCTGCAAAGAAAGGTCTAAAAGATCCAGGCTTTCAGCATTACAATGACAGGAAGGCTATCTGTTTTTGTAAGCATTTCTTTAAATCACACACTCTGTGGGCTAGCAACCTCTGGCTTTGAGGGGGAGAGGTTTTTTTGTTTTGTTTCTTTGAAGCTGTAACTGCCAAACTCAAAATAAAACTTAGAAAACTTCATATAACCTCCAAATTTACAGTAGGCTGGCCTATGTCCTAACCCTTCACAGTAGAAATTGCCAAAATGACAAGTTACAATGACTCCTATAAGGTCATTACAATCTGCAAGAGAAGATTCAGTGGAGAAGATCCACTGAATGCATTTTAAAAGGAAAGAGGATCTTGCCTGCAGCCACAAGTGGGATGAGGAGTCTTAAGAAAGCTTAAGACCTTAATACACTTCTTGCAGAGCTTCTCTTGACATTTACAACATAAATGTACCCCAAGCATCCCAACCAGGAACCTAAGTAGGGAATATTTCCATAGTGGATTTATGCATTAACTCACCTGTATTAGGAGCTTAGATTTCCTATAAATGCAATAAAAGAAATTAAAAGCAAGGGAAAAGATAGTGACTCTTTTACAAATGAGTCAGTGTCATGTATCTTATTAGCTGTTGTTAGCTGCATGACAGATTGTTTTGTTAATCCATTCAGGGTGCAAGTTATAAGCAGTGTATTACATAGCATTCAAATAAAATAAACTATTTTAGAAAAGATATGTGACTCAAGTTATCTATTTTTTTCCAGTGAAGTTTAATCACTTGAAAAAGAATACTTTAGAAAAAAGCTTCAGCAGGGTACTACATTAACAAATATTTACTATTTTCAAATTCTGGTTCACTAGCATATGGCCAGTTCACACAGTGGGCCGAGTGAACTTCAGGTGCAAGAAACAAGGAATGCCTGTCAGAGCTATAAACTTTGGAGCCAGTAGCTGAGCTGGCTCCATTCTTTGCTCTACAGGATCAACCAAAACAATTTACTCACTAAAAAGGAAACAGCACCAACAGTGTCCTACTTGATATTGCACAACAACAACGCTTGCCTTGTTGTGAGTGATCAAATGGATACCACACACCACTCCTGCTGCCAAAACAACAGGGATATAGCTGGGTCACCTGTAGAGCTAGATCTTTACTCTTACAGAGTCAAGGCACTCCTTGACACACACTAATTAAGCATTTCTCTTTCCACAGAAGCAGACAAGTTGGGTGAGCATTTAGAAGCCAGATTCAGCAGCTGTAAAATATTCCATGGCTTCAGACAATGGGTTAGACAAACATCTGTCAGGAAAGCCATTGCTACAGCTGATCTTGCCAGAGAATAGGGAGGTACACTAGAGAGATACTGAGGAGCCCTCCAGCTATTCTTCTAAGGTTCTCTGTTTTCTATCCTCTTGAAAATATAGGGGGAATAAACCAATAAGTGTTTGCTTCTCTATACATAGCTCATGGCAGTAAGAACAGCACTGCAGGATTTTGTGGCATTTGTACAAAGGTTCTTTAGAGAGAAAGCAGCCACCTTGTTCACTAAACAACTGCATTCAACCCACCTAGCTGAGAGAGGTAACCCAGATGATGTAATCAGCAAAGCTTTTGATACTGTCTCTCACTTTATCCTTCTGGACAAAGTGTCCAGCACACAGCTGAGCAACTGGGTTAGGTGATGGGTGAGCAACTGGCCCATAAATCGGGCAGAGGAGGTGACAAGGAATGGGGAAGCATCAGGCTGTCATGTGGTCACTAGTGGGGCTTTGCAGGGCTCCATCCTCAGCCCAGTTCTCATCAACATCTTCCTTAATGACTTGGACCCAGGACTCAAAGGAATACTAGGTTAAGTTGGCCAACATCAATTCAGGGGGGCGTTGTCAATTTCCTCAAGGGCAGAGAAGCCTGGCAGAGAGACCTCAGCAAATCAGAGGACTGACAATCACCAACCAAATGAAATTTAACAAGGCCAAGTGCCAGATTCTGCCTCTGGGATGGGGCAGCCATGGTTGTGTGTACAGACCAAGGAATAAGAGGCTGGAGAGCAGCACTGTGGATGAGGAGATTCTGGTTGATGTGAAGGTGAATCTGAGCCAGAAGTGCCCTGGCAGCCAAGAGGGCCACCTGTGTCCTGGGGAGCATCAGGCACAGCATCACCAGCTGGGCAAGGGAGGGGATTGTCCCCTCTGCTCTGGCCTGGGGCAGCCTCACCTCAAGTGCTGGGGGCAGTTTGGGGTGCCACAATATAAGAAAGATAGAAAGCTACCAGAGAGCATCCAAAGGGAGGCCACAAGGATGGTGAAAGGCCTCACATTGCTGTTATATCAGCCTTATAAAGAAGAAATTCTGCAAATACTGGAGGATTTACAGCTACTCTGATGCTACTGAAAGTCAGCATGAACAGTGACAAAAGAGGTTTTTCTGGAGAAAGGTTCTAATCAATGAAAAAATGGAAGCATCGAGTTGTCAAGTAATGTTATTCAGCATTAATATCTTTTTTCAGAATTTTGGCATACTAAAAGCATAGCAATGGAGAAATATTAGTCCACTTACAACAGAAGTGTCTTGCAACATCCATGAAATCACTCTATCCCAGGAGTTGTCACTCCTGAGCATTTTACCAATGAAGAGTTTGCTAAGAAGAACTTGCCCTTAATACAGTAGCAATGAAGAAAGCAAATTAAACAGAAGCCAGGATAGGAAAACACATATTTAAGAGTCATTCTAACCACCTGAAATTCACTTCTGAGCATTAGTAAGATTTTTGACAGTCACACACCTGGGTGTTTCTGAAACAGATTCCTCAGATCCTACATGTCCCTTCTTCTGAGGGCAAGGGGAATGGTCATTAACATCCAAGACATCTGGGGGCTCATTAAAGAGCAAGATGCAAAAGGCTGGGGGAGGGGAAAATCAGCAGTTTATTTCAGCAACAGTCACTTAAAAAAAACAACCAAAAAACCCCACCATCGTTTATAATGTAGAACTCCCTCCAAAATTAGCTTACACACTGATATAAATTGGTTTTCTTTGTGGTCTAAAATTGACTTGCAGTTCACTACTTAGTCAGAAAATAGCTACTGAAAAGCCCTGGCCTCAGAGCTTTTGGACTGTGGACTCCTTTCATCGTGTAAACAAATGCTTCAGATTTAAAGCTTTCCCATAATTGTTATGCTAACCTTGGAGCGAAACCTCTCCATTTGCATTTGAAGGAGCTAAATATTAGGCAGGAAAGAAAGTGGTCTTTTTAAAAGCATGAGAAAATGTTCCTTCTTTTTGGTCCTCAACCATCTGGGCAGGCCCTACTCCTCTCTCTCTCTCTGGCAAAGGCCGAGGGAAGGAAAAGGGGCACGGATGGTGGTAATCTTGCTGAAAGAGAATTAAGAAATTCCTTCAAAACATGAATGAATGAGACTTCCTATAGGGGAGGGGAGTCTGTGTTCCAAAGAGATGTGAAAGGTTGTAGGCAGGGGGGAGGGAACAGGGACACAAATACATCAGTGAGCTAGTGAGTGATGTAAGGAGCACCTATGTTTTATTATGGTTTTCTCTCAACATGTTCTGGAACCCAGAGCCAGATTTCTTTATAGACCCCGCGTGTGAACCCTGCAGCTAATGGAATGTTAATGTTTCCTCTTTCACCCTCTGAAGCTGAGAGGAGTCTTTGACTGCCTGTGCATGCATACTCCTATGTGCATATGTACTCAGGTGAGAGAATCACTAGGGGGGGGGGGGGGGGAAGAAAAAAAAAGGGGGGGGGGGGAGCAGCCACAGGTTTCAGTCCAAGTTTTGAGACACAGGAATTTCATTAAGTATTTCAGCAAGGGCAAAGAGGATAACGCTTGAATGAATAACCCATCGTTCTGAGATTTCTAGCAATACAGTTAAAATAAAAGAATTTCACAAGAGGAATCATTCTCCTTTCCAAATAGCTCTGTGTGAAGGGTCGTCCCTGTCACTGCACAGGTCAAGAGATTATTCCACTAACTGTTTAGAGTTAAAGCTGTAAGCAGTAGAATAAATATTTGATATTACCACAGTAAGCATGTAATAGCGAAAAACAAGACTGACAACCTTCTTAAAAATAATCTAGGCCAAATTATCTGCTGGCACCACTCTGCTCTTGAAGTCATGCCAGCAGGGAGTTTGCTGTTACATTTTGAGCTGCTAAAGGAAGTTATCACAACAGATTTTCTCATGACAAAAACAAAAATAATTAATTGTACTGGAAGGAAATTGAGTGAGGATTAGTAGATTATCACATGCCAGAATGACCGAGTTTCTGCTAGCTGTGTCACTGGTTTCTGTCCATTTTCCATCCACTTTCATGCAGACCAATGGATCCACATTCATTGAGTTTTCAGCACCAGAAGCAAATCAATGGTTGAATCAGCGAGATTTCCTGCATCATGGTCATATATAACATGAGAAATAGAATTCCCTTGACATTTTCCATTACAATTACATTCAAGATTGAATTTCAGTAAAGGTTCCTGTTTCTAAAGAGAGGACAATCATTAAACACTACTTGCACATTTTACTCTTCAGATAAACTAATTGTTGTGCTTCATTCCAGAGCTGTACAGTGCCAAGCAAGAGATGTAGTCACAAGGATCAGTTCACAGAAATTTCCTGAAAGTACCAGGACCCCTTGTAAACATGATTATGAACATGGGTTAGGCCCAGGAGGAAGTCAAGAGTCACCAAAACAGTAGCCTGGCATTCATAAGCATCATCTCTCTGCTTGTGTACACAAAGTATATGAGAAATCATCCCATAAAGGCCAAGGTATATAGTGGGATTTAAACCCACTGCAATTCTAGCTAGAGAAGTCAAACACAAGACAAAAAGCAGGCCAGATGCAGCCTTGACTTCACCTGCACAAACATTGGTTGTGTACTTCACGTCTCCCAAAATTTCGCTCAGCAAGAGAGTGGACAGGTGTGAGGAAAACTAAGTATCATATATCCTAAACAAAAATGAAAAATGCAGACATAATTGTCACCAGGCCTCGGGACAAGTTCTCCTTTTTGATAACCAAAACATAAATTATGCCTTGCCTGACTCCCAGTGAAAAGAACAACAAAATGGAAAAAAAGTGGTATTGGATTAGATTTAATTGCCATGTATGTTTTCCCTACCAACACATTGAAAAGTGTCATACAAGCTCCAGATTCTTCTTTCCTGTGGGTTGAAGTATAACACTTTTTACTGAACAAATTAGACTGCAGCAGCAAATTTCACAATTTATGAGGAAAAAACCTCCAAACATCTAAACCCTGATTTTTGTACTTTTTTTTTCTGAAATAAATAGCAGAATGAAAAACCTAGTTTACATCTACTTAGATTGCTTGTTGCCTGGACTGAGAAATATAAATGCACTCAAGCTGCCATTTTTTTAGTTGTGCTATCAGCTGCAGGGGTTCCATTTTCTTGGATACGGCAGGAATGTAAAGTCAGCTCTGCCTCATTCATGTTTCACCAACTTATCTTCAGGGGAAGCAGGAGTGGGAGGCATATTGGAACAGTGGGGATCTACCACACACCAATACCTAATTCTGATACACCTGAGCTTCAGAGTTTACAGGGGTGATGCGAGTTTCCCTTTCCATGCAAAGGGCCCCTTTTCTCTCAGACTGACATAAACCCTATCAATGCCTCCAAAAAGGTAAACATTCTATAAAAAGCTAGCAAATGTTCTAAGCCATTTTTCAGTTTTTTAGAAACTAGTTGAAATTAACTGAATGTTTATCAGCTGAATGATTGAGGTTTTGGTTCCCAAATTGTTAAACTATCACAAGCCCAAGAAGGAGGAAGCTAATAACTCCGTTGTCATTTCTTTTTAGTTCCCATTTCTTCCCAACTCTGTTTCTGACGACTCTTGGGAATTCTAGATCAAGGTACTGACAGTTCTCCACTCATGTGGTCATTAATAAAGCCTTTCCTGTATTTGCTAATGTACAGTTCCAGGCAAAAAGGAAATTCTTTATTTCTTGCACCAATACTCTTCCACTAGATGTGCTGTTATGAACCCATGGCTACATATATACACAAACCACAGCACAGTCACTGGCCCAAAAGCAGACATTGGCTCCTAAAACACATTTCTGCAATAGCTTTGGTGGTCAGCATGACAGTCACACTTCACACTGTCCTCTTCAGCCCACCAGGTTTCTTACCAGGCCCACCATAGAACAGCTTTAGGCACAGACCAGCCTCCCGAGTGGCAGTGAGCTGATCCTCAGGCAATTAACTGTTCCATCCTCCACTTCTCTTCACATCCAGGGATAGTTTTGCCCAGATGCATTAGCCAGCTGCTCACAAACATAACAGATGCTCAGTTTGACTGGTTTTAACCCAAAAGATATAATTAGTGGCAGTTTAACATAAAGACCAAAGAAGAAAAATTTTAACAAGATTACACCTAGATAAACACTGATGTTGAACACAGAGGGCTATGTATGGTTGAAACCAGAATTTGCAACAGGCTTATAGTTGTCTTTTTTCCCAAACTGTTTCACCCTCTTTCTCCCACCAGCAAGAGAAGGATCATGGCCCCCCAAAGAAAAAAAAATACTGTCCTTATCAGGAAAGATAGATTCTCAGTATAGTTATTTCACAGAGGTAGTTGATTTTTACTGCATTACTGTACCCTTCATATAGTACCTAGTTGCTAACAAAGAGTGAAAGAACATTACTTAATTCTGGGACTGATTTATTTTCAGTGATGCAGCCAACACATGCATCTGTTTGGACAAATTCTGAACTCTACCACCATGTGCTTTCCCATGCAGCTATATCCTTTCTCAGTATGGTGTACAGTTGCAACCTGACACTCTATAGGATTTTCATTAGTGTATAGAGTTTATATAGAGCTAGGTTGTTCTATGAAACATATGATGAAAGAAGGAAACTCCAGTCAAAGCTGTCAAACATTGCAGTTCCAAGATAGGCTCCAAGCTCTTTATCTTGACAACTAAAGCAGGCATTCCCTTCCCAGAGAGTGACCCTACCATACTCTTCTTTTGCAGTCCCAGCTCCAAGCAACCAGAGTATGCTAGTTTTGCATAGATCCTAATTAAGAATGAATTTAACAACAGACTTTGGAATGTATTTAGAGTTCTCACATGAATTTTTTAGACATGCTTGATGCCAAATGCTCAGCATGGCATAACATACCCAGTACAACTTATACCTTTAAATTCATGCATTTTTGAAAACAACATGGGTGTATTTTCGAATTTAATCCTGACACCCGTCATCTTTTACAGAAGAGGTTCCTGCAGGGTTTTCAGTACACAGAGCAAATGGCAGAAAACAATCAAAATCCCTGTTGCTATTATAGGTGACGGACTCTTGTTGTCTAGCACTTGGCAGCTATCATGGAAGGAAAGGGACATAATTATACACACTTGAGGCTTCATTTCCTTCACAAGCACCCTTCATTAGTACTCTGGTAAATATACTTGCACATCTTCATGAAGACAAACACTGCTTTTTGCAGGATGCCTCATCAATGCTCTAATTTGTGGTGGCAAAACACATAGCAAATAATTTATCAGCTTTTTTGTGGTTTTTCCATGAACTGGGGAAGCCATGAGCCAGCTATTACCACATTATTGTTAATAGCAAGGGCCAATGTGATTTCATATAGCCTGGGTTTTTCTGTTATACATAGAGACCAAAAAACTCTGCTACTGACTTTCCTTTTTCCTAGGGCAACATTTTTCATCCCCCTCTCCTCACATCTAGTTTGCATGTTCTTTGGAGCAGGAGTGTTTCTGTATGGCACTTCCCAAAAGGGATTTTGTTGTAAATGTCTCAGGGAGTCAGCCCTGAACTTCTGAAACAATTGCCTTTCCCGTCTACTGCAGACTTCATATGTGACAACAGGCAGGGCAGTAAAGACATCCACACCTCATTTAGACTCCACATCTAAAAGGGACAGAGTGAAATATGATGTATATTGTCCCATCAGGTATACAATTCACACAGATAACTTGTTTGCTGAGATTTCTTGGAGACTGATAAAACTCAGGTGCGAAAATCCCATTCTCATTAACACTTTGAAGTTCCTCACCGGCCCTTTCTATGGCTTTAAAACAGATTTTTATGATGCTATTATCTTATAGTTTTACTTTATAGACTGCTTTGCCAAGCTGTAACAGAGTAAAATTTCAGGGAGATGTCCTATCATCCCATTCTCTATTTTTCCAAAGGGCAAATAACACTCAAAATCCTTCTCACATGTAAAATGTAGATACTACCCCTGTCCCTCTCACACACAGACAGCATTGACATTATCAGACAGAAATATTATTTCCTCTTTTTACCACTTCATTTTCCTGCTGTAGCCCCTGTAAAATTCTGGGACATCACCAGGCTTGTAGAAGCAGCCACTCTCTCCCCTCTCTGCTCCTGTTCTCTGTTCATTCATAAATTCAGAAGTACCCTGCACAACACAAAATCCTTTTGTGGGTAATGTGATGTACATATCATTGCATTAGCCATATTTACTAAGCTATAAGCAAATTATGTTTTGCATCATAGCCGTGAAGACAAATATATTAATAGAATCAGGTACCTTTCCAACCAGATGGAAATTTGCTAATGCAATAGGAAGTTGCTTATTAAATACAATGAACTTCTGGTGTCAGGAAATACAAACTGCAAGCATCATCAGGTGAAGGGAAAATGGCTACTTTAACGATCCTACACACAGATATATAAATTTATCCTGATTAAAATAAACCCTAGTCAATACTTAGACTCTAAATGGGGTTGTTTGGTTTTTTTTTTTAATACACATCACAATAAACTGCTAAAGAAAAGACTGTTGTCATCTATTCACAAGTCGGAAAAGAAGCTATTATGTAAGTCCTGACTTTAGACCAATACTGGAATGAAGAAAAAATCCTTTAAAGCACTCTGACATTAGCATTCTGTGCAGATGTTCTAGACCTTTCAAGCAGTGATATGATATGAGACAGGCTGTACCAATATTTTTAACCATATGAAACAAACAATGAATGGTGCTTTTACATAATTTGTGAGAAATAGCATCAAGAATGCGCAAGCTGCAAACAAGCAGAGCAAGACAATTAGCAATGCATTTACTGATATCAAGAGAAAACTTCTTTCAATAGCAATAATCAAATCCAGGATGGCAATTGGAGAACACCCTATCTTATTGATTACTCTGTGCAAACTGGTCACCGAGCAGTTACCGAGTTGTTCCAATTCTATGTCATGCCTTGCAAGAACAGGTAAGGACACAGCCTCAAAAACCTAAAATTTCACATTCCCCTGTAAGGCACATCATCCTCAAAATGGACTCATCACAACAAGGCTGCATAAATGGATACATTCAAAACATAAAACCATGCTGAAGCTCAAAAAGTGCAAGTTACTTTCATTTAGGTGCACAAAACCAATCCATGGAAAATGCCTGGATGAAAGAATCTGTGCTTGAACTACCTGAAAAAGTATTCTGCCCAGAGAGGCACCAAAAAGGGTTAAGTAATTCCTGTTAGAATAGTCCTCCTGGCTGCCTGGATAAAGGCCACTGTGAGGTACAAACTAGGACAGTGGCATTCCATTATTAAGGCCCCACCAGTATTTCTTCTTAATGGATACTTAGCAATTTTCTAGCTCTCTTCTTGAATATTTTGTTTCAGCAGTGCTCCAAACAGCAAATATTTGCAGTGTGGATTTTCTAAGGGTTATTCTGCCTTTCAGAGGTTAAACTAAGCAAGAATATTTTTGTTCTTGGTTGCAAACAGCAGCATACAGTCCATTCAGCGTTTCTGCACAATAACCCACCTACTTTCTTCATAAAACAAATTAACATCACAAATCAATATTCAGAGGGGGTTTTGTTTTGTGCTGGTTTTAAGTGACAGAACTGCTTGCCTTTCCTGTCAGAAGAATTCTACCAGAAGTGTGCATTTTCAGTCCAAGAAGCTGTCACATCAGCATATTTCGGGGAGACTATAGATGTTAGCTCGTACGCCTTCTCATCCTTCTCTGAGAACTCAACAAAACAGCCTGCCACCCACCACAGTAACCTAAGAGATAAAACACACAACAGCACTTACAGAATGAGAGGGCTTTGGAAGCAAAGCCTAATTAAAAAGACACACACAATAAGACTAGAGCTGAGCATCGAAGTGCAACATCATAGCAGGTAATTACGCAGAAAACAACATCCTGGTACCACAACTATCCTGCTCCTACAGACAGCTTAACCTAACCTATGGAGCACAGTACTTCTCAGGCTTGCTGTAGGAGGCTCAGGCCCAAAGACCCACTTCCTTTAATCAAAGCTATCATTAGTAGGTACACAGCATTTTCCAACTTCACGGTCTAGGAGCTGTAGCCTAAACAAGGCATAAGCATGAGGTTACAAACCTGCCAAATGCTGTACCCTCATGGGAAGCAAGAGGTGTCTGTTGCACTTGCTCATTAGGGTGGACTAACTGGGATCCACTGAGGATTCAAAGGACCAAATAGCTGTGAACATCAATACTATGAAATCCAAGGCCACATAGTTCAGGGCTAATGCCATTCTAAAGGCTACAAGTTATCAGTAGAAAAGGACAAGGAAGAGAACCTGGGAAAACCAGGTGATCACTGGATGAAAATGAGTAACCAGTGTCATAGGGCAAGAAGAAGGAAATGAAATCCTATGGGGTTTTAATGAAAGCATATCAGTGAGCTCTCTCTCAAACACCAATCTCCAACTTCACCTGTTTGAGAAAGGATCACTAAAACACCTATGGTAATGTGTTGTAAAAATTCCAGTGTAGAAATGGACTGCTAGAGGGTAAGAATACTTTGGAAAAGAGGCCAGAATGCATTAGTAACCACTGCACATCCAACTGAAGAGACACATCCAGCTGAAGTCCAGCTGTGAGACCACCAGTAAACTGTCCTGCACTGTGTGGACAAGCCTTGTCTTTTAAAGGCTTACTCCAAGAAGTACCAACACAGACACATGGTCACTAAAACCAGCATTCTTCACATGCACATTGATACCAGATTGACTCACATCACTGGAGTGAGTCAGTGACTCACATCACTGGAGTGGTGTACATGACAGTTTCCTTCTGGGCACAAGATTCAGGTATTGCACACATGTAGGCATCACTGAGACTTCAAACCTCCAAAACATTGCAACATGCATCTGTTTTCTCTTGGCAATTATTTTCCTAAAACAGGCATAATACATTTCTTTCTGTTAGCTTATGCCCACCTTTACCTGTGGAGGTATGGTTGTGCAGAGAGGTAAAAGACTTCATGGCAGCTGGTGTGGAAAAAAACATTTAGCTTTTCCTTATTTAAAAGGTCCATTAAAATTATCCCAAAGGTGAACATTCTGTGCCACTACTGAAAGATTGTTGCACCAGGATTTCAAATCCAGTGTTATCATTATGAAAAGAAATTCCAGACATCTAGCAAAAACACAGCTTAACCAAGCAGGGTTTCTTTTACTCATTGCTGCAAAAGCAATAATGGAGAAAATGCAAATAACCCCAAAGTCAATCTTCTGTATATCGTGATAGCAACTTGTTTTTTCCAAAGCCAGTAAAAGATTCAATAAATTCAGCAATTTAAAAAAGCAGTTGTTTATACTTACTACAGTATTAAAGAAATATATTTCACTTTGTATGGTTTGAAATTTTGACATCATTCTTGGCTTCAGTATCACACCCAATTAAGAAGCCCCTAGAAGAGTGAGAACAACAAGAGCCACTAAGCATGTCACAACACAGGGTGAAGGGAAGAAGTGCTGGAAGTGGAGGCTTTTCAAAGCAAGCCTAGGAAATTGTGCTGCACAAAGAGTGCAGAATATGTTTTTTTCTCTTCCCCCCACAGCCTCCACCTCCTGCCCTGCTCCTCCTGACATACACACACATTTTATGGCCTAAGAGCCAGCGAAAAAGGGTGTGTTCTTTCAGGTTTATAGCCTTGACTAATGGAATTGCTCTAAATAACATTTTGATCTTGTAAGGTCATGCAGAGTGCTATACCTTTCCTTTAATGATTCAGGTCTGGACGAAGCATTTCCCAGAATTGAGATGGTAATGAAGTCATTAGTTTCTTCCTACTTGAAGCTCTGGCTAGGAAAGGGAATTCTATGGGTAAAGTCTGAGAGGGTCTTTTTCATAAAGCTCATACCCAGCTGAGCTGTAACACCTGTTACATTTTCCCAGGAGCCTGAGCTGTAGAGCATTTCCAATCTATTTGCTCTTCTTCTCCTACAGCACATTGACAAAAGCGGAGGGAATGGGTTTTCTAAGGGAGTGCTAATTGAAAAAAAAAAATCTATGCCTGGTGCAAATGTTAACTCACATCCTAGCTAAGATAGTGATGATTATTTCCTTGTCTTTGAAAATACAAGCCATTCCAGACTGCATTTTAATTAAAAATACACATTTGAAATTGGTTCTTTAATAATTCCTCACCTTTTATGTACAATATAAAGGATGAAGAATTACTCCAAAAAACCCCCACTATTGAAAACAGGCCCTTATGCTAAGTTTTTAATACAAAAATACACTCACTGCTCAGTAGGGAAACACAGCGCTAAGCACATACCAATAAATATAGAACTAACAATTACATATACATTCTTACAAATAATAGTTTATGGAGAAACTGTTTTAAAATATGGTTTCTCAAGTAAAGGGAACAATAAGCCTGGATATCCAAGTTCCACCACTGAGTATCTGCGTTAGACAGATCCTCAAAATTGATATACACTTAGCAACCAGCAAATGTATCTTGTTTTGCCACTGGTACCCTCTCAGACCTCCCTCCAAAGTAAGTCCATATATAAATTGAGTTTCACAGAGCAGACCCAGGTGTTCCAATGCATTTGCCAGCTAATTAGCACACATGCATACACACAGAGTAATAGCGCATTAGAAAGTAGTTAGAGACATTCTTTGACTGAGGGATCTATTCCCTCTACCAGATTGAAATAATGCAGCCTTACTGAGCACCTGAACATGCCACAAAAATCAGCTTTTCTCAGTTGTGAAGGTATGATCCAGTGATGGGACACACTTCTCCTTTTGCTGCAGACCCATGTGGCTGTTGCTGTGAGCACTAAGACTTTATAGTCAGAGACAGAATGAAATTCTGAAGAAATGCCTGAGACTATCCCCAGCATCCTAAACATAACACTGGGGCTTCAGTACACCTATTATTGCAGTCAGAATATTCTGTTGCACTGCACTTTTTACCTCACTCTTATCTCTCAAAAGCTGTTCTGAAAAGCCTCTAAAAATGACTGGGGCTTTTCAGTTGGAATTTTTATTTGGGATGGATATTTTTTGGTTTTTTTGGGCAGTTTTGTCTGAATTGGTTTTTTTAGTTCGACAACATATTGCACAAATGTATAAACAAATGGAATGTGGCATGGGAATTCCTGAGCATCTTTCCAGCACTTAGGAAGTCCATATCAAGAAAGAAGAGGCATGCCACTAAAGAATAAAATTAATCTTGCATTTTTAACAAAACAGAGGGTGTAAGTCAAGAAAAAATACTCCCCAACCTCATTTTTATGATTGATATGCTAAAATAACACATTAGAAAAAAGTAAAGCATTTATTATGAAAAGCCAAAGGCTGGAAAAACCTCTAAGATTATCAAGTCCAGCCTTAACCCCCCACTGTCATGTTCAGCACTATATCATGGCCTCATGCGCCACATTTACAGATCTTTTGAACACTTCCAAGGATGGTGATTCCACCACTTCCCTGGGCAGTCTGTTCCAATGCCTAAATACCCTTTCACTGAGCAATGTTTTCTTAATATCCAATCAAAAAACACCACCCCAGTGAAGGAAGGGTCTGTAGGCAACCAGGAGACAGCATCTCATACTCCGTCCCAATTCTGAGCACATCAAAACAGCAGCTTAATTTTTTCCCTTGTAAACTCAGCCTTAGCTTTTCACTGTAATGTGAAAGTTTGCTATTTGATGCACCTGAAACACACCTATTCCGCCATTTTAGCCATTTCCCAGCAGCTATATCCCTCTTGTCCACAGCTTTCATAATTATTTTTTCACTTCCTTCCAAACTGCCCCTTTATTCAGCAAGTGGTAGCCTCCCCACACAGAACTATTGCTCTTCTTTAGCCTATTCGACCAAGTGAGCTGCATAAAGTCCAGTCCAGACCTTTCTAAACTTCACAATTGCCTTTATATATTCCTGCTTTACACTGGTTACATCCCCACTTTGAAAACAATTTACAGGATCTACTGGTACTCCATGTGAGGCAAAGTATCGTAGCTAGATGAGCACATTCTCTATCCAGTGCTAAGCCTTCCCAGAATGAGGTGATTCCTGAACCACCAACAATCAAAATCTGCTGATGGCAAGTTTACCGAGCTCCTATCACCTTTCCTTTTGGAGAACAAAGGCAGACCCTGGCAAGCAACTGTCTGAAAATGACTGTGCCCAAAGACTCCACAATCCTTGGGCTTCTAGTTGCAACTTTCTCAACACTTACAGATGAGCTGGCCATGGCCTGCCAAAAGGGCAGAATTAGAAACCTGGAATTCAGAGACTTTATCTGTACCCTGGAATTTGAAGAGAAGTAGAAACTGACTCATTTCAGCTTCACACTTGGCACAAGTTGCTTTCTCCACTGTGTCAAACTGTTAAGAGTGAACTGTTGGAAACAAAAAAAGAAATCTCCTTCTGCATCTCTTCCCTGCCTACAGAGCAGTAGCAGTCCAGCAGTAGCAGTCCAGCAAAGTTAGAGCTGCATTCCCACGTGTGAATGAGCACAAAGTGAAAGATGTCATTCAATTGGGCTGGGGCTGCCTGTGGCATAAACAGTCTGTAAATCTGACTATATGTCTGAATATGTCAAGAACTACCACAATAAAAACCATGTATAAGCAAGGACATGAAATGGAAGCTAAATAACTGAGTTTGAGAAAAAAAAAATTTCAATCTTGTTTAATTACTCTGTTTTCTTATAGAACAATTCAGCCTGTAGCCTCTCTTCTCCCAAATAATAATTAACTAACCTAACAAACTGCTACAATTATCAAGTTATCATAAACACCTCAATGCTTTAACAAACTTACTGACACCTGCCAGTCCAAAGCTGTGTTTCAGATTAAGGCAATACTGGTCACCTGCTGTACACATCCAGAAAGAAGAACACATGCAAAATATACAGCATCAAAATCCATGGAAACTAATGTAAAGAACTCTGAAATCTTTTAATGAGTAATACATTTTAGTTACTACAAATTTTCCTACACTTAAAGCTTTAACTTTAATACATAATTTTTTTTCTGTTTTGTTTAAAATCAAAAAGCTTGGGCTCTGTCACCAATGTGACACTTCCAGAGCAAGGGAAAGAGAGGAAAAATACCAGCTCTCATATTCATCAGAGTTCAAAATAAAAGGAGAACCACAGAGCATGGCAGAGATTTAAAACTGAAATTAAATACCCTTTGTACATTCCAAAATAAATTTGTTTTGAGTAAGTTAACAGCCTTTGAAATATCTAATACAGAGCTGCACATTATCATCATTTCCCTACCCTCTCTCTGCCATTCAATGTGCGCAGCTAAGAAAGAAGAGAAGAATGGAAGGGAACTCAAGCCTGACTGCTGTTCACACTTTAACTTGTATGTTATGTACACAGCATTTTACTGTGAACTGACTTGGAACAGAGCTTCTGTGAAATTTTCTTACTAAACTCACATTTTCCATTCAACAAAACACAGTCACTCAGAAGGTATCACATGTCCAGATGCCATTTCTCACTGGTGAACCTTCTGCCCACTCCAATCTTATTAAAGCCTAGTAATTAGGAAGCTCAGATGGGGCACACACCCAGATTCAAGCCCCCAGCCTAGCTGGCTCTTTCACAGCAACAAGACTATCTAACCACCAAGTATCTCCCTTTTCAAGTGTTCCTGTTGGAACTGTTATAGTTTGTACTAGCAACAGGAAATCACCAAGAAGGGGAAAAAAAGGGAAACAAGTGGTCATCTTGGTCATTTCTCTGGGGTTTTGGAAAGCAATAAACACCAGGCACATAGCCTAAGCCAATATCCTGATCACAGACTCCCCTGCAGGGCTGTGCTCCCTCCATCCTACCCCAGGTGAAAGGATTTGATATAAAAGTTCAGCACATTCAGGACAGAGAGGTGGAGGCACACAAATGCTGGTTTTACAAGAGAGAGTAGGAAGTCAAAGGGAATTCAACAACACTTCACCCACTTCAGTGTCCTTGAAAAATCCCCAGAAGTGCTGATCCTTATGTGTCTTTCTCCACTTGAGAACTGTGCCTGAGTGCCTTGTACAGGTTCTATAAACAAGAGACAGAGAAGCACCTCACAGGCAAAGTAGAGAAAACAGCAAGCAGATTCTCCAAGGCAACCTGTACAGTGTTTACTGACAGTAAAGCATCGCCACATGGCATTTTCTCAAAGTGGTAGGTGTCTCAGATTCTGGGAATGACATTCCTGGGAATTCTTCCCATGCCTGCTCCTTTGAACAGTATTATAATGCTCCATACATGAGATTTTATGTTAAAGCAATTGTATGGCATATTTGCTTCTCAGATTTTATATCACAATCACAGGATTATTCTGCTTCTTGAGTGTTTACTATGAAAAAATAGTTAAAGACAGGATGACACTATATTTATGCCCTAAAGAAAATCTACCTCATTCAAAAGACTCCTCAAGTTTATTACTGATGCACTTGTAAAATTATATATATTTGAATATAGATATTGAAAACAACAAAACCAAAACAAACAGAAAACATATAAGCTGAAACTTAAGTTACCAGACCCAACAGCATATGCCCCTACCTTTTGTAGCAGATGCATGATCTTTAGCTGTGACTGTACATTACTATTACACCAATGACAGATCTGATTCAAGTCTTTATACCATTTACTTTTGAGGGTTTTACTCCTACTCTAGGCCACTATCCTTCAATTGTGCTGACTCAAGTGTTTATCCAGCTATATTCTTGATAGTATCCTCTCAATATTTTTTAAACACCAAAGAAATAATTTCAAAACCACACAAATTTGCAGGGTACTAACAAAACCTCCAAACTCTACAGGTGATTTTAACAGATCTTTCTTAAAGTGTTAGAGTGCAAATATTTGAACTGTGCAACACAGAGAAAGCACATTCTGGAAATCAATAAAGGTAAGCAGTACCATGTTGTGCAATATCTACACTGTATCTGCTCCTCAAAAGTCATGGTCCCAGAATCATAGCCTTGATATTTTAAGTCCCTTGTTTTCTCTCCCCCAGTGTGTGACCACCATACACTCTTTCCTGACAAATTTGTCCCCTACAGGAGCTGTGGACCCCTCTCTTAGCTTTAGCTCCTGCTATTTGAACATGCCAGTTCTCACAGAGCTCTTTAATATTACCGCTTTTCAAACATTGATTCATGCATGGTGTTATACTATCTCAGCAACAAATAACTGAAATAGTAAATGACTTTTTTTTTGGGAATTTCACATGTTTTGGGAGGTTTAGGCTGGATATTAGGAAAAATTTCTCCACTGAATGAGTGGGTCAACATTGGAACCAGCTGCTGAGAGAAGTGGAGTAGTCACTATCACTGGAAATGTTTAAAAAAAAAAGTCTACATGACATTTCATGACATGGTACAGAGGGTATGGTGAGACTTGGTTGAAGGCTGGACTGGATGACCTTGGAGGTCTTTCCCAATCTTCATGATTCTTCATTCCCCAAGATCAGTTTGAACAGTCTGCCTAAGGGTGATTATACCTCCTCCAAATGCCTTGCTGACCAAAAGCTCTGTTGGGTAGGCACTATCTACACCCAGCATTCACACATTATGTAAATTGCTTGAAGCTCTCATTTTTCATTGGTCTTAAAGGCTGGGGTTTGGGGTTTTTGTTTGTTTGTTTTAAAGTGGACTGTTAAATGTGACTTGCAATGTATCCTCCCAACACCCAAGGTAAGCCAGGGTCAGGCTGGTCTGTTGTTTCCAGAAATTACAATGCCAAGAGTGACTTTGGTAATGGTGAGAAGAGTGCTTCACCTGATGAACATACAGTGAAGACAGAGAGAGAAGACACATAAACATATCTTTGACACTGATAACGATACCACAGAAGAGCTGGAAAAGACATTAAAAGTAGATAATAGGAGATGTGTCATGTTAGCGCGAAATTACAAGACAAGCATTCATGTCTGCTGGGACATTGCTTCTCAGTTTTTTGGTAATGGGTACCTACTTCTTCAGCAATTTCTGGGTCAGAAGAAAACCAGAACATTGCTTACCAGTTCTGGGTAAGAAGAGAATCAGAACATTTCTTACCAGGCCTCTCAGACTGCATAATAAACAAAAGAGAAATAGTGATCAGAGGGAGCTGGCTCCATCTCAAAGATATCTAAAAGGGAAATTGGGGTGGACAGAACAACATTACAGTGGGAAAATTTATTTACATTTTAGATTGAAAGAAAACAAATCAAAAAGATGCTGTACAGCATCACTGTATTCAACAAATGATATAGTAAGAGGGGAAAATGAAGAAAACTGGTGCATCATAAGCTAAGAGACTTCTGGAGCAGGGAAAGCAGGTCAGCGTCACGTCCAGAATTACACAAACACTTTTGGTGAGAGATAAGTGACTATATTCTGACAGCACATACATGCGCCATCAGACAACACTGTGTGGCTTACTACCTGCTATCAGGCATCAAATATGTCTAACCTCAGTAGTGACAAAGAACAGAACAAGACTTGAAATGGGTACCCTAAACTGGAAAGAGATCACCTATGGAGTTTCCCAATGGATGAATCTCCTGGAAACCACTGAACTGAAATTGGATATTTCTGAAAGATACTCAATCAATCTACAACTAGAGGCTCTGAACTGTAATTGCCAGGAGTAGTTCAAAGTCATTTGTTGAAGAGGTAGTTGGATGAAGTGTTGTCAAAACAGTCCATTCTTGCCTTAAGAAGGCAAGGTCCTTCCAGTCCTCGTTACCTCCAGCCACATGAACAGCATCAGAGGGAAAAGACATCTCACATTGTAGGAATAAGCATAAATCCACTCCAGATATTGTGAGGACCTATGCAAAAGCACAGAATTTGGAAGCACATGTAAAGTGTCTGAGGAATGAGGAGGGATTCAGCACTATCTCAACATTCAGGGGAGGTAAAAGATGGAGAAAGTGGGGGAGGGAAAGAAGACCAAAATCCCTCCTGTGATAAGGTAAATCCTCAGATTACAAGACATGGGGGCAGGGAAGAGTTTAGGCAGCAAGCTGACAGAACACCCCTTCCACTCCCTCACTAGGCTAATTCTCCATGAGGATATTCAGCTTCAGTTTACATTTGTTATCAGGTTAGCTTTCTATGCAATCTAAACAATAAAATACATGCAGGAGAGGTGGGCAAACTGAATGCATTCTAATTTATCACATAAAGCAGGGACAGCCTAATTCATGTACTATTCCTACCCTCATTTACACAGGTAAGAAAGAGCAAAAGGAAGGAAAAACTCCTGGGGGGGGATGGTATGGGGGGGGGGGTGGTGGGAAAAGCCTTTTTATTTTGCTAAAGGACCCCAGGGAAGGGCCCCTGAAGCAGAGGCCCTGCTTTTACAAATGCTTCCCTTTCCTTACACGGTTCCTTTAATACAAGTAAAAATTTCAAATTCCTCATTTGTTTAGCCTGAAATCCCTTGCACATTTCCCACAAACTACTTCCTTTTCTCTCTTTTTAGCTGGACTCCCTCTCTTTTTAATGAAGAGAAGTTCAGAGAGTTTTTCCCATGAATAGATGGCGGGCACCTGGGAGTTATGAATTTTAAAGTGATCATTTTCTTTCAGCCCCGCTGGACAATGGGGATCTCCTTTTGACTCACTTTCACAGCTTTGAGAGGCTCTCAGATCAGCCACATTCCAATCAGACTGGAGTCAGATCAGAGCCAGGCTGGACTGCATCAAGGTCTCTCGCACAGAAAGACAAGGAGCAGATGGCCAACACTGAGCTCTCCTCCCCTTTTCAGAGTGCAATGGAAGGCAATGTGGGAAAGCGTTCCCCCAGCATTGCCTATTGATTTCTGAATAGGACCACCACATGCCACCAGCCTGTAGGTATGAACCTCTGTTAACAGATGGTGAGATCATTATGAGCAATTAATTCCTTTAATGTATCAGTGGGAACATGTTGGAAAGGGTGATGCAAGCACAGAGTGAATAGTGAACTTCTCATTCCTCGGGGAGAGCTGCGGCTACATCACTGAGGGATGGGAACAGTCTTTCAAGACTCTGCGCACACTGAGAACCAGAGTTAGCCATTTGGTCCACAGACACAAGGCATGGTTTTTATTAACTAATCATCCCTCCCTCGTTGATATGTGATTAACAACAGATTTCTTTCTAGGTCATTTTTGGAGAGACAAACAAATCAAAACAATGGGGGAAAAAAATCCCCAACTATCAACACGGCAGGAACACAGGGAATTCGGTCGAAAGACAAGGAGGGAATATTGCTACCAAACTTTTTGTTGCATAAAATGTGATTTAGACTGGCTATGAATTAAAAAGGAGACAGACTATTTTGAACACAACTATGTGTATATAAATAAATGCGAAGAATTCATAATAGGTCTTAGCACTGAAAATAGAAGCATTCAAAATAAGCCCTTAGCAGGCTTGTCAGAAAGTAACTATGAAAGGAGCTTACAAGTAAGTTATAGATTGTACAATTTGAATATAGATATCATATTGAAATGCAGAGAAATCCACAGAAAATGCTGCATATTTACAGCTATTCATTGTGATCTCAGTAAATTAAAATTCACTGTGCTAATAACAACTCTAAGGGTAGGACATTCCCGCATCATCTGCTTTACATGCATTTATATGACAGGCTTTGTTGTGGTGGTTCTTTTTTTTTTTTTCTTCATTTTAAAGACAGAAGGAGAAAACTGAAAGCACAATATAGATGGCTAGTTAGCTCTTGGTCTTGAAGATGACAGCAGAATGTGAACAGGAAATACAGGCAACTATTCACTTATTCATATTTAAATGACACTTTTTGCTTGTAATTAAGACACTCAAGTCGTGTCTCTGTTCATGAAATTTACATAACTGTACAATAGCTTGCCTAAGTGAACAGCAAATGGTAGTTAACCTTGAAGTGTATTATCTTAATTGAATAAATCTGGCTATAGTTCAATAAATTTAAACAGAAATAAATCTTTAAAATACTAAAATAATTTTTTTAAATGCATTTGCTTTTACATCCTAAGATGGCTTGCTGCTTTTCTTCTAGATTTTTATTTCTGCTGTAACATTGGTCCTTTAAAAAAAAGAAACCATTGCAGAACAACAAAGACATTGATACATGCTTCCTGTTTTCTCCTTATTGTTCGTGGTTTGAGTCAGTGTCACATTCTGGAAAGCCTTGATAAGAATATCAGAATATTGAATCAAAATGTATAACTTGCCTGTTTGAGATAGTCCCTTACCTACTTTCCCTGTCCCTATTGGACTCGTGTTCTTCCCCTCCCCCACCACGTACCAGCTGAGTATCCCATCACACAGTGAGAAACCTAGGTGGGAGAATATAGATTTTTGCATAGGTTAAATAGAAAAGCCACATTCCACCACTCTCCCATTTAAATCAGATTTACATGGGGTGTAAATCCCCTCAGAATAGAGCCATTCACAAAGAGCTCAGAATGATCCCCTCACAACACTGATTACATTAAATCAGTAGCAATCATGTTTCCTGGATTATGTAGTTACAGCAAGAGAAACTGTGCCGTGTATTTATATTTGTGTGAAATAAGTTAATGAGAAGCCACCTGTGCCTTGTATCAGTTTACAAGAAAAAGCAGAGGAACACAGGTGTTTCAGAAATATTGTTGTGTATTTTTACATGAATTTGCAAACACTAAAAATGAACATATTGTTATTAAATGCAGCGACATACACATTTTGAGTGACAATATTTTGGATTTTGTTTGGGCTGTTTTGTAGTTCTTAAAGAACTACAAAAGGCTTGTATCTTGGCCATCAGCAAGAGCTATAATTTGGGTTTTTCTCGCTCCCACAATGTTCACCATTGTACCGTATGCAACACTGACTGTACATGCTCAGTTCTTATCCACATTGCTGGTGAGAAGCATTCACACTGTGAATTACCATTTTTCCCAGCATCTAGTGCTACTCAAAAGACAGCACAATAATACACTAGAAATGCCTTTGTCTGTTAAAACATTATTCTTCATCACTACATGAAAAGCAAATTGTCTTTGTATAGAGGAAGAGTGGCACACAGTAGCTTTGGGAGCTGGGAGAAGGAATTTGTATCAGTAGCTGACCACTCCATAGAAACACAAGCCAGATTCTTCCTCAGTAAGCAGACACATTGATGTTTTGAACCAAATTTTGGCTGTACCTTTTCATGTCATTAATTGTACTAGAATGACTCCAAGATGATAATTTGGTTTTGCCCTTAAGAAGAACATCCAAGGTTTTGGTTTTTTGCTTGAGGTTTGGAGGGGAAAAGAGTACATTTAACAAGAAGCGCTTAATCCCTTGACTTGATGCACCACATCTACAATGAAAGCAAATCAGAAAACCTCATCCTTTCATCAGGATCAATTTGGGAAGACAATAATCAAATGATGAATCATGAAAATTCAAGACCAGCTTTCATTTTTGCAACACAGTTGAACAACCGTACTCAAAATGGATGTGTTCTAACAAGGTTATTGCAATTACGTCTTGAAATTAGGCAAGTAATGGGACAAATATCCTTCAAAGGCTATTCTCAATTTCCCCTATGTTTCCTTTTGCCTTCAAATGGAAAAGTAAAAATCAGTATGCACAAAAATATTCTGTTACAAAAGTTTTAAAACAAATACTTAAAGGACTAGAGAGGGATGCAGCATATTACAATAGTTCCAGATGTTGATGGATTGCAAGAAGAAAAAGAAACTCAGCCAGCAATTCAAAAATTACTCATTCTAGGACAGGAATATACTGACTTACTTTCTCTCCAAAAATGCAGGTAATAAAATCTGCTCATTTTGCTCCTGACAAAGATTATAATTGTAGTTTGCAACCAAGACAGCTGAAATGATTAGTCCTCCCCCAACGAACTGAAGTGGCTCAGTCTGTCTTGGCACAGTCACATGTATTTAGTCTAGATAAATCATACTTTAGAGGCTTATGAAATCCAGCTATTTGAGAATACTCCTAGCAATTCTACACACTCACTGGACTGGTTTGCCAGCACAAGAAGAACTGTACTTCATAACCTTTGAGCAGAGGCTGATTAGGAGAACTCCAGTGGGCATCTGCCCATAGAACCTGTATTCCTCTGCTGGCAAAGATGGATTTGCATCTGACTTCCCAGTTCTGAGAGTTTTTTCCCAAATTTTGGTGGCTTACTGTTCAGTACTTATCTATATGGACAGCTTTACAAAATTAACACATTGTCTAGGAGCTCCCCATAAAGTCACAACACCACCTGCTGAACTTCAAGCTGCTCCTTAGGTTGTTGCCCAGGCATTTCTCATATTAAAAATTTATGCATATTTTATTAATTTTTAGTGAAGCAAAAAATTACATCCTGGATCACTTAAAAATAAATATTTAATATATATTAAAATTTCCAAAGTGTTTTAATCACCTTCCTTAATAAACAGTTTTGCTTCTCTCTTTACTAGTATGTAGGTTCTTTTTAATTGTGTCTGTAACAGCACTTTTCCATTACATGGGCACAGACATGACATAAAATTAGAAATATGAATTACTTTCAATTAAGGAAAGTGAATCAGTTTGAATCTGAAAGCAGAGAATATTCTGGTAGTGGCAGTTGGGCAGATGGGGAGGCACTTAGCAAGCTCCGGGATGTCTGAACACTTGATTCTGGAGACAAACCGCTTCTATTGCCACGAGCTAACCCTGGTCAGGGCACAGTGCGGTGTCCACAGAACCAAAAAAGTGACACAGGACAACTTATCAATATGTGTCCTCACAATTTTACTCCTTTTAGCAGTGCTGGACACTTTTTGGCACAACTGAGATGTAAACTGAGCTTTGTTACAAGCACACCAGTCCCAGTCTGCTGTTTCATTAGAATAACTCACTTCAGTCAGATTACAGAGGTGCTTCCAGGAGAATACTACGTTCCACTGAACACCACTTTCACCAGTTTCAAATGGAAAGTAAGTAGGACAGTGAAGTCATGCTTCAAACTCCTATTACTTGCATTTTTTTTTAATAAGCTTGCAAGATTGGATAGCTACTTCAACTTGAACAGTCACATATAAATCAAGTTGTAGCAGCATTCAGCACCAAAACCTTTGGCAACAGAATGATCTGTTGCTTGCATACCACACACATTAAGTACTTGCAAGTGCTCTAAGTTTTTGTTCATTTTTAACAGCATGTAAAAACCTTGTCTATAGTCGCTATCACCAGCCAGTAGTTCAATTTGATTGGAACCAGTCTGTAAAAGATGAGGAGGCAAAAAAAAAGTAGGTATGAGCAAAAATCAAATTCCTCAAGCTCTGAATGCAATACAGCTGTTTGCAGCTTAATCTCTTCTCCAGAACCTGTTGAAACACACCAATCATAAACTGTAGGAAAGATGAAACTAGCATCTGGAACATCTAGTGTTCAGGAGTATTTGCACAGGTATATGTGTAAGAGCAAAACTTCAAATGTCTAAGTTCTCCACAAAACACAAGCCAGAAGCCAGATGATACACGTCTAAGTGAGATTAAGGTGTGGGGCTTCTAGGGAGAAGGGAAGGTTGGTTTGTGGGTTTTGGGGTTTTTTGGGGTTGTTTGTTGGTCGAGGTTTTTTTGTTTGTTCATTTTTAATTCTGAAAATTTTCTTGGTCAGGGCACTGACAAATCTGACCTCTAAAAATTAGCTTCTATTGCCAACACTAATATTTATGGACACAGACCTGCTTGAGTTCCCTACTTTTAAAAGCAGAATGTTTCCACACAAGAATGCAGGTAATTTGGAACCTTCCCTATGTCTCACTATGTTCCAAGTCGATAAAACATTATGTTTGCTGGATTCAGAATCTCTGTCCCATAGGACAAGTCCCAAGGGCTTCACAACTTCATTCAGACCTGTTTTATCTGAGAGGCAAACTTCCAACATTTCTATCAGTAAGGTGGATTCACAGCCTGGTTAGCAACCCATTTTATGAAACCAGTTGAGTCACTTCCTTCAGTGCACGTATTTGACCTGTAAGCATATTTTTAGGTCAAGCGTCTTGACAGCTCTCCTCAATCCCAGCATTTTTTTACGCATACACTAGCCATTTAAACTGCCTATTTCCAACTCCCAGAAAGCATCCCTGCGAAACACCTGGAGTTTTCTCATGCCACTGGAATAGCTCCTTCAAGAGAGAAACAACAGCTTTCAGCTAGAGAGGAAGAAAAGGAAACCAAAAGCCAAATCACAGCATGCTGCAACCTGCCATCATGGTCTCATCAGAGTAGCATTAACAATTCCAAAGTTTTTATTCCTTTCCAAGCCTGTCCTGCATGGATGGCAAATAGCATGCAAACTTTGTCTTACCTTTCTCACGAAGCAGCACCCTACAAGCAGCACACCTGAGCATGGTTTCTTCACTTTCAGAACACCTGAAAATGTTAATTTCATTTTTATCATGGGGCAGTATGCATATATTTATATATTGTGGGACTATTCCTCTCCAGTCTCTTTCATACTGCCTCTATGTGCATTTGTGCTTGAAGATACCAATTCATTGAAAAAAATGCATTGGAAGGCTTCACTCTTGACTAGAACTCAAAAATATACAAGCCCATTTCTCAGAGACCCATTAAGGCTCCTGTTAGACCCAACAAAAGAATTAGTGATGAAAATGCATTTGAAGTTTAAACTGACTTCAGGGACCTAAAAAAAAATTCCAACACAGAGAGCATGTTTCTGCATGTCTTTGTTGTCTACAGTTGCCATTCTGATACTGTGTCATGTTAGAAACACAGATAGCTACAAAACCAGCTATGCTATGCTGGCAAAGTGCCCCGTGAGCTCAGTGCCCAGGTTTCATCAGAGCATTCATTATCTGTCATCCTCTGAAAAGCAATAAAAGTTTAGAGATGCTTAGTAGCATCTTCCCTGACTTGCATGAAAAGATGCCAAGCAAATACTGATGATAAAAGGTATATCCTTACAGAAGTTAAATCATAGCAAAGAGTTAAAATAAGGCTCTAATTACATGAGTTTATTGCAACTTTTGTTGTTTGGTAAGTCATGGAGAAATCATAGCATCACTTAAACAAGTAGACATTTTAATAGCAACTTCAGAGTTAAAAATTCTCTTAAGTTATAGCTGGTTTAATTTTAAAGAAAGCTACAGAATATGATTCCCCAAAGACTGCAGGGCATTTAGAGTCACAGGTGTATACAAGTTCTTGGAAGAGACACTTATGGACAGTATTCTCATGCATCAAACCTAATACAGGTGCAGTACAAAAGGTATAAACCATGTTATTGTGTGAGGATTAACCCAATACCTTTGATATTAACAGGAGTGTAACCCTCCTGGAAAACAATGGGTTTGATGAAAGCAGCCTTCATCAGAGCTCTTCAATAACATGTTGGTCATCTGACAACTGCTCTTCAGAACAGTCAGTTTCATCCAAATCTACTTCAGCAAAGGTATGGACAGTTGAAATCAAAATTGAAAAAATTGAAAAAAAAAAAAAGATTTTGTCTGCCCTCTTCAGATTGTCAACACTCACACAACATGATTTCTAATTATAGTAAAGGAAAACATTGCATGGGAACATCTCTCTGTCAAAGCATATTACAAATCACTGTAGTTTCAGACCAGCCTGCACAGAACCAGCCTGCAAGAACCCCACAAGACACTTTTGCTTTGTCATGTGGATAAGGTTCAAAGTCAGGAAGCAAGAGAGTTCACTTCTGTCTGAGTTTAGAGGCATGTGAATGTGAGCTGCTGACACAACAGGCAGCAGAGAGTACGAATTTCACCTCGTGGGTGAGGATTCAAGACTGTTGTCTTTATTTTCTTCCCACCCCCACCTATAGTATCCAAACATCCACCCTCCTCTATAGGAATATTGGTTGTCCTTACAAAATCTAAATTCAGTGCAGACAGTCAGAAGACGTGTAATATAGTCTGTAAGGGTCAAAAAATTCTCTACCTTTGAAATAAAATTTTCCAACTGTAAGTGTCAGATAGCAAAGGATTCTTTATCTTCATTGGCCACACAAGTACTTTTGCACATCTGAATTTGTCTAGTGTCAGCTGTTAGCTACTTGCTTGTTATGTTGCATACCATTATTCCATAATCCATTTAATCTCTCATTGCTCAGTGTTGCTGATTAAAGGGGCCAATCCCATATTTCTCCTCCATATTTTGGCCATTCATTCCCACTATCTCCATTGCATCAGTATTAACCAAATAACCAAGTAAACTGAAAGCCAACTAATTCTTTGGTTTATGCAGGTTAGGAAACTCATCTGGCAACAAACTACCCCAGTTTCACCCAGGAAGCACAAAAACCAGAGCTGGCACAAGGGAGTGGCAAAAATAAGCAAATAGATGACAGTGGAAATGCCCTTTTCAGCAGACACATTGAATTATGCCAGATGAAACAGATCAAGGAACTACAGTACCAATCTGTCAAATTAATCACTGTAACACCTCAGTTTGGGAGGGATGTAGAGAATTCTCTGTTAATAGAACACTAAATAAGGACTAGTTGTCCTAAACCACGTGCTTAGCTTCTTCAAAAGATACTGAGAAAACACGTGGGTAAAATACTCCAGTTTGTTACAATGCAGTGATAGCATTCTAATGATCTTGTCTGGCTTTTAAATCTATGCAACTTATGTGAGAACAGTACTACCCTTTCTCAAATACACTGGTATATTAGAAATTTATCAACCCTCTAACAAATTATTTACATTTCTTAAGAAAGAATTTGCACCTCTTATCCATTAGTTTAATCCCTGCTATGAATACCTTAAGAACAGTTACTTGCATTCTGCATTAATTGGCAGACAATAGTTTTCCTTCCTCCATAAGGTGGGAGGGAGGAGTGAAAAAACGAGAGTATCTACCATTAAGGCATTGCTCTTTCATTTCCCAGTGCATACAAAAATCCTAACTGAAGCCACAACTCCATTTTATCCCAACTTTAGCACCGGATGAGCTTTTCATTAAGTCAAAAGACTCTCAATACATGATATATGGGGTCTGCATAAATATAGATAAGGCTTTCACATTTCTGCACCCAGTTTGGTGGTAAAAGTAGGAGTGAGGCCTGCTTTTTTTAAAAAACACAGATCTTCGGTCAAAAATGGTACTTAAATGTCTTTAGAATCCAATCAGTTTTATATGGAACTTCACACTTCTTTCTGTACTGAGTTTTACTAAGATCCTTAAATATATTATAATGAAAAGCTGATTAAAATGACAGGATTTACTGACATCTTGCCACTGAAGAGGGGAAAAAAAAAGGGAATAAAAAAAAATCAAGACTAAAGAAGAATGTTCTACAGGTTTTCACTGCCTCCTGCTGGCCTCAAGGCTAATGTTTTCACAGGCATATGGTGCCAGGGCACTTGCCATTCTCTTGCCCAGGTTGCCACCAAGACAGATTCTCACAATCAAGCCCAGCGAGAAAAGGTCACGCAGTGGGCTTCCAGCTGCCAGGCTCAGCACTGAGCAATAAGCACCAAGGTGCAGTGCTCTTGATCTCACCTCCCAAGCACATGGCTGGCTGATCAAACAGGCCTTTGATCCAGCTGCTTTTGGCACATCAAGCAGGACAAAGGCCGAAGAGCTGCTCCCATGGCTCAGGACCATTATCTAGTGGGGTTTCAAAACTCCTGCTTTGCTCTGATGCAGCCTCACAATCTGACATCCCTTGGCAGCCACAGTCCCTCTCTCAACAGGGGGCTCAAAGCGCCACCAAGGCACTGGCATAGTGCTGACATAACCAGCAGCCTGTTCTGGGCTGGTCCAGTTAGCCCATGTACAGCAGGGTATTGATGCTTGCAAAGCACAAACTGTCTCTGCTGAAGTTAGCTCAGAAATTCACTCAACTCTGTGCACTATCCTGTGGTAACATACAGCAAAAATTTGGGGAAAGTTAGTTTTTATCGCTTTCTCTTACACACACGGCCTTCAACATGTATCCCACAGGCAACATGTATCCCACAGGCACTGTTGCTGTACAAGAAGGTTCAGGTTCCTAAATTCCAAAGAACTCACAGCCAGTGTTTAGCACACATCATCGCAAGTGTTGGCTCTTAATGCTTCATTTCGAAGGTCTTAAATGTTAAATTCTGCTATAAATCATCCCCTCTGGCAAACTTCAAACATCAATAGACTCCTCAAAAGCATCTGGTTTAGTTGTGGGTAGAGAATAAAGTTTTATTCAAACCACAAAGGCCTATAGGAAAAGAAGAATTGAAAATAAATAAATAAAACCCAACCAACAAAACCCTTACAATAATTGGCTTTGCCACCTGCACATAAATCCTAAGGAGTTCAACCGGAATACCCAGTACTTCTTCACGAAACATATTCAAGATTGCAGTTCCAGTTTGAAAGTTCATGATGCCAAGGCCATTTGAAAGCTGTGCTTGAGTTATTCAGTTCATTTATTTTTAAACTGTACAATTTGTTTGATGCTCAAGACACCTCTAAAAACCCCTAAAGAACCTGACTGCAATAAGATACCTCCTGGTCTATTGCACATCCTAAGAAACACATAGACTGCCTCATGAGGAAATCTGAAAAAGAGCTTCTTCCTCACAATGCAGCTTCCCACTTGAACTCAGCCCTCCAGACAATAATTTTCCCTTTCACGCTTCCAAACACCTTCCAGGTTCTCCAAGAAACACCAAGTTCAATCTTTGAATTTCTGAAAAGTCATTAAGATCAGGGCAGACACGGTACTTCCTTTCTTGATTCTGTGAAGTAAAATACAGAACCTTGAGGATTTTAATATTTCTAACAAAAAGTGAAACTTCTGCCTTCCACAGCCACAGAGTTCTACCACTCTTCGTCCCACGATGGCCACCCAGGACTTTTGTGAACAGTATCACAAGCCAGAAGACCACTGGATCATTTCTCTTTTATTTTCTTTTCCAGATCCTGCTTTCTCAAGTGGTAATACCACCAAGTACCACCCTATTTCTGGTTTGGGTGTCATGAATTTCTTCTGTGGGGTTTTTTTAAAATGAAAGATTAAGGCGTAGAGAAACACAAGCTGTTTTGGTGAAGCAGTTGTTGCTGTAAGTACAATTTGCAGTACATAGATTAATTCACGAGTGGTCATAGAATAAAGAGTGAAATATGAAACAAAATGTTACACTGTCACCTGAGGCTGGTGGGATGTAAAGATTTTATATATAAGGATATATACGCATGATTTAATATGTGAGTCTGTGTCTTACACAATTAGGTCTGGGGTCTAAATCATTTAACATGCCTCCCTGACACCACAGTCATGAATTACTCTAAAACATTGAATACAACAAACATTGCTTTGGACCAGGATAATAGAGTGAAGATACACAAAACAAACACATCAATACCTACTTAAGTCCTGCAGTGGTCATACACTATTATATATACACACAGAAAAAGGAGCTTCAAAAGCTGCTTTTGGCAAGAACAACTTTGTTGCCTGTATTCACAGGGCTTCTCATATTTGTTGATGTTTGATTATTAAGCATTTTATTTCTAAGCTCCAATATCCTAAATAGATTATTTGTTTTCAAACCACTGAGATGAGTTAAATTCTGCTCTACTTATGCTCCCTCCATTCTCCTTACACCTGAGAAAAATCAATGCAGTCTTTAAATTTTTTTAATAATTTCTGATTAATCATAAGCTAAATGTTACTATTTACAAAAGATCAAGCAGATCTCAAAGTTGTTTGAAGCTATAGCAAGTGCTTGTTCTTTCCAAGAGCATCCCAGCAAACAGGGCTTATGAGGTATATTCCTGCTAGTTATAAGTGTACAGGGCCTTCTTCTAAATATTAATACCTCACTTTTTCTTGAACATTTAGAGGGAAAAAAATCTTTAAGTATTCGGCAACATACAGAAACTTCACCTCAAAAGATAATTCAATCAGGCTTGCTACTATGCAATCTATTTGCAGTATCTCTGTAACTATGCAGCTGCAAGCATATGAGCCCTTACCAACACAAAGGCAAAGATTGGGAAACTAAAAATGGAAGTCTGCTCTGAAATAAAGGGTTATATATACAGGACTTTTTTTTTACATCTCCATTCTGAGTTTTATCCAAAAGAGAAAGATCAGTCCCTTATTTCCTATTTATCACAATCCTGCAGGAACAATATCCCCTGTGGCATGTGGCTATATTTTCCAAGCACAAAGAGGAAATAGTGCAGAGAATTTCATTCATCTCTGTATCTTTAGCTGTCCAAAAGTCAGCATCTAATCTTAACTAGACATCTAGGCTGCCTCAACAGAGAGAGAAGCATCTCCAGACAGTGATTCATCTCACCAGAAAACTATTTCAGCTGGGGTGGGGGGAACAACCTGCACAGGTACCTGGAGAGCATGATCACTCTTCTCTGACCAGAAAGGGGCCATCCTGATGAGCATTCCCAAACTCTTAAAGAGCATCATGGAATCACCACATGTCCACGTGGCTCTGTGTCACAACACAAGGTGTTTACATCTGAGCAAGATGAAAACTGGGTAGCTGAGGGGCTGACATCAACCCCCATCACAACAGAACACCACACACAGGCACTACTACAGAGCCATCCTAAGATCTCCCAAACCACATGGAATTCCAGCTGTAGGTGGATTGTTGCTTCTTTGTAAGATAGCTTAGGACTGTTTGTCTGGACCACAATCATCACCGCAATTTCTGACAGAGAGGTTACAAAACCTCATTCACAGAGCCTTGTAAAGCAGCAGAGTTCTCTGGTTGCTCAGTTATTTGGCTTTCCAGCTGCAGAAGAGCATGAACACCATGGATTGCTGTTGGGTAATAAACAAGCCTCTCACCAGTCTTCAGAGCCATAAAGAACCTGCAGCTGCCAGCGCGGCTCTCTCCATCATCCTCCAGCTACAAAGAAACCTCCTGTTTAAGGCGCACTCTTCTGGCAGGTTCCTTTTTCACACCACATTCAGTAACCCGCGGCCTGAACTGATAGTTTTTCCTCCAGTGAGCTCATTCCATGTAAAGATCAGGATGTTTATCTCCTATCACAAAGAGCAATCAAGCAAGGAATTTGACATTCTGATCCATCTAGCAAAAGATACATTATCCCCAAATATCTCCTTCCCATCCTGAAACCTTATTACTGAAACTGCTGCTATGATCTGCAATTAGAAAATGCCTGTATCTGCTGAGAATTGCTTACACAAAGTGTCCCAAACACAAGCAGCACACAGAAGGAGTGCTCTTAAGGACATTTAAATAAAACCATGATCATTGGGTAAACTAGTCCTCTCAGAAGGAAAGCAATGATATATAAACCACAGATCACAATTCAAAACTGTCATAGCTCAATGGCACCTGGAAGGCACCTGCCAAACTGAAGCTTTCATTTTCACCTACAGAAGAAGGCAGATTTCACAGTGTGGAATTAGTGCTTTACAACAGCGTTTGACTGTTGCTCAAGAGTCCAGCCTTAAATGCAGGAATCTCCACCATCTAGGAGGAATTGATGCAACAAGGATTCTGACATCCCCCAAAGAGGATGAGATAGGGTTTCAGATGCATCTGAGGGGGAAAATGGGACTTTCAGCAGGTTGGGATGTTGGTATTACTAAAAAATGTCTTTCAGCAGTATGCAGGTAACATGTTCCACAAGTACAGTTCTCAAATTAAACAAAAATGCAGGACAAGGAAAAAAACACAATTTTTTAAACATTCAGATCTTGTTTCCAAGGGATCCTTGAAGATCAAAAGGCAGAAGTCAGATGCACCATTTGAACAGCAAGCTCAGTACATGCTTCAAAGCTCAGAAAACCAGAAGTTGCCCAACTGGAAGTTAAATTTGATTTATTCAGCAGCATTGGACTGGGAGGGGCACAGCAGCTTCTCTGTATTTCACAATGGAAACTCTTCTTTATTCATTCTGCCTAATTATATACTGACACTGGGAAATTACATTATGAGGGCAGTAACTTCACTAAATAATTGTCACTCAAAGACACTCTGTAATGCTTTGTGATGTCTCCCAAAGCAGGCTATCCAAAGACTGGAGACAGTTTTATGCCAGAACAATTGGTTCATATATGATTGAAGCATTTTGTTTTCTACAGCTTCACGTTATAAAGGCAGCTGCAACACCTGTTGGCCTAAGACATCTCATGTGTGTTTCATTTATCTATTGGATCAGCCACTGGAAACCTGGCCCCAACACTAAAACTGAGATTACGAAAACTGGCCAGACTTAAGAGCATTTGTCTTTGGCCTGACTGGAGTTAACAGAATGTTTGTCTAAGAAACCAGACAAAAGTTGCATTTTAGGTCTCAAGAGCTTGGATCTTATCTTGCAGTTTAACCATTGAACTAGCACAACTAGAGCCATGGAACACTGGGTACCAGCCTGCGAGAGCTAGCCACGTGATGTCCATGATTCACCAGTCAGGCAGGAGAAAAGCAGGAGATCGGGTGGGTTCATCTGAGAAAACGTGGGTTTGAGGAATGGACAAAGACAGCCACTGAGGTCCCAAAGACTATTAGCAATACAGCAATTAAATGAATTAACAAAGATGTTTCAGGCTTTACCTGCTCGAGACTCTGACCTAGTCAAATTTTCAAGGTTATCCATCATTGGATATTCTGATGTCTACTCTGAATGGAGGAAAGGATGCAGAGCAAAGACCCTGAAATGTTACCTGTATGTTTGAATAATCAGATTTTTCAAGATCAGCCCTTAATATTGGAAGGCATCAGGCAAGAATTTAAAGAGTAGGAGAGTCAGCACCCTTGGTCTTTCAAATCAACAAGAGACTCCCCATAGAATTACATCTAATACGCCTTAGGATGCTAGTTCTAGTTAGTCGCTCACTTTAATGTTTCTGTGGTAGCATGCAGTAGGTTTTCTGACATGCACTATTATAGACAGCAACTACTCTGTCAAGGCTGCCTTGAAATGTGTTTTCAAAGGAAAGGAGAAATAAAAATCCTGCACTTACTCTTGCTTGTAACACTATCCTTCTGAGATGTTGCTACTCCAGATCTGAAGGTGAAAAAAGAATGCATCTGAAAGGCATTGTGGCAAAACAAAAGCACAGCCATTTAAAAGCAAATAAAGACGCAGTTACCTGTTTTTACTAGTGTTCATTATTCAGACTCCAAAAAAATACTACATAGATGAACACTGCTTGCTTCACTCACAGAGACAAGAGGATTTATTTGTGTCTATACATTCATAAAGCTTGTGTATAGGCATACACATACACTCTTTTAGTAAGCCTCAACTTCTTTTACAGTAAGATTTCCAGACCCTAATTATCACCTCAAATATTTTTGTAAATGGCTCATATAAAGTTCTTGTCCAAGTTGATATTCTTATCTTTCCCTCATGAAATTATCCTTTAAATAAAACCTTTTTATCCATGCTTCACATCGCAATTCTCCTTGGTCCCTGTGACACACAATGATGCTCCAGCAATACTCTGGGCATGGTGTGATAATGTATTGGCACAGGCCCTTGAAAGAATAAACAAAGCAGAGTAAGCATACTTTCTGTTTACTTGCATGGGAAGATTAGCTCGGTACTAGATCTTCTGGCTGTGGTGACTAATTGTGGTTTGCTCATCTGTGCAGATTTGCTAAGAAAGTTCCTGGTAGGCACTATACATTGGAACTGCTTAACACCAAATATGAGCTGAGATTATCCCAGTGTGCTGTTTGATGCCATATGATCCCACACTGACTAAACTCCTAGTGACTTCAAAGGAAAGTTTACCTCAATTGCACGTTTCTGGTCAGCACTTGTACTCAAGCACAATTGTAAAACATGATAAAAGTGAAGCTGCAAAAGATTTAGGCTAAAGATTAAGCCAATTCTAGGAACCTTTATTTGGTAACTCTTTTTTTTTTTTTGCAGATGATAAAAGTGGTTCCACACATAATGAGACAGAAAGAATAATCAAACCTGCAGCCTAAAATATTTTACATGCCCACACCTTTTTGTAGATAACTTACTGATACTCGTTTCAGCCATTGCTCTCTTTGTGTAATATTCCCTGGTTTAATTACTGAGAATAGAAAACTTCTGATTACCCTGCATTAGGGGAATCACAGCAAAATGCAGCTGCTTTATGGTCAGTTTTCCATTTCTATCATCTCTCTGAGCATCTGTGCACAATGTTAGTGATTATGAGTTGTACCATTCATTCCCCAGCAGGAGAAACAGTGCCAGAAATTCTGCTGTGTGTTTTGCTTGGCAAAAAATAGAAATCCCTCTGGAAAAAGAAAAGGGAATGAAAGCAGGGAAAAAAAAAAAGCAGGTACCCGAGTCTGTTGCATTTTTCTTTTGGTTTTGCTCAGAACAAGTTTCCAAGTGCAAGCAGGTGAAAACAAGTCTTGCATGGTTCCAACATTATGACGGAACAATAGGAAGATTTAAGTGTGGCCATACACTGTGATATAGCTTGACTCTCACAAGCTGACAGACATTTCTGGTTAATTTTACTCTTTTCCCCAATCTTCAAAATAATTGAACATTGGAGTACGAATCAAAGAACATATGTTTTTCCATCAGACTTACAGTTTTGAAAAGATCTGAGGATTCATTTTGAATTTATGTCAGAGAACTTCAAATAAAGAAATATTTTTGGACCATAGTGCCTAGCAATGAAACTACCTAGCGACGGATAATGAAAAAATATCATCTTTTTTTTAAGTCAGAGTAAGGCAGTTATCATATAACAGTTTCTTATACTAACTTTTATAATTATTGGAAAGATATTTCTGTAAAAACAGCATAGATTTTTTTTCCCCTTGTTTTAGTAGATTTTAAGAAGATTTTGGGGACAGAAAGCATCTCTGAAAACTATCTGATCATTTATGAATTTACAAGTACCCTCTAATGCCCCCCCCTAAAGCCAATGACCCTTCTTCAACTTAAGAATGTAATAAGATCCCTATAGTGACAGGTGTAGCATACAGCAACAGACCCAAGTCTTCCTTTTTTCATATAAAAGAACTTTCAACAAGAGGTTAAAGCTCCCTGTGTATAGTGCCCTGATTAAATACCTTACCAATGAATATCCTCCTTCCAGCCAGCAGCAATTTTAGATTTCCTTGTAGCATATTATCTTTCTTAAAGATTCTGGTATGCTTGTTTTTATGCTTCCATTCAAACACATGGCAGCAGTGGGACAGCAGGTTTCAAACCTGCACACCCTGACATCCTATAAGTCTGCCCTCATAGGATGAGTGCAGTAAAAAAATTGAACTGCTAAAAATCCTGCTCAAAGGAATCCACCTCTGGTGCTATAGAAGGACAGTAAAGTCACCAGGGAGTGTCAGGTCAGCATGGCCAGGCAGCAAACCCCATGGGTATCAGGGTGCATAGCAAACCATGGTGCCCTGATTTGTACCTGGATTTAAAGGAGCATTCACACAGGTTCAGAACAGGGTAACTGAAATGACAGCATAAAGACACAATTGACTTCTGGCCTCCCCACAGGAAAAGCCTGGCCAGCCTCAAGGATAAGAGGACTCAGTGTTTAGTCTTTTTAATTAGCTGTTTTTCCTCAGTACCCTTTTAATTATTTTTACATGGTACCCACTAGGGAGGCTGCATGGAATTCATTTTTCTTTAGGGAAGAGAGATCTTGGGGCCCCTGGCAGCATCCTTCTAGTTTGCTTTCTCTGAGACTGGTCTCTCTACCAGTAAAATCAGCAGGACCATGGGAGTTAATAAGCAGCTGGCCAGATGGTGCCTGTCCAAAGGTGTTGGCTTTGTAGACAACTGGAACTTCTCTTTGGGAATAAAATCAGTGATACAGGAGAGCCAGCCTGCATTTCAATCAAGTACAAGCAGGCAGACTATTAGTGGAGATAATTACCTTGCCTTTTTTTCCCCTCCTTCCCCCTCCCTTTCCCAAGACCAGTGGATACAGACCTGGGGAGTGAGAAACAAAGGATTCCCAGGGTTAAAAAGAACATTCTTCCAAACACCATAAGCAGAAAGCTAAGTGTTATTTATTCAGATGCAGAATTCAACAATTACACCCCCACTGCTGAGTTAATACCTATGAAATAATGAAATGGCATGCAGCAAAAAAAGCTTTTGATACCAATCACTTAAAAACAAGTTAAAGACAAACTCCATTGGTTTTTGCTAATCAGGCCACTCTTATGGCTTTGTGACCATTATCACAAGGTACTTCAAGTGATGATGATGCAGCCCTGACCATGCCACCAGCTATGTGGCTGTCTCAACTAACATCATGTTCACATTCCAATAAGGAAAGTGCCTCAGTGCAGCTCAGGCCTGAAGGGAGAATCTACCTAGACATCAAAACACACAAAGTCACTGAGTTTAATTGCACATCAGAAAAACATCTACATGGTTACAAAAGAACTTTTCTGCCAGAGTATTAAGAAAATAGCATGAGGCTGTTGATTTTTTTTCTCTTCAGAGAAATATGAGAGCTAAGATAGTAAGTAGGAGTTTGAGCTTGTTTTCCTTTTTTACCACACACACAGGGCTACCACAAACCAGTCACTTCTTCTGTAGCCTTGCTCTTCCTCTCTGAAAGGCAGAACACAGGTTATCTTAGTGTGGTGCCTTTGGGATACAGACCTTAATGATCCTCAAAAACTGGAGTTACCAAGAAACTCAACACTAGTGCTGATGCAGAATCAAAGTAAGGACTTGCATGAACTCTTTACTCCTTCCTTGAAACAGGGTGGAACTAATTTGCTGTTCCAGAAAGTTCCCTCTGCCTGTAAATACATGCTTGCTTTCAGAAAGCTTCTTCTTTAGGCAACACTAGGATCTATTCCAGCTATCCCACTGACACCACTCCACAAAAGGTGTGTAAATTTGGAGAGATGACAGGCAAGTTCCCTCAGAGCTGCAGTCTTCAAATGCTACAGTTCTTAAGCCCCTTCTTACCATCCCATAGCACAACCATGTAAGCTTGCTCTGTTTGCACTGTTGTTAAGAAAATATATCAATGAAATAGTCAGAATGTTTGCACCTCTCTAGTAGTGGGAGGCAATTACCTGCTCTTTACTACCTGAAAGAGCTTCTGGAGTTGGAAGCTTCTGGGTAAGAGCAAGTTCTCTGAAAACAGACTGTTCTGACAGTATTGAGGCCAGCAGAGGAATGCAACTCATTCCAAATTCACATTGTTTCCTGCTCCATCATGTATTTAAGTTCCCACATGCAGAGCCTGACTGCAGTACATACCCCTTTCTAGGAGGAAAAGAAAAAAGATGAAGGAAAAAAAAAAGCTCTCTCCTCAAGTATCTTGGTGAATAGATCCATTGCACAGTAATCCAGATTATTCATAAATCCTAATTTAAAAGGATTAATTTTTTTTTGCACATTACTAGGCCAATATGAATAGCCTTTTCAGAATCCTCACTGACAAGTGCAAACTGAAAGCTGCTTTGTAGTCTCCATGTTTCTCATGCAAGATTCATACGAGGTAAACAATCAAATTATCAACATTGCATTGTGTCCAAAACTGCCACCAGTTAGAATAGACTTACAGAGAATGTTCCTACACTGAATGCAGAAAATATTTTCTGCAATGTCAAGTAAATCCTCCATTCAGATGACCTATGAATAGCAGCATTTGTGAAAAGCACAAAACCAGAAAAACCACTAGCACACTTTCCTGTGCTTTCATGCCCTGACACTTCTCTCACCATATTATCCTCCTTTCCCATCTGTGTAATGCCAATCACAGTATAAAAATTCAACTGAAGATAGATCCTCAGAGTCCACATAACAGAAGTTTTGCATGACTGCATTAATTTCTAAGTTACAAATCTGTGATTTGTCTTCCTCCTTCCCAGCTCTCACAAATGGACATCATATGTTCACTAATGCCATTCTCTCCTTTTAAAAATCCCATACAGATTTATCTGCCATCTCTGTTTGCAACTCTATCCCTAACATAATGGATCATAGCCTTTAAATAACAAAATTAAATTACTAGGGGGAAAAAAAATCACACAGAGAAAAGTATTAGAACAAAAGACTCCATGGTAAGATGTATTCATCAGCTTCTCATCAACTGCAGCTCTCTTTTCCTAACACTTGAGTTACTCCTCTACTTAAACTGCAATATGAATGCAGGCTTGTATCTTCATGTAATTAAGGAAATGTCTCTGCTTTGCTGATGCACTCTGCCATAATATACAAATAGCACAACAGGATTAATCTGCCACCTCTGACACCTTGTCCATTACAGAATCCTTGACTCAAACTCATTCAGGTGAGAAGGGCCTCAAGAAGCCTGTTATCCAACTAATCCCTCAAAAAGGTCAGCTAGAATCAAACCAGCGTACTCAGGGTTTTATTCAGTTGAGCCTTGAAAGCCTCCAGCAATGGAGGGCCTCCAAGCAATCTATTCCATTTCCTGACTGTTCTCACAGGGAAGGTGATTCTCCTCCAAGACAGTCCATGACACTGGTTCTCACTCACTTCCTACATCTATGCAGATATTTGCTCCTAGAGGACTCCCTCCATGCTTTTCCCACAGAGTGAAGGTAGGGTGGGGAGCCTTCAGGTCACTGTATGTATCACTTTTAATGTTTCCTGGAGATGGATACAACATTTGGCTTTGTCCAGGACTAGGGGCTCTTCCCCAGTCTCCATGACTATTCAAAGACCCCACATTCACACAGACATGAACCAGTTCTTTCAGCAGTCTTTAATGCAGCCTGTTCTGTCCCACTGATTCAGATGGCTCAAGTTCTCCGAAGTATTCCCTGACATGCTCCTTGTCCCTTGATGGGGCTCAATGTCCTTCTTGAACTCTTTCATTAAGAACAGAGGCCTGTGAAACCTCACTGGTGAGGACTGAGGCACAAGGGACAAAGGTACCTCAGCCTTACCTGTGCCCTGTGCCACTAATTCACACATCCAACTCAGAAACAAGCCCCATTCTTGTCCCAGAACCTTGTGACTGTTCATACACACTCCATCCTTGTCCCAAACCTTGTGGCTAATCTTGGTACACTCAGCATACCCTGTCAGTACCACTGGTGCTCAGGTGGATATGCAGCAGGAAGGGACAGCCAAAAAGACAGACAAGCCTCAGCAGACTTCCCACAGCATCCCAAGTCTGAGCAGCTGGTAGGCACCAAACCCACAAAGGCTTCAGGTCAGTGTGGTAGATAGGTGCCTCCATCCCACACATGAGAGATTCTCCAGCAACTATCACCCTCCTCTTTCTCTTTGTGCAGAAACAGATAAATTAAACTGTATCTAACACCTCCCCTGAAGGCCATGTTTTCAGGGCATAGCACCTATTCTGTAACTACAGAATAAGCCTGCTGCGGGTGCAGAATTTCAGGGCTTTGGGAGAGAGGATTCCAGAATAGTAAAGAAGATAAACAACTGATTAAATGAAAGAACTATTTGTCTTAATACAATTGTTGTTTAAAAAAACCCCAAACCAACAACTTCCTATATATGTATAAAAAGCTCAAATTAAATTAAAATTTAATGCTTAATTAAAAAGACAAAACATTTGCACAATTCTTACCTAATGAATGACCCTGCAAGAACAGCAATATAAGAGTTCCCCACCTGAACGAGTTTCAGCCATCTCTCTTCATGCTCCCTGCACATGCATTTAGGAAAAGCATTCCC
Source organism: Agelaius phoeniceus (assembly GCF_051311805.1). Lineage (NCBI taxonomy): Eukaryota > Metazoa > Chordata > Aves > Passeriformes > Icteridae > Agelaius > Agelaius phoeniceus. The sequence goes on along the minus strand of NC_135265.1, from coordinate 63,358,362 downwards.
CTCCCTCCTGCACCAAGTCATACACAATTGGTTTGTTACCTCTCAACAGCCTCCTTCAAAGTAACACCAGTATAATTATTTTGTTTGTAATGAATTTCCTGGGTAGAACAGACTGGAACAAAGCAAACACTCTGCAGATAGAAACAGGGATTCAACCCCACAGCTCAGTCCACCATGGTTGCATTTAATATTGAAGCCTTTGCCAGAACAGCAAGTGATACTGCACTTAACCATGATAACTCACAACCATTAACCATGACCAAAAGTACATAGAAACAAATGATGAAAAATACACCATTTTATACCAGACTGCAGGCATTGGAAGTTTACACTAGATCAGGTTGTATTACAGACCAGAACTAGTTTCCAGAAATTAGGAATAAAACTTCATAGAACTATACTTTTACAGCCTTTACCTCATACAATAATGACCACTGCATTATCTCCCAATGATATTGAAGCATCCCTTATGCTTTCTAACTAGCAATAATGACCAGCAGAAACCAAATTTCATTGCAAGTTGATTCATTAAATTGTGGATTTGTTATATGCTCATCTAGATAAGCAGTGGAATTTTAGCAAGCTGTTATCTAAGATATAGGTGACATTTTAAGGCCAAAATAATTACATGCAATTGAGCCCTTTTCCCTAAGCCTGTTCATAGGATCATTTAGCAGGTAGTGTGCATTGGGTCTGGCTGAGATGGAGTTAATTCTCTCTACAGCAGCCCTCCAGAGCTGTGCTTTGCATTGGTTGCTGGAAAAGTGCTGCTAACACTCCTGTGTTTGGCTCTGCTGAGCAGGGCTGGCACAGCATCAGCACTGTCTCCCCAAAATTTACCAGTAGGCTGCAGGTGGGAGATATCTCAGGAGGGGACACAGCCAAACTGACAGCTGACCCAAACTGACCAAAGGGATATTCCACACCATATGAGTTCAGCTCAGATATAAAAGCTAAATTAAAAGGGGAGGAAATGGCAGGGGCTATTTGTTACTTATAGCCCTTTCCTTCCAGAGCAACTGCTTCCTGGGAAGTGACAGGACATCACTTGCTGATGGGAAGTAGAGAATAAAATTTTAGTTGGTTTGGGTTGGGGTTTTTTTTACCTTTCATTGCACATGCACAATCTCCACTTTTTCTTTATTAAATTGCCTTTGCCTTGACCTGTGAGGGTTCATCCTATTTTCTTCCCTCTGTTCTGCTGCAAAGGGGAGTGATGGAGCAGCTTGGCAGGTACCTGGTGTCAAGCCAAGGTCAACCCACCACAAAACATTAGCTTAGACAGCATCACTTCAGTAGTTTTGTGGTCTACTTATGCAGCTAAAGTTACACAGGCCCAAGGCATCTGAAAGGGCCAGAGTAAACCAGCAGAATGGTCCGAAAGGTCAAAGGTCTGGTCTGAAACTGAAGGCTGTGTAGGGCAACCATTGGTATGGCATTTTCAGCTAAAGCACAGACTAGAAGGACTCTGTTTATCTGTTTGTATATCAGTTTCAACCTGTACAGGAATATCAATTACTTTTCAAGGATAGCCCTCACCTTGTTATTTCAAAAGTGAGGAGTGATAACAGCATATGTTGATTTTCTTATCTTTCTCACAAAAAGTCACAACTTAAAATAAACAGTACCCTTGCATCTCACAGAGAAAAGGACATTTATTCCCCAGAATTTTTAAAGGTGTGAAATTCAATTTAATAATAACAACAGGTATATTAAATAACAAAGCTCTAGAAAATATATGTAATTAGGTGAGAACATGGTCATTTAAGCAGATATTTCTATTGAATCTTTGCTAGACTCCATGCTTGTCACCAAATTAGATGTTGTCCCATGGTATGCATTATAAATGAGGCAATTCATTTCATGAGGTTTATAACCAGTGACTGGAATTATAATCAACAATATATATTAGTGCCTTCTAATATCTACAATATTTTTGAGCTTATTATGAGTTCATGTTAGTTGCATGTGACAGTAACTCCCCTGTCTTTGTACAGACTGATTTATGCTGGGGTGCACAAGAATAAAGTCTTCAAATTTACATGAAATACTTTGGTGCTTAAATATGTTTTTAAGGTACACATTATTTTCAGATCATTTACATACTGCAAGGTATTTGCCAAAACCAGAAAAATGGGATTACTTTTGTTTTTAAATGGCTATCATCCTTTACAAACTGCAACCTTTCCATTTGCATAAAGCTGAAGGTCATTTAGTCCCTTAGCCCCCAGAAACAGCAAAGGAATGAGACTATTATTTTTTTCTTTTTTGAAGCTACACATTGCAATACATGCAACAATCCTGGCTCTCTTCTGCAAGTTTGATTTAAGAAAACAAAATACATCTTTTCCTACACCTATCATTGAATCACACCAAGGAGTTTTTCCATTTCTCTCAGCAGGAAATGCCCCCACCTTCAACAGCTGTAATCATTTAAAATGCATCACAGTAATCTTATCCCATAGGTATCTACTGAAATTTTCTACCATACACATCAGATGCATTCCCTATTCACATGTCAAAGAAATAGTAAAATTATAGCTTAAGTGCCACAAAAGCAACAAAAAAAAGAACAACAAAGAAAAAGCAACAAAAAAGAAAGAATTTCTGCAAAGTCAGCATCCCTACAGAAACTTAGTGGGGGTGGGAATTTTTTTTTGGGCAACACATTTAGACATTGGGTTGCACCTAAAGTTACAGAAAAGCAGGGTTTCTCATTGACAGGAAATTCCAGGCTCCAGGACAAGCAAGACTAAAATATGGAAGTATTAACCTCTATACAAACCAGAAACATAAAGAAACTCAGTCATATTGCCCAGGGAAAACTCCCAGCACTACAGAACCACAGTGAAATTAAGCCTTGCTAATCTTCCCTCTCTTCCTTAAATATCTGCTGCTGTATTAAGTGATATTCTCAGTTTTCTTGATCAGGTACAAAAGCTCCCTGTACCTACAGCTTTCAATCTGCCCTTGATGCATACTGTCCCAGAATCACTGTCCTTGGAAACTCTTCCCAGGTTTGCCATTCCTTAAATCCTGCCTCTGAGACCTCCAAGGCTCATTCTACAGAGACAAGGCCAAACCCACATGAAACCCAATCTCATCTGATTCCTGGCATGGGAGCACAAAGCATGGAAATTCTAGTTGAGCTATCCAATCCTATATCTCTGCAAAATTTCCCATTCCCAAGAAAGCCTGCTTAGCAGGTTTGCTGCACAGTGACACGACCCGGAATCCTGACAAGCAGAGTGCCACAAGACTGATGAGGCAAGGCTTTCAAGATACCCAGCTCAAAGGCAGAACTAAGAACTGGACAATTCTGACCTTAACACCACAAGAGTTCACATTAATCCTATCTCAGATCCTGCTGAATGGAAATCCCACTGCTCTAAAAATGTTACAAAGAAAACATTCCAGGCTTAAGAAGGTGACATTCTTCTGAACACATCCAGTTTCTTCTGTTTATCTCCAAATATTTGTCCACACTCAGCAGCATCTTGGCTCAGTGTGTCATTTTCTGCACATTGATCCACTAGGCTGATTAGAAGAGAGATGGAAAACTTTTGTTAACAGGAAAAGGTTTTCCAACTAATATCCAAGAATTGAGCTGATCTTCAAATGCTCTGTTTAACTAAGTTCCAGCCAAAGCTTTCAGGTATAAGACTGGTTATTTCACACAACTGTGAAACAAGGGACAAGAACAACATTCAACAGTAAACTTAGGGATTATAAGAAATCCGGTGTGTTTCAAACATTAATCATATTCTTACTAAGATTCTCAATAACACATGTGAAAGCTGGAAACATAGGGAATCATTCTAACCTCTGAAGAATATTTTGACTTGATGGGATATAAAAATAGTTTTACAACTATGTAAATATAGCAGAACCACATATACTCAAAGAGATTATTTCTACTATTGCAAATAATTACATTGTCTAGGCCACTCAAATATGATGTTAAAACACCTAGCTAGAAAAAGACATTGATTGGGTTTCTTGTTACAATAAGCATAAATCTAGAGTATTGCTACTGAAGCCAGAGTTCCTGCCTAGCAGTGCCAAAGCAGCACAAGTGTACCACTATCTTACTGAAATTCTTTAACTTCTCCTGTCTTGAAAGTTGCAGTAGAGAAATAAAAATAAACCACTCCATAATCACACAGTAGAAATCCATAATGACGTCAATTTTTTATACCAAGACTCTGAAGAGCAAGACTTACTCAGCATGAAGACAAAGGCAGAAAAACCTGTCCTGTACTGGAGGAGATACACAAGACAGAAGACTCAGCACATCCATTTCATACATGGAGGCTGAGGTGTAGAAACACTAAACATTTCTTGTTCTTTTAACAGCTTTGCAGCAAGTCCATGATCAGTCTGAAACAGGATGATATACAAACACTGAAATTTCATACTTAAAATAAACATGCAAGATCAGTTGATCAAGAAAACACAGAAGGTGTTAAGCCATGAACCAAGAAAAACACCTTCTCTTTCAAGCCAGAGATTTAGGAGAAAAGAGAAAAAATGAGTTGGTGATTAGCTGCTGTAAAAAGTGAACAGCAACACAAATCATTAACATCTTGGCCTTAAAAAGATTTTACAGCATAGTCACTAGCATTCAGCAAAAGGGGAAAAAACCCATGTCACTGCAAAGCCATAAATAAATTATTGGGACATCAACTGAGGTGAAGGCTTTTTTGAAGAATACAATAAAAGGCCAAAGGCTATAGACTTGTCACATCAAACCAGGGAAGGTCAGTTTCCTAGAACATGAAATAATAAATGATAAGAGAAGGCATGAGGTAGTCTCCCACATGACTTTCTGACTTGGACAGGGATGCCAAAGGACTTAGAAAAAAGGGATTTAATTCTTTGCAGACCACTGTGTTTGGACAGCTCTGATGTCTCTTTGTTTGCTTCCTCCTTGAAACCCTCCACCTCTGACTAGTATTATTTACCCTTACCCACACTGATATCTGTCAGCTGGGCTCTCAGAGCAATTTAACTGGTATGTCCTCAACTGGCCACTCATGCTCAAAAGGACACTACTGTTCCCTGAGCTTCTCAGCTATTTCCTATGCACAAACACAGCTATTCACTTACAATATTCATATGTGGCTTCTGCCACACTGTGCTTGATTCTCCACTACAGATTTCCAGGAAGCAATCTCACAGCTGAGCAATCATGACTCCCAGTGCAATAAAGTGCCACACTTGGCTCCCTTCAACAGATAGTGCCTTCTCTACAGCATCTAGAGAACGAGCAAGGATGTTCTTTATATGAAACATGCATGGAGGAATAGACCACCAACACACACCCTGTATTTTTAAAGTTTTATTCTTTGTCCCTTTAAAACAGAAACAAGTGTTTCTGGAGAGTGTTTAACAGGATTTGAAATATGAAAAGCAGCAGATTTTATATGGTGTGCAGAAGTCACAGAAATACAGATATTTTTGCCTTATACAGCAAATTGATTTGTGCTAAAACAGCTACAGAGCAAGCTAGTCTCAAAACATACACTTAAGGCAAGTTTGCTGTTTTCAGTACTCGCAGACCCTAAAAATGAGATTCCATTCTTGATACCTGGAATTGAAAATATGAGCCACTTATGACCTACAGCCATGTCTTATGACTTATAGCTATAAGAACACAGCATAGTAGTAGGGACTGGTGTTCTGGCAGAGGTATCTGATATGAAATTTTAAAATTAGCAAGGAAGTCCAAATCACCCCATATAGTAAAATGGCATTCAGAAGCTTCCCATAAGCAAAACTGTATAGAGTGAACTACTTTTGACTGTACAATATAAGAGCTTCTCTTAAAACTTCTTTTACAAAACATCTTTTTCTTCTGAAATTCCTTTCCAAATACTCTTGGACAGGTTGAGAATCCTCCTCAAGTCCCAGATGCAGAAGACTTTTTCTTCAGCTGTTATTATGCAGAATATAAGAATCCAAGTAAGGTTTTCAGCCTTTTTAGGGAACTGGAGTCTGTATCAGTCTGTATCTATTTCATGAGGATCATTCTGAAAACAGACCTGTGAATGCCTATCTTCACTCAGATGAATAATGACAGTGAAGTCCTGCAACACATGAAGGCATGTCTTGCTAAACCAGGAAGGGGAAAGAGGCTTACTTCAGTCACCATACATATTTGCCTTAAGACAAGGCTGTACTGAGAAACACCTTCTATGACTATGCTCAAAGAACTGCTACTTCGATCCAAGCCTGCCCTGTACAGCTCCACTACTTGCATATCCAAGTTCCTAGTGATTCATGGAAACAGCACAGATCCCTCTCCCTGAGTCAGGCTGAGATGAGCTTCCCAAGGTGGTGGAAGCCACCAGCATTCTTCACCAGTTTCCCACTCTGCAGAGGGGACTGGTTTGTTTTCTACAGCATCAGGAAAGGGTATAACACAAACAGGACTTCTTCAACTGGGGTGCCTTGTGCTCTCCTCCTTTCAAACATTCAGGCCATTTAGCTCTCAGGTATTTGTGTAGACCCAGAAGAACAGGGATTCTGATTTTGTAAGCCCATGCACAGGGTGCAGCATTCATCAACAGCTGTAGGGAAAAATCATACACGTCTAAATGGAGGCCAAACACTAATTCTGCTCTCACTACAATCAAAGAAAATAATCTTCATTGATTTCACAGTGCTGCTGCCAGATGATATCCTTTCATTCTATTATCTGCCTCCTGTCCCCAAAAGTCTACCCATCACACTTGATAGTATCTCTACAGAGTTGTAAGGGCTGCAGAGACCTTTCTGGTGATTTTCAGACAGACATCTACAATGAACACAGGCAATCATCTACCCCGAGTTAGGCCAAATGAGCTCTCCAATATTACTCAGGTATTGTATTGCTACCACAAGAAGTCGGGTCTAGGGCTTGGAAAAGAGGTTTTAGGATTTTATCAGTTTCCAGGGCTTTTGTCATAGCTTCACATTTTATTACCACAATCTTAATTTGGAATAACCAAGAGTAATAGCATAACTACAAAATCACTAAAAATTCTAATGCTAACAATTGGCCTCCTTACAAGAAGATTAACTTTCTAGAAATATCCAGTGTAGCACTAAATTTTGTGCATTTCAAAACCTAAAGAAATCCCAAATCCATTATAAAAGACACATGTTCCAATGCTTATCTAACATGAAATGTATTTGCAATACTTGGCTTTTTTGCAGAATTAGGAGCTGGTTTATGTATCAAATGCTACCAACCAAAAATAAACGTCTTTTGAAACACAACAAAATAAAGTTTAACAGTTTCAAAACTGGAAGAACCACTGGCCTTTGCCCTTCTCTTAAAAATTCCTGTTGTTATAAGAGAAAAGGCTGTACTATATTATTAAAAAAACAAACTCGGATTTCACAAATCAATCTTTTATGAAATTTATAACTTACATGCTTTTTCATGTAATTAAATGCTGGAATTTCTAAAACACCCCATGTTATGCTGCTGCAGTAGTGAGGACTCCCACTTGCACATAAAGGTCTGAACTCTGCAGTCTTCACACAACTACTGGTGACATAAGCCCATTGCTGACTAGAACTTCTGCTGCAGTAAGAAAAGCACCATCTACACCAGGAAGTAACAGAAATTAAATCAGAACTAATTTAAGGTCACAACAGAGAGGGGAATCACAAAGGTGCTTAAAACATTGGTTTGCCCTTCACCGTGTTTGGTGAACTGCGTTGCAGAGGTTTTTAATGAGGATTGATGACCAGCTGGGGTAAATGGCCCTCAGCGGCACCTCAGGCCATTAACTCCTCCCTATCAGTTATTAATCCCCAGAAAATACCCTGTACCTCTCTCCTTATTGCCTAATCATAAGTAGCAAGAGATGATCAACCAGTCAAGATCCTCGTGTGGTGTGAGTACTCCTGTTCCTGCCTCTTCACACAGCATGCCTTGTGCTTCAGAACAAACTATTTAGACATTACCACACTGAGGTCACAAAAGGATGAAGAAACACATGTGACAGTGAGAAAATAAACATTTTATCTGCTGACTGCATTTCACATTCTTTCTTTAGAATAAACATAATATTTATAGTTTGTATACTTTGTGAAATTACACAAATCTGTTTGCAATCCCACTGCTATTAGACTACTGGGGGCTCTTTTCTTTGTAGCTCTAGAGCATAGGATGGGGCCAGTGCTCTTATCACTGCTGATTTTAAAGCAAGAAAGTATCAAGCAGATGTTATCAAATTGTAGCCTGAGAAGTAAAAGCCCCGAGGTCAGATCAAGACACTGCACCCAAGAGGCCTGTGGAAGCACAGCATCACAGGGCTGGAACACTGTGCCTTTCTTTGGAAAATACACAGCTCAAAGGAGAGTCAGTCCATCCCTACCCCTGCTTTTCCCCACCCATTGAAGCCGTGGTTTGGCCCAGTCTCAAACCTGTATGTTAGCAGACGATGAGCAGAGAGTTTGTGCTTGGAGCTAATATAAAAGTTAGGACACACCCTTTATGTTTAAATTCTATTTTAGAGAAAGACTGCAGCAGAAGTGGATTTAGCTGAAGAAGGGAAGGGGAATTTGTACAATACAACATCCTATGGACAAAAATTATTTAGTCTTTCTTTACTATTTGCACACCAGATTTGAAATTTCTGAGAACAGGGCTCTGAATCAGGACATGTAAAAGTAACATCCTTTAATCCAGACCTAATGAGTTTGCCCCCCCCCCCCCCCAAAAATGACACACAAATACACGACTGAGTGATCTGAAGATCACCTATCTTGACTGCATCTTCAGTGAGAAATCCTACATGCTCTCACGATGTCATTTTGCATCAACCTCACAGAAATAACAAAAAAGTTTACTTTTCCCTTTAATTCTTTCCCTTTCCAGTCTATTTGAACTGTCCATGTTGTGAGGCAGTAGCATTTTTTTAAATGGATCAACAAATGGTTCCTTGTGTCTGAGAAAACTCTTCCAGGTAAAAGAAATTGTGACTTTCATCCTATGAACACTGAGAAGATCATTGTCAATAAATGCTTAAAAACATCCAGGAAACAGACAGTACCTCAACCCCCAAAGGCTACAAGCTGTTGATTAATATTATGCTCTTTAAAGGGAATAAGATCACATTAAGCTTCAGACCAAAATATAGATCTTTCTAGGTCATATTTACCAATGATCCATGGTGATATAAAGTAAGTCAATTGCATCTATTTGTATACAATTCATCAATTATGAATGTTCTGCTATCCTACTTAAATGTAATTACCTACAACATAATACAACACTTTTTGAGCTCCTTCTGACAATGTCATACTCTTCATAGTTACGGGCAGGGCACATTTTGAACATTTAGTAGAATTATATCCATTTAGAGAGTTACAGCTAAAATTCAGCCTTTGTTCCATAAAAGTTCTCCCAAGACATGGGTGCTGTCAAAAATAACAGAAGAATCAAGAAAAAGATTTTTCAAAGAGGTAGTATACCAAATTCCTGAACAGCTTGTTTAAGTCCTTATACCACCTCAGCTGTAACAACTTTTTCATCAACTTCAGTAGGCTTGGATCAGGCTCCAAGTTAGAATGGAAGTTGATGATAAAAGTAGGAGTGCACTGGCTGATGCCAACAGGCTTTGAATCAGTCCATTGTCATGAAAGCTGTTTACAATGTATGAATAAGTAATCCATGCTGTGCTATATACACTACCTCTCTGCTAAGGATAATTAAGCTAGTGTAGCTTACTGACTCACTGTTTTTACCATTTGCACAGCCAACTGATACATTGCTGAATATTTTCTAAAACAAATCTTTACATATTTTTTTAAACTGAAAATGAAAAGATTTTCATGGGGTTTATAAAAAAATACAATAGAAGCTCTCTTCCTCCTACATTAGTTTCTTTTAACCTAAGAGCCAAGCTAATCCGGATGAAACATCTTTGCATCAACTGCCCATGTTTTACAGAATGTTTTTCCCTAATGAAATGAATCAGATATATCATAGTCACATTTATTAAATTTTATTAATTATTAGGAACATTCTCATACAAAGAAAAAATTTAAAGATTTGTTTAATGTCATATCTATATACAGTAGATAACAAAATTATATTCATTAAAGTTACTGATTTAATTCCTTTGCTTGGAAGTAGGTGAGAGAACTATGAATACATATGTCAGTTTACTTTAATACTAAAAACACACATTGTAAGCAGAAACAAGTGTACATTTTTAAAGATAATTTGTGCAATGTGCTGGACTTATAATGTCAGATTCTGAACACTTCTATTCCTATAAAGGATTTAGAGAATATAAGGGACTTCCATATAGCTATTGTGCTTGCCTCTTAGAATGAGGATTAAATAAGCAGTTATATCCATTTTAAGGTTTTGCACAATTTTCTTGTAAAATACATACTTGAACTCAACTAACAACCAGAATGGGCTTCTGCAGAGACTAATGACTAAAATGTCTTGGTATATGTTATAGAAGAGTGGTTCACAATGGTCTCTCCTGTCCTTAAAGGATATAAGTACATTATGAAAACAGTGCTACTGAGTTACAACTACAATATAAAGAAGTTTGTTTTCATGTCATTATAATGATAATTTACGCTTATGAGCTAGTTGTTAATGTAGTTTTCTATCAAACATATAATAAGGAAACTCTGGATATGGTCCTTCAGGAATGTCTATTGAAAGGGTTTTGGTCACTAGCATTTGTAATTCACTTATCACCCAACCTAGGAATTCAGGTTAGCAGCTTGAATGCTAAGACAGAAGATAAGGTCTAGAAAATAAGCCTGCCAGTAGTTCATGGCAGAAGACAGACACCAAGGCAGTTCAGCCCACTGAAACTCTTTGGACAATAGCTTGCGTACCTGGGAATGATTCCTAACTGCCAGTTTCAGATGCTGCCTTATCCTGTGTTCCAGCTCTGTATCAGGTCAGAACCAGGCACATATGATCTCCACTCCCATTCTGCCCTGACTATTGCCAGAAAGAAACCTGACCTTCTGGGTGAGGAGACACCACAGCTTGCCCCAACTAGATCTCTGATTTAGACAAATATCAATCTTATGGCTTGGAAACATGCCCCACTATCACAGTGTATGTCACAGTTGAGACAGCCACAATACACAGAGTAACACCATACAATATCAGAAAGCATCAGCCCATACAGAGTGACACCATACCACTTCAAAAGGCTTAAAGCATTTGCTCCTGCAGAATAACATCACTTCAAAAGGCTGCATCTGCCTTTCTTGTTCTTCAGCCCAACCTTTTATAGCCTTATCATTCATGCATTGCACCTGTGTGCCCCTGTTCCCTTTGGTGGTTGGTCAGGGCACCTCAGCCCTCTACGTCTCTTTACCTTCAATGCTGTTCATCTGCTTTTCACAGCTGTAGCCCATTAGGGATGAGGCTCGGCCCCAGCCCTATTCCCAATTGCCACAAACTCTGTGCACACACCCCACAACACACTCACAGGTGAATTAAATGCAGCCTTTCTCCTTAAAAGTACAGTCTACAGATAATGTGCACCTAAATTGGATCCCTTGGGTAAATGCTTGCAGCTGGTTGGGATGAATCCAGTCTTTATAGGTGTATCACACCTGAAGTATGGGATGTCATCCAGAGGGATCCAGACAAGCTCAAGAAGTGGGCCCACAGGAATCTCAGGAAATTTAACAAGATCACTTGGAAAGTGCCACACACAGGTAGGGGCAATCCCCCTTATCAGTACAGGCTAGGTGATGAATGGATTGGGAGCAGCTCTGCCAAGAAGGGCTTGGGAGTGCTGGTGGATATGAGGCCAGACATTACCCAGCAGTGTCCTGGGCTGCATCCAAAGCAGCGTGGCCAGCAGGGACCCCACTTGGAATGCTGTATCTAGCTCTGGGGTCCCCAGCACAGGAACAACATGGACCCATTGGAGCAAGTCCAGAGGAGGCCAACAAGATGACCACAGGTATGGAGCTCCTCTGCTATGAGTAAAGGCTGAAAGGATTGGGTTTGTTCAGCCTGGAGAAGAAAAAGCCTTGGTGTGACCAAACTATGGCCTTTTAGTACCTGAAGGGAGCCTACAGGAAAGATGGAGAGGGACTATTTACAAGAGCATGTAGTGACAGAACACTGGGGAATATATTCAAACTGAAAGAGGGTAGGTTTAGATCAGATATTAGGAAAAAAGATCCTTACTGTGAGGGAATGAGGCACTGGAATAAGTTGCCCGGGGAAGTCATGAATGTTCCATCCCTGGAAGTGTTCAAGGCCAGGTTGGATGGTGCTCTGAGCAAGCTGGTCTAGTGCAAGGTGTCCCTGTCCATGGCAGGAGGATTGGAACTAGATTATCTTTAAGGTCCCTTCCAACCTGAGCCATTCTATGATTCTATTAATATAATTGTTCACTAGGAGCAAAAATAAGGACAGATTCATCTCTAATTCTCTGAAATACAGATCTTAAATTTGGTATTGCCTAATATTTTTCTATCATTCTGAAGATATTGACAGAACAAAATGAAATAGTAATATAAAGCAACACTATAAACAATATCTATTTTCCACTACAAAACTTGCCTGCATTTTTAACACTAGAAATACAGATCTATATTCAATCCTTCAGAAGCCAGCTTGCATTTTGAACATAAATTTGCTTCGCCTTACTCATGGGGAGAAGGAAGAAATCTAATCAAATTCTACTGAGTGTTTTCTCTGCTATAATTTAGTGGTAAAACTGGCAGGCTGCCTAACCACGTCAAAAAAAGATACATTTGAAATGCTGTAACTATAAAATAACAAGGAAGCTTTTAGCCACATTCATGTAGTGGAGAGCATGAAAATGTTTACTAGTAATGTTGTTAGCATATGAAAAGATTAATCTAACAGGAAAATACATTTTAAAGTTGTGAAATTGTCTTGCTTGGTGTATAAATATTTTATGTAAATAAAAGCGGATTTGAGATTCATATAACATTTATATATTTTTAAAACTCAAGGCATAGTAACTGACTCTGCAAGGCATTTTTCAGTAATCCCCTCACTCTGCTATCTCCACTAATGCCTTTATTTGTTTATATTAGCTGCTCCCCTAATGAAGATGGCGCCGGTGGTTCTGTCTGGCTGAGCTGCTGACAGGACACCATCAACTTCCAGGGAAGGCATCACTGGGGGGAGCAGGCTGGTTTTCAGCTCAGTGGTTCTCATGGCAGGCCACGGTGAGAGGAAATTGATGCCAAAGACACGAATAAGGAAAGGTGACTTTCCCTCAAGATTGTGATTGGAGAATTCTGAGGAAATTGGGGTGACATATAGGGATGCTGATCTTAGTACTTCATATGTCTGAGGTGATTTCCTCAGGTTGGGGGAGGTTTTCCCACTTTTTTCATCAAGTTGTCACTGGAACACAAAAGTCATTTTAGATTGCTAAGAAATTGGAGGCAGCTTCACAATCGCATGATAGAGAAGGGTAAAGGGGCTTAAACACAAATGAAAAAACAGACATTCTTTTTTTATTCCAACTCCCCTTAATCAGGGCTTATTTTTATCTTTTTTTTTGTTATTTGGGACAATTTTTAAAGTGTCCTCCATTCAAGAAACAGAACATAATTGCCTGGCAGACTAATGGCCAACTAACAATACCAAGTAATTCTCATAAGATGTAGGCAGTTGCTATCACAACCATCACTCCTGCAATCTAAGAGTGGGATTACTTTGCGGAAGAACCACCACTTTCTACCAAATTTCAAAGCTTTTTCAAAAGTTACAGCAGAGAATGAATGTCTGAGTCAAGATTCAAGGAAAAGACCAATAATTTTACTGCTTTGGAGGCTCAAATTCACAATTTTCCAGAGAACAAAAATGTGTCCATTACAGAATCTACAAAATGACATGTTTTCTTTGTAAACCAGATAGAATTAAAACCCAACTCAAGAACAAATAGTCTATATCTGGTTATTGGGGAATGTGGTGAGTTGCTGCTTCCCTTAATTATAATTACGGCACTAGAATTTTTTTATTAACTGTTGTTAAAGAAGGAAAACTTCCATGATCCATGTAGCTGATATAGTTAAAAAAACTCATTCTAATTTAGGATTATAGTATAAATTTTTTCTCTATTGTCAAATCTAAATAAAACTGAAAGAGATAAATATAGTGATGTTTATACAGTGATAAATATAATGAAGTCTGTGGATTTGTGTCAAAAAGTTAATCAAACTAAAGGCATTAAATTCAAATCTAAATATAATTTCCTGGACAGAAGCATAGCCAAGTTTACATGGTGCAAATTTGTGGATCATTCTGCCATTGTAAATGCTTGTGAAATTTTGGGGCTAGGGAGAGGGATGGTGGGCTGATGTTGATATACACAAAGAACTGGATGATTCAAGCATTTTGACACACCTAATCTGGGACCATTGGCTTCACCTCTCTCCTAACACAAAATCAGAAGCATTCTGCATCAGGTTCCCAGTTGGGTTTTTTTTAAAAGGCATTTATGTGAGTCAGGATTGAACACCAAGGGATTTCCTCTGAAATGGAAAATTACTCTTAATCAGTAAAAAAGCATGGGTTTCAATTGGGATACAGAAGCTGTAGCATGAGAATGATCCAGCAAACAGAAAACTTAAAAAATATCTTGAAGACTCCCACAAAAATTTCACCAAAAGGCACACTGTACACAGAATTGTTCCTCATGGGATGGATCTTAACACTTGAAGCAGCAAGAAACGAACAGCAATTTCACCCACAACACACAATCTGAAAGCAGGGGGGAAGACAACCCTGCTAAACAAATAACCCAATTCCCAAATATAGATCTGCATCACTCAAACCAAAGATTATTTTGTTGTTAATCAAAATAAGAGAATCAACAATTAAGTAATATCTTTCTTTTAAATATCAAATGCATTGAAGCAGCAGTAATTTATTTTTGTGTCATTATTTCTCCTGAAACTATGCAAAATAACATTTCAAAATGCTGGTTTTCAAAAAACATAACCATTAGGATAGTTGTTACATATTTAATTTCATGCTCCACTCAGCATAAAGCAGTTGAGAGACTGCCAGCCAGAGCAAATTAAGTAACCGGTTAGATAATTTCCTGCTTAATTGAAAGCAGGTAGTTTTTAAAAGTAATAATTGATTTTGTTTCTAATAAGCGTGTAGCTATTTCTTCCTTTTTCTATTCCTGTTATTAAAGGAGATTGCACTAAACCTTTGTACAGTGTTAATGACAGGCAAGGGAGGAAAAGAACTGGAGAACACTGTTTATTTAGTATTTTAGATGCTAATTGCAGCAAAAATAACAGCAGAATGGCACCCCAATATTGGTCCTGTATTTCAAGATCATTACTTCAGAATGTAATTCAGGTCAAAAGTTCTCATGTTCATGCTCTTCAAGGACAAGAAGTGAACCAGTAATCTCAGCATAGGTCAAGGTGAAGAAGCATCAACTATCCTAGCAGACAATAACCAACGTCAGGAAAAAAAAAAAAAAGGAGAAAAAAAAAAGGTATTTTGCTATTACTACTTTGCTTTACTTTTAGGAATGGTCATTCCAAAAGAAAGCTGTGATGCCTAAAGATGATAGATAAAGAAATCTTTGACTGATGCTGTTATATGATGTAGTAGAGAAGGACTTAATTCTCTACGACTGTTCAAAACACACCTGTCACAAGTAGTTATTCAGTTGAAAATTTTATTTAAAAACAAAAGAATAATTGTTCTATTAAAGTGTTTGAACAAAATATTACATTTTCTAATCTAAAGAAAAAATTAAGATGACTGTGTCCATATTTTTTATTCTACTTCTTTGAAAATTAACAAAAGGAAAAGCACATTCTTCTACATGTGCAGAAAGTATTCCTGCAATCTTTGTATTACAATCCAATGTTTTGACAAGTTGCTATAAGAAATAGTCAAATTCCAGTGTGACTCATTTTAGACTCTATCCTCGTAAATGTTGAGCACCTGACTGCTTCTCTTCCACGGCTGCATATATATAAGCAAAAATTCCCTGAACTGAGTGACAGAAAACAACCTGGAGCCTAAATCAGTAATACATCTGTATAAAATGTATTTTATCTGTATAAAAAGCATAAGCTATAGCATCATATATACATATACATGCAGTAGATTTATAACCACCACAAAATGCCAAGATGATTCTCTCCAAGAAGAATCACTGCTGATTCCAGGCTGTCAGGCATTTTCCATATTGCTATTACTGATTAGCACACTGAGACAATTAAGACCTGCACCAGTTTGGGCAAGCAAGAGTTCTGCGGCCTGTCAGTAGGTTGATCCATGCATTACCGACACCATTTTGTGCAGCTTTAAGTATTTAAATCTGGTGTTTAGTATACAAATCCTTCTTCTGAATTTACAGTCTTACATGCAAAGATTTAAAGAAAAACACTCTATCCTCACAGAACATAATGCAAAGGCATGCAAGGGTATCATAAGATTTGGGGTTATCTCCTTTAGTTTCTGCTAATACAGTCACTGGCGTTTGCTAGTATGCCAAATGACATGAGGTTTTTTGGTTTATCCACACTGACAAATCTCTAAAGAAGCTAATAATCTTAACAGCAACACTATGATGCTTTTTCTGAAAATCATGCCTGCTAGCCCTAATGAATTCTCATTTTGCTTAAAGGTCACCCATACAGTACTTAGAGTTTGCCTATTCATATGCAAGGACACTAAATCATGCCTGCATTCCTGATATCACTCCCCACTTTTTCACATGGGAGTATTTATGTACAATTAGAACTCAAACTTCCTTACATATATGTGTGAACTTCAGTCTGTAATGCTGTGGTTTACAGTGGTTGGGGATGGAGGTTACTAAGTGCAAAATGAGTGTTTTATTCAAAGAACTAAAAAGCACATGCCTGAAGAACATGGTATCATCATGCACTGCTATTGTTAAATAATAATTCAGTGGCAGAACAGTTCTAAAATTTCCAGAGTTTCTCTACTTCTGGTCCTGAGTGCTTACCATATCTCACCACTTCTGAAGCTAAATGCTGGGTTTTCTACCAACTTATGTTTCCAGTTCTCAAAATAAAAGAAATTAAACCCAACAGATGCAAAAATACTGCAAAACCTGACATTAAGTAGTATGTCTCACCTAATGTCATGTTTATGTTACAGTAATTTTCAGTTCAGCAATAGGACTGGGGCTGATTTACAATATCTGCTTTTGATATTTATAGGATTTCATAGTCCTCCTTTTGACTCCTTAGAGATCAAATAAAATTACATTAAATCTGCAAATTGCTAGGCTGTCCACCACAGACCTTAGGCCAGGATCATTTAAAGATCAAACTTATACAAAAAGAAGGTATGGAAAAGGAAGACTGAAAAAGAGGAAGAGGTAGAAATATGTTGTGGATGTCTGAAAACTGAAGGTAGGAGAGGGGGACATGCTTTACTTCATGATATCCAAATGAATGCTTCATGAATGGTCACTCCAGTAAAAATCTGGGATATCTAAGGACAGTGGAAAATTTTTTGGTGGACATGCCTCTTCATATACTCCCTACCCCTCCACTCCAAATCCCACCCAAAAAAAATCCCAAGCAACCAAGCAACCAGACTTAAAGATTTCCTTCTTTATATTTAATCAAATGAGAGACATCCAAATTCTGCTTGAAGTTATTAAGAATTGCTGTCAAGTGACTTGGTCTTGTTGAACCAATGGACTAAAGGTAGCTGATGCTTAAAAGGAACAAAGAAACAGGACAAACACTTTCAGAATGTGACTGCACATTCACTGTGTTATATATACACATGTACAGTGTAAGCACACATATATGCAACTCACATAAATACACTCTGCTTATGTTCAGATTCTACAGTCCAAAAAAATGCAGAGTATTAAATGTGTGCTTTACTCCTGGTGTTTTCACCAGTCCTTCCACTGCTGAAGACAATGGATGCTTTGCTATTAGGACAGAATTTAGGGCGCTGAATTGAATAATGACCATAGAACACAATTAAGTGAACTGTAGTTGGCCAAAACAACAAAATAAGCTATTTTCAACTTCACCCCCAATTGACCCCAACTTACAGGTTCTCAGTTTTAGATTAAATTTGTGCCAAGAGCTCATGGACGATTAATATAATTTTATGAGTAAGTCTAATTTCTGAATTACTCTCAGTATTTAAGTGCAGCTATTTTCCCCCACAAGCTTTAGAAAGAAAATGAGTCATTAAAGATTGCTAATGCATAACTATAGATTAATATCTAATAATTAATCATAATTATATGAGTAGGAATTCATACTCAAAGCATTCATCAGAACAGGTTTACTTATCTAAATACATGGATGACCACTGTGAAATCTAGTTTCTGGAACAGAGATCATGCTGCATAAAAAAACAAGTAAAAAGTTTTGGTGGAAATTAAGAGAAAAATAGCATAAATTGGTGTCCATTAGAAGTATATTTATGTATATGCAGACAAACACAAATTCCAATTTCTTTCCTCAGTTTCAGACTGCAATGAATTGGTTCCTAAGAAAGCTGGACTGTAAGAGCAAGATTTTCTACACAAAAGTAGATTTCTAAGCTTGCCTTATCTTAATGACCTCAACCAGAACTCTGTCATCTACTGAAATAAAAATTCTGTCAAGTTTTTAGAAAATACAAAGTCACAGCAGCAAGGAAGAATCTTTTCTTCATCAAATAAGGTATTTGAAGAGGGCAGCCTGGCCAACAGAAAGTCTTTAATCGATCAAAATTAATTACAACTCCAAGAAAAAAGAATAATTCTTTGTTCTTGCTCCAGTCTTAAGACCAAACTATATTGAAGAAACCTATACAAAAGCTAGATTAAAGGTTGAGATGCCTCTTGTAACACACCAAGCTTAGTCTTGACTTCCTCTGAGAGTTTATAGTTCTGATCAGATTACCCTCTGCATCATCTGCATTTATCTGTCACTCAACCTGGAATCACAGTAGTCACATCTGAAAGGAACCTAACCAAGTTTTTTGAAATGTTAAATGCAGTTTTTACTTTAATAGCTAGAAAAATAAAACTTAACTTCAGACAGCTAAAATCTTCATGAAAATCTGGAGCAAGGTCTACATAAAGGTTCTGATTTTACATGTGACCTGTGTGCAGGTCACATTTAAGGACAAATCTATTCAAAATTAAATACTATGGGTAGACCTACTTTCTGAAATGTTATTAATCTCAAAACATCTGCCATAACCACCCTTCTGAAGTGTCCTCTAGAGGAAAAGAGAAATGGGGAGGCAGGGAGGAAGGGAAGGAGAAGGGTCCATTAGAGAAAACATGCACAGCATTTGTCATATATTAAGATAACCAGCTACACACTTTTAACTTCAGTATTTTAAATCTGCACTGGAAATGGTGATCCCTAGGAAAAAAAATAGTTCAGCATGGGTAGGCCAAACAAAAACAAAGTCTGTATATATGTTATTAGATCCCTGAGGGTTGAAAGAAAAGTCTCTCTTATTCCCTGAAGGGAGAACAGAAAACAAACAAAACCCCTACTAAATAAAATAAGCTTCACTGTGAAAAAAATTATCTATTCTTCCTCCTCTCTCAAATAGGAAAACTGTTAATAGCCTCAACATTTCAGTGAGGAGCCAATTACCTTGGCCACAGGAGTAGCTGCAGCTCTGTTAAGACAGGACCCTAGTTATTATCTGGGCTCTGCTGCTGAGGCTGCACTTCCTCATGGTCCAGCAGGATGCCCTTTAGGATAACCAAGTCAGCCTCTGCCCCAGTGTTATACAGAGTTCCTCCCTATCTGCTGGCTTCACCAACCAATATTATTCACCTCTCAATATTATTCACCTAAGAGAAATCCTAAGAGAAATTCTGGCCATCTATCATGCAGATCAGTGTCCAGAGTCTGTGCCCATAGGTACTGTTGGGTAGACCAGCAGGTGTCAGGAGGATTCAGCTTGTCTTAGTTTTGTCTGTCCCTGCTTCCTGTACAGCAGTGCTGGGGTTTATTGACTTAGAATCATAGAATTGTTTAGGTTGGAAAAGATCTATACGATGATTGAGTTCAACTATTAGCCCAAGACTACCATATTCACCACTAAACCATGTCCCTAGAGTGCCACATCCACATTTTTTTCAAAGTTTCTAGGGATGATCATGTTCATTCCAAGGACAGCTTGTTTCAATGCCTGACCACCCTTTCCACAAAGAAATTTTTCCTATTATCCAGTCTAAATCTCCACCAATGCAACTTGAGGCCACTTCCTCATGCTGGCTCTTGCTGCTTGGGAGATTAGTCCAACCCCTATTGGTGTAATTCCGCCCGACTGGCGGGAGGAATGATGAGGAGGACTCCATGATAACAGAAGGCTAATTAATTACTTTATTATACTATATTATTCTATACTATATTCCACTATATCTAAACTGAAACTGCACGAGCACTCAACTGAACAAAATCTCGTGACTGTCTGCTGACCGACCGTCTGGACATGAGCTTGGCCCTGACAGGCCAAGGAAACAAAACACCATCACTTTGGGTAAACAATCTCCACATTGCATTCTACTTTGGCACAACACAGAGCAGCAAATGAGATAAGAATTGTTTTGATCATTCTCTTCTCTGCTTCTCTCACTGCTTCTCTCAGGTTCAGAGAATGTGAATCTCACAAACCCCCACCTGGCTATACCCTCCTTTCAGGAAGCTGTAGAGAGCAATAAGGTCTCCCCTGAGCCTCCTTTTCTCCAGGCTAAACAGCCCCAGCTCCCTCAGCCACTCCTCACCAGGCTTGTGCTCCAGACCCTTCCCCAGCTCCGTTTCCATTCTCTGGACATGCTCCAGCCCCTCAATGCCTTTCTTGTGATGAGGGTCCCAAAACTGAACACAGCACTCGAGGTGTGGCCTCAACAGTGCCGAGTACAGAGGGACAATCACTGTCCTACTCCTGCCGGCCACACTATTGCTGATACAGGCCAGGGTGCCATTGGCCTTTTGGCCACCTGGGCACTGCTGGCTGATTTCAGCCCCTCTTCCCCCAGCCTGGAGCACTGCCTGGGGTGTTGTGACCCAAGTGCTGCACCTGGCCCTGAGTCTTGTTGAACCTCACACTACTGTGCTGCAGCACAGCATTCAAGGGTGTTGTATGCCATGACAGACCAGAGGAAGTGGAAGCTGATCTTGCAGAGCTGAGTTTCCAACTCAGAATATATTCAACAGAATGGTGTCGCCCTTCCTGTGGGATTGTTTGGTCACTTTACCTGGGCCAGTCTCCTCTCCCCAACCTTGGCCAGTACTTTCATATTGCCACCAACCCCTATCTTGGCCACCAAGGTAGGAACTTCCAGACAATAGAGCTCCAGCTGGGGACAGACCTGGACAGGAATGTAACACCAGAGGGAACCTTCAGCTGCTAATGCTTCCATGCTTCCATTGTGGATACCCTGGATGGAATTCTGTTGCTAGGGGAACCTCCGGCTGGTGGTACTCCACAGGTAAAGGGCCCAGACAGCTATCCAGTGCTGTGCCAGCTGGATAGGATGAATGTCAGGAGTGGTAAAACATAAAAAGATGGAGCAGAAGAAACTTGGCTCTTTCTCTGAGGATCCCTATGAATATCAGTAGCCATTTTCCATAATTTCAATGGGAATTTACATGGACTACTACTAGCTTTGACTATATTTGCAGGGTTGTTCATCAAGTGGGGGAACAGAGGCCAATGTGAACCCCATAGGAAGTACAGTAGGAAGGACACAAAAAGAGAACTCTATAGCCATGATGCATCATTTCAACCTGCTGAAACTAACATACCAGCTTTAGTTAGGTGGACAGGCCACCTTATTGAAAAGGAATATTAAAATTTTGTTCAATAAACAGGCTGGAATTTCAAGGTCAGAGTTGAAATCTTAGTTTCCTGTTGCTATCCATTCCAGAGAAGTGTAGTTGATTTTTTGGAGTAACTGGATTTTTTTTCCACAAATTAATCTTAGTCACACTGCAATTAATAATACTAATAATTAATAAAATAAATACGTAATTATAGTATTCAAATTTGAGGGAGTTTAATACTTTATGTATCCATACATGCCCACACCACACAAAAAACATTTTTTAATTCAGTTAACACAGTTCATAAAGTTAATATGAGCCCTCTCGTGGCCAGGCCCACTTATTGTGTGATTCTAGGGATGCAATGACATGTAATGGAAATGTGCTGTTTTTCATTTCTTATCCCAGTTTAAAGCCTGGAATAAACCTCTTTCAAAAATAAAGAGAAATCTAAAATTGTTCCTATTTCACAGATTCTCTCCAGCAATATCTTTTCTCTAAGACCACCTCACAAAACTTCACACAGACCATGTGAAGTCACACCTGACAGTTCTATGCTTGTTGCACCTCATACAATTGTCCCAAATCACTAACAGCATATCTGACAAACTTTTGTATCCTGAAAAATCTGAAGAAAATATATTTTAAATAAATCACAGTAAGAGACTCTCCACTGACACTATTGTGTCTTCCATGAGAAAGACAGATCCCACACTCTATAGATGACCTGGATCTCCAAGAGGCTCACACTGGGTTCTTGGAATTTGTCAGTCAGCCTGTCATGGGAAGCCCAGCTGAGTCCTCAACTCATCTTCCTTCACGGAGTTGTGTTCTCTCTGCGAACACTCCACTAAAGCTTCTTCCTCTGTGCTATAGCTCATAGCACAGGCTGCCTGAAAATACATGCTTTACATTCTTTTTATCATTCCTTCTACCTTCTTGAATGGGCATAAAGAGTTTGTGATAATCTAACCCCACAAAAACCAATAATAACTTTGGACTTACTGGCACCCTAACACCCTTTGGCTTCTAAGAAAAATTGATAGAAAAAAATGGTTCAGAATAAGACAGTATGTTTGAATACATTCCAGTTATCAGAAGCAAGAGTCATGAGGCCCCACTAATACAAAAAAAACCTCTGAAGGTAAAGAGAAATTTCTAGCTTAGATATCTGTCACTGATATACCAAGGTAATCATTTTGCAGTACTGACGAGGAAAGTGTGTCAAAAACTGTTTATGAATCAATAAAAACTCAATAAACAGTTCCTAGCACATGAAAAAAAAAATCAATATAATGATTTCTTTTATTTTTATGCTAAGGGATCCTTTCCTTCTTGGATAAAGCACTTTCTATACAGTCAGCTGAACACTATGTTTCCCATATTTCCTTATCGAGTAACTGCCACCATCACAATATATGTCTAGCCCTGTTTTGGAAACTGGGAATTGTCTGTTTGTATTTCAAATGGATGAGGAAGGATAAAAAGCTTTGAACATGTCTCAGGCATGTTGGCCCACACTACTTCACCAAAAGAAGTCCTCCAAGTTCAAAAGTGTCTGCCAAGGCTGCATACATGACATTTGCTGTTTCAGTTCCTATGGGAGAGTGAAGATAAGATCCTTACGGGTAAGGAATAATATTAGACAATCTCTAGCCAAAGATTTCAGAGAATGCTTTAGCCTTTACTTTTTGGAAGTACTGAAAATGGCCCTGATCCAGTAAAGCTCTAAAGAACATAATTTAAGCGCTTTGCTAGATTAGAACTGTAGCATGCAATGGAAGAGAACACAAATATCTGACTATTACAAACACTGAAAAAGGGAACATACAAGCACAGTTGAAGTTTACTGCTACAGTCAGTTTTTCCTATGGCAAATCCCATGTTCCTATGGATCTGCTCCCTTTCCCATAAGAAAAATTAATGGCAAACTGCCAGGGTATGGACCTAGTCTTTAACATAATCCCCCTGTGCTACTGAGTCTCTCTCTACAAATTTTCTTCTTAATGCTTTTAGTGATATTCTGTGCCCAATCATATTTTGCCTTATGCATCTACACATACAACACCAGATAAAGTTAATCTGCAGATATCCCACAGGTGATGAGCTGTAGATCAGGAATGCTGAAGCAACAGAGACACCAGGATGAGCTCTGTGCAGAGCCAATTCAGGTCTGATTGAGTTCATTAGCTAAGGCTGCAGCCCAGACCATGGCAAGATGTCACATCCATACAAGTACTTTCATGTACCACAGAATATGAATGCATCTTGTAGATCTTGCCCAATTATCCCTATGCTGTGCTCCCAGGAGAGTTAGGTAGCAAAGTCCAGATGGATTTGAGAGGCCTTGGGATGGAGTTAGGGCTATTAACCCCAGACTGAACTCAGTCTGGGCTTTGGTGGGCACGGCACAAACCCAGCCCGGATGCAGGACTGCTGCTGAGCCCATCTCTGTGCACTGTGGAGCAGAGCACACAGGCTCTGTGCTCAGGCTGACTCAGTACCTCCTGCTCAGCACCAGGCAGCATCAGCCTCTGTCTGGACACCTGCTGCGCTGGGCTCCTCAGCACTCCTGATAACAGGAGCGCAGCATGGACACACCCAAACAGGCATGGATCTGGTTCAGCAAGGCTTAACACATCGTTTCCATAGGGGTGGAATGCTGCTGGAGTGTGTCCAGGTGCACACACAGTGCTAGGTGTTCAGAGCCACTCTGGGTCCTGAGGAACTGCTGATCAGACACCCTTGCAACAGAGTCCTTAGCTCGCATCAGAGTTTCCACAGGGCTCCCCTCCCCAGCATCCCTTAGAGGAGTTTGCCCTGCCTCCTTTGTACAACACCCAGCTTTTCCATCTGTCCTGAATCTAAGTGCAGCTCTCCAGGAAAACACATTACAGAAAGGTAGGATGCAAACACGTGAAGGACTGAACCTGAGACACAACAGCATCACAATACTGTTGCAAAAGAAACCCCCAAACCAGCGTAAGTTATCCACATAAATCAGAATGGATACGCAGTGATTGCATTATACAGAGACCATCTTTATAACAAGATGCCAGCATACCAGCCTGGCTCTTTTGCATCTAAAGCTTTTGGTTACAATGAGTTATAATTCGTTATAACAATGGTAATAAATTAAAAGCACAAAGGGGCAATTACAATCACATTAAAACATTCTGTAATTTTGGAAAATTAATGTTTCACTAAGCCTTCATTTTTACAGATAAATTGAGTCAGAACTGTGCTGTTCCTACACTGTGCTAACTAGTATCAATGTTAAGCTTTTTGGAACCATATGGAAAGCTATCAATTTTTTCTTAAGTAGGATTCTCATCACTTTGTTTAATATCACTACAAATTACACAGGCTAATATTTACAGATGGTTTCCTGTAGGAACTGTGAATCAACAAACTCCAAGGCAATAGGTAGTAACTATTCATTCTCAAAGGAAGTAGTGCGAGCTACCTGCCAGAGAGTTGTACAGAAAACCTGGGAAGCTCTCTCACTTCCAATCCTTCGTTTGACTCAGGGCCCCTTTGGGACTTTGGAAAGTCACACGGGGCAAATCTGCAGCAGTATCAAACTGTAGCATGAGAAGTTCCTGAATCAAGTTTAAAAAAAAAAGTATAGATATATAAAATCACATTAGTAGCTTCAAAAGTCATAAATTTAATGTTCCTCTGTAGGTTTGTTTTATTTGTCTCCTGATGCTTCTGCTGCAACTTTTAGTGAACTCAGACTTCAAAAATTTTCTTAGTGAACACAAAGCATAGAAGCATATCTATTAAGTCAATAAAACAAGGTATTTGCAAAGTTTGACATCGGCCCTAGCTCTTTCACAGAGATATCGAGCATTTTAAGTTTTTCAGGCGAGCTGAGAAAGACTACAGCATTTAAGCTTTCAAAACAGTCTATCAAGATTTTCACGTACTGGACCACAATACTGGGGTAAAAAATGTTTCACGCTTGGGCAGCTAAAGAGAAAACATTTTCCAGAAGTACTCAGCACACGGCAGTCCCGTTTCCACGCAATCCTTCTCCCACCGTCTCAAAAACTGGATCACACAATTCCAGGCTTGCGGAGTGGAGCGTCAGAACGAAAAATCGGACCAGAAGTCCGCATGGGACGGGTTGTAGGAATCTATTTTCTTCAGCTGTGGGGGGGAAAAGGAAAGCACCTAGGGAGAATACAGTAGAAATCAGCAAAACCAGTAATTATATATATGTGTATATATATATTTGTGTGTGTGTATATTTGTGTGTGTATGTATGTAAGTGTGTGTATATATATAAAATGTATATTGTATATGTATACATGTATATGTGTATATATTTATGCATATGTATATGTATATATGTATGTATGTATGTATGTATGTATATGGTGAATGTGGAATTTTTTAGACCACCCAAGCTTCCCGAGACCCGGGGGTGCCTCTGGTCCCGCAGCATTCCCCATCGCGTAGGGCACGGGTAAAATACCTGCGGGGGGCGTTGGCGGGGGTGTACAGGGCTGCCCGGGAAGGGGACGGGAAGAGCGGGGACGCGCGGCGCGGCGGGGACGCGCCGGGCGCGCTCCCGGGGCGGGCGGGCGGGCAGCTGGAAGTCATTGCCCGCGGATCGGCGTCCGCGTTGCCGCGGCGACCGCCCCGGCGGCGCCAGCCGGGCCGCAGTGTGAATGGGTGATGTCACGGGCCCGGCGCCGGCCAGTCTGGGCCGCCCGGGCCAAGGCAGAGGCCGGGGAGGGGCGGAGGGAGCCGGGGGCTGGGAGCGGGAGCGCCGGGAGTCGCCCCCCCCCAGCCCGCAGCGCCCTGCGCCGCTTCCACGCGTGGGGCGGGAGCGCTGCCGCATCCCCGCGGGTGTTCCCGCCGCTTCCCCGCGCCGCTCCCGCTCGTCCCCCGCTGGCCGTGGGGGCCGGGTGTTGCGCTCGGTCCTTGCCAGCTCCCCATTGTTTGAATGGAGATGTCTCTGTTTCCATCCTCAATTCATTTGCAGGCACTTTAGAAAAGTTCTTTCCTGCAGGAATGAGGGGCTTTTCACTGCGCTCCAGCAAGGTTTACAATCCCTGCCAACGCTCACAAACTTGCCACATTCAGCCTCGAAGTTTCCCACTGCTTTCAGCAGCAAGATTCCCACACTGCAGAATACCCGATTATATTGATAATTTGGCCCGTTTCAATAAAATAGCCCCTCAAATTTGCAGTGGAAGTTTATTTCACGTGTGAAATTCTTCATTACTTTCTTACTGCAGTTCTTCACGAGAGGATATGTTCTTAATGGCGTGTCTTAGGCCCACGGTGGGAAAATATGATTGTTCCTTAATGTAAGTTGTTTACATAGATCTGCTCTTTACATTAGTTTCAGAGAGTTCAGGACAAAGACTCCTCAGCAAAAGCCAGCGTAGCTCTTTTTGTGACGCAGCAGGAGATGCAGGTTGGGTTTAAACATAAATTTCTCTCCTTAGAGACATTAAACTATTGCAGAGTGCAGGTTTGGTTCTTTTTCAGGGAATGGAATGGCCCCTCGACCATCAGTCTGAAACTACAGCTCCTCCATATTTTACCTAGTCTTCATCACACAGCACCTCTAGCTGTGGGCCTCAGAGCCCGCATGCATAGGAGCTGTCCCAGGCTGTGCAGAAGGAGATGTGACATCAGGTACCCCTATCAGTACAATCTTAGAGCAACTCAAGTTACAGCTTTGTGTTTTGCTTCGCTTGGCTTTTACTGAGGAGCCGTTTGAGGCCAGGCAGGTGGGACGCTTGCAATGCTTTTCGTTGAAATTCTGCTTGTTTTAATTCTCCCATTAATAAACTGGTTTCTGCATAAGTTCTGAGAGAACAAAAGGAGGTTGATTCCAAACCTTTAGGAATTATAACAACCGTTTGCAGCCATACAGAAGCCTCGAAAGGCAGCAGAAACCGTAGCTTAAATGTCACCTGTCAGCTTGCAGACCCTTTATCTGAACCTTGTCGCAGCAAAGGCTCAGCCACCCGAAGGAGCAAGAGTGGCGGCAGGAGAGGGGACACTGGGAGCGGCAGCGTCTCCACAGGCCAGCAGGGAGGATCGGGAGGGGACCCGTGTGCCCCACCAGCAGCTCAGTCCTCACAGTGACAATGGATTTTTACACCGATTCAAGCAGCACATTCGGTCTGCAGGCGAGGTGAAAGCTGATGCCCTGCAAAGTCAGGATGCAAAGGGACCTTGCAGTCAGTGCAGCATATCAGGACCAATGGCTTCATTCACGGGTGTGCAGCTGGGCATTGGGACAGGCAGGTACGAAGGACTCATGTGCAAACACCAGTTTATCAGGGGTTACTCAGTGCACACACATTGCAGGGTCAAACACTCGTCTTTAGTTTGCTGGACACCTTGAAAATTGGTGTGTGGCAAGGAAGCTGAGTTTATGTAAATATGATTTTAGAGTGAGGCTCAAGTTAATTCTTTCTGATTTTAACTGCTTGATATGATATTTAAATCTTAAATGACCAGTAACCTTCAAAATCTTATTGGGATTTTAACGCTGAATGTTTTTGATGACTGCTTAAGGGAAATTAATCTGACGACAATCATTGACAGTCAGCCATTTCCATCAGGTAACTTTGCAGTAAAGGAAAAAAATTCCAGCTGGTGGGGGAAGGGAGAGAGTGTCCTGAGAAACTCACTCCTGTGCTCCCATTGATCATCACCTGCACCGGACTTCATACAGCAGTTTAATCCTATTCTCTCCCTGAAAGGTTTCAAGCCTCTGCAAGATCCTGACTGCTAGGGAACAAAGACTGGTATGTGGTTCCCTCAGAGGTCAGTCATTAACCTGCCCCAACAACAGTTTTAGGAAGATCAAGGCAATGAAGAAAAACTAAGAAAAAGCACTTTCACTTTGGAATGAATTGTTCAAAATGCCCTTATGCATTCGGTTTTATTCCCTTTCAACTCCACAGTTCTTAGTTCCTGCACGTATTTATTTCTCATCAGGAATAATGGCAAGATTTGCTCTCCCAGAGATTTGACCTTAAGTTTATTTTAGCCCCAACACTATAGATCATTCTATCAATTATGAATGTACCCATGTGTACAGAGGAACTGGTAAGCCAGCTCAGTAATGCTACCTTGTTCTGAAGACTTACCTTATAAATAAATTAGGGACGTATCTTTATGAAATACCAGAAAGAAATAGAAGATAAAGAAAATGAGAAAAGAAAAGAAAAGAAAAAAGAAAGAAAAGAAAAGAAAAGAAAAGAAAAGAAAAGAAAAGAAAAGAAAAGAAAAGAAAAGAAAAGAAAAGAAAAGAAAAGAAAAGAAAAGAAAAGAAAAGAAAAGAAAAGAAAAGGAGATGGAAGAAAACCAAAATCTAAAAAGCCACATTTTTCTAAAGACAGGACTGAAGCTAATATCAAAATTGGTTTGTCTGTGATTTGTATTTTCTGTGCCTGCATGTCTGTATGTGAGACAATATACTGGACTTGCAGTAGCCAGACTCTCAGTGAGACATTTATTTCCATAAGTTATTGATGACCCTTTACCTCACAAGTGACAGGCCAAAGTAGAGCCACGAGCAACTTCTGAGAGGTCATCAATAACAACTGAAAATAAATGTTTTATCCAGTGCCAGCCCATTGTGTGTCCTCTTTATGCAATGCCAGTTAAGTTTCATTTGGTGTAGTTTTCTGTGGGTTGTAACTACCTCAGCTCCTGTCTGAAGCAATGTGGAAGGAGGGACACACACACACACACACACACACACAGATACACACATCCCCATTTGGTTGCTCACATGCTTGGTGGAGTACCTTTTGTGAGATGCAGAGGTAAAAGCAAGCATCTCTCAACACATGAGGATGAAACAGTACCCTAAAGAGTGAAAGGAGAGACTGCCACCTTACTAAAACATTAAACACCATAGAGGATCCTGATGCTGCAAGTGCAAGACAGTCCAGGAGAAAGAAGATACAGAGGGGACAAAAAAAAGAAGCTGAGATGCAAGGTTGTAAATAAATCATACCTCATGCTAATATTACAAATACAGAATATTCTATTAATGTATTTCTAATAATAATTCATACCATACTGCAAGAAAGACTGATGTATTGTGTGTGTTGTCCCTGAGGGCAAAAGAAAACTCTTTTTGTCTATAAGGAATGTCTTACTCCCAGTGGAAAAAGACAGCAATGGACATGGGGAACAACACCATGGGGACATAAAATGTACTTTGAATAATCATCATCACTTACCAAAATGTCTTTTAATTAAACATTTGTGCTTAACATTTCCATTTTTCTTACTCTTTTGCATATGCATTTTCACGTTTTACAAAATATCATTTTGAGAGCCAGTCCTCAGGCGCTCAGTGTTCAGCAATTATTTCAAGAGGCTGGTCTGAAATAAGCTAATGAGTTTGCATCCAGTTTTGAAACTTCTGCTCACTTGAGCAGTCCCTATATCCATATCCTAACTCAGGCAAATAAGCTCATTAACTTCAAGAAAAACTTTCTATATAAGCAAGGATTTGTGCTGCTTTTCAAGTCAATTTCTCCATTGAGGTAAATTAAGAGATTTGCTTGAATAAAATTTTATCAGTTCTTTAAAGTGTTGAAAGAGCACGTTAGTGGAGCAAAAATTACCAAAATAAATGTCATTAACACTTCAAGATAAATATGTAGAAACATACTGGTATCGAGGACAACTTGAAATAGTTACTTAGCATAAGCTGTGTGATTACCCAAAATATTCTCATATATGCACATCATTTAGCTTAAAGAAAACAAAGTGAAACTATAAGAAATTTGCATGCTGAAGCATTTTGAACAGCAATTTTGAATATGTCTTTAAAATAATTTTGCTTAGTTTGTCCCCTGTACAAGAAGCAAAACCATGAAGAATTACTATACAATTACTCCTAAATGGAAAATAGCATTCATTCCCATTTCTTCTAAGAGAAAATTAGTAAGTCATAGAATATATTTAACTGTGAAGAATTGCACTTCATGGATCACTGTCCAATATTCTCCCTACATCCATCTTTCTTTTTCCTGCATCTCCAGTCATTTGCAGTCTGCAATGTATATCTTGATTTAAATTCACAGTGCTACACAGTGGTTTTCGTTTGACAATCCTGTTGTCCTAATAAATATATAAGGTCACTTTAACATATACTATTGATGAGATTAAACTCATGATGTTACCCTGTCTGCCTCTAAAGGAGACATTACCTGTCGATGGTTTTTTCATGGTCTCTAAACATGAAATCCTGCAAAGAGCAGTTTCTGTCAACAAAAGCTGAGGTCTCTTGTTTTCTTAAGTGACAACTTTCTCAGAAGCCATGCAGGCTACAAAGAATGATCACAGAAAGCAGCCTGCTACAAAATAATGCAAAACTCACCTTTTGAGCAGATTGCTTTTTTCAAACACACACAAGTGCATCAGAAAATTTAACTGGTGCTATCATCCTATAACTAATTTCCTGCTATTCTAGCATTTCGTCTGCAAGATGAAATAAAAGAATGAGGAAGAGCCTTTGTTACTAAGGCCTTGGTAGAGCCTCACGTGTTATGGCAACAGGAACTCTATAGTGGGTAAATAAATAGATAATAAGATTACAAAGATTTCAGCAGGTATGGGAAGTACATGGTGTGGCTCATAAATAGCTGCAGTCAGGGGATTTGAAGATGCATTGAAAAGCTTCTCCTCCACAAACACAACCACCAGACTTGAATTTCTAGTCCTTTCTAACTTCTGTTCCCAGTGGTGTCACCAATTTGACTTGAACCAAATCCAGCAAACACCATTTTCTATAGTGCCTACATATTTGCATGAAACAAAATGCAGAACTGGAAATGAGTAATTGGCAAGCAGGTTATGTCTGAAGGTGGCACTGCCCCATAGAAGTACTTTGAGAACCAACTGACTGCAGTCACAGAACACATCAATGCATTTACATCCACACAGAGGAAGCAAAGGTCTCTCCATCTACCTTGGATGTCCTTGCACTCTGGGAAAGGTTGTCTTCATGGTCAGGGAAAAAGAGGTGATTTCTTCTTTAAATTCTAAAATTTAAAACATTTATTTTAAAGATAAAAAAAAAAAAAAACCTCTGAGGATTTTGAAGAATTCCTTAAAACACTCACGGAGAACAAATAATGAGCATGTTAGTATTAGCTTTCAAAATGTAAAATGTTGTATTAGTGCAAAATATTGCTATTGAGGGTTTTCTTGTGGCATGAACTTAGACTGCTTTTGCTGATGAAGCTCTTCAGGTCCCCTGAAAATAAATACCAATATCATTGGTGTAATGCTAACATATGCAGATGAGGATGTACACATCTAGGTACTTATTTAATTTAGGTCGATTTGCCCATTGTCCCTGTAGGCTGCATTATTTGTGTGATTATAGACCTCTTAATGTAAACTCATAACAAACACAAAAATAGCATGAGGTGGTATCATACCATTGGTTTTCAGGCAGATTTGCTGAGGATTTCTGTCTACAAACAAAAGGTATGACATTGCACATAAATCTGATCTAAATCTACACAAAATAAAATTAAAGTTAAGACTCTAAATTCAATCTGTTACTATGTAACTCAGTTTAATGGAGTGTTCCTCAGGAAGCTGCTCCAAATACTCCTGAATTATTTTCCCCTTCCCCAGAATAAGCATCTTGATTGCTTATATTTGGACCACACTGCAGAAGGTTGTCAACATGAGTTATCTTTCTTGCCACAAGCTTGCTTTAGTCAATGCAGAAATCTGACATTACCTAACAAACCCAGTGTTTCTGGTCACCTGAACAAAGCAACCTTCTTAAATGACATTAGCCTTCAGCTGACATACAACCACCAGCAAATGCCAGGGCGCCTGTCAGTGACATACCAATGTTTTATGCTGCTGCAGACTCTCAAAGGGACAAGGTGGCTTTGAACAAATTCCCACAACACAGCCATGCTGGAGACAGCCCAGCAAAAAACCCTTGTAGACATGAAGCTCATCACAGTATTTCTTTGGTTCTCTCCACTAACTGAGGGAAAATATTTCCTTATGCATTTATTTCCACATTTGTGTAAAAAAATGCGTACTTGACCATCAAGCCATAGAGAGGGGCTTTTTAAATTCTGTTCCTCATCTCTCTGTAATGTCTGTTTTTATGTGACTTGTAGCATACAAACCTGAAGGGAAGAATAAAGCAGTGGGCAGGAGTATGCTCCAGTCATAAGAAGGGTGCTCTAACCTGGGGAACTACATGAACATGCAAGAAAAAGAAACCAATTCTCTTTTGTCTGTGAATAGCTATTGTGAGCAATCAACAACCATTTTTCTTTTTATTTTATATTAAACTTCATGCAAGGGGGCACTGAGAAATTGAAGGTCTTGAGAATCTTTTAGGTTTTCTTATTGAGAAGAAATTTCTGTAATGAACACAACCAGAAAATGAGAAATCCCCTCCCCCCCATTTAGTAAAGTGTATGAGTTGTATTTAAAATCTGAGTTTGAGGAATATAAGGACAACAGTACTGAAGATGGTGAAGATGGCTGGTGTTATTTGGGGAAAAGGCTTTGTTAAGTGAAGTTCTGGTGATCAAGAGCTTTGGTGATGAATTATTCGTGGTGAGGAGTGGTACCAGAAGGCGGATGGATTTCTGTCCACTGGTACACTCTGCAGAGTGAGGTGACTTCTCCGTACTCCCTGAATGCCCAATGGATCTTCCCTGACCTATTTGGAGGATCCATGGGGCATCACTGCAAAGGAGCCTGCAGTCTCACCTCCAATCTGTTGCCCAAAGGGACACACAGACATGTAGGAATAATAATCCAGTAAAAGATTTACACAGTCTTTCCTCCATCTCACTCCCCCGCCCAATTTTTCATTTCATATCACTATCCCCTGTTGCCAAGAGGAGTTTATCTATGGTGTTGGATAAGGGAGCACTAAACACATTATACTGCTATTTTAAATGACATCACAACTAACTAGATATTTTAATTGAAGGTAAATAACCAACATTATTGCCTTTTGAATGATAGCAATAGCTGAGAGTAATGGCACCACTGAGGAATCAATTGCTATTTCCCTCATAAACCATAAACCATTCAGAGATTTATAATGCTTTTTTAATGATCAGCCCTTCTAGGTGTTGAGCAGCTCCTCCAAGATCCTGAGTTTCTGGCTGCTTGCTGAAGTCACCAGGAATGAGGAGCAGGGGGTCTCAGTATCTCATGTATCTTTATGCCCACCAGGATGGAACTTGTCACACCAGTTACCAGCCTCCAGCAAAGGAAAGCTTGGGGTTTTACTGCACTGCTCTGATACTGTGTGCCCCAAGCTTAAAAACGAGGACACTTGACTGAACCACTGTTTCATAACCTGCTTAAGAATAAAAATGCATTCAGCATTTGTGTGCATTTCATGCCCTCTTAAGGTAGGTATAGCAAGTAACCTTGTGTAAGTAACCACGTTGATTGCTTGCTTCCCTTTGCATACCTTAATGTGTTCCCTTCAAATTTTATCTGTCCAGAGACTATTTTAACTAATGTGTTGGTTCAGTGGCATCATATCATGCACAAACATCTGTGGATCCAGAGTGCTGTCAGAGGAAATGCCACACATTCTGAGCTTGGATGGACTGTCCCCCTTCCCTGGCGCCATGACGCAAGAAAGAGCATCAATGTCTCAGGTTTATTTTTTCACCTGGAGTCAATGGCATGTTCATATACTCATACTTGTGCTGACAAATTCAGAATACATTATTCATTCTTGTTAAATTCAATGGGATTATCCTCATGACACAAGGGCATACAAGGCCAGTCATTACATTTTCATTTTCAACTTGTTTTACTTTGGGTTTGAATCAAAAGTGACTTTTCTAATCTTCAGAGAACACCTATGATGTGGTCTGAACTCATTGATTCTCTTTTAATAGACCAAACTGGTCCAATCAAGCATTATTAAGGATCTTGGGCTAATATTGCAAGAGTTTCTTACAATGGAAATGAATCTTGACTCTGGATGTGGGAAGAGAGCACAGAAAACCCAGCCAAGACAGATAAACCCCTTCAGCCAGCCAGAAAGGGACCAGATGTTTAAAAATGCATAGAATTTATTTAAAAATCCAAATTTAGTCTGGTGAAAAACAGAAGTGTTAATCCCTATATACTCACGTCATGAAAAATATTGCTATTAGTAGGATAAAAGCATGAACAATAGCCACTGTTCCTCCTTCTTGTGTACAAGCCGCTTTAGGGATGAAGAGTTTTACTGTGCCCACCTAAATGGATAACATTCTGGGTTCTCCAATCTGTTTCTAAAGCAATTTACTCACCACATCCACCCTAAATTTTGAAAAAAGCAGCCAACCTAACCTGGTCCCACTTAAGTCAATGACAAAACCACCATTGACTTCAAGGAGAGCAAAAGCAGACCTGTTGTTGGCAGGGAATTGGTGCATATTGTTCAGCCAAGCATGTCGGACTAGCATGTATCAGCTTCATGAGTATCAAAGGGAGTTACTAGAGGAAAACCCTGAATATTTATAGGGTAGTTGAAGGGGAGGGCTGTTTTTGCCTCTCCCACAAATCTCTGCTGTGATGCATTAGCTACATGAACACACATAATCCTGTCACAACTTCAGCGCTTGCAGACCCTCAGATTTGCCTTTGTACCCTCTGCGGTGGAAGTAGCCTGATGGAAAAAGAGCTGGTGGGGCATTTCATGGTTCTTCATGAGTTTACAGAAATACTGAGTCATCTTCAGGAACCAGTGTGGTCTCAGTGGATTTGCTGCTCCAGGATGTGTGTTTGTGTGCATTTGTGTGCGTGCACAGAAATAATCTGTCCAAATTAGCTTGGGAGGACTAGAGGGGAACCAGTTACATATTGGGGTTTCCCAGAGATTTCCAGTGAGATCAGAGAAGCTCCCAGAGGGGATTCAGTACAAACAGAACAGCCCAATATTACAGGGTATCTAGTTTCATGCCGATTTTAATTAAATGGCACCAGCAAGATTTGAGCCTGCATTTTCACCATAATTTACAATGGGTTTTTTTTTTCTGAACAGCATATCAAATCTGTCCATATTGCCAGGACTCCAGAAACAGACAAAGTAACCATACATGCTTTAATGCCTGTGCCTGCAAGGAAACCCAAGGAGTTTCACTGAATAAAACCAATGACTACAACAAAATACAGATCATGCAGCCTATAGGTAATGGAAATACACCTTCTCATCAAAACCTCCTGATGTAGCATACACCTAGACTGAGGTCTAGATTTACACCTCAAAGATTTACACTGCACAAGTGGATTTTAAGCTGAGAGGAGCCTAACTGCCATGGATGGCAGTAGCAGTGTGGAACAAAATAAGGAAAACAAGAGCATGAGTATTTCTAAGCAGAGCTTCCAAACACGCGTCTTTAAGAGGTGAGAGAGAATGCAAGTGTGCTTCATTATACGCTTCAGATGATCCAGCCTCACCCCTCATTCAAGTTCTGGCTTTGACAGCTTCCCACTGTATCCTTTATATATCACCCGTTGTGACTAAGCTTGGAGGGGACATGTAATCATTAATCACCATTATGGATTCCTTCCCTTCTGGTGGGTTAGACATACAAGCTTAGGGGCAGATCTTTCAGCCTTTACTCCTTCCTTCAGCCCTTTGCCCCAGCAATCAGCCCTGCTTCACTCACGGACAGCTTGCAGTGCTGTAGGATCGGGCGCCAAGTTTCTTACACCGGCGTCCCATTCAAATACACAGAGGCTCTTAATCCTTAGCAGGAATTAACAGGAAGTTTCAACACTGCATTATTAAATTAAAAGGTTACAATATGCCACAAGATGACTTAAGCAGGACTCAGGAGTATATGTCTGTTAATTTTAATGCTCTGTCTTGAAGTACAGAACTCTGGACATTTCCAGCATCATATTTAAAACATGGTACATCTACTAATACGTGATCTGGTGCATTAATGGACCAAATTAAGTTACAGGTATGAATTTTACATAAAACGGATTAATATTATATGTCATGGAGGAATTTTAAATACTCCATCTCCATGCATTTTTAATAGTTATGTGTTCTAATTTAATGTTCCCTGGCTTTGCTTTGCTTTAAGTCCCTAAACCCTCCTCCTTCCTTCTCCCCCACACTCCTCAAGTTTTGCTTGGGATTTTCCCTGCCTGTAAACCACCGTCCCCAAGTCCCTCAAAAAAATGTGTAAAGCTGGAATAAGGCTCCTACACCGAGAGGATAAAAATACGATTCACCACCGAGGAGATGCCAACCCTCCCGGGAAAGGGAACAGGGGAGGGATGGGGGGGGCGGGTGCAGCCGCCTTGGTCCGGGTCGGGCGGCGGGGAGCGGCGCCGGTCGCGCGGGGCTGCGCTCCGGACCGCGGGGCCGGCGCCGGGATCCGCTGGGCGGCGGGTCCCGCCCGCATTCCCGCAGTCCTTCCTCCCCGGGACCGCCTCCTCCTCCTCCTCCTTCGCCGCCCCCTCCTCCCCGGGGGGGTCGGCGCGCGCCGCCCGCCCCCCCGCAGCGCCACCGCCCCCCTGCCCCGCCGCCATTGGCCGCCGCCGCGCTCCGGGGGGGCCGCCGCGCCCTGATTGGCTGCGCTCGGCCCCGCGGCGCCCCCCCCGCTCCCGCGCCGCGCTCGCCGGGCCCCGCCGCGGAGCCGCCCGCCCCGCCCGCGCCCCGCGCTATATAGGGGGCGGCGCGGCCAGCGGCGGCAGCAGAGGTGGTTGTGTTCGCGGCCGGGCGTTTGCAGAGCACGGGCTCTTCATTTTAGGAAAAATAATATTTTTTTCCGGAGCGGGCGGGTTCCCGGTGCCGCTCTTGGCGCGGCTCTGCGAGCGCCTCTGGTTACGTTCCCGGGGCGGCCGCTGTTAACGCCATCGAGGCGCTGCGGCCGCGCTCCGCTCCCGTTGCGGGCGGTGCGTGCGCGGCTTCCCGAGGTCGCAGCGGCGGCAGCAGCAGGCGGCGGTGGTGGAGAGGGAGGTTTCCCTCCCTCCTTGCGGCACCATGAAAGCCGTGAGCCCCGTCCGGCACCCCAGTCGCAAGGCGCAGCCCGGCGTGGCGGGCGGCGGTGGGGGGCACCTGGCTCTGCGGTGCCTGGCCGAGCACAGCGGCTGCAAAGGGAGCCCGCCGTCGGGCGAGGAGCCGGCGGCGCTGTGCCTGCAGTGCGATATGAATGACTGTTACAGCCGGCTGAGGAAGCTGGTGCCCACCATCCCGCCCAACAAGAGGGTCAGCAAAGTGGAGATCCTACAGCACGTCATCGACTACATCCTCGACCTGCAGCTGGCTCTGGAGACGCACCCAGCGCTGCTCCGGCAGCAGCCGCCGCCGCCCGCTCTGCACCCAGGCAGCTGTCCCGCGGGCGCCCCCAGGACCCCGCTGACTGCCCTGAACACTGACCCGGTAAGAGGTGCGTGATACCCGAGCGCGGGGAGCGTGGTGCGGAGCAGAGCGGCGTGGCGCGGTGGTCGGCGCCGGCCGCCGTGGGAGCGCCCCGGTGATGTGCCGCCACTCTCGTACCCGTGGCTCTGCCGAGAAGCCGTGGCTCCCGGAGGGGACGGGGCGGACGGGCGCGGGAACGCCCCGGCGGTGCGCGGTGGGTGCCCGCATCCCCTCGGTGCGGGCAGGCAGCCGCACGGTGTGTGCCGTGTAATTACGGCCTCTCGAGGGAGTACCTGTAGCCGGCGTGTTCGCGCACACGAGAACAGGCGCGCTGTTCCTGCGCTTCCCAGCCTCCGCGCCGTGCAGCGAGCGTGAGGGGCTGTGGGGGCCGTGCACATGGAACGCAGCGTGCTTTGGAGGGGCGGGAATCGGGGAGCGACTCCCCGGTACGGGACCCACGGTGGCAGCGCGGGAAGCGGGTGCCCCGGCATCCCGGGCTTGCCGCAGCGCTGCGGTGACCCCCTCGGCTCTGTATCCCTGGGGGCTTCCCTGAGCGCTCCCGACGAGGCTATGACAGTGCCTGGGTGCGCGGAGGAGGAGGGCGTCTGGGCAGTGGGGGGTGTCTCCGTGTCGTTTCTCCCCAGTTGTTAATTTGCTGTGTTTGGTTGCTGCGCAGGCAGGCTCTGTTAACAAGCCGGGGGACAGCATCCTCTGCCGCTGACCGCCGCTCCCCAGGTGAGTGCCGGGCGCGGGGCCGCGGGCGGGGGCAGCGCAGCGCCCGGGCTCGGTGGGGCCGCTCCGCATCCTGCGGGAAGGAAGCCTGCCGAGGGGGGACCAGAGCCTGGCGAGAAATACTTGCAGGCGGCTTTGGGGTTTTATTTTTAATTACGGGGTGGTTATTTTATTTTCCCTAACTACCGGGTGGTTGGGGTTTCCCCCCTCCCCCCGCGGAGCGCCTCTGGCTGCGGCGTGCAGCTGCGCATCCCTCCCTCCGCCTGGCCCAGCCTGGGAGCTGCGGTTGTTGTTTGACCTGGTTTGTTTTGGGTTGTTGATCAAGCATGTCTTGTGTTTTGTTGGTGGCGCCAGTCGGTCTGGAGCGGAGCGGTTCACACACCCCCTCTATTCATTCCTCTCCCACAGGTGTGCGGCGGCGCCGCGCCGCGCAGAGGCAACGCGGGGGGCGGGCGGCGGCGGGGGGGGCCCGGCCCTGCCCCGCCGCACCGGAGGAAGGAGCCATCCAACCCCCCGAGCAGTTCCCATGCTTCACCCCGGCAGAGCCAAGCCTTTTCACCATTTTGCACGTCCGTAGCGGTCCCCCCCTCCCCAGCTCCCCGTGTCCTTTTCCCCCCTTTCCCCCCTGGTTCCGTCTCTTCTCGTCGTTCCCGGCCAGCTGTGAGCGGCGGCGTGTCCCACGGTGGCAGCGGGAAAAGTTGCGACTCTGCCCCGGGATAGAGGACCGAGCCTAAACCAGACTTTAGAAACCTTGTAACTCTTAAGGGACCGAGCAGCCGAATCTTGAAGCTTTACTAATCTCCCAGAGCATTTGTAGATATATTTGACATCTATTGTTTAAAATAGATGGATTTTATTGGGGCCCAGGGAACTTTCTTATCCCTGCAGGAATGTTACATATTGTATAGACAAATGAGTGACATTTCATACTGTGTATATATAGAGATGTTCTATAAGTGTGAGAAAAGTATATGCTTTAATAGACTACTGTAATTATAAAATATTTTTAATTAAATATTTTTTTGTAAATATTATAACGGTGTGTATGTTTTTTTTAATCTGTGGGAGCTCAAGTACGGAGCTGCTGATATGGAAATATCTTAAATGTTTAGGACTTTTTTTGTCCCCAAATGTCCTATAGACTTGAGAGTTGCAGCTTTAGCTAGTGGTCCTGCATGATTGCATGAGGTGTCTAATTGCAAATAAACTTGTTTGGAGTCCATACAACGTGTTTTCCTCAATCTAGACTAAAAATGTTTGTAAGTGTATTATACATTTTGAGACTACACTTTTGTCATTTAGGCACAGGGATTTTCTGTGCGTTCTATAAAAGTAGCGGTAAGATGTGTTTTTTACTGAGACAAGAAAAATTCTATCTAGTTTTTTTGCATTACGAGGGCAATGCTTTAGATCTCTTATCAGTTTGGTTTGTTTTTTTAAATCTGCTCTTGAATTAGATCAAGAAATTTGTTCGGAAACTTCGTTAGCACCAAAAGGTTTTATCGCAAATTTGTGTTCCTACAGCTTATTAATTGCTTAAAAACTGAAAACTGTTCTCTGCTTGCAGCCAAAGGGCAAACCATTAACAAAAACAGTTGCTGTTTCCTTCGTCCAAAGAGTATTAATAGTGAACTGCAGAAGGGCACATGGGCTAAGTCTTTATGATCAGTGATGTAAATTCATCTGAAAATGAACTTAAGTAGACCAAAAATCGGATAACTGCGTCAAGATTATTTTTCTAGTGCAAAATTACTTACATTTCACTGCGGCTATGTTACAGTTAAAATCCTGTTTAATCTCTGTGATGTGTAACTACTACATGTGAACATTAAACTAGATTTACCTGTCTTTAACCGTGATTCTTCAGCTTATTTCTTCAGTCCTCTGAATTTGCACATTCTCCTCACTATTTGTATGTAGCATTTGACGGGTGAATTATTTTCACGGCAAGCTCTTGTACAGTCAGGTCCTGTTGGCTGTAAACTTGTGTCCAGGCTCAGTGAAAGATCCTCATCTTGTGTGATCAGTAGCCTGCACAGTAGTGCAATGGGATAGTCAGAGTGGGAGAATTAAGTAGGATTTAATTGGGTGCTTTGTAAATAGCTAGCCAACTGTGTGTGTAACATGGTCTGTTTGACTAAAAAAGAGGATTTGTTTCAGATTATACAAGTGTCAAAAGTACTATAACCCATGGGAGGACTTCTATTAACTTAAATATTTATAAGGAAATTAACTATGGAGCCATTAGATATAGACTACAGTGATAGTGTCAACAAGATGAACACTTTCTTTATCAAAATAATTCCGTAAAGATCAAATCAAAAAGTGCCTAACACATCTGCAAACACAAGGCCTCCTGTCACTGCAAATACTTTAAA
Organism: Agelaius phoeniceus; assembly: GCF_051311805.1. Classification (NCBI taxonomy): domain Eukaryota; kingdom Metazoa; phylum Chordata; class Aves; order Passeriformes; family Icteridae; genus Agelaius; species Agelaius phoeniceus. The sequence continues at coordinate 63,317,070 of NC_135265.1, read as the reverse complement.
GGCACAGGCATTTTACAGCCTGAGCAGGGACTTAAGGGATGGGGAGTGGGTCCCTGCATTGTATTTCCCCAGCTCTGCCGGTGCACTTTAGTCAATTTAATGAGCAAAATCCACGTTCTTGTAAAATAAAGTCACAAACCTCTTATCCTGGATTCTCCCAGCTATTTTCATGACAGTAGCAATGCTATCAATAGGATTTTTGCTGCACTTCGGGAATTTTTCCGTTGTGTTAAAAAAGAGAGAATCAACGGTCTTTTTCCAAAGGATTGGTTTAAATTTACATTGATTTTCTTTGTTTATCCTATTAATATTTGTTGTTCTCTGCTTACTTCAGCTTGTACAGCTCAGATTATTTTGTATACAATTTTTCAGTAACATTGGTTCTCAGTACACTCATTTGTTGCTATCCACTGTTGCCAAATTATAGTATTCCATTACATAGGAGAGGAAGCAAGCAAGAGGTGATGTCCTAAAACATAAAACTATCTTGTAGAGTTTCTAAATATCAAAGCTGACGTATCCTGGGAGAGCTGGTAAACGACTGAGCTGCTCTTCAAGGAAGAACGTACCAAAGCCCAGATTGTTTCAGGTCAGGGCAGTCTCCCGTTAAGTTTAGCAGCTTAAGGGTTTGGGTTTGCTTTTTGGAAAACTTGCGGTGCAACAAGTTAGGACCTTTAGAAAATGAAGTCTTAATAAAGAGCTGTGAAAATTTTTCCTGTTATATGTAGGATTCTTCAGAAATGTGAAAGCCTGCATATAGCACTCAGACTAGATTACAATAGATGCTGGTCTTTACTTACTCCTTACGCTACATATAAAACTAAAGGAATATCTAATTGCTTGCTTCCTGATGCCTGGGATCAGTACAGTCCTAAGTGCAGCCATAATTATTTTCTGTTTTTCAAAGATTTTAGAGTCTTTCATCATACAGTAATCCCGTATCTTGTTTAAATCATGTTTTCCATATAGCAAAAGGTGTAAATGTTTGAACAAAGGCAAATTAAAAGGACTCTTTCTTCTAATTACTTGAATTTTCTCTTAGTCACAAAAGCATTCCTTAAAAGGAGCTTTTTGATTGCGTGATGAGAGTTGTGGTGAGGCTGCCAGATTAGGAATTAGGATACCAAATTCTGTTCCCAGCTCTGCTACTGAGGCTCTTTTGTGACCTTGAGCAAGTCACCGGCTGTCAAACAAACTTCCAGTTTTCCGCTTGTACCAGTGGCAACATGCACTCATCTTTACAGAAGCTGGGAGATGAAACAGGCAAAATGCATTCCTGTTTTAACACCTTTCTTATGCAGAGCAAGTTTTGGGTAAGAAAGGAAACACGGGGAAAGCTGGGGTGATTACCAGGAGCTTTCCTAAGGAGGAGCTGGTTGGGAAATACATTGCAAGTAAAGGTTGCAAGAACCTCTTCTCACAGAACACTGAAATTGTCAAGAACTAGAAAACAGTCTCTAGGAGGAATAGATGAGGGAGCCAGGTATTTTCTGTCCCTAACTCGAATGCTGTCTGCAGAGCACAGCGATAGACACTGCTAATGCTGCAGGTCCATTTTGGTGAGCAGCAGCGTGGAGGTCCCGATCCTTGCAGGTGCTGAGGCTCCCCTCTGAAATTTCCAAGTGACAGAAAAGGTTCATTCCACATAAAAGCCAAATGCCAGCTCCTGTGGCATTTTTCCTGCTGTTTCACACGGGAATGGTATTTATTTTCACTTTCCGTAGCGTTCCTTTTATATAGTTGCATTTTCAGCCACAAGCAAAGTGGTCATAAGGAATGCCATAGCTGTCCTGCTGGTTGTTCCGAGAGTTAATGAATAAACCATGTATAGGATAAACAGGTTTATGCAAATGCAAAGCAGCACTTTACTATTATTTGTATTTTCAAGGCTTTTGTAGTCGTAGAACTCACATTTCTGTAAAACCTTTACAGTTGGAGAGAAGAAACCACGGTACAAGTAGTTCAAGTAATTGTTTTAGATGCAACACAATTTACTGGTTTCTCCAATAGTAAGCTTTGCAATCCTGAATAGCATGGTTCCAAAACAGTATTGAAAACGTTCTGCTCTCCAGTCCCAGAACATGTGATCTGAAAACACTGGCTAAGTATATTCCCCCATACAACTGCCTGCTTTTTTGCATTAGAAAATCCACCCTTTACTCTCATTCCTGGGTAAGAGGAAACTTGCGTGCTCTGCCTACCAGTAGAGCTTGCTTTGCCAAATGTCCAAAGCAGGCACGCAGGCACCAGCCCTTGGAGCACATCAGAGCTGATCTGGGGACTGGGCAGCCTGGGGCTGTACAGCACTTGGGAGCTTGGTTGCAGGCAGTTGCCAGCCATATGCCAGCATCCCACGGATCAGAGGCAGTCTCTAAGCCACCACGTCCTGGTCGTACCTTCTTGACAAAACCCTTTTTCCTCTTCACAGCCTGAAATAACAAAATAATTTGCAGGGACCAGGGTATGGCATAAACTTCAGTGTGATCACAGCAACATGGACATGTGGAGGAATTTTCTAAGTTGGCATCCCTCCTCCAAAACATCTCCTCCAAAACAGCAAAACATCTGCCAGAGAAAAGCCATGAAACCCACGGAGCACTGGGGAAGGAGCAGTGCAAACCCTCCCAAATGCTCAGCCCGGGCACAAGCCTGTCAGCCAGATGCTGGTCCAGAGCAATGGACCTGGCTGCTGGGCACACTAAGTACTCCAAGGCAGAGTTTCCCCCTGTTTTGTTCCTCTTGAAGGTATCAGGGGCTGTTTTTAGTTTTTAGTGCATAGTGGTGCTGAGGCAGTTGAGGACCTGTAGGCATAGCCCTAAGAAGCACATCTCCACACACAGAGGTGCAAACGATGCCAGCAGGTTGTGGTTCCCTGCCGTGTCACTCAGAGGGGCACGGGCTGGGAGAGCTTGCAGAGCACTCTTCTGGCAGCTTAATTCACCATAGAGGACATAGCAGTGGCTGGAATGAATTAGTCCCCATTTGTAATTTCTTGGCCTGTAGGGAGAAGAGCTGGCACCCCGGACTTTGGCACACAGAGCCATGAGCATTCCCTCCCCACATGAAGTGTGACAGCAGCACTGCACGGGATGTGGGGCAGGGCAGTGCAGGCTTTTCTTCCTTTGATGGGCATGAAACACACTTTGACACGGGACAAGGGTTGGGTTTTATTTTTTTCTCTTTTTTTCTTTTCCCCCTTTTCTCTACTTTTTTTCTTTTTCTTTCTTTTTCTTTTTCTTTTTTTTTTTTTTTGCTCTTTCTCTAACCTTCTTTTAGCCTCAGGTTTACTTCCTTTTGGGGTTTTTTTCCCCCAAAGACGATGTGTTTGTCAACTGATAGGATGCACTTGCTTCTGGTAAAAGAAGCACTTTGACAATTTTCACAACATGCATAATTTGCTTAAGGACCATAATGGCTTGTTCTGAGCCATGTGTCATGTAAATAAATATTCCAGTGATTTTTAACATGAATATTATGTACTCCATAGATCAATGGCTCCTTTGAAGCTCTTACCATTTATCCTGAAAGTTCCTATTCAGACATTTTTAAATATGTGTTATTTATTCAACAGGCTATCTTTTCACTCAGAGATGCTGATGTCTATGTTTGTAGCAGTCTAGCATCCATATCTTGTTTAGAATATTTAAAAATCAGTATTTCTTAGTCTTTGCAGCAGGTTGAAAATATTCCCATAAAAATTCTATAACAGGAAAGAATACTTCAAATTATTAAGACTGAAACATACATCTATTTAGGATTATTTTTTAAAGACCCTGTCTTCTGTACCCTTTTACCTTCTCCAGCAGCCCTGAAATCCACAGGGACAGAAGCAGGTGATGTGTGGGCTGCAGTGCAGGAATTCAATCCTTGGGAGTGTTTGGGAGGGTAACAGTGCCTGGACTCAGGGGAGCAGGTGGACACAGTGCTACAAGTCAGCATTTCCCTTGACTTCTGATGTGTCTGTTCAGAGACTGGGGGGGGGGGGTCCATCCCAGCAGGAGCATCACAGCACTGGGGCAGCAATCATGGAAAAGGACATTGCCTTCTCCAGTTCAATGAGGAAACAAGTTTCTTGGTTCATGGGCAGGACAGGCTCACCAGGTAAATAGGAGCCAATATTACCAGCACTGCCTTGTGAGCTGCCCCAGGACTTCAGGTGCCATCAGGGTTTTTTGGGCTGTGGTGTTTTTGAGATGCATAGGGGCTCCGTGCTAGGCAGCTGCCAAAGCCAGGGGCAGGTGTGAAGGTGCAGTGCACATGGAAGCAAAAGCATGGATGCAGATGACTTTGTGCCTTTGCAGCTATTAGCCAGGGCAAATCCTTTCCCATTCTCAGAGCATGGGGGAGCAAGCAGAAGTTCTATCCCCACCTCAATAGAAAGCTGCAAGGGGAACCCAGTGAGCTCCTGGGTCCTGGCAGGAGTTGCCCATGAGATAAGAGGGTCTCTGACCTCCATGCAGGCTAATGAAGGAGGAAAACCAGGGCTGAGAAAGATAAAGTTCATATTTAAATGCAGGCATCTGCAACAATAGAGGTGGAAACATAAATTGCTATCAAATTCATTTGCTTGTAGTATGAAGGCTTTTGTCTCACCTTGTTGAAACAGTCCCACTCCTGTGTTTAGTTTACTTGTGTTAATATCCCCCAGAGGCTTCATCATTTGCTATTGATGAGCATACACAAAAAAAAAAAAAGGTGGTGCTGTCCAAGCAATTAATTCTCTTTCCAAGTGTTTAAAATTCAGCATGTCCCTTCAGTTCCAAAGGTGCTAGATCTTCAAAACCAGCAAGCTGCTCACAGTCAGCTGGGAAACCCCAAGTTATTTTGGAGCACATAAAAACATTCAGTGCTGATAAATACTCACGCTGTGTTTTGCATCTTCATAATTTGGGATTCCTTTTACTTGACATATGCAATAAATAAAGCAATAAATAAAATATGCTCCCTGCCTCAAGGACGTTTCTCTGTGTAAGTTGCAACCCAGTATACAAACTCCTTCCAAACCAGCTGGTGCTACACATCTACCTTCCTTCCTTATTCTAATTCAGGGACACCTTCATAAGAAGGTGACTTTGAACAATGCTCTTTAAAACCATGATGGAAGCAGATGTGGATAAGGATTCTAATAAGAATAAAAAGCAGTAAAAATAGAGCAGTGCTTTAGCTGGAAAATGGTAAAAAAAATTCATTAGCCCTTTTTGGTGAAAAATGTTTTTACCTAAAGCGTTGGAAAGTCCAGTGACTCAGCTCTTGGATCAAATGCCCACCAGAATCTTTCCATCACCTTCAGCAGATGTCAAATGGCGAATTCACATGAATGAATGGGTACATTTAGGTCTCTGTAGTGCACTGCTTTGCATGGACAAAATCCCATTATGCTTCCTCCAGGCCTCAATTAGGAGGTAGGTTTTGCCATTTTTTGCCAATTTACTCTAGACCTACACTGTTGTTACTGGTATAAGAAGTTGGGGGTAGACTTCAACCAAACAGAACAGCACCAGGACCCACAGCTTTTAACTTTCCCCTATTCTAAAACCATGACAGCTCTCTATGCAAAGACTTATATGTGATTCAATAGCAGCAGCAGCTCCATCAGGGCACAATGATGAAGGAAATTAATTTTGAGACCCAGCCTGTCCCTGGCTTGGCCTTGGACTCAGTCTCATGTTAATTACACAATTATAGAAGGATTTGAGTTGGAAGGGACCTTAAAGATCATCTAGTTCCAACCCTTCTGCCTCAGGCAGGGACACTAGACCAGGTTGCTCAAAGCCCCATCTGACCTGGCTTTGAAATACCTTGAGAGTTACAAAATTCTCTTTTTCATTGTCAGATGGGTTTTGAGTTGAGTTTTGCCATGAGTTTGTCCATGAGTTAGTTTAGTGGGGAGGGCCAGATGCTCACTGCCATCAGTTGCTGGGGAAGCTTGCATTGTGTTTGGCTTGTGTGCTGAATATAAACAAAGCTATCCATCAGTATTTGCTTGGATTCATTGAAATATTAAAACAAATGCTTATGTCTGTGTTACAGGGCAAGGTCTTCTTTATTTTGCTGGGGCAATAGCCATATTGAAACAAATTGTATTTTGTTTTCTTTCAGACAGGTGTGATGGCACACCTGTGGAGCTCAGGCTTGAATAGCAACTTGTAACCTTTTGTGGGTAAGGTGGGGGGCAAATCCTGCTTAACAAGGATGTCAAACTGATCTTTGTTCCCTTCTCCCAACCAAGTATCTGTGGCAACAAACTGGAGACAGGTAAACAATCGGCTTCTGCTACCGCAAGCTTTCCATTTACAGTTCACCAGGAGCTCTTATTATATGAAAGGAAAGGGTGGATGTGGTGTCAACACAAGGTAATAGTAATATTATTTGAACAGGTGTGTGGGGTGTTGCTAAAGTGAGAGAGCAGGCAAGCTGTAGGGAGCAGTTAGTACAGGGCTGTGCATGTAATAACCAGAGCTCACCCGTGTGTATTATCATAACAATCATGTGTGGCCATGGGTTTCACAATAAGCTGGTCTGATTTACCTGGTGCATTAAACTAGTTTTGTTGTTTCTCACTTCCTAACTCCCTTCTGGAAAAGAGCCCGAAAAAATACACACACTAAGAATTTGGTAAGCAGACCCACCGTGCACGCAGCTACAGATAGATAACCCACCAGGCCACAATTATCCCCCAGACTCCACTCCTCCACAGGCAACTTTGCTGCTGATTTACGTCTTGGAAAGAGAGAAAGCAGATTAAGCATCTCAGGACTGCATTACAAAGGGATGGCAGGTTTGCGGCAAGTGTTAAGGCACCGTGGAATTGGGAGAGTCGAGTACCTCAGCAGTTTTGTCTATACATCTATTCTCTGTAATGCAGTTAATTTTAATAATATATTTCCAGTCTGTGATGTGTGTTAAATTGATATGTATCTGTGATTCGAATGTATATTCATCTCTGACTGTATAGAGTTAGATGAATATCCTTTCAGCAAGAAAACTGTGTGCCACAAAAGAGAATGGAAGCAGTAAAAATAATCTTTTAGATTCTGCTTTTAAGGAGATGACTGGAATCACATTAGCAAGGATTAATGCAAGGTAGGTACATACCTTGCTGAAATTTGCATGCTTCCATTGTGGGAAAGTGGGAAACAAAGGGAAAAATCATACCCTGATGCGTTCTCCAAGTAGAGCTATATGCTATGATTCACTGAAGACAGCCATGGAGGTTACAAAACAGAAATTAAGAGACAATATAAATTATGTGAGGGTGTTCTAGACAATTAGACAACTCGTTGGTCCATTTACAGTGCTGCTCGTAGCTTTATATCAAATCTAATGGAAGTGTGGCAAATTTCAAGCAAGGAAATTTTTCACTCTCTCCTCTCCTTAAGGCATACTTTGTTTAGAGATATTGTAATGCGTATCCTGAGCATTTTAATAAGAAACTATTGCATGCCACTAGTTTGTGCAAACAGTAGTTGCATTATTACAGAGGATGAATTAATCTTCCAGGCGTCCATTTGTGTTACTCAGATCAGGCAGGGTTTATTTGCAAAGGGCTGACCCTGCTTCCTGGCAGGTTCGCCGGGAGCTGCCGTGCCAGATTCTCTCCAGTGGATGCGAGAGGGTTCAGCTGGCACATCCCAGGGACCGAGGGGACAGTCACATGGCAGGGGCTGCCGCCTGGGGGAACGCGGGGCAGTGGCTGTGACGGCAGCGGCACCGCGTCCCGGGCTCGACAGGCTCCTGCAGGGATTCTTTAGTGGGTATTGAAGGCTGGTTGGAAACGAGTATTCTCAAAGCTTGGGTCTGCATTCTTCTGGTAATGCAGATTTAGCCCAAGGTCACACAAGAAACCTTTATTTCAAGCAGCTTGCTCCATCTTAAGGAGAATTGCTACAGCATTTCCCTGTGTACACATTTCATTAAGTAAATGCTTAATAGCAGGGTGGCTGTCATCTTAGGGCAAATATTTTAGAAATCCCTTGTTAGTCACATCAGGTGTGCTTCTTCAATATTGCAACATCTGTTATTTGTTAGATGCAAACAGAGAATGAAAATGTGTATTTGCCTTGTCCTGGGCTCTTCAAGTAATTCAGGCAACCTGGCTGAATGTGCCAGAGACAGTGCTGACAGTACAGTTATGTCAGGAGGGTAAAATTGCACAAAAACTTGAGTAGGGGGCGAACCAAAAAGTGTTGTATTACGCTTGGGTGCCCTCTAGATCTTTTACAATCCAGTATGTACTTTAAATATACCTTGATCCTTGGAATTTCCTTGTAGAAGTCAATGCTGTGCTGCTGTTCCAGCAGAGCAAACACTGCATGGGCTCTTCACAAACAGTGGGTCAGTCACAGTCAGCTGGAGGGAGCATACTCATGATCACAAGGGTCTGGGCTTCTGCAATGAAACAAGCATTTTGATCTTCCTTTGCAGGTATGATTATTTCACGCTAGAAGATGCATATTCATATTTCGATTTTTGCATCACAAAAGTCTGATCCTTTGCTTTGGATTAGTTTTGCTGGTTTTTAAGCAAATACTGAAGTAATCAAAAATAGCAGCCTGGTAGCATTTTAGGCATAGTTTGAAGAATTTAATTGAATAGGGACTTTAATGAGAGGGCAGTGGATTCTTAATTACCTCAGGCGCAGTTTAGCACTTTGGTCATGTATGGTATTGTTCTGGAGTGCATCAGTCTGTTAGTTGGCTATTGCAGCACAAAAGTTGGTGGCAAAGTCATTGTGGTGTGCTGCAGAAACAACATTATAGCTGCACAACAGCCTAAGCAAGAATTCCTTGTACATGGATGGGATATATTCATTAACACCATCAACCAATTAAGAGCGTGTTTGGGTTTGGTTTGAGATATATATATATATATATATATATATATATATATAAACTCCTAAGAATATTGCACGTCTTCCATCAAATTTAATTTTTCAGAATGTTCGTCTATTTTGCGACTGACGATTTTCACTTGCTGACATTCTTTTACACGCTTGGGAATCGTCCCCTTCCTTTGGATCAGCCTAAGGAAAATGCTGCCCTCTCTTGAATTTGAGGACGCAGTGCACCTCCTGGCAGAGACTGCCCGGGGAGCAGGAGGCAACACATTCCTGAAAGATGCTCGTGACTTCTGCAGGGCTGATGAGTGTTGAGAAAGGCAGCACTGTACTTTAGACTAGTAAACAGGGTTAAGAGAATTGTTCCGAAGGATGTAAATTCTCTAAAATAGAAAGTTTCTCTCTTCGGAAAGGAATTGGAAAACAAGCAAATATGCTTTATTCCATTATGGAAACACCTTAGCCAGGAAAATGTCATTGTCTCCCGTGCCTGCATAGAGAGGAGGCCAAGTCCTGAAATGCTTTGGACTACTTTCACTCAAATTTAAGTTATTTCTTTGACTGTTTCAGTTGTGAGTTTTGCTGAATGCCCATGTAGATCTTGCAGTCAAAGGAAAACTTACTTTCTGCTAGGGCCTTCTCTGAAGGAGGGAGGATGTAACTGGCTGCCACTGGTCCTCTGCACCAGAAAAGAAACACTTGGGTCACTCTAGCATGTGAAAACCCCCAGAGCTTTCCCACTGGTATGGAACCACTGATGTGTTGCTTGTAGAAACCAACATGTCACTGCCTTGAACAGCTTGGTCACGAGATGTGTCTCCAGCTGGAGGGAGGAGGATGTTTCTCCAGCTGCTTCTCCTCTTCTCTGCCGAGCATGGATGGGATGTACTTTTCGTGTGTCTCCTTCAAGGAGGGATTATAAAGGGGAACTTGTGGGAAAAGATATTCTGGAGTAGCTTCTGCCTCCATTTCTTCAATAGGGACATTAAAACAAGCAAACAAAAAGCTCTCCCCTTCTCCCATGGACACCCCTGCTTGTAGAAAGACGTGTACTTTTCTGCTGGAAGCAAGGGGTGAAAAAGACAATTAGGTGATGTGTAGGAGGGATTGCCTAGAAAGTAGTCCTACAGCAAGCCAGCATCCTTAGGAGGGAGGATGTGCAGGTTTTGGTTTGTATTAACTCCAAAGATGCCAGTGCACTCATGAGAACCAAGTTTCCTGGACATCAGATACTGCATGAGAGGAAGGTGAAGCAGGGTGTGCATTGTGGAAGACAAGGAGTAAAACATACATGCACATCTAAACCCATGGTCTTTTTCTTTACTGTTGTTATTTAATAGGTTTTTCTGAACATACTGCTCCCCACCCAGCCCTCTTGCAGTTCTCAGAAGCTAAAAGACAGGGAGGCACTAAAGAGCAACATGCAGGGAAAATGATTGGCTAACAATAGCTGCAAATATTGTTAGTTACATGATTTGTGCAAAAGGACATACTTCTTAATATTTATCTCACTTTTCTGCACCTACAGTTATCTTGGTTTTGTTTTTTACACAAATTTGAGGGTGATTAATCCCAGATGCAATCTGAAAAAGGATAAACAGAAGGAGACTGAGCATGTGTATGTCGCGTGCACTGTATACTACCTCATCTATATTAAATATGAGACAAAGTAATAAAAATAAACAATACAGTATTGTGTCAGTTGCAACTCAGGCAGTAACAAAATATTGCCACATTTTTTCTTACAAAGCTGGCTGTGTGGTGGCTGGAAAGACCCCTAAAGCATATAAAGCTCTTATCTTCGTACATTTCCCTAAAGAATAATAGATCAGTCGGTGCTCTGATGCTGTTTTAATAATGTACAATTTACAATTCATTTGGTTACCAAGCACTCACAGTATAATTAATTTCACAGACCCTTTCTACATATTGGCATGGTTTATGACAGTACAGAGGGAAGATGGGAAAACTCTGTTCCCCCTGCTGTCAAGGAAAGTGCCTGGATGATGTGTCACCTGGCTGGTCTCACAGCAGTCCTGCCTTCGTAGGGGTGAGAGGGCTTGATTTCCCCTTTCCTTCTGCCCCACTTCCAGCTGCCTTTCCCATCTCCCTACATAAGCACCTCCATTGAGGCTGTTGCCTTGGGGATGAGCCAGGCTCATCCTGCAGCTCTCCAGTAGCACTGAGCCAGATCTGCCCCATCCTTTTGGGTCACAGCAGGCCCTGAGACCTGCTGCAAGAGCTGGAGCAAAAGCTAAGGTGAGCCAAGGGGAAGACTCAAGGACAAAAGGCAGGTGACAAGCCTTCAGTGCCTCTCAGTAGTGCCTCCCTTCCCCCTGGCAGCTGGGGACAGGAGAGCTTGTCAGGAATACAGGTATTGCTCCGGTCAGGAGTGACTGTCCATCCGAACTGTCAGTGCACCAGCCCAAGCCTGATATCATTTAACAGAATCAAGGCATGAAAAACAGAGGGAAAGGCTCCAGAAGTGGCAGAATACATATTGCTGGGGGCTTTATTTCCACAGTCCTGATATTTTTTCCTTTATGGGGAATCTGTACAGTTGCCTGAGAGACTTAAATAATGGACTCTCTCTGCAATGAATGGAGCTGCTGTTCTGTGATGTCTTGCACATCAAAGCAATTTTTTTGAATCTGCATTTACCTCTTTGATAAAGACAACACTGTGAGGAATTCAGCAACTGCAGAGAACCTGCGGGTCTGCACATCCACCCGGAGCTTGCTTTGACAGCAGTGTATGAATTGCTATTGAAGTGATGGTTTTGTTTCCATTATCAAATAAACAGGCGTTTCCTTTTCTGAATTTCCCAAACATTATTTTCTTGTTTGAAGTTCTTGATTCCTATAGATGCACAGTGTATGTATACACATACATGGCTACTCGTGTGCATGTATATATATACATATATAGGCACACACACACACACACACACATATATATATAGTTCTGTTAGATATATATAAATGCCTGAGGGTAGAGGTCACAGTTTGTGAAGGCTGAGCACACAATCCTGTATATAAACACACAAGAACTCACACTGAAGTGCAACTTAAAGCTAGGTTTACTGATTTTCTAAAACTACAGTTACAGTTTTTCTCTTTTTTTCTTAGATGTTCAAAAGCTGGTTTCTTCTAGGGACTAAAGAACATTATAAGCCACAGCTCCAAAAGTTTGATTAACCCCTGTGTGGTTTTCACAAGACATTAACTGTAAGAGGTACATCTCTTGCACTGTATCTGCAGCCGGCTACTCAATCCTAATGATTTGGTTTCCTAATCTCTTGAACAAAAATATGGTGAGGCAGAGACCATGAGATACTGCTTTCACATCTTTTTTCCATATGGGATTTGGCAGCCAATTTGCCAACATATTGATGACCTGCTGCTCTTATTTTTTACATCTATAGAAATTTGACTCTTCTGTGAATCAGGGCATATTTGTAAACTAAGTGAAACCAAGAAAGGTTATTAAGGACATCACGTACATATGTATAAAACACCAGCAAGTATTATTATTATCATCATCAATTACTCTTATGCATAACATAATCACAATTTAAAGCTTGTGTGGTTAATGTATCACAGGGTTCGGTTCAAAACAGGGCCCAAAATCTCTCCCTTGCAGTCAGGTTTACTGAGAGTTTGAAGCAGTGCTCATGTGGCATGAGAGGGCTGATGGAGTCCTATCCCCCCAGGAGAGTGTTGGTCTCTTCTGCCTGAGTAAGAGCACCCAGGAAAACCTGATGTACTCCTAAAATGTGGATAGCAGCAAACCTGGAAAACTTTGCTTTTAACCTTTGAATATCAAAGAGTTAAAATCTAGCCTTCAATCCAGGTGAATTTTTCCAAGCCTATGGTTTTGGAATGGATGAATGTCTGTGTAATTATCTATTATCTGCTTTGCTACCTGTTTCGTTTCTCTCCTATGCAATATGCCTCATAGCATAATTTTTTTTTTTTCAGTTCAAAAATATCTTGTTTTGACTTGATGTTGCTCAAGAAATAAACACAACTGTGTTCATATAATTCCTACAAGCACTAACCTGGTTGCAAGACAAAACTCTCTACTTTGAATTTCCAGGTCTGTATCTAGCAAAGAGAAGAAAAAAAAAGAAAAGAAGAAAAAAGCATAGCATTGTAAGGAAGTACTACTCGCTTTATTTCAGCATTTTTTTCACTACTAAAATCAAAGAAAAATTTCTCAGCCATGAAAGTACAATTGACAATGTTTAAACCCACCATGTCTTAACAGCATTTCAAAAGTTAGAGCATTCATGAGAAATAGAATGATATTTTAAAGTTAGATCATCTATTTCCTTTGGAAAAAAATAATCTGGCAATCAAATCTGAGCAACAGCTAAACCAATTATCTTTCTTTTATGACCACTTGGGGAAGAAGGAGTCTTTTCTTGTTTCTTACTCCATATTAAATATGAGTTGGAACCAAGATGGTTTTTGCAGCAGAAAGAAAGACAAGGGGCCAGGCTAGTGTCTGTGTCACCAGTGCCATAGTTCTGTGGTACACCTTCCCTCCAATTCCCTCTTTCTGAACCCACAGGGACCCCTGACACTAGAAGGTTAGATGCACTTTGAGGAGGAGGACAGCTGGCACAAGATGGCCCCAATCCATTCTTCTAATCCCTAATTCTCCTAATTTCTCTCTCAAAATGCCTGTTGGGAATGGTCCCTGGCAAGTGTTAGCTGTGAGCTGGGTCCAGGGATGGCTGGGGAGAGTCATACTTGACCCAAGTCAGCACCATGCCAGGGACTGCTGTAACAATTTAACAATCTGGAAAATTGAGCTCCAGCACCTGGGGATGTTCCTGGGCACCGTTTCCTTCACTATCTGCACGTGGCCAAAGAGAGCAAACTGATTGATAAACACCTACATGATGGTGCAGGGTTGAAATGCGTGACAGCAGCATCCCACGTGCTGGTCCAAACATTACGCTGAAGTTTTGCAAATCAACCAATAAATGTAGCAGTTGCTTTTAAAAGAGAGTCTCAAATTTGCTAAAACGGGAGTCAAATCCCCAAGCCAAAGGCAAGATAACACTTAAGTGGTTTATTCATGAAAAGCTACCGCTTGCTTTCCACAACAAACTTGCCAATGTAAAGCTTCATGGAAGGAATGCAAAACAGCCAGGCAAAGCTCAAAAAAGAAAAATATTTTCGGTCAAGGACAAAACAATCATATCATCTCGAGCTGTGACATACCAGCTTACTTAGCTTTGATTCTACCAGCGTAACTACCTGGCACTTTGTGTGATCAAGGTGCCCACAGCTGTAATCTAATGTGATCTGGAGCTTATTCACTGATCACAGCTGTGTAATTTCAGGTAACATGCTTCCCTTGTTTAGTTTTGTTTAACATTGTTAAATATATAGTCAGACCATCTGCACAGTATTTTTTAAAATTGGAAATTACAACCATAACTTCCTTTTTATATATCAATAAACTAAATAGCAAAATTTCAAAGGGATCCTTCTCTACCAAACAGTGAAGCAGAATGTTTGTCCCACGCCACACCATTGCCTAATTGCACACTAATTGGACAAACGTGATTAAATATTTCAAGATCTTTACTAATTGCCTCTATTTTAGCTTTAAAATTTGCTTGCCACCAACAAATTTAATGACACTGGTGTCTAGTCATCAGCAAAAAGCCCAAGAGTTGCTCTTTAAAATGTACCTAGTCAGAATATTTACTGATTGTGCATTGTTGTTTCCAATGTAGCTTAATTAGAAATCCAATCAGTTCTCCAAGTCTAATTATACTTGATTTGTAGATTCAGACTATGATACATAATGAAGCTAAGCAGCTAACAGTAAACGTGCTTGAAATGTAACAATAAGAGAAATATTTTTAATGCATGCCTTGTTATCATTTTAGAAACTCCGAGTAATATATGAGATCAAACACAAAGGGAAATACGAAGATTTATGACTCAATAGATTTTAAAAAAGCCCATGTTTTATCCTGAAGCAATATAACTGGTGTATGTTTAGTGTTTAAAAATATTTCCTTTGTTTGTTTACTTATTTGTTTGAATGATAGAGCAACATATATTTTGTGGATACATTGATGTCTGTACTTGGTTGCATTTATCTTGCATGCCATTATTTTTGCCCTATATTTTAAATGGCATTATGCTTCAGAAACTGGGAGCTGGGTTAGATATGGTTACTAAGGCAGCAGTTCCCCTTAGCTAAGTCCCTACATCTTCAAGGCACCCTTAATTTACTCTTCTCTCTGAGAAATATCCTTTAGGGGCCAAGGGCCAGATGTTTCTTTTTATTCCATGCTGTGCAGAGAAACACATCTGCTCTGCTATTATTTTTTACCTCAGTCCCACAGTCTGAACATTGCAGCTGCAGCCTTACACCCACGTTGTAGGATCAAATTAATAGCATGTCACTATTGGTATTGCCTACAATGTCCTTCCATTGGTATTTTTGTGCAGTAGCAAACATTTTGATCATGCTTAAGTAATGAGCAGCCCGTTTTCTGAAGAAAAGGCAAAACTTGGAGGAAGAAGAGGAGGAAGAAGGAAGTCCATCAGCAAGTTACACCAAGACCCCTGGTTGTGTTTCCCAGAGAGGAACCCACAAGCAGCCACGCTTTTCTGTTTGGAAAACTACAGATACCCCACAGACCTTTCAGAAATCAGCCTGTCTCATTGTTACATCCCTAGCTTGGAGGCTCTTGATGTCACTTGCTGCAGATTTTTTTGGGAACCACTTGTTGCTCCTAAAGGGTTCCCTGAAGGATAGCCTTTCTCTGCTAGAGACTTTTAGGGGTGTACAGATTAGAAACAGTTAAAAACCACCTAGATTATCTCATATGGGAAAAAAACACCTTTAAACCTGTGACAGAAAGTGTCATGATCCCAGAATCCATGTGGGGAGAGGAAAAGCAAGATAGGTATCAGGTACCTTCAAGCAGCATTGGAAGCAAGGCTGCATTAGAAGGACCTTGAGGCTCACTGACCCTTTCCTCTTTAGAGGAAAGCCCCCAGGGGCTGTATGTAGCTCTTAATTTTCTCTCCTCATCTTTTTATTCTCAGTCTCTTCTTAAATCAAAACCCAGTCTTTTCCTGCAAAGAAAAAGCATAACCAACTGGCAAGTCTTTGTGTGAGGCCTACAGCAGACAAATGTTGAAAGCTCTCCCCACTAATTACTGCAGTTTTGAAAGAAGCTAATAAATAAAGCAGTTCATGAATAAAAGCTGTTTCCCAAGTTGTGGTAACACCACTAAGAATATGAAGGATGGGAAGAGGGAGGAGAAAAAGGCAACAGGGCAAAAATAAGAAAGTAAACAACAAGATTAATGTTAACTTCTGCTCAGTAAGAAATGCAGTGCATAAAGTACGTGGGCACTGAGAGGAAATGTTAAAAGTTTGTGGTGAAGTGGTATGGCCTAGCTATGGGCAATGCAATCCTGCTGCCACTATCATGGTTCTTAAAGTTCAGGATGCCCCCCCATGGGGTAAGACACCATGGGGTGGATCCCAGCTTGCTGGGAGCTCAGTCAGCTGCAGGGCACAGAAATGGCTGGAAGAACAACCCACCTTCCCACTGACCCCAGTGGCTGAGCTGCCTGGCCACGCTGTGCTGATGGTCTGCCACTGGTTTTTGGGGTCCCTGTTGGGAAATACACTGAATGGCTTTGCCTGGTGGCAGTGTGACCTGTTGGATGCAGCACGAAATGTGTTGGCAGGTGGTGTCAGCTTTCACACTGGCTTCCTTCCCGACCTCCCTGGCACCAGGGCATGGCCTCAGCACTTTCTGTCCGAAAGCCAGCACCCACCAGCTTCCCAGAGCACTTGAGCTCTGTAGATGAAGAGCACTGAACAGCAGCTGACTATTATTTTCAGGCTTCCAGCATGGTATTTTGTACCATATACAATGAGATAAATTCCCATTTATTTTTTTCTAAGTAGCCATTACAAGTGTTCTTTAAAGAACAAAAACTGTGAAATGGAGATGTTATTAAAAACTTGACCCTGCTTTAACAACAATATTTGAAATATTTTTCTATGTTGTTCTACTTAATTTATTGAGTCCAAAGGTTGGGCTCTTCCTCCCCTCTCTTCTCTGCCCTTAAAATCAACATCAGCAAGGACAAAATTTTTAAAAACAGCAAAATAAAATATTTCAGTCACATCCTCCATACTAACCAGTGTTCAATATTTTATCTTTCTTTACTTTTTTTTTTTTCATCCGTGTGCAATCAGCCTTGAAAATTTCCTTTGCCTTCAATTCTTTTACCTTTGATGGTATTCAGATTGCAGGCTATGCCTTGGCCCCTCATGCCACACAATCTTCTATTTATATTATTAAAATGCGGCACTTGCTTTTTCATTTTACTCTGTTTACAGGGTGTTGCTTTTATTGATTAATGTCTCAGACTCAAGTAAAATGCTAATCACGCAGGAAAAAAATTGTAAAAAACTCAATATGCTGATCTGTGGTGCTTGGCGTTGGAAGTAGCTCACTAACTTAGCTCTGAATTAAGCTTCAAATTGGAAGCAATTCCACCCCACTAATGCAGTGCCTGAAAACCTGTCCTCTTGGGCTGAGGATACATTCTTATTCTATGATTGCATCGTGAGGCACATGAGACCCAGACCAAAAAAAAGTCTACAAAATTGAATATTTAGCATTATTTGCCTAGATCTATAGTTTTCAAACGCATTTGTGTTTGCCTATTTTCTGCCAAAATGGTGGCTGCCACATACTCCCTCCTTAGGACAAGTCTTACATGAGAGTGTGTGTTCTGGGACCCATGAGAGTAAATTGCAAGCAGACTTGGAAGAGAAAGCCAAACCTGAGGATACAGCAGATCACTCTGCTCCTGCAGCACCAGCAGGTGACCAGACTCTGCCATGTTGATTGTGCAATGCCCACTGCTGAGCAGAGAAGGAGTACAACAGGTCCTGGGTGTCTCAGCACCCAAGGGGAAAACTGCATTTTGTTGCATTGAGGTGGAGGCAAGGTCTCCTTCACTGCCCCCAGGGGAGCAGGCTTTTAACTACCATTTCTGTGAGGAGCTCTTCCATATCCTGGAATTCCACCTGTAATACTGCATCCAGCTCTGGGGTCCCCAACACATGAAAAACACAGACCTGCTGGAGCAAGTCCAAGGAGGGCCACTAGGATGATCTGAGGGCTGGAGCACCTCTTCCATGAAGACAGGCTGACAGAGTTGTGGCTGTTTAGCCTTGAAAAGATAAAGTTTCAGAGAGACCTTATAGAAGTCTGCTTGTACCTAAAGAGGTGTACAGGAAGGCTGGAGAGGGATGTTTTGCATGGGCATGTAGTGATAGGACAAGGGGGAATGTCTTTAAGCTGAAAGAGGGTAGGATATTAGGGAGAAATTCTAATTCTAACTTTTTGAGGGCAATGAGACACTGAAATGTGTTGCCCACAGAAGCTGTGGGTCAGTCCCAGGCCAGGCTGAACAGGGCTTTGAGCAACCTGGTCTAGTGGATGATGTCCCTCCTCATGGCAGGGGGATTGGAACTAGATGATTTTTAAGCTCCCTTCAAAACTATTCTGTGATTCTATGATCCCCTTTACCCCTTCCTAAGCAGCGACATCAGCAGCAATACTACCTTAGGTAGCCAAGCAAATCCCAGGAAAAGAGAGAAGAAATGTGAGGAAAAGTGCCCCTTGCCCAGCACTACAGGGAAGAGGCAAGAGCCACAGCCTCCACCTCACAGAGGTGTGTTTCTGCACACACCTGTATTTTCCTCACATGCAGTCTTTTGCATGGTAGAAGGGACTGAAGAAGCTGATAAGACTTACTGTGTACAAAGAGCTGATGTGTCAGTCTCTGCTGGTTCAGGACCTGTGTGATTGAGGCCCCAATTACAGTAAGCTCTCAAATGTATTTGGAATCCTGTATTCACCTCAGTATATGCTTACACCAGGTGCTAAACCAGGAACAAATGCTCAAATTAGATTCACTTCAGCAGGATATAAGCAAGAGCTTCAACTCAAATGTGGGTGTACATCCTAAATAAACAGTGATGCTTTCCTGAAGCAGGATGTAAACATTGACCCATATAAACAGTGTAAAACATTTAATCATCAAAAATCCTTCTTGGTGGTGCTGTGTGATTGCAAGCAGGTTTTCTCTGCTTGAAGTCTTTGTCTGTAATCTACATGTCCTGTAGAAACAAAGCTAAGCTGACTTTAGAAAATGTTCAGACACTGGAAGAGGTTAATTGATGCTTTTGTTTTTCTCCAAACCAGAAAGCTTTCTTTTTAAAAAAAAAGCTGTTTTATACTTTTCCCATTATACTCTCTTTTCCCCCCCTTTTTTCTTTTATTAATAAGGTCTGGCCCTCTTTAACATGCAACAAGAGCCTAATGAGCCATGCAGCCTTCTGTAATTTCTTCACTGTTGAAAATGCCTGACACTAATCTATGCCATTTATACTAATAAGAGGTGCATCAGCTGATCTTTGGTGCAATGGAAACATTTTAAATATACTTTATTGAATTGCAGGTGGCAGTTTCTCACAAAGTTTATGCTGCTGTGGAAACTGGTGCCCTGCAAGTACTGCAGAGCTGTGTGTGCTGTACAGTACACAGAGTACAAAGTACTGCACAGTACAGACAGTGGAAAAATAATCTGATGTCCAGTAATATATTAGTGTTATATTTCATGTAAACCTGTCAAAGAGATACTGCAGGAAAATAATATCCTCCAGGTTTTTTCTGCACTTTATATTTGTGGTTTACAATAACAATTAAGAGATGACCTAAAATATGATGTCCCATTTTATACTAAGTGGACATTAATTAATGCTAAGTTACAGGAGAACTCATCAGGAGTTTATGCTTTACACATGTAGGCATTACACAACAATCAGCATGATTAATGATGTTCCAGTGAATAACGAGGATTTACATGTGGAAAAATGGGGCGAAGGGGAGATGTATTCCTTAGAATTGGTTTTTCCCCAGTTCTTAATTGTGAGCTTTGCATGTGCATTTCTCCACTGTCTCATCAATAGCACTTAACTCTGACAGAGCTCCACTAATTCCAGCTGCTGAAGTGCTGGTGTAGCTGCAACAGACAAAGGGTATAAGTGAGGCAAGGATCTTTGGGAGGGGCAGTGTCTGTTATTAGAGAAGCAGATGCAGCTGGAAAAAGTGGACAAGTTTTGGGCACACAATCTTTTTCTCAGTTTTGAATCAAAGGCTGCAAATGGCTTTCCATGTCACGCCTGAAGAAAGGCTCTGTGCCTGAAACTTTTTCCAGTTACATTGGTCATTCTAATAAAGCACAGTCTCTTTCCTTTCAAATCTCTCTTTATACACGTACTTTAGAAGGGTGGAAAGTATTATCATCTCTGCTTCAAACATGCTGACACAGAGAAGCTGAGGTGGACTGGACTGAAATCCAGACGTGATGATTGCCCAGGTGAGAGAAGTCCAGGTTCCTCCCTCTGCCTGCTCTGCTTCCTGCTATGTGAGGACAAAAACATCCAGGAGAGAGGACTGCAATGACTCACATTTCTGAAGATGTGCCCCAAGCATGTAGCTACCCTGTGATTTTGGAAATATAAATTCATTCCTCCAATTTAATAGGGAATACAAGCATGCACTGTGGTATCCTAATTAAGTGTCCTCCTATCTGCCACGTGGTAGAAATAACCCTGACAACTTCCCAGAGGCTGCAACCCACTCTTTTTGAGAAAAAAGGAATAAAGGAAGGGAATAACAGGCCTGGGAGAATGGACATGTCATAAAGATCCCAACCCCAGCAGCACATGGATCAGGTGGTCCGGCTGTGAGGGATGCCATAAGGTGGTCCTCAGCTAGATTTAGAAACTGGGGGGGAGATCTTTTTATCTGAGCAGGATGTGACCTGTTACTGATACTGGTGTCAAGATGTCCCTCCTATTTTAGCAAGCCTTGTCTAGAGGCCACCTCTCCCAGGCACACTACTGTCCCCTAAGTTCCTTTGTCTATCTCTGTCAGGAGAGGTGTGAAGGGGCATCCCAACACCAATGTCAAGGACATATCACAAGGCACATCCCCTGAGCTGAGTGGCAAAGGAGGGCTTTGAAGCTCATTGACTGGGAGTTTTGAAGGCTTGTCTCTCATAACTGTGACAAAAGCCAAAAAAACCCTATTATTTAACTGAATAAGGCCTCTGGCATCTCCAGGCCATGTTTCCCTTCCAGTAGCACCTGCAGTTTTAGTGGAACCTGTGAGAAGCTGTGAAGTGACTGTGGGGTCTCCTGCTTAAACATCTTTCTGATGAAGCAGTGTCACTCGAAACACAAGTGTAGATGTCCTCCCACCTCAGACAGAAGCCCTGTGCATGTTCTCAATTTATACTTATGGGACAAGTCAGGTCTTATACATACTTTCTTCAAAGTGGTCCTGGGGAAGGGAATTTGAATAAGTTGTTATGCAGTGGGGAATAAAAGGCTTTTCTTTATCACTGGTTGTCATAGGGTGTGTTTATAAAACTAGACATACTCATGTTTGTCATTTATGAAGAAGTGTTAATAATAGCTTTTTCAGCTTCTTTGTTGTCCTGTCACTCTGCTGTTTTGTGCCCATTTTCTCTGTAAGGTAACCATCATAACCACAGCAATCATCTTCCTCTGGAAAACTCTAGGTGCACTTTTTAATTTATAATCAAACATGTGAATTAATTATTTCAATTATATATTTTTGCCCTTCTCCCAGTCTGGAAGAAGAGTGGCAGTGTTCAGGGGAATCCAAATTGTTATATTGTAAGGCCTGTATTATTGTTTCTGTTTGTCCTTTGTACTTTTCACCCTGAGCACGGATTTTCACAGGAAATCCCGTGTCTTGCATGCTTTTAGTCCTCTTCTATATCTGCATGGCAGAGTTCCCCCAGTGTCCAGGCCACCAGCGAGGGAGCAGCCACAGCCAAGGGCTGGGCACCCCTTTGCCAGCAGCACTGGCTCATGTGGCCACCTCGGAGCAGTTGACCCGTGGGTCTCTCACATCAGACAAAAGGATAAGAGGGCTTGCAGGGAGCAGCCTGGCTGGCAGGAAACTCAGCTCCCTGCTTGCCACAGTGCTCCGAGCTGCTGATGGTTTCCACTCAGTGCATTCCCTTAAATATTCAGGGTGGTCATAGCAATCTGTGTTGTAATGACCCCTCTCCTGCTGCTGGGCCTTTCTGACATTCTGGTAGCAATCTTGCTATTTTGCTGGCATTGAGTAAATGGTTATTCAGCCCCTCTTTCCTTCCCCAGACCCAGAGAAATGCTCTTTGATTTATCCCCTCAGCGTTTACAGGCACTGGGTGCAGATTGAATTGTGGGCTGGCTGCATCTGTAACTCATCCCCTGGACAATTACTGGACATGCACATCCCAGCATCTCGCTTCTCTTAACCTTCAGCAGCCTAAGTGTGTAACTCCCCAAAGATTATCAGCCTGTCTGAAGGTGTGATTGAAATGAGCTTTGCTCCTCTCAAGAAGGCAGTGCCCTAGCTTGCTAAATCACCGGCTCTAATCTTGAGCATTAAGCAAAAACAAACAAAATAATCTTCTAGGAAACACTAATAGTGCAATGTCAATACTCACATCATGTGTGTCAACTGCCCTATTAATTATTATCATTACCTGCCTTCATAAATTGAATGCAACTGCAGTTCTAGCACTGTGGGAAACCAGCATTAATTGGGAAAAGGTGTACAGCAGCATCCCTCTGTATTTGCATGTTTTCCCTGTCTCCCTGCATGCTCCTACAACACAAAATATACCCGCTAACCTACTCTGCCTTACATGCTTGCATGTAGACACACATCTATTTTGTGGGCACATGTATAGGCTCTTTGCATCTATAGGCTCTAATGTGGTTGAGTACAGCATCTTCTTCCTAAGCAGCTTTTTTTTTGCAAATGTTGTTACAGATTCTTAGCCTGTTATAGCTTGCAATAAGTGCACCCATACACTTCATGAGGATATGTCTTATGCCCTGTGTCTTGACATTTTCCAACAGATGTTGGCTAATGCAGTTGTAGAAGGTTCACCGTGGATGCAGTGAGCCCAATAAATCTTCCTCTTAAATGCAGACACTCCACCATCCCAGCATCATATACCTATAATACATTTTAATTACTTGGCTATTCAAATTATACTAAATTAGATCTGCACGGAGCTGCATCGCGGATTTCTCAATTTACATTTAATCCATGGCAAACAAAATAAAAATTTAAAAATTGCAAGCACACTTTTTATTGGAACTTGCAGGAGCTACTGAAGTCTGATACCTTTAAAATTATTAAGTGACAAAGATTACTAGCACTAAGGTTATACTTTGCTTTCCCATTAGCCATTTAGGTGACAGCTGCTGTATTACACATAAAGATGAACCATTCCTTAAGGGATGATAGTGGTTCCGCTGTGACACTACTGGCATAAAGCATTATCAGACCATAGCTGTGCTTAGAGCCATCACAGTCTCCTAGGCACCTATCAGTACCCTCATTATCTGCATCACAGAGTGTCTAGAAAGAACACTGCCAGGCTTCACAGCTTTGCAGCTCATTTGAGAAGCGGAAATTAAACATCCCAGGAGAAAAAACAGGCACATTGTAACAGCACCAGTGCTGTACACACATAACATGTTGACTGCTGTTGCGCTGACTTCTGTCTCATTAATTTAATAGGCTCCTGGACTGGGGATGGGGAGGTGGAGAGGCAGCCTTTACAAGCAGATTACTGAGCTGGGCTCCTTGCACTGATTGCAAATCCAGATTGGAGAACTTACTCTGAGCACCGCCACACTTCAGATGTCTGTCCCCACTTCTGCAGCTGCCATGTGGTGAAATAAACCAGTCAGAGGCAGAAAAATGAGCGCATCATACATGTTATCCATGCTTAGATTACACTTGTGTGAAGTAAAGCAGCACAGGTGCCTTTTCAGCAGTGACTGTAGCTGGGTACCTGTGTGAGGGTTAATATGAGTGTGTTAAAAGGGCAGTGCTGCATTCAGACAGGGCTGTGATAGCAGGAGCAATCCTGCAGCAGCTCAGTGTGGCTCTGCTCTTCAAAAGGAGCTGGTTTGCTTCCTTTGTCTGTAAAAGTAACATTCACTCATGTGGTGATGTCCAGCAAAATCACAGCACACACTGAGGCTTTTGTAGGATCTGAGCAGAGCATACATCTTCCCATGGCCAAGGGGTGACTCCCTGAATCAATACATTTAAGCAGCTCTCACTTAAACTGAGGCCACTGAGCACATGTCAGGGAGGAAAAATGGACATGGGCTTCCATTCAATTTCCTTGCCAAATTTTACATGGAATAACACCTGAAGGAATTTGGAGGTGTAAATGTTTTCTATTTCATTCAATGAGTTACTGCAGGTGATCTCATGCACTTCTGTACATTTAAATTGATAGGAACATTATAGAAGATGTCAGTGGAAGCAGAACTGCTCTGCAAACGTGTGTTGCGAGAGATGTTCATTAAAGTGATCTCACTGTCAACAGGGTGGTTGGGTATGTGTGTGTATCTCTGCCCTCTCTTTATTTGTATGAATGGGTGACAGAAGAGAAGATAAAAAGAAGGTGAACTGATTTTTACAGTCTCTGCAAAACAACTTCACCCATCATAGAGGAGCTGAATTCTTCAGACCCCATTGTTCTCTTCCCTTAGGTTGTTTAGGGGTTACTCAAATGCTTCAGAGGTTTAGGGGTTACTCAAATGCTCAGGTATGGGACATGAAAAGGAGCCTGTAGGATGTATACATAGAATCAGAATTATTAAAGTTATGAAACACCTTTAATAGCATGCTGGTTTTTTTTCTGGATCATGTAACAAAAATGCAGATGCTGCATTACCTGAAAGCACATACAAACAAGTGACAGTGCAAAGAGCAGGTGGGAACCTTGTTTTGAGGGCCCTGTGGATTATACTCTCAAAGGAATTGCACTTGGTGGGTCTATTAAAAAAGAGAGATGGCAGCTTAAACACATCCCCACCACCTGGAAATGTTTTAGGTCCTTGCATCCATATACCTTTTTGGGAATTGCTCTAATAAGAAGGGAACCTTCCTTAAGTGTCTCACTTGACATCCAAACAGGTATTGTTAAGATTTTTGAAACTGTGGAAATGAACAGGAATAAGTATCCCAGGAAAAAAAAATCAGAATTTTCCCTCAGCAACTGATTCCTAGGAAAATTTCTCCAAAGTTGATAGCAATTACTGACACTTGTGTACTTGAGATTTGATCTGGCTTAAAGAAGAAAACGTACATTGTAGTTTTCTTCACATGTTCTTGTACATGCACTTACTATGATAATCAATGTACTTTCAGCTGCTTCAACATTGCTCCTGCATTCAGCTTTTGGGCTGATATTCTTCAGGTACCCTTTGACAAGGTCAAGGGTCTTAAGTGGCTGGGGCTGGAGCATTGGTTGGAAACATTTCCATTATCTAACCATTAAAAACAAATTTGCAGATGCTCATCTTGTTTAAACATATAAACTCAATGTTTACAGTCTCATTTTTGACTGTGACCTGATTCCTGATGGTGATGCCTGATCCAAGTGGAAAGGAAACCTTGGGGCAGCAGTAGCAGAGGCTCCCAAGCCCTGCTGGCAGTCCCCCAGCCTGGCTTGCAGCCCTGGTACTTGATGCTCTGCCCATCTCCCCCTTCAGCACAGAGCACCTGCACCACCCTGATGCCAAGGGAGCACAAGTCAGGTCACTCAGGTACTAATGGAGGCTTCTAAGGCCTCCAGCAGCTTTACCCTGCTGAAGTCTTTGACTCCCAAACTTCAGGGCTGGCCTGAAACCTGCCATCTTCATAGACAATATCTCCGTGTCCAGAACACACTCTACTTCCCTGCCTTTTTATTGTAAGATAAAGAGCAGAAAAATCCACTTATTCACATGTGGAGTCTGGAAAAGCTTGTAAGTCCAGTAATCAATGTTCATCCTGTTGCACCTTTGTGCTTTAGAGTTTAGCAAAGGAATGTGAGCTGGGGAAAGGTACAGGTTTGGGAAATACTACTCCCTTTCCAGATAAAAGGAAACAAGTTTTTCTATGTTCATAAGCATGGATGTTGGAATTATAATGTGAAATTGCCAATAGGTGGTCCTCTTTCAGTCCAAAATATGGCAAGAAACATTTGTTTCAGCACACAGTGTTGCCTTACATTCCTATCTTGTTTTATTCTGCTGTGTCTCTCCTTCCACCAGATGATTTTGGACAGTGCACACCAAGGCTACCATGTGTGTAATACTGTCTAGGAATTTGTGTCCCCATGGTGGACAAAAGTTTCTGGGGCAAGTCTACAGCTAAAGGCCTCATTGCAGCTTCCAGACCATGCCTCTGCTTAGACCCACAAGTCCCCTAGCCATTTGGTGGGACTGGGATGCAAGGTATTGAGAATCACTAATTCATGCCTTGAACATTTTTATAGCTTATCCTTGGAAGAACCAATGCATTTGAGCAGGGGCAGAAACACTTGATTTCTCTGCAGGCATTTCAAACTCCAGAGAAGTCAGAAGGCTTAAGGATTTTGGGAAGAGGGGATAAACGTTTACATAAGTCAGACATATTCCTGTATGCCTTTAAGGTATGCAGGGTGGCTGGTATCTGGTTTGAGGTGCACAAGTATCAGTGCAGACCAACACCTACTTATTTAAGTGGTGATACAGAACATTTACACAAATGTAACTGAAGGATTCTTTTATTTTGAACCTGTTCCAAGTCAAACCCTATAGGTAGAAACCATATAGGGATTAATATTAATTTATTGCCCCTCCATTAATGTATAGTGAATGACCTGTTCCTTTCCATTCCAGCTTGGTTTTGCTCCCAAGGTGCTAAGTTTAAAAAGCCCATCTCAGCCCTTCTCAGAGGTCATTTAAGTCATGTCTTCTTCACTCTTGGTGCTTTAGACCCCCAAGGAAATGGACCATTATTTTGTCCACATTATCCAAAAAGACCTGATAGAGGTTCTGATAGAAATTTAAATTGTAAGTAATTTAGGCAATCTGTTTATATGGACTGCACTTTGCTGCCCTAACCAACTAGAATATGATCTGCCTAACCAGCTTATTCAGAATACAGTCTCCATTTTGCATCACTTGCACTAAAAGCAGAAAATTTACTTTACCTATTTTTGCTTTTGTCACCTGGAGCCCCAGATATTGTTTTTAATTTCTTTTTCTCCTCTGGCTTGTTGAAATGGCACTCTCTCTGAAAAAAATTTATGCTGTATGAAGAATATCTGGTGGCAGAATTATGGTTTTGTCAGTTTATGGTGAGTATTTTTATTAATGCTGCCTAATTAACTTATTTTAGAAGCACATATCAAACATATGCTTTAAAAAATCCCAAAATGAAACACACACACACAAAAAACCAAACTACATACAAATCTTTCAGGAATGGGAAGAAAACACAAAAAACCCAACAAACTTTGCAGTCATCTCTTGTATGCTGGATTCTTCCAGACTCACAGCTGCTAGAATGCCTTCTGCCAGCTGAGTGAAGAGTTTGATGTGATAACAAAAGAGCTTCCCTGAAAAAGCCAAAAATACGTCTGTAGCACAGCAGCTGACCAGCTCAGCAGCACGGGTCACTGCAAGCACAAAATGCCTGTTCTCTATTCATTCCTCTAGCTCCTGACTAAATGCTGAGTCAAGTTGAAGGGCACAGACCATATTCAGACCATTCATCACCACTGCTGCAACCATTTCTAGCCCTTGGTTTTGCAGGAAACCCCAGGCAGCAAATTCTCTGGGTCACACATAGTTCTCTTGAAATTAAACACCAAAATCAGAATGCCTAGAGCCACTGTAGAGGACTCCTGAATGTGGTCCTGAGTCCTGTGAAGGGTCTTTGGTGACCTGGGGCTCAGGGACCTCTCTGTTTGCAGGGATACCATTGCTGGCTGCATTCTGGCAAGTCAGAGCCACCAAGAGCTGTTTTGTTGAGGAACAAGACCTGAGCACACACCCTCAGCCCCATTTTCCCCTGCTGTGTCAGCCAGTATTTATGAGAGACAGTGGGAAAAGCATCCTGATTGACAAGCCCCTCAGGGAAGGAGAGGAGAGCTGTATTGTACCAGCAGTGAATCATCCTGCTCAGATTATTTTCCCCTCCTAAAAGGCTAAAGATACTTCAGTGATGTAAACTCAGGCTGGAAAAAAATTAGGATGATGATGAAGATGGTTTTAAGCCTTCAACACTGGCCAAATGCATGAATTTTTTGAGCAGTCAAAAGAGAAGTAATGGGAAGACTAATGGTCCCCCATGTGACTGTCCCTACTCAGGATCCTCTGTCTCCCCATCACAGCCCCATGCCAGGGACCAAAGCATGCAGAGTCAGTGCAGGGCACACAAAGGAGAGCCACAGAGAGGCTAGGAGAGATGCAGTGTGGATTGTAAAAAAAAATTATGCCCCAATAATAGAGAAACACACAGACCCTTGGTTCGGTTCACAGGCTGCAGTGCTTTAATATAATTATCCTGATTTATTTCAAGGAAAGGGTCACTTTATGAAGCGACTGTGTCTAAACTTTGTTCAGATAAAAGGCCTTTAACAAAAGGCAGGCTTTGGGAAAACAAGCAAAACTCAGGCTGTGCACTCAGTAAGCACATTTTCTAGTTTTCAGTCAAGAAGTCATTGGCAGTGTCAGTGCTTGAAAACTGCATGGCTCAGACATTTCTAAACCCTTTTAATCCATCACAAAGGGCTCCCTTGATTGTTGCTTTGTTTTTCTGCTGCTGCCCTACAGTATGGCTGCCAGTGTATATTCCTGATAAGCAGTGAGCTATGCAGATGCTGCTAGCTTTCCGTGCTCTCTGTACCACTCAACCTGCCAATGCCTGTGTGAGGGACACAATCATGTGTCACAAACAACCAGGAGCGGTGACACTCCATCCTCCTCTTGTAGCCCAGGAAACTTAAAAGAATACAAGATTAATTTCCATGGGCTATGTGGTGCCACCCATAAAAGTCCCTATTGCCTTGAATGGGAAGTTCTGCTTAAAACCTGAGGATACAATGAAACCCCCACAGTATTAATGCCAGTTTAATTCCCCCTGGATTTGGAATTTGGCATTACTAATGCAATTAATTCTGGTAAAAAAGAGAGAGCACCAGGTCCATGCATCTGAATATATACTTCAATGCACAATCCACCTTGAGATGTATGGGGGAGCTATGTCTCTTTCCTTGTGTGACAGAAGCCTCAGCACAGCCTGTCCTACTCAAAAAAGCACCACAAAAGTCCAAGGGACATATTCAAAACCATCATGAGGAAAAAAAAATGGAGCAGGTCTCATGGTAAAAAATGGAGCAGGGAGGGTCTCAGCACAGCAGCAAGGTGACAACCCAAGTGAAACTCTGTGTGGATCCCCTGGCAGAGCTGGGGCCACGCCACGTACAAGCACTTGCTGGAGCAAGCTACCAGGGGAACTTAGGGAACATTGCTGTTTGCAGCAAACAGACTCACATTCACAGCTCTGCTTCACCTCTGAAATCTCTTTTAAATGCAGTGCATTAGGCAGCAGCCCCATGGGGGATTGAAAGACTCTGGGGCCCTGGGGCTGTCTGAGCTTGGTGCACTGCCAGGATAATATTAGCAGAGAAAATATCTGAAAAGAGACCAGCGTGGCACGCACCCCACCAGCAATTCTGTGCACTTATCCCAAAAAGGAGCATGGATAAGAGGGGGCTACTGCTTCACCCCAGGTGCAGATTTTGATCAAGAGTCTGGGAAACTGAGCTGTTCAACTCAAAGCACCCCCTTCGCTTGCTGCAAGCAGGTACATATGCTCAGGATGCTCAGGTTGTCCTTTATGGCTGGCTGGAAAATGTTGTGGTTTTATCTGTAGGACAAGAGCACCTGCTGAGATTGGCCATGAACCAGTTGTTCCTTCCCCTTTCTCCTCATCCTGAGAGGAAAGAGATTACATTTTCACCTACAAACAAATGCTTTGGTTTTTTTTCTCAAATCGTGGCTACACAAGGAGAGGAAAAGCAGAAAGATGCTCCATATGAACTAAGGTCCTTGCAAATGTTTCCTTTGACCTGGGGACAGGGCACAGGCAGCTGTACTTGTGTCTGAGCTGCAGGACAGAGGACTGATCAAGAAGTACAGCAGGAAAGCAATCAGGGACACACAGAATCAGGAGGAAGAGCAGAAAATGAGGGTAGGGGGAGAGAAATGAGACAATGAATACAATCTGCTGATCTCTGAAGATCCTGGTGAAACATAAATGGGCCCTGGGTTAAGGAACATCTGTGCATGGTGAGGGCTAGATGATACTGGGAATAAACACAGCAAAGGAGATGAGAGTGAACACATGCCTTATGTTCAAAATCCAAATGGAAAGACATTTGCATGTCACTATTTTAATAGTAGATATTAAACGCCCAACATTAACAACAGGAAATAGACACCCTATCAATTTTTAATAAATACTAATGACCTCTTAAATTAAATTTATAAGCTGAAAAATATCATCAATATCAAACACTTTTGAGACACACAAAATCCTTACCAATCTGTATTAATGCCACTCATTGCAATACCTGCAATATCAACTTCCACAGACATTTTTTGTTCTTTTGACTCCCCCCTGGCATTTTCACTTGCCTCTCCCCTGCAGCTGCTCCTTCTGCAGCCCCATCATTCCCAACCAGCCCAAAGCACCTAACAACAACCACCACAGAGGTGCTCAAGCCCACACAGCTCTTCACTGCCTGACACCTTACCAGCAATGGGGAATAGGAGGGTTAAAACCCTGATGTGTTTTTTAATAGTCTCATACAACCTTCTGAATGACTGCAGAGCAAAACATCAAATTTAGGAAGAACAGCTGGTTTTTACCTTTTCATTACTAACTAGCAGCCTCAGCCTTTAGTCCATCTTTTGCTTTGAAGCAAGAGGATGTATTAGAGAGGATATGAAAATGTTACCAGAATCACTACAAGCAGCACACAGAGAAGCTCAAGTGTGTCAACCCCCAAATCCTTATCTTCTCTCACCTTTGAATGCTCCTATCTTATTTTTCACTCTGTCTGCTAAATGCATTTACGCCATTACAGCTGCAAGCTCTTTCAGACAGGGGCTGCATTTTCTTCTACTGTACTTCTCTTTCAGACACCCAAGGTGAGGTGAGCTTAATTAATATGAAGTCACAATGATATGAAGTAGCACACAAAAAATATTTCTCCAAAGAATAGAAGACCTGGCAGAATAAATCTACTAAAAACATAAGATTTTCATTAGGGTTTGTTTTTCTGGTTTTGGAGGAATATTCTGTACCACAGTGTATTCCCTGGCCTGACCAATGAATATTAGCTGGAATAAAATGGTATATTAATTTCCCCTGACAATAATTGGAGCAGCCTATGATCTCAGCAACCCTCTGGGTATATTCCTAAGGTCAGAAAAAGAGTGTCACAGCCATGTTGCTCTTTTATGCCACTCCCTACACATCTTCAGGAAAAGCTACTAATCCACTTAAACAATTACCTTTCAGAGGAAGAGGCAGAGGACTTTGTACAAGGATACCTAATAAACGACTCAGCCTGTGAAATATTTGAAAAGCTCACAGAGCAAAGAAGTGGAATACAGCTATTATCTGACATGTAGCACCAATGAATAAAATCGTCACCAGACTGAAACCGCTCAGTATTTTTATTCATGTCTGCACTGCAAAGTGGTTGAAGCCTAAAACTAATGAAGGAAATAATATGCAATTCATCATGGTGTAGAGAGAGAAAGGCAGACAAACATAACTCCTGACTCGTGTCACGTCAGTGCCTCTCAAACTTCTCTTTGTGGCAGCTTTTGGGAAGGAACCATATTCTCTGTGCCACATGCCAGCTCTCTTTCGTCCTGTGAAAGAGCCATGTCCCCAAAGCCTGCTCAGGCTGCGAGCAGGAAATCCTCTCAGTTTCTTACTGCTCGCCTGGCACATGCATACAAAATAAGGAAAGATAATCAGTAATCATGCCTAACTTTGAGTTAATGGGGCATAACACTGGAGGCGGATCACTAAGTAGCTGTTCCACATACTGGAGCTGGGAGTCAGATGCAGACTGCTGCTGTGCCTGGGAAGGGATGATGGGATGCAGTTACAGCACCTGCATGTGCTGGGACCACATCGCCTCAGCCCAGCTTGCCTGGCTCTCCCAGAGAAAAGCTTGAGGCTGGGAAAAAAACTTCACTCTTTGTTACCCACCATGGACTTTGCATTTCTGCTAGGGGGTGGAAGCTCCTTCTCCTGTCTTCCTGCATTCTGCACAGCACAGGGAAAGTACTGGAGGCAGGAGGGACTGTGACTCAGTTTGGGGCTCTGGGCTCAGATGGAGGGGACCCTGCAGAGGGCAGTTTATATAGCCCCGTTTCAAGAGATGTCTGCCTGCTGCCAGCACACAGTGCTTGCAATCAGCTGAGCAGGGGGCACTGCCCCAGGGGAAGGATCCCACCTGGGGACAGCACTGAGTTGGAGCATTGGGTTTGCTGCTGGTGGCAACTTCACAGCACACACACACACTTTAGCTTTTTCTGTCTTAAATAGCTGAACTTGCTGCTTTGCCTGGGTATTTGGGCACTGTCAGTGCGCTTGCAGCTGCATATTGGCACCTCTAAAATTTCAGTCATGATTTCAGTCAATTTTCACATTTCCAGAATGGAGCAGTACCTCATAAAGCACAGATCTAATGCATATAACACCAATTTGCTGAATGTCAGTGTATACTGACCTTCTATTACAAACACTGGCAGATGGCCATTCCTTTACTACTCAAGAGTTGCTTGAATAGAAAATCAAGTTATGGCTTAGCCTGTGTTTCGCCTCTGCATCAGTGCCCATAGCAACACACAGTGGTAGCTGCCTGAATGCAATACCTCTGCCACCACCAGCTCCTTTCCAGCACAGCAAAACCATTGGTGATCCCATGGCTACGATATCCAGCTCTGTCAGAGCTGCTAAATAGCAGGAGGGACCTTCTGGGAAGAGGATGGGAGCACACAGGCTGCCAGGCAGGAAGCCTCAACCCAGCCATGGCACGTTGCATCCCGTAGAGCAACTGCTGCCATGTGGTGCCACTGGGGCAAGGAGACACAGGCAGCCTGGAAGTAATGACTTCCAAAAATGGATCGTAAGTGCAATCTAATAACAAAGGAAAAAACTGCCTGAAGAGCCAGGGAATGCAGGGCTGGATCAGACATACCTTCTGCAGCCTTGTGTGTGTGGCCAACCTCTGCACAAGTACCAGCTTCCTCCTTCCTGTATCCACAAAAGCTTTGCAGGTATTTTCTAATAGCCCAGCCCTAATGTATTGAAGGTCTTTTTCCTATCCACCCTACAAGGCCTATTTCCAGAGCAGAGAGCCTGGCAGTACCCAAGCACAAGTGTCCCAGTACAGGTAATGCACACATTGCTCCAAATACATTCCTTCCCTTTTCAGCATCCCTCAGGTCTTCCATTTCAGAGCAGCCTGCACATTTTGGAAATTTTAAGTGTGCTGTGGATGTTTTGGGAAATTGGATGTGGCATGGTGAGTAGCCAGATGTTGCGGCATCCTGCACTCCTGACCTCTTTTCCTCCAGGACTCTGCTTTCTCCCTCCCATGGGGAGGGACTCAGAGGTTCAAGGCCAAACTGGGTGACGGTCCTGTGCATCCAGCTGAATTCTCTCACTTAGGGGTACAATCTGCATTTCTGTGTGCCAGATCAAACCTGTGGTTGAGTTTGTGAGTCTGCTGGCAGGGCCACCAGTGTCTTCCGAGTGGTTTTGGTTGGTTTGCAGAGATGATCGGGATGTCAGGGGTGTTCCCTGCCAGACTCTTGAGGTTCTTTTAATAGGCTGTGAAATTTTGGAATGAAACTACTTAAGCCTTCTGACAACACAACACATCTCCAGGTGCCTTTCTCCACAACAAACATCCATTGTAGGGCCTTCTTCCCTTACAATGAGGATTAATTTTAACCCTCACAGCAGCCTAATGGAAAGACTGTGCTGCACTTCAAACGCCAAACACTTGCTGAAAGCTTTCCTTTGTTAGCGCCTCCTGCTTTAGTCACCACCAGCTCCTGAAAAGATTCCACAGAGTTAATGTTTCCATTTCTTTTAATTCGCTCTCAGTGATGACACAGCCATAACACAGCTGTGTTCCAGCTCAAAGGAGCCGAGTGCGGATGCTGCCCACTGCTCCTCGGCCCCTGCTCCCTCCCTGGCTCCTAAGTGGGGCTGGTGCTGTTGGGAGGATACTCTGACATTTTCCAGTCTGGGGTGGAAAGTTCTTTTAGAGGAAGCCTCTTCTGTTTTATTTTTCCCCCTCATTATTTCTTCTTCTTCTTCTTTTTTTTCTTTTCTTTTTTTTTTTTTTTTTTAATTTGACATTTTCTCTGTGAAAAGCTGACCTAATTTTCTGGGAATAATGTAAATGGTTATACACTCAAAGCATTGCGCTGGAGAGTTTATAGATAAAGCTGAACTATTTTATGGTTCAATTATCACAAAGTACAGGGGATCCCTGTTGCATTAACACTTCATGAAGATATTACAGTGGGGGCTTCCTTGCTCTTTTCCATGTAAGTTAGGATTTGCCAGTAAAAGCTTCACTGCTGTTCTGTCACTACAAAATCCATTAGCCCTGCCAGTTGTAAAAGACATGTTAAAGACATTTTCCTCAACGACTGTATCTGGTGTTAGTATTCATACCAATTCCTTGCCCTGTTCCAAAGGAAGTTTTAAATTGTCTATTCTGATGCGCAAAAGATAAGACTTATTATGGAGAAGAATTATTCTGGGATAAGAACAGGCAAAGAAAAGGCCATGAAGCAGTGGCAAAAAGGGTTGGCAGTGACACAAGGGCTGTAGCAGTAGCTGGTGCCACTATGTTGCTGGGCTGATGTTAGGACAGAGGTGTCCAGGTCATCCCAACGTGAGTGGCACACAGGGGGCAGTCCTTTCCTGCAGCAGGATGTGGGACAAGTCGTGCTGGCAGAGCCCTTCTCCCTGTTGCATGGGCTGTGGAGAGGGCTGCAGGAGACTCCCATTCCCCTCCACCACACCTGTGCAATCATCTAGATTGGGCTGTGGTAACCTGTGTTTCAGACTAGGGTGGTGTGCACCAGGTTCACTCCACCAAAGGGCCAAGGTAGTGTTTTGGGCTACAGCCTTAATGCACTAAATTGAAAATGTGGGGCAGGAGGGATCAAATTGTCTGGCCTATTCTTCTTATTCAAGAGTTTTCTCTTTAGGGAACTGAGCTGTAGAAATCTCTGAGACCCTGCTTGGGTGCATTTCCCTATTGACCAAATTCGGTGTGCAATTCCATGGTAGATTTGCAGTTTCAACACCAGATTTTCTGACATTTCTGGTTTGTTTCGTTTCTTTCCAAAAGACCAAGGTCTTTTCATTTTTTACTTCACATATTCTGTCAGTCAATGCCTTCAGCAAGCTGGACCATGCAGCGCTATTCAAAGGAATTGATGTACCACAGTCATCTTCCTTGGTGGTATCTGAACCAGCAGCTTTAAGTGTGGAATGGGTCTGGCTTCCAGCTCTCCAGCCATATCTGGCTGCCGTGGAGATACGGCTCATGCTCTGGAAGGAAATTGTTCATCTGTTGCTGGTGTGTGCTTTAATTTCTATGAGAGTCTAATTAGGTTCAGTGATTAGGAGTGCTAATAGGCATAACAATCCCTCAGAAATTTACCTTTCGGAAAAAGCAGGGCAGCAAAAATACCCAGCAAAGGAAGAAAAAGAAAGAGAGGAAAACTTAAAAAAACCCCAAACCAACAAAACCCTAAAAATTTTATGTGGGATATTATAAATAAATAAATAAATAATAAATAGCCACTATGCAAATGCCTCTACCTATCTATCAGAGATTGTTGTAAAGGCAAATTAGCTAATTGCTGCAAAGTGCTTTGAAAATGAAAAGGGATATATAAGAGGTGATTATTATTATTCACAACAATCTGGTAGGTGAAGGCATCTGTCTATTTTGCCTTTTATATCCCCAGAGCTTTCCCAAAGCAACATTAGAAGAAAGGAAAAGACCTAAAATAGGAGAAGAACAATCCCAAAATGGAGAGAAAAGGCCTGTGACATTTGTGAATAATAAAAAATAATAAGCTACAGATCAGTTTAAAAAATACCATCAGGAGTTTAGGGTAAGAAAGCTACACTGAGGTGCATTTGAATTGATCTTAATGGATATGGAGATCATTAGCAGTGTGCTGATACTGCTGAACTGACATGGAAAATATTAATTTAAATAGGAATATCTTACATTAAGTCTATAACTGCATTAAGATGCAAATGAGTCAAGCTTCCATGCACTATGCTTTGGCCCTTTTGGTACTAGGCAGAGCATCTGTTTTGTGTCAAAACTTACACAAATTACAGAGAGTAAAGTTTTTATCCCATCACAGGATCTGATGCAATTCTGCAATCTAAAATGTTCAAGGATGATGTAATGAGAGCCATAATTTAGCCTGAGACTAAATCACACATTTATCTCTAGAAGCTGTAGAATAGCATCCAAGCCTCTGAATACTTATATTATGTGTTAACTCCCCTTGCACGGGCAAACCCCAGGGAGCTACTCTTGTGCTTATGCTAAGTGCATGCAAAAGTGCTAGCAAGATCACTACATTAATTTTCAGCATCAGAAAGTAAAATAATGCCTATACTGAGGCAAGACTCCTGATAAGTCTGTGAACTACAGCATTTCATAGCTGTGGATTTCATAGCTGTGGAAGAATTAA
Source organism: Agelaius phoeniceus (assembly GCF_051311805.1). Taxonomy (NCBI): domain Eukaryota; kingdom Metazoa; phylum Chordata; class Aves; order Passeriformes; family Icteridae; genus Agelaius; species Agelaius phoeniceus. The sequence continues at coordinate 63,280,448 of NC_135265.1, read as the reverse complement.
CTCATTTTTCCTTTTTTTTTTTTTTTTGCCTTCTTCTCAATTATCACTTGCTCTAGCTATGAATCACTTCAGACCTCATTCCTTAAAGGTATCCAAAATTCCCTCAGGTGTTTTGACATAATTCTATTACATCTTATTTCTGTTTAATATTAAATTCTTTCCTGCATGTTTAAATAAACCTGGAAACCTTTTTAGGGAGCCCAGCTTAATGGGGAGCTAAGAAAATGCAAGCCGAATGTCACCATCTTACACATGTTTTATTATTAATGATAATTCATGCAGAACCAGCCACTTCACAAGGAGAGACTAAACACTTACATAAAGCTAGGTGCTTCTCTCTGACCTTAATTTGTTTCTGTACTTGAACACTGGATTCCCTTTCAAAAAATAATTATTCCCATAAAGATTAAAAACCAATAACCCAGTCTCTTTCTGTGAGAAAAACAAATGCAGAGGCTTGAGTGGGAATGCTGGAAATACTTTCTTGGTGGCTATTCCAATAAACTACAGTGTAAGAGGTCTTCTCCTGGGCCAGGATGTGTGTGTATGGAGAGTAGGGATATGGAGGATGGAGCCTGTTTGTTTTCATGCGTTTCATGGCATTTTCTGTCTTGTCTGTAATACATTTTCTTACTGCTTCTTCTATAAGTTGACAGGATGTCAGGGATGGTCTTCCAGTATGAAAAGCAGGCGGCTTCTGCTGTTTGATATATTCTACCCAGAGTTGGGAGATTGTGGGGTGTTCTCTCATTTCTGATGCAGTAGCCCATCTATCCAGGCAGGGGCACATCTTGGGCTTTGTCCTCTGCCTGCAAGAACCATAGAACCAGAGGCACTTCAGGTAGCTCACAGTCTCTCCACATTTGCCCAAAGAAAAAGGAATAGTAGAAGAAATAGGGACAGGTTAGCTGAGACAAGATTTCCACCTCACCTCTTTCAAAGCTGGTGTTTGCTTGGGTGATTCACACACCCTTCTGAGTGAGCAGTGAAAACACTCCTTGCAGTGGTACCTGGTGATTCCCATCACTGGTCATGAAGGACACATCATTTCAGACAGACTGGGCTACACACACAGAAATGGAAGGTTTGGCAGTAAACCCAAATATGCCTTAACTGAAATATCTACATGTTTAACATTGCCATTAAATCTGGATATCATCAGTTCCTAAAGTGTTTCTCCCTCCTCCTACATCTACTATAGTTCTTTCCCAAATAACCAGTTAGCTAAGCCCAGGGATCATAGGGAACTTGGTCAAGTCAGTGGCAAAGGAAGGGTGTCCAAATAATTAGACTGCATGGAGACTGTGTTTGCACCACTTTTTCCTCTGCTTTTGGAAAAGGTGGATGTATTCACTGTGAGGAACAACTGCAAAAGAAAGAATATTAATGACAAAGGTGCCAAAAAACAACAGGAAAGAAAAGCCAGGATTCTTGGATTATAACAACTTTTCCATTAAAAAAAATGTATATAAAAATCACAACAGTGCATGACGGCTTTTGTGGTCCTTTGGTATTACATATCTGTTGGCACAAAAAAGAAAGCTGTGATATAAATCTGATGCTGCTTGTCAAGACACTGGAATATTATTCTAATGAGGCATCTACTATATCCTTTTCAGAATCCAAAGACATCCATCAAAGCCAAAGATTGAAAGGGATAGCTTCGACTTTATATTGCTAGGCACTGGTTTTTTGGAGAAAAGTATTATTATTTTTTTGTTCTTTTTTCAGGAATGCAAAGCTGGAACTTGAAGAGGAAAGAATCTGATATTTTGCAAGTACTGGAAGAAGTGCTCGTAGATACATCTTGAATTTTCCATCTTAACCTTGTGGCATAGTCACAGGTGTCTGCTCTGAGCATGCAGTGAGTATTTCTTGCTTTGCTAGCAATTAATGAGCAGTACAACAGCATTGCACTGACATTTATCTCTCCAAAACTTTGCCCTACCACGTCTAACTACACCCTTCGGGTGGTAAGTAGGATTTTATTGTGTGGAAAAAAAAAAAGAAAAAGGAAATTGGAGGGCTGAGCCAACACAGATGCACTAAGGACAGTGAGAACTCCCACTGAGGGATGCAGCATGAACAGCACAACCAAAAAGTCTTGTGTGGCAAGCAAGCCTTCATCTGAAATTCTTTGGAAACTGAATAAGCAGGATTAATTTCCCTGTCAATCACAGAACTGGCTTTCAGTTGAGCTGGGTTGCTGAGCCCCATAGCCCAGGTCCTCACTCGTCACCTGGTCTCTCTGGCTGTGAAGCTGAAGCAGCACACTGCTTCATGCCTCTCTCTTCTCACCTGCAGAACCTGCATGCTACCTATCCACCTCACAGTGACATTACAAGGCTAATTTAATCACAGCTCTATGGGCCTTCTGAGAGAGCTGGAGAGAAGGTGCTGTAGCAGTCATCATGCCTTTTGTTATCATTAGAAGTGGCATTTGAGTGCCAGCTGAGGACTGCGGGAGCTGCATCCAGGCATCAGCTGCGGCTATATGTCATAATGACCCAGATGATGAGAGTGGCTGAATGGGGAACAATTTTGGTGACCTGCAAAAGAGCTGCATGAAAAATGCAAACTCTTGTGCAGCCAGAATTTAATTCAGTGCCTGCAGAAACCAAAATCTTCTCACATCTTCTCATAAAGAGGAAATTAATTAATGCTTTTTCTTCAGAAGTGCTTTTGCTTTTGAACAAACAAACTGAGAGAACAAATGAGACTGATAAAGTTTCTTGGAGGATCGCATTAGGAGGCTGGAAGGCAGCAGAGGTGACAGGGAGACTTCCCAACACCCAGGAAAGATGTTTTGACTTTCCTTGTTCTTTGGTCTCTTTACCCTTCTCCCACTGCTCTTGCTATTGTTGACAGCAGCATGCCAGCAGCCCCATGTCTCTTTGAGGTCATCTTGTGAAAGTGGGTGGCCATGTCATCCACCCACTTCAGCCCAGTTATCCCATCCACTGCCTCCCATCCCACATTTTCCATGACAGAGGAGCCACAGAGAGGCTGGAGTTCGCTTCAGAAAGTGGAACAGCACAGGGACCCATGCCTGTGGCAGAGCCAGCTTGGAGACACCTTCTCACTTCCCTCACCCAGTTTCTTCCATGGGATCTAACAGAGAGAGCTGTGTGAATAAATATTGATACTAAACATAGTCAGGAATGAGAATTCACGATCTAAAATTACACAAATATTTGGGAATTTAGACACTATAACTCAAGTGGCACTTAATCTCCAAGTGCAACCAAAAATATGTAACTCCTCGGTTTACTAGCAGTGTCAGCTCCCCAAGTGTGGAGCTGAATAATTTAGAGTGGAAGAGAAAAAGAGAATGGCTGAGCATGGATTTTGCTGAAGAGGAGAGGAGCTCCCTTTCAGATTCACTGGTGACTTTTCCTGGCTGGATGGGGAAGGGGGGCTCCAGGTCACCTTCAGAACAACCCCATAAATGCAGAGAAAAAACAGCCACACATGCATAACCCATGGTCCTTCAGCCTCCTGACTGCAGGCTCCAGGAGAGAAAAGAGGGGCACGGAGGGATAGGAATGGGGGGCATGCAGGAGTGCATGGTGCTGTAGCCTTCCTGTGGCCGGGGAGGCTGCCCAACACCTGCCACCAGCCAGGCTCAAATCTGAGAACTACAGCTGTAGCATAAAGGCGGATTATCGCCCATCCAAACCAAATTCAATTATCATATCTATGCTGCTTCTCTATTTCTGTAACTGGAAGGCTATTATTAGGCTCCCTCCCTCTCTCCCTCCCTCTCGCTCCCTGTTTTTAATACATCTCCAAGTAATGCTGCTGTAAAACATTCAGAAAAGTAAACATTAGCTTTAGGCCATTTGATTATCAGTTTTCCAGAACACTTCGTTCTGCCCTGTGTTACTCCATACTCCTTTAATACCAAAAAAAAAGAGATGGACTGAGATGAGTTTAATGAATCCACTCTATAGCAATTCCTCTTTCTGTCTCCAGTGATGGCTCTGGCTCACTCTCACAGTGACAAAAAAAAATACCAGTTTATGCTTGGATGGAAAAGAAGTGAGGAAATAGGTTTTCCCCGTGGAAAAAAAAAAAAGGATACTAAATTTCCTCCTGTCCTAATTGCTAAAATATTTCTTAGCAGCCTTCCTATCTGTACCCCCATTAATGACTACTTCTTTTCTCATGTTAGAAATGGGAGGTGGTTGGGTGATGAGACACTGGTGTGATGGAGTCCCTGAGATGAGGGAAGCAGTCCTCAGCACAGGAGTCAACATCCCAGAAACACATTCACTGCCGGTGTCCTCTCTGATGCTGTTCATTTACACCACAAAGTGCATTGTTTTACCCTTGGAGCTGCAGGACAGGGGTGGGACAGGGATGGATAACGCTTCACACCTCCTGCAGAGCTCTCTGCCCTTTGTGCCAAGGGCTGACACTTTACTCCAATGAGAAGCTGATATACTTTTTGTGGGTTGGTGGTATACTTCTTTCTTCTGTTAAACACACATTTTGAGCAGGAATTGCCCCTCACAGGCATGGTGAAATAAAGCCTCTACACTTAAGCTGTAGGAACACAGAAATGAAAGTGTTAGTAAGAGCTGAGTTAATCCTTTGGGACACATGATGCGCCTTTGATGCTTTTTAACATGCCCATGTGTGAATAAGACAAAAAAAGGGCAAAATCTTTGCTCAGTTCTTGTGGGGTTACCATAATATATGTAATAAATCATACTCCTATACCCCTATATATATATACTCGTATAGTTTTTTGGTTGCAACAGGTGTTTTTAGCATCACGACTTTCATTTCAAAAGCTGCCGTACGACTTAAACTCCTTTATCTCTATCTTTCACACAAATCAGAGTTTCATAGATAATAAAACAGTTGGGCAAAAATATGAAGATTGAAGAGGTAGAGTCTTCTGTACTCTTGGGAATTAACCAGGAGCAAAGAGAGGGGCTCTGGCTTCAAATTCCACCCCCCATTAGCATCACCTGCTGGAGACATGACTCAGGGCCACACAGAAGTTGGGTGTGCTGAGGTCTGGGGTGTCACTCAGCTTACAGAAACATCCTTCCTGGTGCATAATTAAGAGAATTTGGCTCACTGACATATCTCAGATGAATCTCTCAGGCCACACCCCTGAGCACACAGATTTCTGCCTCTCATAGTGACTGGTACCAAATACTCCACACCAAGGCAGGTGTGAGCCTTCTGCCTCACAGACACAGGAACCTGCTCACTGCAATGGGCAGGTCTAAGCTGTGTGGGGAAACTGAGAAGATGAAAACTTAGTTATTCCCTGCTTCATTCTGCAGAGCTGCAAATATTGTGCAAATATTGTAGCCAGCTTTTTTAAAATTGATTTTTAAAGCTTTTGGATAAGATTCTTATTTACATCGTTCTGATTGTGCAAAGGGACAGAACAGAGCCAAGTTTTTTAATTAACAACTCATATACAAGAGAATTCAGCATGAAATGCAGAAGTACTTCCTCTCTCTTATGTTTTGGCCATGTGCAACCATAACACCACATAACATTAATGATAGTTGCATGACCATGCACCAGAGCAAAGTCTCCTGGGATGCTAATTGGTCTGTAGGATTGGTGCTTGACACCCTGCTCATGTCTGTAAACTAGGATAAGGCCTGGGGCTTAGCCACACGCCATTTGTTAAGTACTGGAGTTTCTTCATTTCCTTTGTTTTACTACCACTGATTAAAAATTTAGCAGTGATGCTGTGCAAAGGTGAGCCTACAGGCACTGCATTAGAGAGCCACCTTTGAAAACAAAGGCACAGAGAGCAGCTGGGGAGGAGATAGGAATGTGGACCTGGATCTTGGCAGCAGCTGAAAATACCCAAGGGAGACACAGAAACCATCTCTTGGTGGGAGGGGGATGGGGGGGAGGGAGAAATGTGACAGACTTTGGAGCAGAAATGAAATAACTGAGAAATGAGCATTGTGAGCTGACCTGCTCTGAGGGCTGAGGGCTAGGGTGGGCTTCACCCAGGGGCTGGGGCACCTCTGCTGGCCCTGCCACCTGCAAGAGGGCACTGGCTGGTCACCCTTCCACCAGCGCTCAGCCTTGCACAAGGTGGGCTGGTGGGCACTGGGCAAGGAAGAACCTGTCCTGTCCCACAGGTGTCATGTCTGGGGGTGAATTCATGCTATTTTCCTTAAATCTCAGAGCTGTTTCAATTTCATGTAGCAGGAGAAGTCTAACAGCTGGTGTAGTTTTTCACTTCAGCTGTTTAATGTGGCGCCTGTGACTCAGTTTGCACCAGCAAAAATTAGGGTGAGGCCAGAATCAAACCATCCTTGTAAGCAACAGCTTCGGGTCACTCCCGAGCATCCCTGCTGTGAGGAGGGGCTCAGGCTTGTGCAAGCTGCTACTTCTCTATCTGGTAAACATACTGAAGGAAGTTTGTTACCTGCTAATGCAAAGAGGACAAAAAAAAAAAAAAAGGGAAAAACACAGGAAAAAAAAGGAAAATAGGGAAGTGAAGTAACTCAGTGCTATTATTTTGCTGTGGTGTTTGTCATCGTCCAGTTTCCTTGCTGGGAACGATGAGAGATCACAAATTTGCTAATTCTCACTGGTATTTTCTCAGCAGTATTTCCTGCAGAATGCGAATGTCTCTTTTCTTGTAGGCAGATGGACAGAGCCTGCAGGATCACATTTACTGGAGAGAAACCAGCTTTGAAAAGTTTCAACAGCCGGCATGGTATCTGGTCCATCTCTATTGAAATGAGTTCATTATCATTCATTTTTTGCCAAATGCCAATCAGTTCTTAAATCACTCTTGAAATTAGGATGTTAGGGAAAAAAAATATAAAAGTCTCCACAGATACATTTTCAACATTTGCAGGAATATTTTAGAACTATTTCTCCAACAGTTGATGCTATATAATTAATGTATAAAGCAAAACAGACACAACAGACCTTCCAAAAAGTGGTGGGATTTTTCATTATGTGGGTGCAGAAAGAAAGCAGCAAAAGTTCACCAATTCCTTCACCTACTCATTTGCTAATGTATCACATTTCAGATAAGATGGAAATGTATTATTTTGAGAGACTGATCCTCAGTATCCATCCTTTCTTTTTTTCTTTTTCAAAGGGTTACGCAGTTTTTCTGCAGAGATTCTGATTTTGCACTCAGAAATTTATCATCTTCCTAGGGCTGGTCCTCTTAACAAGTGTTTGTTAACATATCATGAAGAGACTCACATTCAGACTGTCATACTGTTCTACCAGATTAAGGTATTTGCATATTTTCCTGCAAAACAAACCCATTGTCACAGTGGATTGATAGGAAATAAAGAAGGCAGAAAAATGTAGATTTTAGCATGCAAGCCCATGTCTTTCACCTATTGTATAATTGGTTTGTGTTAGCTGATTAGTGAGTATGATGGCTTGAGAACGCAAAGTTTTGCCACTCCTTTCCATTTTAATGGTAGCAGGTACACAAATTAAATGAAAATACTCTGCACTGTGTGCCTTAAGTAAAAAGTTGAATTTTAGCAAAAGCAGCACCCCAGTGGACACATGGTCTCTCAGTGTATTGTTCCATGCAGATACTAACAAAGGGAAGACATAAAGTGTCCATGTGCTCCACGTGCCCTCCCTAGCTCGTCTGCGAGTGCCCAGGTTCTGTGTCCTGTTTGACAACCACATGGCACTTCTGACAGACACATGGAAGGTCGTGTCTAAATTCATCATCTGAATTTTTCTACACGGGATCAATAACATCACTCATTTTCTGTGTGTATCTGTGTACAAATACACAGAGGCATCAACCCTTCACTGATGGGAGCCAAATTTCTCCAATTTGTCCAGTCTGGCCCTTGGAGCCCAACAGGACATCTCCAGCACATTTCCAGCTTAAATAACATGAACCACATATTAATGTAGGGAAAAGCTATGAAAATTCTTAAAAGGATATTGATTCTGACACAAATGTCTGACTGAAGATGCTGTGATACACGGATGAAATTACTATCCGGGCTACTTCAGATGCACGGAGCATTGCCAATAGCCAAAAATTTTTGTCCCTAAATAAATGAGGTTAAAATGGACTTTTTCCCAAGTGAGCAGCCTCATGCATTTTGCTTTTTATTGGCTTCCTTCTCTGTGTTCTCTTTCTTGTTCTCTGTGATCTCTTTCTTCTTCTTCTTCTTCTTCTTCTTCTTCTTCTTCTTCTTCTTCTTCTGCACCTCTTTTTTCATCTTTTGGTCTCAAGCAAAATAAGAGATAAACCATTAAATAGGAGAGGAAAGTATAAAAAACCATGAGGATTTTTTCACAGCCACCACTACAATTTGGAAGAAAAAAACACCAAAACATTCTCTTTTGAAATGCTTGAGAGTAAAAAAAAAAAGAATCCCATCCCTTTTCATTCAGCTCTAACATTTGCACTGATTAACAAGAATATTTTCAATTCTGTTCAAAAGGTGTAATGCAGGTTAACACTACACCTCCATGGCATTGGTTTTTCCACAGTCATGATGAGAGTTTCAGTCTCCCTCCCACAAATATTTAGCAACAAGAGAAAATGGTTTCCCCCCCCCCCCACTCTGTGTTTTGTTTCCCTCAGGTGTCACATAGTTCTCCTTTGTTTTAATCCAGCACTACTTGCACCCATCTCTGTGCCATCTCTAGTGTCATCTCACTTCCTCATCTGTGCTAATAAGGAACATTTAGGAGCAGCTCCGGCTTTGGCACTGCATTAATGAAGCACTAACATTTGTTAGGAGAGAGACTCAGCGATGTTGACAAGTGACTTTGCTGATCAGAGGAGCACAGTTGGGTTGGAAGGAACCTGTGTTCTTGAAATGTGGGAGGTGAATTATCTCAGTATTCAAAAAAATAAACAGAGACAAGTTTGATGAGTTTAAATTCACAGAAGAGCTTTTTAATATTTCCTGAGGTTCTAATCAAAGAAGCATCTTAACTGGTCCCAAAGGGAAATGAAAGATGAAAGGAGCTGACACTGATGCCCACTCTACCTTGCCTGGCTGCTACCGGGTTGTTTTTTTTTTATTCTTTTCTTGCTTGTTACTAAAAATATCTCAGCGGGTAAGAATTAACAGTAGGATATTAATGCAAAGTCACAAATAAAAATCCATGGCAAAATGTAGCATACCTTTAAAATTTTAACATCTAGTAATTCTAAATTGAGGAAATTGACATAGATCGGATGAAAGAAGATACAGCACCTCTAGCTTATGCCAACTAAAAATAAGAATTATTAATGAAGCTGGGCTTTCTTCTGCTGTGCACATTAATTATTTATGATAATAATACTCTGCACTGCCATATTAAAGAATTTTCTTCACCCAGCTTCCCAGAAAACTCCATCTTCTGAAACCCTCAACATGTTAAAAAACACAAAAGAATGAATTCCTTTCAGTGTATTTATTATACTGGAAGATGAATATAGTCTTGGGTTATTAAACTGGAATGAAAAACACATCTTATTAGAACTTACATGGTGATTTTTATTCTCACTAGTTTCATATAAACTTAATGATGCAGACTGCATTTTTATGCTCATCTATTTTAAAATGGTGCCTGGAGCAAAAGAAGCTTCCATTAATGCCAGTTTGGTATTTCAAATACAATTTGATGTAATTTACTTCAAATATATGTGAACAGAGAAGGATAATGCTGAGAGTATTTGCTGGATTCAGATCTGGGTTAGCTCATGGCAGTGATTTGTTAAAACACAAGTTTTATGAAACAGAAGAAAAAAAGAAAAGGAAAATGAAAGTGTTTTTCAAAATATAGGGTAAAATTAATATCTTTATAAAGATGTTGGGGGGGAATTTATTTTGAATTGTCAGTGTTTAAATAATTTGTTCTGAAAAATAACATTGTTATTATTATTTAGAAATCAACAACAAATGAAACTCATTTAATAAGAGTATTGGACCACATTTTTTTAGAGCTGTTGAATTTGTTGTGATCAATCTAAAATAGACTGAGATTGATTTTTTTACGTATCTCCATTCATTTATTTCCAATCCAAGCTTTATGTAGCTGTATCCTTTGTTTTTTCTTATAGCAGAGACACTTGAAAGCACACAGAAGCATCTGCAGAATGTGGGATATGGCAGGGGCAGGGGTCTCATGCAAGGAGCGGAGTTTATACAATTGAGGAATGCATACACAAAAAAATACAATTCATGGTAAAAAATGTGTGCTTGAGAATGGTAAGGGTCTGTATGTGTGAATGTAATATCATACTATAAATTCACACTGTGCTTCTACACAGAGCGCCACGCTTCCAGTGTATCTTGCTGTGTCAAGGGACAGCATTCTGAAGCAGAAAACATTGCAGCAGGTGCAAGGTGCTGGTTCTGCTCTCCTCCTGCAGCTGGGATCCCCTGGCAGGGGTTTGCATCCCCTGCTGCACTGGGACACCCACCATTTCCACAGGCAAGGAGAAAACACAGTTATTGCCTCCCTGCTTTTATTGCATTTCTGCCTGTGTTTTTTTCTTCCTTGTTTTTTCTTTTCCAGGGGTTTGCAGGGAGGGAGGGTGAACCCGAGATCAAGTAAGTGGCTTAAGGGTAAGATTATAAAAGCATTGGTGAGATGTAGGCACATAACCCCTGTGAGGAGACTTTATGCCTAGCTCCTCTAGGGCATTTGTTAAGGCTTACTCCTCCTTATGAATTTCCTGAGCCTCTTTCACACTCTGTCCTTCTGAAGATAAATGCTACCCCTACCAGGGCCCATGGCATTGTAGCCTGTCAGCAGGTGGCCACAGCTCTACCCTCTTCACATGGCTCTGCTGCAGAAAACCCTTGAAATTTAGGCAGCACCAGTTGCCCCAAGTGGGACATCTGGGAATGTGGTGAACAGCACCAGTGATGGACAGGCATCCCCTGCAGGGCAGTGCCCCTAAACAGGGGGCTACACAGTGCAGGGTGGCCAACACAACCCACCACCTCACTTCTGCCTGGGAGGCTGAAGAGAGCCTGCCCCAGAACAAGGACCCTCATCCCAGGTGGATTAGAGCCCCTTCTGGTTAATTTCCATGAAGTAAATAATCGAGGACATTTGTAAAGGAATCCGATGGAAAAAATATTCCTAATTGGTTTTTAGGCAAAGATTGGACAAAGAGCTGCTTCTGGAGGAAATGTGTCACAGCATCATTTCATAAAGCAACAGCAGCTTTATGAATGTGTTCATAAGCTTCTGCATACACATAGAAATTGTTATAAGCAAAATGAATGCCTAAGAAAATTAATGAGAATATTTAGAGTTTAGTAATAGACTCTGTTTCCTCTGCCTGGGACAATGCACATGACCTCATGAGCTATACCATTACAAAGATTTTAAAAATCATAGGCATTTCAAAGCTACATGTTTGAATTTTTTTTTTGTCTTAAATCCAGGCGTTAATGCTTTCAAACCAGCCAACCCCATCACCTGAAATGCAAGTCTTCATTGGTGCAGTTCTTTGTTTAGACAATGGCAGAGGTATGCCTGTGCTAGGGAGATGTTTAGTGTGCACTGGAGAAAAGTGTTAAGAAAAATCACAGTATTAAAAAATAGAAAGAAAAATACCACCTGCTTGTTTAGCTTGAGATTTCATTTTTGTGGAAACTGTACCCATTTTGACCCTCATGAGTCAGTGACAGCACATACAGGCAAGGAGCAGGGGATGAATCCTGTGTTGGGTCCTGTTCTCTGTTCACTTGTGGTCCTGACAGTGAGGGCAGTTCCTGGATCAACAAATAACCACTGAACTGTGACAGATTTTCTGAATTCAGTGATTACAGAATCTTCAAAGTCAAAAGGAGATCACAGCTTGGGTGAAAATACTGGTGGAGGTCAGCTGTATTAAAAGTGATTATGTGTTAGTCCCTCACAGCTTTTGCTCAAAAACCAGGTAGTCAGCTTGAGGGATATTTTGACCTTTTCCACTTTCCATCTCTGTGTTTCTGATAAAACAAACAGGATGACCTCTGCAGCACACACTTCTCAAGGTGGTATTAGACTGACACATATACTGAAAGCATGAGACCTTTCCTTTCATCTTTTCTGAAATGGTCAGGTTTGAGATTGTTACTGGAGAAAACTTTCCCTAGAGTGAACCTGAACTCATCATCACTACTATATCTGATATTTAGAAAGCACTCATTCAAACAGGGCAGGCTAATAGGTTCTTTGAACTACCTTTCAGCTATCAATGAGTTTCACTACAGACATTTAGGTCCTCAAACAGGTACAGCACCTGCAAGATGTTTTTGTTGCTTTGGTTTTATTTTTTACAGACAGGAAAGAAAAGAAAAAAAAACCAAATAAAACACTGCATTCATGAAAACAGTCCAGCACTGTTTCACCATAAATCAGCTATTGCTGATTAGATCTTTAATGTAATGGATCAATGTCTCAGCTGACACAAAGGAACTTCACTGCCTTGTCTCAAACAAGCTCAGGTTCTGGTGCAATGTCTTTGCCAACATCATAAACACCCCCTGGATGTTTCCAGTGCACTCAGCAGCTAGCACCTGCTGGGCCACACAGCAAAACAAACCCACTGGCACCCACTTCATTTCCGGAAAAATCAGGGTGGTATGAAAGGAAACAAAAAAGCTGTGTAGCCTGTATATAAATTAATAATATTAAGCCTTACTTTTCCTGTAATTAAAGAAAAGAATTCTCTACAAAGCATCCACACACAAATGACTTTATCATTCAGTATGCTTTTCTAGCTTACTCTGATCCTACGTGTTGTCCCATCCTTCCAACAAACAGCTCCATTGCCCACCAGGCTGGTGGCAGCAGGTGCACAAGCAGTTGCTCAGTCCCATATCGATGCTTCTGTCCCCTGGAAGGTGCCAACCCCATCCCAGGCTGGCAGGGAGATAAAAGGCATAAGAGACTTCATGCACCAGGGTTTTCTGGGCTGAAATATGCAGGAGAACTCATATCCATACGTGCAGATTGATGCTGCACTCTGGACCAATCTTCACTTTTTCCACCTCCTCGTCCCTAGCTGTCATGTTGGAAAATGAACTGGAGAGCAGAGGGCAATTGCCCTTGAGCCTTAACAAATGCAAAATATAGAAAGAGTTGAAACTTCCTTCTACCTATACAGTTAAAACCCCTGCTATGAAGGGGCAGAGGTGACATTCAGGAATTGGAACACAGGTAGAAGTCTCTTCTTTCTTCCTAGAAGATAAACAAAGTGAGAAGTAGGGGAAGTGAGAAGTAGCAACATATCACTGCCAATTTATGGCACTTGAAAGAAAATTCTAATCTGTGATTTACTCATTTAACTGCAATTTCAGTTCACCTACAATGTCATGACCTTCTTGATGATAGTTATATATGGCATGTGACATAGATAGAATGAGCCTCTTGCATATGTAGAAACGGGTTAAAAATGAATGTTGTGTCCACCCTATTTTACTACTGCTGTGATTTAGTAAAAGACTAGTTGCTGTCAGATCCAGTAATTTGAGTCTCATCTTACAACGAAGTATATATGCTGATGAAAAGCTGCTTTAGCAGCAGAGAGACTGCTAATTGTTTGATTATACAGGTCTTCACATTAATGAAGCACTATTCCATGGATTTGGAGCATGGCGTGCAACCAAATTACCACCCCAGCACTCAAGCTGTGAAATCTGATTATTCATTAGCCAGTCAGTGAGTGGTACAAACATCTTTTCTTTTTTCAAACCGTCAAAGGAGAGCAACTGCTTTTTTTTTTTCCCCACTCTTCCCTCTAAGAATATAGGGGTTTGGACTTTTGTCAATGATAGTAGCTTACTTAAGAATTTAAGGATAAACATGTTATGTAAAGGGGGCCTCATTTTTCCCCTAACTGTGCCCTTCTTGCATAATTTATCCCTGATGTTTACTTAGTCCTGGCCTCCCCAGAGCCTGTCACTAACTGACAATTGTGGTGGATTTAATGAATTGAGAGTAGACTACACCCTCCTTAATTGACAGGAGTTACTAAAAGATAAGGAATCAAAGTAGGGAAAGCTCACAGTGTATCTGGCTCTACCGGGCAGACCTGACTGAAGATGGATGGTGGTGAAAGTAATTGTCAAACTTCTTTTATCATCGTTGTTTTATAAACTTGGATTTTTTTTTTTTCAGGGGAAATTTCTCTCTCACATAAACAATGAGATGGAGAAAAAAAATAATTGGATGTTATTAACAAAAAGGTCTTCCTTCCTTCCTTCCTTCCTTCCTTCCTTCCTTCCTTCCTTCCTTCCTTCCTTCCTTCCTTCCTTCCTTCCTTCCTTCCTTCCTTCCTTCCTTCCTTCCTTCCTTCCTTCCTTCCTTCCTTCCTTCCTTCCTTCCCCTGCCCACAGCTAACCTAGCCTAACAGAGATTCCAGGTACAACCAGCCTGTTTTGTACAGTGAATGTAGCTGGGTTCAGTTACAAAATGAGCGGTGTGGAAATCCTTACTCACATGGTGGAGAAGTACTGACATCTCTAGCAAATGGGATTATCTGTAATGAGATTACATACAAAGAGATTAAGATGTGAACTGACACTCCTAGGAGATACAAAAGAGGCTCCTGAGACAACAGAGAAATGAGGTGTCAGAAGCAGAAGGTGGAATTGCTTCCTTGAGAAGGTTTTTCATGATAATGATAATGATCTTACCCGTATAATAGCGCCTTTCATCCAGAAAGATCCCCAAAGAGCTGTACAAATGCCGTACACTAGTTCTTTTCAGACCATCATGGAAATGCTTCCACCTCTGGTCGGAGTACGGCAGCTGTTTAACCACACACAAGCTCACCTCACACAGCAGTGCTGGGCAGGAACTATTAGGATAAAGGCAGATCTCAGGGAAAATTCTGGACACCAAAATATAACTATATAAGTCTATACAACTATACTTAAGTCTGAGTCATTCCACAAAACTATATTTGGGATTTGAGTTTCCATTTCTTTGCTTTTTTTCCCCCCCTTGCTTTTTGCTATTCAGGCTGACATGTTTAAATAAGAATATTGAATTAGTTTTTAAAATGTTCATTAAAAATGCATCTGTTTTCTTCCTCAAAAAATGTGCTGGAAAAATAAAAGACCAAAGCAAATATGAAAGGACAAAGATTTTGAAATTTTGGTTGAAGCTTCAACCTTGTTTCAGGTTGCATCTGACTGTGCAGTGCATCGACTGGCCATTGCCAGGCAGATGACAGACAGATGAGGCCCGTGCATGCCTGCTGGTGGACACAGTTTTAAAAACAAGATATCTCAAATTTGAGTGACAGGGCTGTGATCAAAGCCACCCAAACCAGTGAAAACTGTGGAGAGAACTCTTCCAAAAGTAACCTTTGAGTCTGGGGTGCTTCAGTTTTCATCTCACAGAACACTATGGTACCTACTGAGCCTTTTAACTATTCTCTGTAAAGGTGCCTGGCAACAACTTCACATGAAAAGCCTCAGAACACAGGCAGTATGTGTTGTCCAGAAGAAAAAAGTTATTAAAAAACCCTTCTGTGCCCGCTTATTGCTCATCAGAATAAATATCTGTGCTTCAGGCATGGCTTGAAGACATGAGTGCAGCATAGGCGTTCCTCAGATAAAGCGCCTCTCTCACTCTCTGAGTGCTAAATTACCATCCTTGTTCTTAGTAGATTTTATTAGTCTTCTTGTCAGTCTTATAAATGGAGTTTAACAGGAAAATAAAATGTATTTAGACAATATGGTCTATATGGCTTTGCAGCTAAACAAGTCTCTCTGTCACATTCTTTCAACTCTGGCAAAAAGGATAATGAGAGGTTTTGCTTGCTTCTCCACTCCCATGTTTGCTCTGCCAAGCAACCACCAGCACCAATGCCCAAAGGAAAACTTGCTTTCAGAGAGGGGGCTTAGTACTAACCCTGGATATTATTCTCCTCTTTCCAGCCTTCAAGCCAAGAAGCCTTAAGTCAAGATTACTCCTTCACTGGTTGCCAGGTACCAGGGGAACTGTTAACTGCTCACTACAGACCATGGTGCAGCATCCTCCAGTGCCTGTCTCTTCCCTGTGAAGGAGCCCTGGGTCCTGGCCCCTACCAACACCTGACAGCCCTGCCATGACTCCACAGCACTGAGAAAACCCATCTGTGGCCCAGTATCCCTGTTTGCAGCATGGATAATGATGCTACTTATCCTGGTAGGGGTGGCTTTTATTTCTCTGTCAGTCACAGTGCACAAAAGAAAAATACGCATCTTTGTAGCATCCCTCAGGCATCACAGACTGTTAAACCAATACAAATTACAACTATTTCACCCACTGCTGCTGCCACTGGTAAGCTACTACTAACCTCCTGAGAGCACTGTATGAATGAGAGATCTCCTTTGCTTCTCCACATTTGAACTGTATCCTCTCACCCTGGATGAAAACCCACAATTTGTTGATGCTAACAATGCTGTCCTCATATATGAAATCATTCTATCTTTTTAACTTTTTTTAAACTGAATTTTTTTCAGGTACTAAGATTAGTTTTCTAAAGACACTTGCCAGTACAAGCATGTAATTTTAGGCTTTAGGGTCTTTTTTCTCTACCTTTATAAGATTATATTGGCAAAACCCCTATGTTTGACTCACTTGCCCTGAAATAAAGCTGCTTTGACTGATGTGGCTTGGTTCACATGAATGGCACATCCAGACTCCTGACATTATTTCTTTTCTGCCACAGGCTGTAGCTACCCGAGGAAAGTTTTGCTCACCTAACCATCCTAACAAGGTCCACCCTAGGATATGTAAAGGGCTAATAAGTCTGGCTCTAAACTCCCCCATGGGACTTCTCCATTTGGGACTTCTCCAGGAGGAATCAGGTGGGGAAACCAGCCTCTTGCCTGATTCACTCTGGTGAGCATCCAAGGCAGGAAACATAGCACAGCCTCTCAGCCGGCTCAGGTGCATCATTACCTGCCCCAGTAAGGAGATATTCCTGTCAAAACCCATCATCCTGCCCCAGAGTGGACAGGAATCCATTACTCACTGAAGAGGGTCCTGCTTATCACTCTTGCTCTGCAGCATTCAATAATTTTGATCTCTGTCTCGGCTACCAACAAGCACTTCCAGTCCAAAGCAAGAAATGCAGCAGCTTTCATCACCCGCACAGAAGCTTTCATTTTAAAAATAATGCCTTTCAATGTCAGCTTGGCCAACAGCTGCTTCTAGAAGATTAGAGCTTTTCTCTGCCTTCTCTGGCAACCCAGATGGATTTGTTTGCCTAGTTTACATTGCACTGCATTGTTCAGCTATCTGTAAGCGTGATCAGTGCTGGCTTCCAATATTTCAAAGCCTGTGGCATCATCATCATCTAATACCAATTATGGGGGAAAAAAGCCTCTTCCAAGTAGCAGCTGTTGAGTTTGGGAGGGGTGATGGGGTACTCTTTGTTCTCTCACACTTAATCAGCAGGATGAGAGGTATTGGAGCTCACATGACACAGCACTTTTAGGACAAGAGACTACATCTGGTCTATTCCCAGGATTTTCCTGGGTACCTATCCCAACAGGGTCTGCAGTGGCACCAGGATGATCATGGCTTTCCAGGATTGTACAATATAGCAAAACTAACTCTTCCTGACTGGCTCCATGTGCTTTTCATGTCAGGTTCACACCATACTACACCACGTCCTGCTCAAAGTAAATGAACTGATGCACAATTGTTTGAGAAGAGAAAAAATACTTTGGAGGTTTCAGCAACCTTTTCATGCTTCTGTTTATCCCTCCAAGCTCTCTTACACAAGTAGCATGTGCTTAGATGTCTTCTGCCACACATTCAAGGAGGACAAACAAGCACAGACTGCCAGATCCCCCCAGAACTTCTGTTTTTCTGCCTCCAGCTCAGCAGCTAAGTCAATATATTAAGAACCACCATCAGCAGTCTGTTTTCTTGGAGCTGCTGAGCGCCCACAAGTCCCAGAGATATCACGTACAGATGCTCCCTGCTCAGCTTCTTTCCCAAAAGTTTTCGCAGCTTTATCGTCTTGCTTCTTCCCCAGTCTGCATTAGCTTGTGGGCGTTGACATGTGTACTTCACTGCAGAGAACACAGTCCAGTCACTCTGCAGACGCAGTCCATGACAGATCAAAATGCCTGTAACAATATGGATTTTCCTTGCCTTTGACTTATGTCACAACAAAGCTCTTCATGAGACATTTGGCAGAGATGTTGCTCAGTCAAGAAAACATTTCATAACTTGGGGACAATAAACAGCCCTATTTCATATGCTGCTACTTCTTTATTTTGTTTACAAGACATTTAACACAAGAATATCAGCTTCTCTGTAATTCTTCATTTTTCTCATTATTTCCAGATATTGGAAGCAATTCATTTCTACCTGCAAATCAACTGTTTTAATGCATATCCATGCAAGGCACAATATATTTTGAATAGGCAAAGGCAAACTGTGAGGAAAACACTCAAGCATTGGAGATACAGACCCTAAATAAGTGCAGCTCACAAAATGAGATTGAAATTTTGGATAGGAATCAGTGTTAAATCTGGGGTATCATTTGCACCACCAGATGTCATGAAACTTGTTATTCCACATTCCTTATTCTGGAAAGTGCTACATCTGGCTCAGGAACACATCAAAAGATATGTCTACACAGTGTTTTGCAGGCAGACTCAAGCTTGATTTGACCACACTCCAAACCAGCCAGGAAACATGTGGCTACACCAGTACAGTGCCAAACCTCAGAGAATCTGCCCAGATGAGAAAAAGTGTGTATGAGAACAGTCAGAGCTCAGAGCAAGTGTCAGCTTCCCTGAAAAAATGTGTGGTTATAACAGGCTCAAATTTTCAGGAAACCTCCATGGGGTGTTTTGTTTAACTTTCTCCATATACATGGCTGGTAGCTACAGAAGGAATTTTCTTCTCATAAATCAATAATTTTCTCTAAAATTCTTTTCTAGAATGACAAAAGGTGCTTTCATGGAAAGTTGTGAGAGCTTGACCAACAGGCACCTGCTCCATGGGAGCTCTCTCAGCAAGACCCACAGATGAGAGCAATCCAGGACATACAACCTCAGTTCAAAACAGTGGGAAGAATTAGGGCCTTTGAAACTCTTTGTCCAGTAGCTTTCAATTATTTGCTGAAGTCTTTCAGATGTTTTGGAAGCAGATGACAAAAGCAGATGCTTTTTTTCAGGTGTTCAGTAGTGTTTCAGGTTTGTTTCTGAAAAATTATCAACAAGTTACACATAAGAAGTTCGACTGTGGTGAACTGGAACAAATTTGGTGTGGGTGATCTATTCTTCATCATAGCTAAATTACTATTAATCTTTAAAAAAATGTATGCCAAAACTCAGTCCCACTAGTTTAATGAAAGACTGAAAAGTTATGATTTATGCAAGCTCAGTTACCACATAATATCATGCAGACTGCATCTATTTATCACCTATTTCATGTGTTTGCAAGCAATTTGAGTTTTCCTTTTCCTTCCAGATACTGCATTTGGACAGAAGTCAAAAGTTTATTTAAAACATGAGAGAATCACTGTAGAAGCAGAGAAGCAAAAGGGTGTCATGTCCTCAGTTTTGTCATGCAGTGAAGCAGCTTCCAGGCCTAGAGCAGATGGGAAACCTTAGTTTAGGCTATTTCATGGAGTCTGATCAGGCTGCTGATGGCCTCCAACAGCTTGAGATCCACCTGATTTCTGATGATCCTCCTGCAATTCTCCCTTCATGGGAGAGATGAACTTCTTCCAGTTCCAGGAGTTTTCCAAATGCATGCCAGGCACTTTGCAAGTTGCTAGTGAAGAAACTGTGACCCTGACCCAAAACCACTTTTTGAATGAATGCAAACCATGGAACACCAACCAGATGGATGATGTTTGAAGGACTGTAGTGGAGGCATTCTGGCTTTTCACAACAATGAAGAACAGCCCTTTTGGTCTCCATGTAGGGAAGTCAACAATCTGATCTCCCCACCTGTGTTTAGGAGAGGACTTTTGCCTCGTGAAATGAGCTTGGTGTGTGGGTTTGTTTATGCAGACTTGAGCATAACTGTTTTCCTCGGGTGACAGCTCTTTGCCCAGACTCAGACAGTACAAATGCATGTGATTTACAATGAATTCAGTGGGAAGTCAGCATCTGCATCTGCAGAATTTCAAAATATTGCTTAATACTGAGAATGATGTGCCTCAGTTTTTGAAGTGTTTTGTGTGAGATACCCAAAGGAAATTTTCAGACTAGTGAGTTATCATTGCTGAACTACTGCAGCTACTATTTGTCCTAACATTTCACTGTAATGAGGTCATATTTAAGTTACCAGCAAGGACGGTCTTGCAAGATGTCCTTAAATCAAAGAACACCAAAACCAGCTCCAAATTTTGTCACTCCAGTGATGGATTTTGCAAGTAATCCATTTCTCCTCCATCCCAAGACACTGGATAATATAACTTGCACTTCTCTCTGCCTTAAACTTGCTACCAGCCATCATTACACTTGCAGCAACATTTTATTGATCAAACCTCTTGGAAATGTGACATTCCCAGATAAAATTTCAGCATGATAGGTAGCATAAAGGAACTAGTCATGCCAAGGCAGAGCAGTTTAGTTTCTTACTTATGGAGTCACCATTGGTACTACTGTCACCTCTCACAAATTTAAGGGCCCTAAAAACAATGGCAATGTGTTGCCATAGAGAAGGACTGTCCAGAGTTCTCTGGGTGACACTAAACAGTCCATGTCTTTATTACACTAGTGGGAGACTTCTCCTAAGGCAAATGAACAGTAATTGCTACCAGTACCAGCAAAATCTCAGCAAGCACCAAAGATTAAAAGAGGCACAGGAGACATTTGAAGACACAGATGGTACAGAAGGGGAATTTGACCATCCTTTACAGTCATTTTCTGGCATTTGTCTCCAAGATAGGAGGAGTAAGCATGCCAGCAGCTCAAAACTGTTGGCTCAGGCCCAGGTGAGTGGCATAAAGGGACATGCAATGCTTCCTGGCCTCAGGACCAGCAATAAAGTACTGAGCTTGGATTTACTGAACTTAAAGCATCTTAAAAGTGATAGAGACTCCGTGTTCTTTCAGGAACTCCCCCAGACAATGAGAAACCCTCTCATGGGGTTGAAATGAAAGATCTCTTGAGGTAGGATGTCTAGGAAGAGGAAAGGGGCTTTTTACTTCTGCCTATGAGAAAAAAAATGGAATGACCACTTGAAGGACTCCTTTACTTGTCTCAGGCAAGTAAGGAGTGAGATCCTCTTGAACAGCTCTAAGCAGAAGACAGCAGGAGTCATACGATAACATATTATAGGTCCATCTGCTCCCCAGAAAGTTATGTTCAGTAGGTATTTACGGATCTAATTTCTCTCTTCAGCTCTTTTTCATCAGGATAAATGTTATGAACTTTAAGAGGTATGAAGTTGAGAGAGCAAGGGCAAAAGAAATATAGATGAATTTCAAGGTAAAAAAGTACACTCCATCCTCAATTCACTCAGCTTAAGTACTTCATGAAAATATGAACAGCTGGTGATTTTGCATATTGCATCATCCACACCATGGTAGGGAGGTAGAGAGAATGTGGATAATAACAAGAGGCTTTGGGACTTAACTGAGAATTAGCATGACTTTGTGAATATAAGTCAGCTATCTTAGTATAAGCGTAGATTTTTTACTAAAGTTTTCACTTTTTTTTATTTGACTTTTTGTAACAGTGCTGGTTATTATAATTTCATTTTAAAGAGAAAGGCAAGTCATCTCTGCAATAGAAACAAGAACAATGCCTCTTACTGGAGTTCCATGAATCCACTTCGATGTCACTTGAAAGACTCCCAAGGAGTTCAAGCTGCTTGGTTTCTGTGAGACAGCCCAGGAGTCTCTCTCTGTCCAGCTCACGCAGCTAAGTTAAGCTCTTATTAAACTCAGTTGTTATTTTTCTAACAGATTCTTAATTACTGTTTTTTGAAGCAACAATCATCCCACGCTTCTCATTCGCTTTGTTTCTCCACCTCTTCGTGCGGTGCAAGCATGTGGGCAAAGCGTGGGAGGCTCCAAGAGCCCAAGCAATTGAAAATTGATGTGGCGCTTTAAAATAAAGGAATGATCCTTATTATAAGAGGGGAAAAACAAAGTAGCACACTGAGATAAACAAAGACGCACAGACAATGCAAGGAAAATAATATTAGCAGATGTTGAGCCAGCCGTTAATGATCTGTTTTATATTTAAATCTATCGCTTGAATGTTGGAGCCAGAACACCAAGGAGCGAGAAAGAAGCTGGCAGCAGCCATGCACTTCACTTTTATTGCTCTGACTCCAGTCATTGATGTTGACTTTTTAAGTTATCAGTATGAATTTTTTCGCATGCAAATGGAGTGCTGATGAAAAAGCAGCGTTGATGGCACTGGGAGAGGGAAGGGCTCTCCTCACAGACTAAGCACAGCTAACCCCTGAGTATTGTAAATCAAAGGTGACTCCGACGTTGGTGAGGGAGAGAGAATAATGCATCTGACTCCATTGATATCAGAAGGCTAATTAATTACTTTATTATACTATACCATGTACATTTCATCTAGACTGAATCTGCCATGCACTCACTCTTGCTCACAACTGCACAGAACTGCACTCATCTCTGATTCTCCAGTGACTGTCCCGTGACAGTCCGACACACACACACTTGGCCCTGACAGGCCAAGGGAACAAAACATCCTCACTTTGGTAAACAATCTCCATATTGCATTCTACTTTAGCACAACACAGGCACAGCAAGAGAGATAAGAATTGTGTTTTCCTTTTCTCTGCTTGTCTCACAGTTTCTCTCTGTTCAGAGGGCATGTGAATACTGCACCTGAGCATTGCAGCTCTTCTGAGGAACTGCGCTCAGAGCTTGTAGGACCTGGACCAGATCCTTTGTGCAAGAACCATGCAGGAGGCCAAAGACATCAATGAGCAGCTCCCTGGCTCTATTTTGGCTTGGCAGGCAGACTGGCAGAGAGCACATCTCTGCTTTTGAGACCTGTACAGCTCATGCTGGGTGACAGGCACAAGAGCTGCCTTTTATACTAATTCCTCCCCACAAACCATACCTCAGTTTTCAGCAACAGACTACACCAGACATGTTTATTGCAAAGCAACATGATGTATAAAAACTGGAGGCAGAAAACCTCCCTCATGTATTGTTCATCCAGAGTCAAACATTCAATTGCAAACCTGCAAGCAGCCACAAAAGAACTAAATGTCATGCTATATCTCAAGATCAAACTTCAGCTAATTTAGACAACACCAGAGAGGGCTGGGTCTCATTTCACCCTACTCCAACACAGATCCTCTCCTCCTGCACCCCTGTGAGGAGGAAACCAAGTGCTTGAGACTGCACAGGGCTACAGTGCCCTTTGCTCAAGTTTTCCCCCAAGGCAAGGGGACTTGAGAACCTGTCACATCCTGCAATATTGCACCAGCTGTTTGGACTAGACACATCCAGTGGAGGCAGTCAGCTTGGCTGCTCTCCCAGGGCTGAGCTGCTTGGTTTATTCCAGAGTTTCTTGCTTTGAGTTTCCTCTTGTCTTGCATGAGATGACTTCTTTGTCGTCACTTAGCCGCTCCTGGAGCAGCTCCTAACTCTTGGTCATATCCTCCTCTTCTTTATATTGATAATTTCATTTGCATTCCCTAACAAATACAGCACTTCTACCTTTCAGGGTATTTCCTGCTTATGCTATATTCAGTACTTTGGTAAAACCTCATAAATCAGTGTTCCTGAGGAACAGACACAATCCAGACAATCCTTTAGTAGCACAGCTGTCTGCTTGCTGTCAGCCTGACATAGACATGGAACTGAAAAAAATCAACCTAAATGGAAAGGGCATTGCTCCGACATTTTCCACTGCACTTCTCCAAAGGAAGTATCCAAAGGAACAGTTCTAGGCAGCTCACAACTTTTGACCTAGCTGCACATTACCTGGGTCAGACTGCTACTGTCAACTATGTTCTGTGCCTTCAGTGGCAGAGATGTCCTCCCTAGACCATTTTAGGACCATTTAGATACTGATTCTCCATGAAATTATTGGATCTGTCAGACTGTTTGGCTCTGTCATAAGAATGTCATTACAAACTATTATGTATACTAATATTTCACTCCATTATACCACCTGACGTAGAGTAGTGATGCAGTTGCTTTTAGGTTATTTAAAACCAAAAACTTGATCAAATTAATTCCTGCCCCATGTGTGTTTCAGTTAAGGCAAGACAATTTCACCCAAGACATGGTCTGGATGCAGAAAGATTTGGCGCAGGTTCCACATGTCCTACTCCACTGCCTGTCCAGATGAAGCACTTTGGGCTTCTGTGCAGTCCTGAACCAAATAAATTTGATCCAGCATGAAGTCAAGCACTTTATAGTTGCTCACCTTGAAACTACAGGTACTTTTAGCCATCTCATTGAAATCTTGCCACTGAAAAGTACCAAGTTTGTCTTAAAAAAACATCAAAATTAGCCATTACATAGTTCCCATCCTCATTTAAATACGTCTTGATGCCAGTAACAACCCTGATGTTGTTGGTCCAGAGTCTTCTTCAAGTCAAAAGTAATTTCAATCACCTGGATGGAGTAAGGATTGTCTTTCCATACTGACCTTCTCCCACTTTACTGAAGATCCCCCACTTTTCAGAAACAAGAAAGACTTAGCCAGCTTTAAAAACTCTTCTAGTTTGAATTACATAGAACTGCTAATTTTAAAGTATATATTAAGTTTTAATGGTTTTTAACATCCAGCAACACCACTTCTGACCTTCTGTGTACTCCAGCAGCACAGACAAAACAGACTCACAGCTCTTTGACTTCCCCTTTTCCATAGCCTACTGGATGCCTGTGTTTGCAATTATCTCCCAGTGAACCATCATGTAAAGTCAAAGGAAACAGAAAACAGATCTGTGATTTGTTCCTTGCAGTCTCCACACTTCAACAACACATTGCATTGCAATTCACTGTTGTGGATGCTAGTACTTGGTCGTGAACAATTGGGACATTACTGTATCCATTATTTATTAATAACAGAAGCATGTATCCTATTTTTCTTCCCTTTCTTTCCTCTCCTACCCTTTTTGTGATAATTAACAAGGCAATAAACATGTAAAACTTAAAAACCACAGAAGTGGAAAACTGATAAAGGCCCCTGAAATGATACCAAGGGAAAAAAAAGAATCAGTGAACCAGAAGAACATATAAAGTTATTGCCATTGAGCATTGCAGAGAGCAGAAAAATTGAAAGAATAATAAATAACGAGGTCAGTTAAGTTTTCCAGCAAGAACTGAATCCAAGGTGAGCTCAGCTAACTCGAAAAACCTGCCATAGATACAAGGAGTGGTTTGGGTTGGAAGATAATTTAGTTTCAAACTCTTTGCCATGGGCAGGGGTGCCATCCACTAGACCTGGTTTGAAGCTTCATCCAGTCTAGCCTTGAATACTTCCAGGGATGGGACATCCACAACTTTGGGCAACCTGTTCCAGCATCTCACAACCATCACAATAAAGAATTGTTCCCTTATATCTAATCTAAACCCACCCTCTGTCAGTTTGAAACCATTTCCCCTTGTCCTGTCACTGCATGCCCTTGTGAAAAGCTGCTCTCCCACTCTCCTGCAGGCCCTCCAGGTACTGGAAGGTGCTGTAATGTCTTCCATCTGCCTTCTCTTCTCCAGGTAGAACAGTCCCAGCTCTCAGCCTGCCTTTGTGGGTCCTCCAGACCTCTTCTGATCATTGTTGTGGCCCTCCTCTGGACTGGCTCCAGAAGGTCCATGTTCCTCTTACACTGAGACTCCGGAGTGGGGTCTCAAGAGAGCGGAGTAGAGGGAGGGAATTGTCTCCCTCATCTTGCTGGCCACACAGAATGAAGTTGGCTTTCTGGGCTGGAAGTGCTTATGGCTAGGTCATATCCAGCTTTTCATCCACAAACACCCCCAATTCCTTCCCCAGAGGGCTGCTCTCTATCCATTCATCCCTCAGCCTGTATTTGTGCTTGGGATTTCCCCAATCCAGGTGTAGGACCTTGAACTTGGCTTTTTTGAACTTCATGAAATTCACACAGGCCCACCTCTCAAGCCTGTCCCTCTGGAGGGCATCACTTCTTTCCAATTTGTCAACTAACCACACAACCCATGGTAGCATGTAAGCAAAAAGAGACGCTCCTTATGCTGGAATAACAGATGCCATTCAGGTTTAGGGAGAGGGAAAAGAGACATATTTTTTCAGGCACTCAGACATCCAAGAGTGTTAGCAGCTGTACCCAGCATGGAGAGGCAGCCTGTGCTCCCTCAGCAGCAAATGTTCCACCCAGCCTGGCTCACAAGGACCAGGTCCTTCCCCAGCCCACATGCTTTGAACACTGCTCTGCAATTAGCAAAGCACAACGTGAGGAGGTGAAACAGCATTACCCAGAGAGTGAGGGGGGAAATTCAGTCTATGCTGTGAAAATGGAGACAGCCCAGAGAGTAGTGCGCTCTTGAGGAATTCTGCTGTGATGAGTATTAGCTTCATCTGTCTGATTAGCTACTGCCCTGCCACCTCATGCCCAGGTGTACATGTATTTACACACACAGACATGTGGGTACACACAAGCCTCTACATCCTGCCAGCTGAAAGCAGGAGCTTCTATATAAAGTACATACACCAAGGTCTTAAGTTCAGTTTAATGAACCATCATGACTAAATTTGGCAAGATTTCTGGTTTTGCTTCGTTTCTGTACCTCAGACTGTTTTGATCCATTTGTGAGAAATTTAGCTTTGGCAAGAGGAAGTCCTTTTTCACTGCCAGTGGTTAATCTGCTCTGTGACACATTCATTCAACCAGAGAAAATCCAATATTGACATTTGTACCTTGGGGGGAAAAGAGGTTAAACACTGGATGTAAAATAAACTGCTGGACTGTGCCAAGCCACTGTGTAATATCTATAGGCAAGTATAGGCAAGTTTCTTTCCCTTAGAATGCAGATGCAGCTCCATCACATCTGGATTGCACTATTATTCCATATAATTTGTCAAATGGATGCTGTTGGACAACATCTGGGAGTGTCTCTGATAGCTCAACTCAGTTGCTCCAGCCTTTTGGTACTCCACTGAGAGCAGATGGTTCACATACTGCTAAACCTCTTTCTTGTTTCCACCTGCTAAATAGGATTAAAAGGCAGCTTAAAGTGCAGTAACTACTCTCACAATATTAATTTTGTCTATAAGAAATTACTGTCTTGGCCACAAGAAGGTTTTGCAGTTCCTGGTAAGAAGGAAATATTCTGTATGGCCAGACGTTCACATGTGGGAGGGACTGACCCCAAGAGCCCCACTAGAACATCTTGTCAGTGTTACTCATTTTCACTACTGCTGTGTCTAAGAATCAGCCAGAAAAAAAAAATCCTATTGTGCAAGGCAGTGTGCAAACACAGAGTGTGCTGAGACCCTGGCTCCAAAGAGTTCATAGCCCAAAGAAGTCCTCATTGCCCTCTTCCCACCTATTTTTTAATTTGATTTCTAGAGCTGGGTTTAAAAGTCCTAAAATTTGAAACCTTTGCATACCTTGTGCAATGCTTTTATCTGGGAACAGCGTCACTGACTTCAGGAGACCTGTTTCTAAGATGCACGTGCTTTTGGTTTAGGCACACATATATGTAGTGTTGGATGTGTATGTATAGTCTGCATTTCAGATTGTAACAAGCATAAATGTTGGTCTAGAGAATATTTCACAGGGGAAGATCAAATCATACAGTATTAAATTCTCCCTCTCCAAAACTAACTGTGTTTGATCTTGTGTTTGTAATGTAGGGTGCAGTGCTGCCAGAAATAAACAGGATTTCTCAAAGGTCATATGTTTTTCAACAAAGGCAGCAAGATAATATTGCAATAGTGATCAGAATTGGCTGAGATTTAAATCGTGATTAAGTATTGCAAAGCATTTCTCTTAACTTTTAAACTTCAGAATGACCAACTGACTCTTTTTACACTTTGTCATTAAAAAGAATATGGTGGAAAGGTTGAAAGTAACCTGCCATTCAGATTTAACCAAGTTTAGACAGAAATCTGAGAACCAGACAGAGATGGAGACAAACCACTGCTTCTGATTATTCTGCTGACAAATAGAAACTAAGATCTTTCATAATCAATTAACTTTTGAAATGCCTTAACTTCTTTCCCTTATATCTATAACTTCAACCCATTAATAATGAGCCAAACCAAAGCAATGATGGCATCACACAGACTGCAAACATCCATTGCTTGCCTAAAAAGTTCTTTACATTTACTGAGGCCAGTGCTACCCACCTTGATCATTGCATAAGACAAATTTAATAGAGCAAGAAGTGGCATCCTGACAACTATGTTTTTCTGATGTAGTCATTTTGGTAACAGAAATAACAGAGGAAAGTAAGGTGAATATCAGAGACTGCTAAACTCAGATGTGCAACTAATGATTGGAAAAAAACCTTTTACAGCTGTAAATTTGAATTCCAAATAAGGAAATACCAACCACACAGAGCTGTAGTAATGCGATATTCAATGGAGTTTTGTCCAACCAATGGTGTAGGCTTATCTTTAATGAAGAACACCATGGCCAAAAAAGCTGAGAGAAATCACTCAGAAGTAACACCCAGAATCAGTGAGAGGAAGACCACTGAGCATTATTTACCTAGACAACAAAAAAGTTTTGAGGAAGCATCGTACAAAAAGCTGATTCATGAGAGGATAGCTACCATCTACTTAAAAGCATAATGTTTTCATTCTCAATTGAAAAGCATTTTACTTGATTACCAAAAAAAAAAGAAAAAGAAAAAAAAAAATAAGACTCTGTCCTACAAAACCTTCACAATAGAAAGGTGTTTCAAGGGATTGCCCTCATGATCATCTTGTTGTAGCTCAGATGAAGACATCTGTAGCAACAGAAATGGAAAGGACCATGATTTGATCTGCAACACATACAATGGTGTTAAGAATAAAAATTTAAGAAAGAGTTCATATATGAAACCAGGTGAAATAAAGTATATATAGGCAAAAATAGAGAGAAGCAGTGGATGAGTCTGGTACTGAGGACAAAATCACAAGTCCAGAACAAAACAGTAAAAACATCACGCTGGTTAAACATGGGTGAGACTGGTAGGGTACTAACACCCTGTCATGGCACTTAAAAATGATGAAAAGTTGTGTGCTCTGCTAGACATGGGATGTGAATCAGCAGGAGTGCTGTGCAGCAAGGATCACAGACATAAGGTCTTGTCTTTGTAGATGTTAAGTAACCACACATATGTTTCTGAGGGACTACACAAGCAGCAGAGCAGACAGCACATCCCCAAAGCTGCCCCTTTGTTAAATATAAGATTATATCAGGCAGTCGAAATCAGTGCCACCACAGTGTAGGCTCAGTCACTACACCCTTACCTACTGGTAAGGCTACAGCTGGAGGAAAAATCCCCCTAAATCACCCTGGCACAAGCCAGCGGTGGATCAGAGCTCTCTCCTCTTCACTTTATAGTTTCCACATCGCCTTATTGTCTGTGAAAGAGATATTTTTGTTTCCTTTCATCTTATTTCCTCTGGTTTATATTCACAGTCATGTACAGCTTTGTCAGTGAGGAATGTAAATACTTATACATATGTGTATACTTAGTTTCGCTTCTACCAGAGATCAAGGATTTGGTTTCATCAGAAAGTTGTCCCAGTGCCATAGAGGGCCAAACAGCAAGGAAATGATATCTAATCCATCCTGTACTACCCTTTAATCTGGAGTCTATTCCATAGACAGAGAAGGTGCATTAACAACATATCAGGGTGAATCTGTGCTCCTAGGTACTCAGCAGTTACTAAAACTTCAGTCTTTAGAAGAAAGAGGTTAATATCTATTATTATCCCAGAGCTCCTGTTAAATCAGATGCAGACATGGTTTCCTTCTACCTTTAAGATTCCCCTTCATGTGCAGGGAGCATTTATTATCAGCATCAGCTTCATAATCTTGGAATGGAGGCTCATCTGGCTCTAGTGTCTTCTTCATCTTCATTAACTCTAATTTCATTATCACCTGTCCTGGAATGACCCTGGGATCACTCACTACTTCTTTCTTTCTCCTCTGGGAAATGAATTTCTGGTTTTGTTCTCAGTTCCTGAACTGCTTTTGTGAGCCCTGCAGCAAATAATTAATATTAGCACTATCCGCCTCATCTCTCACAAATCTGGGTGCCCCACCCCATTCTAAAAGCACTTCTGGCTCCTTGACTCATCTTTCTCTTTCTGATATACGTGTTTTTAAAAGCCTCTAGAATATTCCGCTTGGCTCAGTACTCTCATTTCATCCCTCGTGTGAGCTTTTCTCACTTTTTTTTTTAAATCCGTTTATTAACCTTCCTATTCCTCACCTTCCCTTCTTGCATTTGATGTTCAGCAGCTCTCAGAAGTCTTTTGCATGACATAAGAACCAATTTTTCCAGTTAATTATTCAACCCCTTCTCATGCTTCTTCCCTCCCCCCCAAACAAAAGTGTTATGAAGGTGGGCTTGGGATGACAGAGGGATTGAAGAAACAGCCTGAATTAAAAGTCTTTTCACAAAAGAGAGGTCTTGACTGAAAGTCTCAGAGGGCCCCCCTGACTAGAGGGAAAAGTTCAGTAAAAAGCAGGCGCACCATCTCCTCTCCCTGGCAGCAGCAGAGGACACTGTTATCTGATAAGGTAGCAGGGCAATAACATTTTATTTCTGTCCAGCACCTAATGAACGGGGCTGTTTGGCACAAAACAGAAACATAAAATGGGGGCAGAATGACAGAAACATATAGTGGGGGGGAATGACAACGACCAGGAGAGAAGAGAGAGAAGGAAAGAAACCTTTTCTTTGGCTCTGTGTCTTTGTGTCTGATCTAGTTGCATTTTAATAGATTTTCACTCATAACTGCATTGGAGAGGCTGCAAACTTAGATTCATGTATGGCTTCACACTGCCCCTTTACTGCTAGCAGCCTTAGGAGAACAAAGTCTCCACCGTGGACTGCTGCTCCTGAGGAGCACACGGACTCCCTGAACAGAAACAAAGAGGAAGAGCAGGATCCTTTGCACAAACAAGGGGAAAATGGAGCAATTGTGCTGCACAACATGAGGCAGGAGTGGAAGTTCAGTGGCTGGCAGCAACCCACAGCCACAGATCTTTGGAGAAATAAATCCTGGCACCAAGAATTTGGGAGAGTCCAATAAAAAACATGGAAGCAAAGGCAGAAAACTCTTTCCTCCCGGTTGTGTACATGTGTCCACGCATCCAGCATATGCTAAGCCTTTAAATGAACATTTGGCCGTGAAACAGTAGCTATGGCAATAGGCAGGCACGGATTTATGTACTGTACGTACATATCTCGTAGAAAAGCTCTCTGTTTCTGAACCGGACTGGCAGCTGCTTGAAATTTTCCCCTTCCCTTTCCCTAAGGTCTCAGGTGTGGGATTCATGAGCCAGTGTCTCAGCTAGAACAGGTGTCTATCGCTGTGTAAATAGCAATTAGGCCCAAATTTCAGACTTTTTTCAAATCCCTATCTGAGGAAAAGCCCAGGAATAAATAGTTGCTGTAACGGCCAGGGGTATTGTGTAGCATTATAGCCTCCAGCTGGGCTATTACATACTATAGACGGGTGAAGAATACAAGCACCTGACAGATGTGTTCTGTTAGCTTCATTAGAAAAGAAACAAAGAAACTCCTCAATTAATAGCAGTGGAGCCAAAGGGAAGGGGGGTGCGGGAGGGAGGAATCATAGCCTGTTATTTAAACAGAGTCAGGGAGCCTTTCACTGATGGCTTAATATGATTCATTAATAAAAACAGCTTTTTGAATGCCCAGTTTAAGTCAAAAGAAATCACTAGCGTGGGTTTTTTTGTTGATGGTGGGTATTTTTTCCCTGCAAAAGAAGGGCAAAATGACAAACTAGAGTTTCTGAATTCATTTTGTGTGAGACTGCTCCTTCTCAAAGCTGCCTTTCCCTGGGGTATTTATCCCTCAGGGTGGTGGCACAGTCATCAGGAGTTGACGGGGTCATAGTGAGACTTTGGATGAGAGAGAGATTTGTAGGGAATAATATGGAAACATTCCATGTAATATGGAAACATTCTGTGTCTCAACTAAAGTTTAAGGATTTTAAGGTGTCAAAATGGAGCTCCTCATTATGATGGAAGTCAGATGCGTCTGGAAAGCCACACCTTTTTATCATGACATGTTATTCCTGTTTTGAGGGCCTGAATAAGCAGCAAAGACATGTAGAATTTAGTTCTCTGCACCACTTCTTTAAAAATTATAGACTCCAAGTCTCTATTTAATGCAGTTTTTGTTAAAATAAACTTATGTAAAAACTCTACTGTACTGCAACTCCTTCTAATGCCCAAGCGTAAGACAGGGTAGAGAATCTTGCAGGTAGCTACAGGAACCAATTTCCTCCTCCTAGATGTAAGATGAAGCCATCACCACCTTTTTATGTCTAACAAAACTCAAAGGAAACAAAATTCTTACACTGCAGTGCTTACTGCTCTCGCTGGTGGTGGCTACAAGCACTGTCTTCCTGAAACACATTGGAAAGAGAGGGAGGTGTTTCAAACACTTGCAGTTTTGGGGGGCTCCCAACATGAAGCCATCTGCACTGGAGGATTTAAAAATGAAGGAATTGCCGCAGCACCTCCATGGGGTGGTGTAGAATAAACAGGAGGGAAAGGATAATTTGGCATCTGAGAGTACAGAAGGAGCCCTGTGGTGGAGGTGGCCACCATTTGCATCATGACCTGCCAAATGAACGTAGGCCAAGAGAAGAGCTTGCAGGATTTACCAGGCTCCATTTGGGCAAGGGGATGGTGGTGGTGTGGCTCTCATGCAGCAGTGTGGATCCATGTGGTCCAAGTGTGGTGATGACAAAGCTGGTATGCTCAGTTGAAGAGTTGGTTTGATGAAATTCTTTACAGAAAGATTGAGGAGACCGACAACACCTATCCTCTCATGTATTTCCCTGCAAGTGGTTTTCCATAGTGCATTAAATGATGTTTTGTCAAAGCCTGCCTCAAAATATACCAAATGATGGGTCTTTCATCACTTCCCAAGGGACAGTCATCCATAGCCAAATTGATCTAGCTGTCAAGAAGGATCCTTTTATATATTCAGCCTAATTTTTCCTATTCTTAATTTCATCCCATTACTCTTAGTTAAACCCACTCCTATTGTCCTAAATAATTCACCTCCCTCAGGAATTAACCCCCTCCATGTATTTGTAGGCTATTCTTTTGTCCCACTGTAGTCTTCACTTAGTGAAGCTATCTATATTTAATTCTTTTAATCTCTCTTCATAAATTAGTCCCTCCAGCCAGTGAGGGGAAGGGCATATTTGAGACGTTGTTCAGTGATGAGCTACAATACTCTGCTACAGTCGGGATATCTAGAGCATGGAAAGTGCCTAGGGGAAGCCTAAACATCCATATTACTTTTACTTTTTTTTTCTTTCTTTTCCCCAATATTTGAAAGGCTGTAGATGAAGTGATATTTCTGAAGGAGGAAAACATTGCTAAAGATCTCTGTTTAATTCTCCCTTTTCTGTGCCACTGTTGTAAATGTCTGCTTTGTCCTCAGTTAATAACCTCTATCACCAGCTGGCCAGCTCTTGCTTACAAGCCTTGCCTTCCTTTACACCCGAGCCTAGATTTTTTATATCTGCGTGAAAAGCAGGAAATCAGACAGTGTAAAAACAGGTTAAACTCTGTATGATAATAAATAAGTGCACTGCTGCTTCAGCATGCTGGGGGTTTTGCCATCAGGCTTGAAGAAGCTGTTTACTTGTGATAGTTAGTATACTTGTGAAAAAGTTATTGCTTTTCTAATGTACATAAATTCCTGATGAAAGAGATAGCAGCACTATCTTCTTACTCCACAGACAGAATCAGACAAGAGCAGTACTCTTGCCCTTCCCACCCAAAATTAATGGTTTGGAGGACTCAGACTTATGAGTTAGATGTAAATTAATGACTGGTTTATTTGAATTGTTAGTTTCCTTCCTAAGGGTAGTTTGTATGATAGCAAAGTCTCCCTTTAGGAAAAACCTGTATAATTCTGTATGACTAACATTTATTTGCTGAAAATCACTCTCTGTTTCAATCAAGCTCCACATCTGAAGACAGTGAAGTGACTTACACCAGGAGTTGAAGATAGCATAGTCTTTGAACCGTGGTTTGTGGCTTTTTGGAAAAAGACTAGTTGTTATTACTTATACTTTAGTTAACTTTTCCTGTGTAACCTGAACACTTCTTTACCAGCAAGTTGAATTTTATGTTAAAACTTACATCCTGACACAATCTTAAGGTAACCATCAGTATTTGTTAAAGGGGCTAAAAGATTATTTGTCTTTTGTGTTGAAAAGGGATTTTCAATTGCTTTAAATACATCCAAAGACTTGGAATGACTGGGCCTGTGCATTGAAATAATTTAAATATCTAAAAGAGAAATGCAGAATCCAGCACATGAACCAGTGCCCATAATTGGCTCTGATACTTCAGCAATTTATTTATTTTTTTCTACAGCTGACTTAATACCAAAAAAATGAATTCAGTACTTGCCAAATGCCTATTGCAAAAAAAGTCGAACAATTCATATTTGGGTCATACAAACCTGAGAAACATTAGAGACCAATAAACGAGGTCTTCTGGAGGACATGAAAATAAACAGACCCCTATGTTAATGTGAAACAATTCAGTCTTTAAGCCTCTAGCTATTATTTTTTCTTTTTGCATTGTGGCAACACATAGGATTGCTTCTGGTTATAAATGCTGTACAAAACCCAAAAAAGTCCTTAACTTTAGAGTTATTACACTAAGGAAAGTAATTAGATCATGAGGGAGCTGGGTATGTGTGTACACACGTACAGGGAAAAGGGGCATCAACCACATGCACAAGGTGCCCTATGAGTGCCTTCTTTCTCTCAAGGATTCCTTCTCTTCCACCACAAAGCACATTTGTCTGTTCAGTGACCAGAGCAACATGGCTTAATATGGCTGGCAGTGGCTACTTCTAGAGTCAGGAGATGTCCATGAAGAAGATTTCATCCAAAATGATGAGACCTTCAGATCCTTCCCTCTGGAGCGTCAAGGTCGAGATCCTGACATGGCATCTCCACATATCAAAGAGCTTTGTTCCAAAAGAAGAGTGAAGTGCATATTTGCTTCTCTTGCAATGTTTATGGGTCAACTTGAGTGCAAAATGTGAATATACACAGGCTGGAAACTCTGTTTTAATCTCTGGGTTTGTTATATTTTCTTCTTTCATCATCCTGCATTGCAAATTATTCTAGTTCTATTTCTCTGGTGTATTAAACTAGTGTATTGCTGAGTCTCAGCTCTCCATTCAGGTTCTGGCATCAAAGCCTTAGGCCAATTTTATTTCATTTGTACTTGCTGTCAGAGTAATGTCTTTATTCTAAAATGCCCTTCTCATATCAACTTCTCAGGTGGCTTGACAAAAGTAGAAAGTGTGAGGAAGGAAAAAACCCTCCCCCACGCTGCAGTCTGCTGTATTGCTTTTATGTTTTCACCCTCTCTGAGGGGGAAAATGTACAACAACACATAGAGAAAATGGAGTTCAGGACGCCATTTAACAATGAAAGGGATATTTTTCTAATCCTAGCTACACACTTGACCTGTTCTATTTTATATATTTATATTTATATTTATATTTATATTTATATTTATATTTATATTTATATTTATATTTATATTTATATTTGTGTGTGTGTGTGTATGTATGTATTTTAGAAGCCCACACACAGAGTTTTAAAAAACAGTCAAGCTGCTGTTGCTCTGGGCTAATTTATTTTCAACTGCAAGTGGCACATTTACTCAATTACAAACAAAATTTTAGTAAAGCAGAGTGAAAATCTATCACATCCAATTATGATGACAATGCAGAGCCATGCAGCTGAGGGTTAGGCTGGGACCAGACGTGTTTTTCTTGAGGCCATCAAGGATTGTGCTGGAGCTTTTTTTATGCGTGGGTAGAAAAGTGATTTAAGCTGAATGACAGGAAGCCCAAATCATTTTGTCATATTAAAGACTGTCAAGGACCCACCTCAGGATGGAAGTGTTTTGTGTTAGATATAAAGCCAGAATTAGGCAAGGTAAGGATGGCTGTGAGCAGGATATTTTAAATGTCACAGGACAAGGGAAAGCATAAAAAAAGTTTATCTGCTGGTTTTGCACATTAAGCAGTTGCAGCACTTTAAAACTTTTATTCTGTTTAATATTCCCCATTGTGTCCAGCAAAGGGCATTTTGCATTCTAATAGATTTTAGCTGTGAAAAACAAATGTGTCCTACCTATAAAATCACATGCACTTAAATATACATAACCAAACATTTTAAATTCCCTTGCATACATACACATCTGCCTGCAGCAATCTATTCATTGGTGACACTGAGGACACTGAAATTTCTGGGTCGTGTACTTTTGCAAAGATCTCAGTAAGCAGTGCCACCTTGCATCCCCCTCATGCTTTGTTTTCAGAAATTCTCACCCCTTTAAAAATAATAAGGATTTGGGTGGCACAAAATATAGGCGTTTCCCAAGCACAAACACATGTATACATGTTTTGAAGGCTACTCCCCATTAAGTGCTTTGGTTTTGGATAGTTTAATCTGTGTCTTTAATGGTTTAAGACAGAACAATGGGTTTCTCAATTTAGGAATGGGCATGTGAAAAGCAGGGATCAGATGAGACCTCTGTACCAAGGCAATGAGTTCCACCAGGGTATTTCAAATAAATCTAATCTACAGAAATCATGACTACAGTTTGGATCTCAAAAAATGTTGTGCCTTAGGAATGGAGTATTTCAGAAAGTAGTCAAACAGTTCCAGTAATTCAGCATCAGCAGTCAGGGAAAAGAAACCTCAGTTCACTGCATTGCTAAGTGAATGCAGCTGATTGCCCCCTTGCAAGTGGTGACGACTCAAATTCCTCAAAAATTGTAACAGATTCCAGTAATGTTTTACTTTGACAGCTCTGGGACAAACTTTTTTATTCATTCACTCTTTTCTCTGAAGCTTTATGTCAAAATTAAGGATGAGTAAATCCTTCTTCTCTCCCTGCTTTCTTTTGCTTTACCCCACAGCTCTATTTTATTCTTTACTGGAAAAAGAAGTGGAGGTAAAAGAAGAAATAAAACCAACAGAAAACAAAACATTAAAGGAGTTCTCGGTAAAATAAAAATGGAAAGATTCTATAGCAAAGGAGGACTTTTTTCTTCCCATTTTAGCTGGGGAGGAGCAGAAATCTCTCTGCAGTCTACCAAGATATTGCTGCCTGAATATATATTCATATTTTAGATACTATAATGACAGATGCAAAAGAAGTGAGATTTTTTTACAGCAATTGGATGACAAAATTATGGGATTGAATAAAATTTTCTTTCCTTGGGTATGCAGATACAGAAATGTAGCATGCATTTATAATACTATCTCTTTACATATTATTCACACAATAATGTGTTTTGATTTGCTGCAAATTACAGAAGACTTTAAATACTAATTTTAAGAAACTTGCCCTGACTGCCTCTATCACATACACAGACACACACATATCTTCTACACAGTAACTCCTCTTTCTAGTGATCCATATAGGAATATTTGCTCAGAACTCTGAAACCTGAGAGGATGCATTGAAGGGTCACTCCTGTAGCTACTTTTAGCAGGGTCATACAGAGGTTGATATCGACATTTTTATGTTTCTTCTCTGGCCTTTATGCTTCTCTGTGTGCTGTATTTAAGGCAATAAACCCAGAGTGAAATATAGAAATCGCGAATTCATTTATGTCCATAGGAAAAAATACCCTATGGACATTTCTTCACACATACAAGAGTCAGAAGCCATGACATTAAATTAATTCAGTATCACTGTTTTACTCATGTCAGATCAAAGTTTGAGAAATGGTATCTGGATAATGGGATTTTATTTTTGTTATGACACAAATCAACAACCACACTCAGCCTGAAGTCAGTCTAACACAGAGGAAATTCCTCATCTCCCAGGCACATACATACAAATTAAACATTCCCAGATCTGAGGTTAGGAATGAAAACCAAAGTGTTTGGAAGTTAAATCAAATGTCCATATCAATCAAATGTCCACTGTAGAACTGTCTCTGCTAATGTTTACATTTTAGTCAAGACTACTTTTGACATTTCTGTAAATAGCAAACAGTCACAGGAGCTATTTTCTCACCTACTTCAGGAGAAGGAAGAGTTTTGGAAGAAGCAAGTATTCATAATTTGGACACAGAATTTCACAGAGTTAGGTTTTTGGACAGGCAAAGCAACAACCAAGCTTATTTGTTCTCCACAATGCCCAGACAACATCTAAACACTCCTGAGAAGCAGCTCCCAGACTGTTTACACTGCACAAGTTCTGCACATGTGAATGCTCCTGTTACAACCCAAAATAAAGACCTGCTCTGGGACTCAGTGGAGAAAAAGATACCAGAGGGAATTGTGAGTGATGGGGAAAGGAAATTGCCGTGAGGGAAGGGGGTTGAAGGGACGCTGGGCCACCATCATGGGCTGAGGGAGAAAGGTGGAGATGGTGGTGAAGGAAATATCTGGAAGTTCCTCAGCTAGGAGCTAGCTTGAGGCTGACGTGGTCCAGAAAATGACAGGAGTGGAAACAGAAACAAGGCCCACCAAAGGTGTAATTGATCCCAGGAAAGGTCTTAGGACAACCATAGCCCACCATGGAGCTTGTGCTAACACCATGGTCACCAGGTTTCTGTTCTCTTGGAAAGCATGTGCCCTTCCACAGTGGACACCTCCTCCTCCCCAGGGATTCAGCACAACCAACGTGACCCTTTGCAGCTCCATCAAACAGCCTGGCAGCATCACTCCCACAGGGGTCTCACAGCAAGCAACAACCACTCGGGTTAAGAGAGGCAAAAGGCTCAGATGATGCTGGTTCTGCTTAGCCTGATCCTCCTATCAGGAAAAGGAGAGGCAGAACAAACACTGGTGAGTTTATCAGAAACAAGAGATGGTTTATTGAGAAAG
The DNA here is from genome assembly GCF_051311805.1 of Agelaius phoeniceus. Taxonomy (NCBI): domain Eukaryota; kingdom Metazoa; phylum Chordata; class Aves; order Passeriformes; family Icteridae; genus Agelaius; species Agelaius phoeniceus. The sequence continues at coordinate 63,241,464 of NC_135265.1, read as the reverse complement.
TGTTCAACAATTACTTCTTTGAAAGAATTTGGAACAACGCCCCTTCAACAGTGCCGCTTACTATCCGCTCCAAAATTAGATTGGCAAATCCCTCCTGGCATTTTCCTACCAGGAAGACTTTCTACTCCATCCATTAACCCTGAGTCCCACGTACTCGATAAAAACTGACGATTGATCGTCAATGGTATTGGCAGACCCACTCATCAGAGCTATTTGCACAACAGGAAACAGCCTGTTTCAGTTCATCATTATGTAATTCAGGGCCATGTTATTAGAGATATGAGGAAAATTTCGATAGGAAGAGAGATTGAAAAGAACAGGACTTCTAGTTTAGACAAGAAACAAAAATGGACTTTTTCATGTGACAGTAAAAAAAATCTACTTTTGAGTTATCTGCTGTTTCTCATAATGAAAGAACAAGAGATTAAAAAATGAAAAGCATTCAATTGAAAACTGATAAAAGGGTTTATTTATTTCTATACTAAATGTAAGTAACTTCAGGATCTAAATGTCAACTGATATGACTGAAGGCAAAAAAAGAATTCAGTAGGATTAGAAATTTATCTGGATATTAAGAATATATATCATCACAAAACTAACCTGCCAAGCTACAATTTTTTCTCCTGCAGTTAGTAAATACAACAAACAGCTTTTTTGAAAATTTTGAGGTATTTTCAGGTAGCCACCCGAAAGATTTAACGGGACTCATAGAAAATCACTGAAAAATTAAATTGTACCGCACTTGCTGTCTCGTAATTCTACCTTACTGGCAATCTGAATTAAATAATTAGCTGATAAACAAAACAGACTGGAAAACATATTTGTTGACAAATACTGTAATATTCAAACTTCACTCTTACAGTTCATTAGCAGAAAAACCACTTGGTGAAATGAAAAAAAATCAAATCTACATACTTTAGGGTTTTCCATCATGCAAAGTTATTTAATTATTTTTAAATATATTTACCCCACTACATTCAGTATTGGGATTATGCATGCTTCTGACTTTAGGGCTACCTTATTTTAGGATGTTCCAGCAGAATTTAACTTGTCTTTCTAATAAAATGCTTGGCTGGTGGGTCCTGCAGTTTTGCCTTTGTAAATATGTGCCAAATTCATCTTCCAGCCTTGAGCTGAATTCCTCCTAAACTCACGAGGTGAGCTACTGCATGTCTAACTGATTTAAATTCAAAGTGAACAGCATGTATCCTCTGCAATCTGCATCTTTCTTGCAGCTCATGCTTCCAAAACACGGCAACTTTGAGACACAGTTTAAAAATGGGGGAAACGATTGTAAAATAAATACTGCAGCTCATTTTACGTGCCCAAGCCTGTGAAATACCTTCACTAATCTACTTCATACTTTCCACTTAACAGTTCTACCAGATTTGTTAAAAAGCAGATATGCAAATTATAGGTAGAAGAGAGTTTCTTTCGGGAAGTTGAACATAAGGGGTAAATAAGACTTGATTGTAAAAAGACATTAATTCAACTGCAACGGCTTCATAAATCAGAGTATTAGATTAATGCTTTATGGGCACATTATCTACAACTTAATGTAAATGCTGTAACAAACTGAAATTCAGAGATAGAGACTGTTCACAGGTTTGGCTTGGACCCCATCCACAGAGGCTTTATTAATCAGCACAGAAAGTTTAGTCTAACCTTTGCCAGTCAGTTCAAGGTAGAGAAGCTTCCTGAAGGATGACATAAATGCCTTCTCTCCTTGCAGATATCTAGCAGCTCCCTCTGCTCTAGCCATAGGGCTGGGTCAGACCTTCCCATGTCACCTCATCACTCCTGATGTGCTAGACCACCCGAGCCATGACCGAGGCATCACCGCTGTGGCTGCAAGAGCAAGCCAAGCTGAAAAGGAGTCTGCATCTGTCACATGGGAAAAATCAAAAGCCAAAGCTCTGCATCACTAGTAATGCCCCCAAAGCCTTGCAGGACACGCACACACACAGCAGCACAACAGCAGAGATATTCTCAGGCTTTGCCCTCTGTCCCATCCATGCCAGTCAGAGCTGACCACATTCCCATCCTGCATCTTTTTACTTTCTCTTTAGTCCACCACACACAAGGAGAACAGCTGAATCAGGAACAAGGAGAGAATTGCTTTTTAGCAACATTACAAATGTTAACCTAAAGAAACCAACAAGCAAAAACCCAGCATGGCGGTAATAGTGATGAAGCCACAGCATTTTATCATAATCCCATCTAGTGAGACAGGGAATTTTTGTCAATATGTTTCATGCTCAGAAAATGTACTGCTCAGCACTTTGACACTATACTGGCCAAACACACTTTTATTTTATTTTATTTTATTTTATTTTGGAAAGGTTGTTTTATATAAAAGCACATCTTGGATCCAGACCAGTGTCCTCCCATAGAAACTTCCTGACTCATTCAGACAAGGACACACAGCGGTGCCCACATGAATACAGTGCACTGGGAGAAAGCACCAAGAATACGGGCAGAAGTCCTTGAGACAATTTTCAAGGACATTTACAGGACAGAATACTAGGAACCTTTTTAAAAGAATTTTTCCACTGAGAACCCTTACAGATCTGACACAGAGACATGTACTTTTATCCCAGTACAAGTCAACAGTGCAGACAAATACTAGGCCTCCACAAGCAACCAGTATGAGCAGTCCCAATGATAAGGCAAAGCTATTTGTGGTAAGGAGTTATGAAACAACTTACCAACTTCAAAAATATATTCTGAAGCTGGACAATGGGTGTGTGAGCCATGCCATGGAGTGTTAGGGTTTATTCCACTGGCAGAGTCCAGCTCTCCTTCCTCTTTAGACATCCTCAGGGTCACGCACCTCTGGGAGCACCTCACAAGTCTCTGGTTTACTCTAGATTTCTTGCATTTACCCTTCTCTCTCCAAGGCCATCTTTCCATGTCTCTTGCAGCTTCTACAGACAGCTCCCAGCCTTTCACTTTGCAGATACTTTCATCTTGCATATCAAGATTTTTTAAATTTTTTTAATTATTTGATGAACTGAAAAGTGTTTTAAGATAGACTAACTTTCCTTCTATTGGCTGAAGAGTGATTTACAAAGGGGAGTTGCTTTTTTAAGTTCCACAGAGTTCCAAGACACATTACTTCTTTTCTTTTTTTTTTTTTCTGGGTACTCCACTTGCTTCTGTGATTTGTTCCAATTATTTCCATGGATGTCCTTCACCTTTTTTCACTAATTATAATTGGGTTCGACCTATCAACCTACCTGACTTTATCAAGTTACTCCAAAGTTCCTCACAGTCTTCAGGAGCTCTGAAACCTAAGGGGTTTAGCTGTATTAGCTGTATTAGCTCAAATATTGTTAGCTGATTAATGAAAACTTTAAGTAACAGCCTGCAAGAGAAGAGCATTAAGCAGCACATTCCCTGGAATGAGGGTCAAAAGGCTACAAAACCTGGAGCCAGTCTCAGGTCAAATTTAGCACTGGCTGAGGCAGGCTTACCACCCACTCTCAGTTTCATTCCAATAACATCTAGTGATGTTGTTCTATCAGTTACCAGGAAATCTAATGACATTATTTTGCTCTTAACCCTTACTGAACTTGAGAAGTTCTTTCACCCTCCAATGGCTCAAATGAAGGGAAAGGTTTTATTGTGCAGCTGTGCAGGGAGACACCAGGACAGTGTGCTTTGGACCAAAAGCTGTGAAAAGCTGAGAGTGTGGAATTTACTTTACTATGAATCATCACCAACTCTCAAGCAATCAGCATCAGCCCTGAGAAACCACTCCATGCCCTCCTGAGAAGGCTGTGGGACTGCAAGGGTAAAGCCCTGGGGATGGAGCTGTGGCTGCTGGCCTACACTGGCAGCCCTCAGTGGGCTAACAGCATGCCACAGGAATACTTGTGTGAGACAGCCACAGCCTTTAGAATTGGAAAAGAAAGAATAGAAGAGAAGCGGTGTAAAATGTCACATCCAGACAAGAGAACAAAACAAAGGGGTTTTTTTCCCCTTATGGCAGGGAAAAAAAGTACTCACAGGAGCTTCTTATCCTTTCCTCAATCATTTTTTTTTTATCCTTCTCAGGTTTCCTTCATGCAGGGAAATAATTCTCTCTCTGTTGACACCTACGCAACCACAGATGTGTCAGCTGACTGGGTGGAAAAGGAAAAAAATATTTACCCCCAGCATTTCTGAGATCTGCTGCATTGCCGTTACTGCTGTGATTTATCGGGGCCTGTTACACATTTTTACCTTACGCTTCTCAGTCACCCAAATTATTTTCTCTCAACAAACGAAAAACACCAGCGAGCTGCTCAAGTTTGAGGGAAAGAAGGCAAAGGGGAAATGAGAAAAGGGCTCCGTCTAACCATTCATTGTGTTCCCCCTGCAACATCTCCTTCAAAAACGGGAGTAATAAATACAATGAGGGAGTCAATGCATCCAGACCACTGCTGATGGGTGCTGAGGGATGCTGGAGAGCGGCGGGGTACCTCGGGCACAGGAAGCACCTCCACAGCCCCTCCTCGCCCGCAGGCCCGCAGCCCCGGCGCTCTCCCGGCTCTCTCCCGGAGCCCCCGCCGGTGAGGGAGCGCAGCCGGAGGGGGCGGGGGGCGATGGCTGCAGAAATGCAGCCTCAGCAGGGAGACCAGGCTGTCAGCCTCCAGAGCACTTCCCTGCGAGGGAGCAGATAAGAGGGAAAAGGTGAATGGGAACACTTGTCACAGCAGATGGCGGCTTTGATTTGCAGAAGAAAGCGGGAGGGGGGCGGAAAATCGGGGAGGGGCGGCCGTGCCTGCCCGCCCGGGACTCTGCACCTACCTCCGGGATGCTGCACCCACCCCGGGATGCTGCACCCACCCCCGGGATGCCGCCCTGCCCCGGCGCCCCGGGACTTGCTGACCCTCCCCGCAGACCTCGTAAGACGAAGTGAGGGGTTCGGCCTTATACATTTTATTAACGCGATGCTAATTAGCTGGAAAGCCACACATTGATTTTCTTGAAAGGATTCAAGGATCAAATAGCCGTGAATAGAGCTGGCAACTTAATCTACTAATGGATTTAACTTAAGAGAAATATAAAGCTCAAATAAAAATATGATTATTTGGGAGCTACTTAACTAGTACTTATCTTTAAAATACTTTCACAGAATTTCTCTATTCCACTGAGGTGGAAAAAATAAAGTCATATTTTTTAAACGTGTTTGGCCAATAGGTCTAAACAATGCCTCTTCTCTTCTCTTCTCTTCTCTTCTCTTCTCTTCTCTTCTCTTCTCTTCTCTTCTCTTCTCTTCTCTTCTCTTCTCTTCTCTTCTCTTCTCTTCTCTTCTCTTCTCTCCTCTCCTCTCCTCTCCTCTCCTCTCCTCTCCCCTCCCTCTCCCTCTCCCTCTCCCTCTCCATGTCCCAAATTCCCAGGGCTGGACTTCACAGAGGGTGCCAGGAGGCTGCACAGCCATGCCAGGGGATTGAGGAACATGTGTCCCACGCTAGCAGAGGCAGCACAGGGATGCTCCTCTCTCCCAGCAGCACATCCCCACCTGATGTAAGCCATCACCAAGCCCCAGATCTCTAGCCACAGGCAAGGCTCCCACTGTGGCATGTGGTGTATAAGCAGAACACAAGAAAAATGGTCTAAAATACAAAGGAATGAGGCTTAATGGGAGAAAGAAGATGACAGAAAAATGCAGACAGGAAGGAAATATGAGGGAATAACAGGAAAATAATAGTCAGCTGGGCAGGCAGTCACTCCAGCACACCCACAAGCAGTTGTTCAGTCTTTTATAGATACCATTAGGAAGGACAGTTTGAAGGCGGGTTGGACAGCAATAATAAGGCAAGTTTGGATTTGGCTGCAGGGAATGCATCTTGAGCTCAAAATGCAGCAGGAAAGGAAACAGAGAGACACTTGTTTTAAGCTTTAACAATGCAACAGGGAAGAAAACACAGAGGCCGTTGTTTGAAAATTTAATAAATGGGTAATAGACACCAGAAAATTGCCTGACTGGAGGTGGAAGCAGATATTTCATGAGTGCACAGGAGATGGTGGTGAATCAGTCATGATCTATCTGGGGAATCAGGCCTTGAAAACTAAGATATGTAACTGATTTCAATGCAGCATGGGAAAACAAGTAGGTGGAGAGATCCCTCAAGACTGACTGGCATGGTCCACAAAATGAGGCATAGAAAGCTTGGGATATCTGGGTAGGTGGGTGGCCTGGTAAACAGCATGCTCCCAGAGTTTCAGAAGGTTACAGAGCCCTAAAAGAAAACTTTAAAATCAAGACTACCAAATTCATTATGCAGAAAATTACACTGACAAATCACATCAGTATTCTCCTAGGGATAAATGCAAACTAGCAGGCCTGAACCAAGGTGCAGTTTGTGCAAGGAACGAAGTCAAAGCTGGACAAATCAAAACTGGTATTAAGTGAGCAGAAATCTCAAGTGTGAGTCTCCCCTGCCATTGTATTATAAAAAGGGAGTATGCAAGCTGTCTTCTGGATCTCTCTGCAAGCCATTTTCTCTCAGTGACTCAAGATGTGCACAGTTCACTAGTAAAAAAGATCATTATTTGAACTGTCAGCAACAGCCTCAGCCTGTGCTGCCATTCGGTCTCACACACCAGTAACAATCAAAGCCATCCAATTTGAAATTAGCTGCCAGTCCTCAGGATGCTGGGTGTGTCAGAACAAAATCAAGCAGGGCATCCCACAGTGGGCTGGATATTCAGTGCTTCCTGAACACAAAGGAGCATTGTCTCCATTTCAGCTAAGACAATGAATAAATCTAACTTTACACCAAACCTTTCACATCCAGGTGATATAATAAGGTGGGTTTCTATGTTACTGTTCATGACATACAATCATTCTCCAAAAACTGGAATTTGCTCCAAAAACTGTGTTTGTCTGAGCTTCCACATGTTCATTGTTTCATTGATGAAACTCCTTTTAGTGATGAGTGGCTTCCATCAGATTGCACAGCCGTCAAAACTCTGAGGTGCAGGGAGTTTATTTATTCACCCCAGCAGCACAATTGCTCTCTGTCCCTCAAGAAGCAAGACTGGCTGCACCATCACACAGCTCCAGGACAATGCATGGCTCCAGGATGCCTCAGCAGGGAGAAGTCATTTTAAAAAAGTTACACCAGCCTAAAATCTGAGCAAGGCAGGGCAGAGTGGATGCACTGGGTTCCTGATGATACAGTTGTCACTTTGTAATGTAATCCATCTGTTTGGCATCCCTTCCATATATCAGTCTCTCACAATACAGTATACTTGAGCTCTCAGTACAATTCTTGGACAACAGTAAAGCTCCAAACTCAACTTCCCCATTTGAGCCACTATTTTCCTCCCAAAAATTCCTTTGGAAATGTGGCTGCAGTCTTCCTCACTCCTATAACTATGGCTAAAAGTGAATCCTGGGTGTGATAGCCTCAGCAAGCCTCAAATAGGTTTTATTCACTGCAGCAAGGAGACTACCACCTTTAAGACAAACTCTAGACAGAATATTCCCAAACAGGAAACTTCACAGCACTTATAGTCTGCACCCACTTAGTTTATGGTCAAGAGGTTCTGCCATGCGAATAAAAAAATACATGTTTTTTGATGTTATTAGAGGGTTATTTCATTGGGGTTTTTTTTCACAGATAGCTTGTGGTGCTCACAAAGGGACCATCACAGTGCTGGAAAACAATGCCAGGAAAATGCTCATGTTGTTCAGCAACTGTGACTCCTATTTCATGGGACTTCAGGTTTTGCAGACATTTGGCTTTCTCAGGCTCAATCTAAATCCAGGTTTTGGAAGACAAGAGCTGACTGCACATGAAATCAAAACGATAATGGTGGCAGGAAATAATTGGGGGAGATGGCAAAAGTGGTGCTCGCCATCTGGATGGAGGGAAGCCTTGCCCTTTGTTGCCCGGCTGGAGAAGGCCTCCTGGATTTCCAGATGCTTTTGAATGTTCCAGTGGCAGCAGGAGCTACGAGTGTTTATTTCCCCTTCTCCTATCTGCTTGGTGAGGAGATTTCAACCTCTTGTCCTGTTGGACTGTGTCGCCATTGTCTGTGCTTTTCTCATCTCCAGACTGGATCGCTGCCATGTGGTCTGCTCAGCTCTACGTCTGAGGACCACTCAGAAACTTCAGCTAATTGCAGTATGCAGCTGCCTGCTTACATATCCACATTTCAGACACAAACCATAGAGCGCAGATGGCACACAGGCTGCGCCAATTTTCAGTTCATTTCCAGGTGCAATTCGGGCCTTAGTTTCTAAATCTCCTTGTGATTTGAACCTGCTCGTCCCACAGAAACTACATCTGGCCACGAACACTAGGTCCACCATGGAGATAAGTTGGTGCCTTTGAACTGGAAGTCCTTGGAACATTTGGAAATGGCTTTGGGTTTTTTTCTCAGCAGAAGAAGGCCCACACTCATGAATTTGCTTACTTGTGTGGCAAACCTTCAGGGCACATTGCAAAACTTGTCTCTTTTGTTAAGCTTTAGTTTAAAATATTGGGGTGGGCTGTGAAGGGAGGTTTTGATGAGGACACTTTTACTTTCATTGTTGTCATGGCAGTATAATTCAGTAGGGAATGTGAGGTTTGATTTGTTTTTATTTTAACTGCAGCTAACGAAATCATTTGTGCAGAGCATAAATGAAATCAAATAAATAATTGCAATTGTTTCAGGCCAGTGCTGTTTACTGGAGAGCCAGGGAAGGAAAGACAAGAACACTGTATTTCCAGAAATTACTAACTAGGTATGGCCAAACAAAAGGGAGTTAACAGGCTACCTCTCTTAGCTCAAGTTATGGGATGCCACTGATAAGTTCCTTGCAAAGGGATCCTTGAGGTCTCATGTGATGTGTCCTTCAAACTCATATAGAGAACTTGCTGCAATATGAACTGCCATTGGTCTAGAGAGGAAAGGACAGAGACACTGAGAAAGAAAAGAAGAAAAGAAAGAAAAGAAAGAAAAGAAAAGAAAAGAAAGAAAAGAAAGAAAAGAAAGAAAAGAAAGAAAGAAAAAGAAGGAAAATGAAAGAGAGAGAAAGGGAGAGGGAGAGAGGGAGAGGGAGAGGGAGAGGGAGAGGGAGAGGGAGAGGGAGAGGGAGAGGGAGAGGGAGAAGGGAGAGGGAGAGGGAGAAGAGAGAAGAAAGAAAGAAAGAAAGAAAGAAAGAAAGAAAGAAAGAAAGAAAGAAAGAAAGAAAGAAAGAAAGAAAGAAAGAAAGAAAGAAAGAAAGAAAGAAAGAAAGAAAGAAAGAAAGAAAGAAAGAAAGAAAGAAAGAAAGAAAGAAAGAAAGAAAGAAAGAAAGAAAGAAAGAAAGAAAGAAAGAAAGAAAGAAAGAAAGAAAGAAAGAAAGAAAGAAAGAAAGAAAGAAAGAAAGAAAGAAAGAAAGAAAGAAAGAAAGAAAGAAAGAAAGAAAGAAAGAAAGAAAGAAAGAAAGAAGAAAGAAAGAAAGAAAGAAAGAAAGAAAGAAAGAAAGAAAGAAAGAAAGAAAGAAAGAAAGAAAGAAAGAAAGAAAGAAAGAAAGAAAGAAAGAAAGAAAGAAAGAAAGAAAGAAGAAAGAAAGAAAGAAAGAAAGAAAGAAAGAAAGAAAGGAAAGAAAGAAAGAAAGAAAGAAAGAAAGAAAGAAAGAAAGAAAGAAAGAAAGAAAGAAAGAAAGAAAGAAAGAAAGAAAGAAAGAAAGAAAGAAAGATAAGAAAGAAAGAAGAGAAGGAAGGAAGGGAAGGAAAGGAAGGGAAGGAAGGGAAGGGAAGGAAGGGAAAGGGAAGGGAGGAAGGGAAGGGGAAGGGAAGGAAAGGGAAGGGAAGGGAAGGGAAGGGAAGGAAGGGAAGGGGAAGGGAAGGGAGGAAGGGAAGGGAAGGGAAGGGAAGGAAGGGAAGGGAAGGGAAGGGAAGGGAAGGGAAGGGAAGGAAGGGAAGGGAA